>NC_060209.1:177216666-177869583 GCF_021130785.1 Homalodisca vitripennis
TGTATTTTATTTATGTAGTATCATAACTAGTTCTACAAAGGGTTTTCTTCTGAAATGAAGAATCTAATACAATACATGTAAACAAGACAATGTAATTTCATATTTTGGAATTAGTATATTATTACTGTACACAAGAGAACTGAATGGACAGAAATTACTATATTTTCAAAGAGGAAATACAATTTTTTATAAATACATTTAGTGCTGCTTCAAAAGATGAACGTAATCATTAATATCACATATTTATGCCCTTTATATTTTTTATGTTCTCAAAATCACACCATAGTATAGTTTAGTGCCATTAGAGGTAGATAAAAACACGCAATACATTAAACGAATATATAGATAACACAAAGTAATTCATCAACTGAAATGGAACGAGTGTTGTGTATAACGGACATCATGGATAGCGTGACGGCATCCCCGCCCTCTGTAACACGGAGTAGCAACACAATTATATTATTATTATACTCGAGGGGAAAAACCTCTTGACACCAAGTAGACGTCGTGCAGTCATTGATTATTTCATTCAATGTAATGCAATTGGAGATGAACTTGTATGTGAGGCTGGGGAGGTGGCGAACGAGTTTAACAGATTTTTCGCGTCTGTGGCTTGCGAGCTAAACCCCCGGCCATTGCAGCCTCAAGTGAATTTTAAGCGAATACATAGTCCAGTAACGTCACTGGCACTGGTACCGGTTTTAGAAGAAGAGCTTGATCGAATCTTTAGACAGCTCCCGTCCAAAAACTCGAACGATATTGAATTGACGTCTATGTGGCTCATAAAGAAATGTTACAAACATATTCTGAGCCCACTAACACATTTAATTAATTTGTCTTTTGAACAAGGAGTATTTCCCTCACTCCTACAATCCGCGAAAGTAAGTCCAATTTATAAAAAGGGCGATCCCTGTTCCACAAATAATTATCGGCCTGTCTCCATTTTGCCAGTTTTGAGCAAAATTTTTGAAAAATCTTTTTTGATCAGAATGCTGAAGTTTTTAAATCAAAACAACCAATTCTCTGAATACCAATTCGGATTCAGAAAAGGAAAATCAACTACCGACGCTGTGGCGAATCTAGTTGAAATGGTTGTGGAGGGTATAGAAAATCGAAATGCCACCTTAGGTATCTTTCTCGACCTATCTAAGGCATTCGATTGTGTTGACCACGAACATCTGCTCGACATTTTGGAAACACACGGCATCCGAGGCGTGCCACACTTGTGGCTTAGATCATTTCTAAGCGACAGAACTCAAGTTGTCCAAATCTCAAATCAACTTTCAAACAAAATCCGACTGGACTATGGGGTTCCTCAGGGATCTATTCTTAGCCCAATTCTGTTTCTGCTATATGTCAATGACATTGAGTCATCACTAATGCACGGAAAGGCCGTGCAGTATGCTGATGACACGACTCTCTTGTTCAGTGAAAAATCAACATCTCTCTTGGAAGAACGCTCTTTTGTTGATGTCAACAATTGCGTTCAACACTTCAACAGCCTCAATCTCCAAACAAACACAACGAAGACCAATGTCATCAACTTTGCTCTTCGGCCTGTGGATTCTCGGTGTGGTCCTGCCACTATGTTGGCAGACTCCATACTAGAAGAGGTCTATAGTTCGAGATTCCTTGGAATACACCTTGATCGAGGGTTGACATGGAATAATCAAATTGATCACGTTTGCGCCAAAATATCCTCAGGAAATTTTGTTTTGAGGAATCTAGCCAAATATTGCCCCACTCAGGTACTGATGACGGCGTATTATGGCTTGATTTACCCCCACCTTACCTACGGAGTGGCATTGTGGGGTGCTTGTGCAAACAATCAGTTGATGAGGGTCTTCAGATTGCAAAAGCAAGCGATTCGAATAATCGCACATTTGAAATTCAGAGAGTCATGCAGAGAATCTTTCAAAAGTTTGCAGCTGTTGACCCTGCCGAGTCTCTACATTTTCGAAACAACACAGTATTTATGTCAAAATGCGTCAAGACAAGTGGCCAAGACATACATTCATATGAGACCAGAGCCAGGGGAAACTACCGAATTGGCCAACACAGAACGGTGATTTATGAACGCCTGCCATCACAAGCAGGAGTTCATTTCATCAACAAGCTGCCACACCGAATAAAAAATGCCCCAATGCCCAAGGCGTTCAAAATTCGTCTAAAACGCTTTTTAGCGACACAGGCATTTTATAATGTCGACGAGTATTTGGCAAAAAACTGGGAAACCAGCCAATAGGTATGTCGCCCCGTCGCTGGTGGTGGGATGATTGGCGAATAAAAGGAAATGAATGAAGGTGAAATTGTATGTTTGATTGTATGTTTGATTGAGGATTTTGATGTAGAACGGATGGAAAAATTTTAGTTACAATAACGTCATTTGACGCATGCTAAACATGTTAACCATGTCTTGGCAATAAAGAAATTTGATTTGATTTGATTCAGTAAAAGGGTAGGAGTACGCTAAACTACGTGTTGAGAAACAGGCTTTGCTAAAGTTGCAAAAAAAGCTCAGCTCAGCAAAATTTCATAGTTGGATAAGCGTTACCTTAGAACTCGTTATCGTCTATTTACATGTCAAACTAACAGTTACCCGCGGCTTCGTACACGATTTCATTTTGTAAAACAGGGACACCATGAGTATAATATTTTTAAATGGCATTCCAACAATCTTAAGATAAGGGATAGTCTCTAAAAAATATTCCAAGCTCTTATCCATTTCAGATTTAATCTTAAATATGAAGCTCTAAAGTCGGAGAGCGAAACTATTTTAATAACTATCTCTGAAATTTCTTTAAAATATCTTCTATATTTCTTATTTTACTGAATAACTCCAACAATTTAATTAAAAATTAAACTATTTTAGCCCAACGTAACAAGAAATCATAAGTCTATTAGAGAAAAAAGTCAAAGTCAAAGGCGTTTCAATTAAAACACTTATGATGGAATAAATTAAAGCATTTTACTGTAGTTGATGAAAATATCTATAAAAAGAAACTCAGAATAAGAAAACGCAACGCATTTGCACGTAATATGGCATTAAGTTTATAAGTTTAACTGACTTTGACAGTTGTTTATATGCGGTTTAATACGAGAAATAATGAACTACTTTTGATATAATCGTACAGTAGTGATTTAGTTTAGCAAATAACTGCTATAGAGAGTAAGAATTTTGGCCGAACTCGGGATAAAATCTGACCTAATGAGGATTTTAAACAAATTAAAGTTTTATGTACTATAGAAATATTTGAAGTGTTATGGAGGTTAGATAAAAGCACGCACTTATTATGAGAACATCTAAAATACTACGTTCACTTTGACGGAAAAACACTATTAATGTACAGTAATTAATTCACAATACATATTTACTATTACATGTTTAAATGTGTATAAATTATATTTCTTATATGCCTATATTATGTTAACCAAGCACTCCACGCATGTCTAAGTAAAATGTAAAATCCATTTTTTCCATAACGTCCATTACTTTTTACGTGATTGAGTAACACACATAAAAAGTCATCATTAGATATTTACGTGATAGTATAAACACAAAATGTAAAGCCCACGGGTGATTTGTCTAGATATTTTTTCAGACAGTGAAGTTATACGTGTTACCACCATAGTTACCTATATAGACTTACGTCAGTCATTAGATATTTACGTGATAGTATAAACACAAAATGTAAAGCCCACGGGTGATTTGTCTAGATATTTTTTCAGACAGTGAAGTTATACGTGTTACCACCATAGTTACCTATATAGACTTACGTCAGTCATTAGATATTTACGTGATAGTATAAACACAAAATGTAAAGCCCACGGGTGATTTGTCTACATATTTTTTCAGACAGTAAAGTTATACGTGTTACCACCATAGTTACCTATATAGACTTACGTCAGTCATTAGATATTTACGTGATAGTATAAACACAAAATGTAAAGCCCACGGGTGATTTGTCTAGATATTTTTCAGACAGTGAAGTTATACGTGTTACCACCATAGTTACCTATATAGACTTACGTCAGTCATTAGATATTTACGTGATAGTATAAACACAAAATGTAAAGCCCACGGGTGATTTGTCTAGATATTTTTTCAGACAGTGAAGTTATACGTGTTACCACCATAGTTACCTATATAGACTTACGTCAGTCATTAGATATTTACGTGATAGTATAAACACAAAATGTAAAGCCCACGGGTGATTTGTCTACATATTTTTACAGACAGTAAAGTTATACGTGTTACCACCATAGTTACCTATATAGACTTACGTCAGTCATTAGATATTTACGTGATAGTATAAACACAAAATGTAAAGCCCACGGGTGATTTGTCTAGATATTTTTTCAGACAGTGAAGTTATACGTGTTACCACCATAGTTACCTATATGGACTTACGTCAGTCATCATTAGATATTTACGTGATAGTATAGACACAAAATGTAAAGCCCACGGGTGATATCTTTGTCTAGATATTTTTACAGACAGTGAAGTTATACGTGTTACCACAATAGTTACCTATAAAGACTTACGTCACAATATTCACTAATACTTAGTCATATTCCAAAGAGGGACATACACCATCATTGAACTAGATATAAATTATGTATAAAAACGATTCACGCAAATTAGGCCAGTTCATTCTCAAGAAATGAGGACAGACAGTAGACAGAAATTACTTTTTTTCAACCACTCCAAAGCGAGTTAAAGTCTTCGCTATCGATCAACTATAAACATAACAGATAATGTTGGCTAGTAAAAGATAGTGTAATATGTAAAATAATTTAAAATCTATACACACAAAACTTGATTTTCAGAAATAACGTACTATTTTACTACAGCAGAGGTTTAATGTAAGATGAGATGAAGACGAGTGGACAACGCACGAGGACGTGAGTCAGTATGAGGTAATGTGAGTACGGTACTGAAGTCACTGTGGCCAGTCACCGCTCACTAAAGCGGAATGAGCTTCGAAACATGAGCTGCCCACTCGCGGCCCTTTGCTAGTCTAGTCGCCGCATGTCAATTATCAACTTACAGAGCCGAATCTCTAATTTGGAAGAGTAGAGATTTTCATGCCAGGTAAGGTATGCACGAAATACTCATTTACTAAGGCATGAATAATCTAGTAGAATATTCTAATGGTAATCTGACCTGATTCCGCTGTTTTTTTGGCTACGAGGTCTATATCAAAGACAATCCAAATCCACATAAAAAATAGGTTACTTCATTACTAATTTCATTTTTACAATTTCTCTACAAATTACAGTTAAGGACACCATGAGGAATACGTAATTGTTACTAATAATAGTTCAACAATGATTGCTCAACCGATTACAACATTTGTGAAAGAACATTTTCAATAATTTCTAAGCCAACAAGTTCAAATGCTATGTGGAAGAATTACGGAAAATTTGTTTATAACAATGCTAGTTTGTGACAAAAATATCAAGTCGAGTTTTTTCTGATCTTCTTTGAAACGAGGTATTTAATTTACAAGTATTGATAATTTAGTCAACCGAGTCGTTATATCTGTAATCTTGACTTATACAAAATACCTTTTGCATTATTTTTACTCACTATAGAAAAAATTGGAAGCAATATGTCTTATTACATATACTTGGGCTAGCGTACACCGAGGATTGGACACAGAAGAATGTGGTAGGTTAAGTTTGAGGACGGCGATCCAGAGATTTAGAGGACCTCAGTGACGAGTTCTCAGTGATGTTGAACTTACTTTTAAAAGACTTATAGCTGAGGGCACATGTGATTAGTAGTCAAATGTCTCAGTATACGCGAAGGAGATGTGCTAGGAGGTCACAACAACTTTGGCCAATATATCTTGATGGGACGAGATAACGCTAAACGAAATAATAATAACACCAAAATAATATTTTCCGAATATTTGAAACTGTGTAGCAAGGAGACACCTGTCGGCCAGCGATAACAAGGATCGAGTCAGATCGGTATTGACTAGTTTCACCGTTACAGATCCTGGCCAAAAAAAAATAAATAAAAACCATCAAAGATGATTGTGAAGTTAAACTGGTTCTTTAGCTGAGGAAGAATAGAACTAGGGTTGAGAAGGAATTGCATCGTAGGAATGGAAGCACAAGCGTCAAGGATTTTTCCGTATATCCGGCTAGTTAGGCGAAATATGCTTTAACGAGACTTCCCATCTGTCGCTTAGATGATTACCATATTGAGCCTACTACTGAAGTAAAACAAATCCATACTTTTCTGTGGGATACTCCTGGTCGAAGTGTGTTTATTAACGCACCCTCAAGTAAACGAAATTTTCTTTGATGATCCGACTCGATTTACGGAATATTAAGATGTATATTTAAATAATGAGACCTGAGTCTGTCCCTAGTCCAGATTGTTAAAATCGGAACTACTTAAGTGGTAATCCAAATCTTCTGAACGGACTCCTTACTTTGGTTACAGCAACAGACTACCAAGATCGTTTCACTGAGTTCTTAAACCCGATCTCACTTGTCTTCAAATCCAATTCTCCCAGGAAAAACAGATCAGTTGCTTCGAGAGCAGAGTATGTGACTCTGTGGTTGACTTAAGGGTTCAATAAATAAAAGTCAGTAAATTATACAAGTGGTTTTGGCAGTGTATTTCTTCGTCAGTTTTTATATCTCTGTAACATTGGGGTAAAGATTGGGATAAAAAGGATCACTATAGAAGCTTCTTTCACGGTTCTTCGAGAGTTCAGAAACACAAGATTGTTTCTGTCTACTACCGAAACTGTGCCAAGGTGTAACGCAACACCAACAAGGTGTCTCACCAACAACAGATTGCACCTGGTGAAAAGATCGAGTAATTCAAGATGTTATCACTATATCCCATGAAAGTTATTTTCACTTGCTTCTCTTAGTGATGTTTTTCTGTTCATATTTCACTCGGATACCGCCGCATTGTTGTAAAATACAAACGGATTTCTTCAACAGTGGTTGACAACATCAAGATCTGTGTTGACTGTGGTGAAAGAGTATTCAGAAGTACTGTGGAGGACCTCCTAGCTTCGCTAGAATAAGAGTTGCTGACACTGTTGGACCTATTCAATCAACTATCAGTGTTGCACAGACATTCTAGTTACGTCTATAATGTTTATAATCCCTGTTTTACCCTCTAACTTCAGGATTCCAAGATACTACTCTTTAAAGTCCAATTATTGTCATTCTGAAATGTATCATGTAATAAATAAATAAATCAGTGACTGATTTCAGAAGGTTTTGTTACACAATATAAAAAGATATACCTGTTTTTTCAGAAACAAGTGCTTGGCACATCTCTTGATTGGTCTTTCTTCTGAAAGATGCCACTCATAGCTCTCCGATTAAAAAAGTCAGTCATTAATGCGAGGAGGTCGAAATTTAAGATGAGTCACAAGATCCCGTGGAAGTCAATCACACCAGATTTTCTTGATGATGTGTTTAAATTAATGATTTATGCCATGTTTGGTGTGCTATCTTAACTGTTAATTTACAATTAATTTAAGTTACTATTAAAAAAAAATATATAAATCAGCGTCGCAGACCACGAAGCTTTGTAGTTTTTGTACGCTCGTTGAATAAATAAGGTTACGGTGCCCAATCGTTACACCTAGTTTCATCTCAAATTTAACTACTCGAGTTTCAAAATTCCAGAACCCATAATCAGATGCGATGTCCTCTTTAAATATAAAACTTCTGTGTTCACAAACTTCATTGTAACTTGAGAATGAAAATATTTAAAACATAAACAGGAAAAAATACAAATACGAATATTTAACAAACAAATTAAACTTACATATAAACACGAAATGAGGGACCGCCGTTTTATGGTGGGCATATATCAGACTGCCCCTGCCGCGGGCAACGGTTAAACTAGTCAATACCGATCTGACTCGATCCTTGTTATCGCTGGCCGACAGGTGTCTCCTTGCTGCACAGTTTCAAATATTCGGAAAATATTATTTTGGTGTTTCCATTCATCATTTAATACAAAACTGACGTATTTATTGTGAATTGTTTTATCTCGTATTTTTCAAACGTGTTTAATTTGAAGATTTGTTACGCCTATATAAGATACCTCCGTTTTATTTTATGGACTGACAGATGGATTTGCAATTTATGCGATGCCTCAAAAGCTGAGACTATACTTTGTTTTTTATAAGTTTAGTGTCGTATGTCACCATATTTAGTTGCTGTGTAATTTCCATTCTGATTTATTATGTTTGTATTTAATTTTAGTGTTTAGTGTTGTATTAATATTTTCAATTATAAGCTTTAGTGAAGGGTGTAAACACATAGATTTTTATCGTTATTCAAGACATTGAAGTATGGTATGGTACATCTTCGTAACTGACGGTATCTAAACCTGAAAAGTAAGTAATCAAGAAAGGACACACGAAAGGAATTCTGACAATCATGCATTGTAAACGTAATTAAAAACAAGTAAACAAACAGCCGCCATTAGCCCATATTCTGTAGCTAGTTTCACGTGAATAGTGGTTATTTCGTTTCAATTCTATTTATGACAGTATATACCCCTTGTGTTGTTGATGTATTGTTTACACTATAATGTGAGTTTGAAGTGTTCAAAACTAATTTAGTTTTTTCTTTGTATTCTAAAACTTTAGTGCCTGTTTGAGTGACGTTTTAGTAATTTAGTAGCCACATCATCCCAAAAAGAGTCTGCAGATTTAATGACAACCTTCAGAGTAGTTTTTCTATTGTGCGTTATCTGAAACAGGAATCTGGTGTGCAAGTCAAGCTATTAGACTTTAAGTCTGTACCAGGCGAAACCGCTGAAATATTGTTTAATCACCGATGAAAGTTGTTAAAGAAAACAAATTAGAAGATAAAGTTGTAGGATTTTGTGGTGATAACTGCAATACAAACTTTGGTGGGGTAAATAGAAGAGGGAAAAACAATGTATTTGCTCTTATAAAGAACGAACTTGGAAGATCAATAAATGGTATTGGTTGTGGTGCTCATATCGTCCACAACGCTGTCCAGACTGCTGTACATGTGCTTCCCATTGAAATCGATGCCCTTGTTGTGAAAATCTACAAGTATTTTCACATTTACACTGTAAGGGTTATAAGGGTTACTCAACTCAAGGAATTCTGCGAATTTGCAGATATTGAATACCGCAAATTAATACGGAAATACTAGATTTCTCTCTCTTATGCCAGCAATTGAAAGGATGATTCAAATGTCTCCTGCTTTGAAAGAGTACTTCTTGTTTCAGGAAATGTGTCCATCTCTGATAAAGAACTTCTTTGATGATGAGCGAGGTGAAGTGTTCCTATGGTTTGTACATGGTCAGTTACCATTGTTTAATAAAACTATTTTAGCCATGGAGAAAAACAAATCTAGTACTATTGATGAGTTTGTACAAGGCAATTGTGTAAGGCAATACATGCCTTACAAAAGTTTTAGGAAAATTTGCAAGAAAGAAAGGAGTCTAACTTCATCCCATATGGAGCAAAAACGGTCCTTAAAATACTTAAGTAATGTTGACTGTAACCAAATGACCAGTGATTTTAACGAATTTTACAGTAGATCTATTTCTTATATTACACTTTGGGAAGATAGTTTTGGAGAAGCTCAAGATCTCGTCTGGGTCAATGAAAACAGCATTTCATGGGAAAACATTGAAAGAACTGCAGAAGTAATTAATAAAGTACTGCAAAACCCAAGATAAACATCGGCGAAATTTTTGACGAGGTTGTCCTTGCCAAGAGATTTTGGGCCTCAAAAGTAGAAGTATGGGAAAAAGAAGACGAGAAGAAACCAAGTGAAGAAAAATGGATGGAGCTGTTCCATTCTTTTAAACAGCAGAATATTTCAGTGCCAAATCTTGGACTTATAATTAAATATGTTTACTGTCTTCCTGGAACATCTGCTCCAGTTGAGAGAGTTTTCTCCATGAACATTGCCTGGAGTGATGATAGAGGATTAATGCACGAATCCACAGTTCGAAATTTAATGTTATGCAAAGTTAACTTTGCAGTTAGCTGCACTGAATTATATGAAAAAATAAAAAAGACTCATTGAGAAAGATTTGCTCTAGTGAAAAATACGAATGGTATAAAAAATAAGCCTTGCTTTTACATTTTATAGCTGTCAATGTTTTTAAGGTATAGTCTGAAGTAAGTTTGTATTGTTCAATGGTTTCAATTTATTTAATGAAAGCCGTGTAAAATATATATATATATATATATATATATATATATATATATATATATATATATATATGTATTTTTATTGTTATAAGATATAATCACTTTTATACTATTTAGAAATTAAATTAAATTCATACAATTATACACAAAGTGTTTTGGTTTTTTTTTTAATTTGACTTCATACATGTATTTATCCCCCCCCCCACGCATTTCGAACAGAGGCGTCCCGGTTGGCCGGTGAAAAATTATGGCAAGCCTAGTTAAAAGGCAATTTATAACAAAAAAGGGGTAATCTAAACGTACAAAGTAGTATTAATTTACTAGTGTCATAATAATCTATTTTGATTATCAAAAACTAATTTTCTATTAATTTCATGGCTATAAATCGTTATCTAACTATCAAAACAACCCTGGTATTTTAAATTATTCTTATCTATTAGATAATAATAAGACAAAATGGATTATTCCTGTTTTCTTCTTCATGTTATTTTTTATCTTCTGGTCAAGCAAATACCTGCTTAGATAAAACATTGTGGTCAGTCAGTTCTTCTTTGTCAGTGATGCTAGAACCATGTCTTTCTCAAATCGCGAATACGCTGAGATGCACTTCATCTACGGGCTGTGCGACGGTAATGCGCGAGCAGCACAGAGGGAGTACAGGGCTCGCTATCCTGACCGTGTTACTCCTAGTTCACAGGTGTTCTCCAGACTCCACCAGCGCTTAACAGAAACAGGATCTTTCCATAAGTTGAAAAGAGAGGTAGGTCCTAATATTGATGTGTATGCAGATGAAGATATTTTAGCGAGGGTTGGGGATGATCCCGAACTAAGTACTAGACAGCTAGGTACAGCTACTGGCCTTTCTCGTTGGAAAGTTTCTAATGTTTTGTAGTCTAATACGTTTCACCCGTACCGTTTCATATTTTCTTGAGACCCTATGTCATTGATGGAAGCTTAACAAAAGTATCTTGCCTTTTTACCACATAACTTGCCTCAACTTCTAGATCAACTCACTCGACAACAAAGAGAAGAGTTAATTTTTCAACACGACGGCGCACCTCCTCACTTTTCCAACAATGTAAGGCAGTGGTTGAATGAAAACTATCCAACTTCGATGGGCGAGGAGGGACTGTTGCTTGGCCACCCAGATCTCCGGATCTCAACCCCATGGACCTTTATGTTTGGGGGCACATGAAGAGCCTGGTGTACAAGACAGTCGTTCCCAACGAAGTGGATCTGCAAGACCGTATATTTGACGCTGCAAACAAAGTGAGGGATGAGTTGTCTCACAAAGTTACTGTGCGTGACATTCGGTAAAGAGCAAGAGCCTGTGTTCGGGAAAATGGAGGGCAATTTGAACATAAAATAAAGTACAGAGTGTTCTTAAATCGATATGATTGTAATCATACTGTACTTTCACTGCTTGCTTGTCTTTTATAATGAATAAATACAATGTGTGTATACTTAATTTTTAACCAGTTATTATTTTTTTTTTTAATATAAACCCACTTAGTAAATGTTTATACTAAAAGTGTATCCGATTTTGTCTATTCTTCGTACGTTATTTATTTAATTAAAAATTGATTTTCTTAAAGTTTACGTATAATAATAATAATAAAAATTTATTTTACATCATTATCTTAAGAAATTAATTCTTTACAAGTTTTGTTAAAGAATTTTACGTGTTTGTTACACATTTAACGAAGTTAATCTACTTGGACACCGAATTTTGGGTATTTCTTCAGATATCTTAAAAATTACTTCAGCTAGAGGTCTGGTACCAATTGTATTCAATTTTTCAGTTCAATTTGCATAATATACATTAAATTTTACGTCCTGGGTAACGCCCAAAATAATTTAATAGGGTTCCCTTTTAATGGTGGCACTGAAATCTAGCGAAATCTTTCACCCTATATAGCTCGCTAACTAAGCGTTTCTAGACCTAAGTGTATGTGAAATTTTTTCGTTATTTTCACCGTAAGAACAAGTCCTGACAGTTTCTCAGTTTCTTCATGGGACACCCTGTATATAGACCAATGTTTTTTTATTTTTAACAGATACTTACATTTTAAACTTTGGAACTATTAACAATGGAGTTTTTATTATCGATCCTTTAAAATTTTCACTTATTCGTATTAAAAATTTAATGTAGAATACGAAAATTACGTCATTTACTAAAATCCGTTTACAGGTAGTTGAGAATTTGCTGTAATATGTTTAAAAACATGGTTATTTTAGAAAAAATTAAAATAATTCTTTTTGAAGCCAATTTTCTTGATTTGGAACCTCTTACATGCATCATTACACTTCATTTACTTTGTTATTTCACCCAAAAAGTTTTGTAACACTGATGACCAGCCACCCTGTATATTTAAGTTTTTCGTTTCCAGACTGACACTTCTTCACACAACCTGGTTTGAGAACAAATTGGATTAAAACAGACAATGGAATTACCGTACTTTCATATTGCAATATTCTTTTCACAATCAATGACTTTTAGCTGTAACTCAATGGTAGTAAACGCTGCATCAGTCATGAACAATTTATGACATTAATAAATAGAGAAAAGGTTATTGGCTAATTTAGCGTTGTCAACGAAGTCAAAGACGGAACCGTCTTTGTGAGTGTACGCTATAAATATGAAAAAGAGCACAAAGGGGTTTATTTTTTATATTTTTTAAAATACGTGGAAAGAAGAAAATAAAATTTTTAAAACGTATTTCTGCCTGTGAATTGCTACTTCCCTTTAACAAAGACACACAAAAATGAAAAATAGGATCGAATCTGTCCAAGTGTTGGCTGTTACGTTGATATAGTAAACCTACAGTAAGAATACATTTTGGACATTGGAAATGTGTTCTCATATTTATGTTGCAATATTCTATTCTGTTATATATACATGGGTGATGTAAAATATTATGATTGACAATTAATGATAAATAAAAAAGGCCAAACAGGGAGCGGCTTCTTATCCATGTCTTAGGTGTGCTTTTATTTAGTTTATTTCGATTATAATTTTGTGTATTCACTCATATTTCACACAAACTATATTAAAATTCAATTGTTGCAGGGTTGATGAAGGCAGTGTTTGTTTATACTTATGCCAACATGGTACTATTGTTTACAATTGATTACTTATTTTTGTATAAGAAAACACAAGTGTTAACGACTGCTTCTAGTGCTCAGAAAGAACTAATGAAAAATTAAAAACTATGTTAGTTATTTTTTATTTTCCTATAGTATTTTAGAATATAATTATTTCTAGCATAGTTTTGATTAAAACATAAAATATTTAATTACATACTTTGTAGACCACCAAAACTCAATGTGCATCGATGGCAAAGGAACATTTTTATCAAGCATTGTCAGAAAGGGACACTCTGTATACGCAAACAACTTCAAGTATTCAATAACGAGTGATTCAGAACAGAAGCAGGGTTACTTGTATTTTATCACTCATTACACATTGCGGCGAGAACAGTTTTTAAAGACTACGTATGTCATTCTTTCTGTCACTCACGAGGGTTGACATATCCCCAGGACTTATGGTTGGTTTATACCTTCCCGTTGAACCTACACTGAGGACAGCAAAAACTGATGTCACTGAAATCTGGGCAACCACATGGATGGCACATCACTAACCGCAAATGTCGAGATTTTATGGTGCTAAAGTAATTCGATAGGTCTACTGCGGGATATGACTTAGTGGTGGTACGTTTCATTCCGTAAGAGTTCAAAGGTTCTTGCTAACCCTCCCCCTGCTTTGAGTGGAGAGGCTTCTTCTTCGTCCGACATGACTAGTATATTCCTCCTCATGGATTTCGACAGGAGGTGGCCCCTACTCACAATCTTACTCAGCCAGAAAATCCTGTCATTACGGAAGCAAAGCACAATTCCTTATAGGACTAGTTGCAATCATCTAAGCTCCTTGTCCTAAGAGAACAAACAAATTATATTTACTGTACCCATAAAAAACTCGATGGGACATGTAATATGTAATTGCATTTGACTTCATTGATACAGAAAAAACATTAATTACAAACTTTGTAGAATTTAACAAAGAAATAGTAATTTTTTAATACGCAGGAATGATTTATCAATCATCAAATCAGGTATATTAATTACTTATCATAACGACTCCAAAATGTAGGGTAACGGGACACGAAGCTCGTGTATGGTGTACACAGTTATCAGTGTGAAACGTGTGGGCGGCAGAGTTACGAGTGACGGCACCAGTTGAATACGTGTGATAGCAGAAAGCGTGTCACTGTGTTTCACTGACTGGGTATATCAGTAACTTCCAGTACCGCGTACAACGTACTGCAGCTATAATTGTAACCGCGTACGAACGTCACATAGCAGATAAATCGAGACGCCTTGTGTGAAGGCACATCAGCATTACGACATGTGTCATCGTTAAATGTCACTAAAACTGTTCTTTTATCCAGGGATGAAATATTACACCATTAGTAACATAGTGCGAACAAGTAAATAATCAGTAACAACACTGAACACATGTTAGCCAAGGCAATTTTTGCACTAAAATGCAATAATACGCAAAGATGATTTTTCACATCGGTTATATTTTAATTTTATAGAAATATTCTTTTTAATAACAACTACCATATCCAACACTAGTCAAACCTTAATATACCATTTATCAACTTAGATATACCATCCTGACTTTTCTTAATCTCATTAGTGTGACATGCTCACTATACGTATAAAGACAAGAAAAGTAAACAATTGAAAAAAAGAAGTGCATTGGATACGACCTATAATGGCTCGAGGTATATGACCGTTACGGATCACTATTATGGCTCGAAGTATTTGGTACCTTGGTCGCCACAGGTCCTTATAGTGGCTCAAAGCGTATGGTGCATTGACCGCCACGGTGACTATAGTGATTTTAGCCGTCTTTTGCTTTGTTGACCGCCACGACTGACTCGAAGTGTATGATACCTTGACCGCAAATTGTCATTATAGTGACTCGTGTGTGTGGTACCTTGAGCGCCATGAGTTACTATTATGGCTCTGCGATATTTGTGTTATCATACATTTATTTTTACCGTACTAACTATACATAAAAAATTATTGTCGTATACATATAATAATTATAATACGCACTGTAACACTTTAATATGCCATGGAAATGTAGTGACTCTATGTCTGTGAAATCAGCTGTTCTAAATGTCTTTGTTGTACTAACGTTTTAAGTATCGCTTCTATACTGTACGTTATTGATAAAGATTTACTGTTTACTCTATTTCTTTAGCGAATAATACAGTTTGTGATTACGATAGTATTTCACTGTCTAAGTAATAATGAAATTCCTACATACTGTTTGTACGAAGAGCTAACGTGATTTTATAGAGAGCCACTTCCAAATTGTATTCACAACTTCACATATTCAGAGCTTGCTGTAACGATCTCTGTCCTCAAATAAACTCTCCACACATGTATTATTTCAGTTTATTCTTAACAGTGAAAATCTTTACCTCATTTGTAACAAGTGACAAATCCTTTTTGTGCTCAGCAAATACTTTTTTTGGAGACACGATTTTTCCTCATAGTCAAGTCGGGTAAAAGAATGGACAAACATTACAATCAGTGAAATTACCTTTATTGCAATAATAACAAACATGGGTCTAATTTGCAAACCAACCATCGAGAGGTACTGGTCAACATCATCATCACAGGCAACAAATGTTTCTGAAAATATGACAAACAGGTTAGCGATTCTTCTACAATCTTTTAATGTTCATCATATAAAAAAGTGCACGTTTTCAACCACTCATAGACCATGCACACTGACTTTTCCGCCACTATTACCTTCCAGGACAAAAACTATCCATAAATAATTCTCGTAGATACCAAGAAGAGAATCAACCTTACCCAATTCACCTCAAAAAGCACCACGGGCCATTTACGATGCAACTACTCATTATCGTTTTGAATTTTACTGCTACAAAGGAGCTTAGTACAGAGAGGATGCTGCAGAATTAACATAGCATAGATTAGCATACACAGTAGTTGATAGGCTGTTGAAAAAGAGAAACTAC
This sequence comes from Homalodisca vitripennis, assembly GCF_021130785.1. Taxonomy (NCBI): domain Eukaryota; kingdom Metazoa; phylum Arthropoda; class Insecta; order Hemiptera; family Cicadellidae; genus Homalodisca; species Homalodisca vitripennis. The sequence continues at coordinate 177,232,925 of NC_060209.1, forward strand.
CTCAATAAAGGCTTTTGTTTATATTTAGACAATATTTTCACTAAAGAAATCTTGCCAGGTAACTTTATTCCGAACAAACACTATTCACAGGCACAATAAGGAGCGAAAGACTAAAAATCCCAAAACAACGAAAAGGAATATTCCCTGGTGGGGAAAAAAATTAAGAGACCCATTTTATTTATGGTATATAGGAAAAAACTTACGACTCAAAATAAATTTCTACTGATATTATTTGTGACAATAAAACTTACAATAGTCAGTACACAAGAAGGAGAGGTCGGAATGTTTTGGTGAAAACCTAACCTACGATAGTGCACCATTAAAACATGAACATGTTTGGGATTGATACCACGGATCAAATGTTGAAAACGTACATCGATGAGCGTAAACTATGAAACACTGGAAAAAAATAGTTTTTAATGTTTTTGGACGCTTGCTATTAAATTCTAAGCATAAACTTTGTAGATATGACTTCATTTCTTTTATTGTAGAAGCTCTACCACAAGACTGGTTGTCAGAGAAAATGTCCTCCACATTTGAGAGGAGGTCCAAAAGAGTGGGGTTTTGAATAGAAAACGTTTGTGGTGCAAAAATAAAAAAATTGTATTTAGTAGTGAGAAAAACAATTCTGGTGTGGAAAGACCATGCGCATGGGACGTAAGATAGGAGTTCGTGCAGAAGATTTAACAACGTGTGCGTTAAAAGCCGTGTCTATAAAATGAATAAAAAGAAAAGAATATAGTAGTTTGTTTTATTTTGACAGTGGTTGTGTGTGTTTTTTTTTTACTATTAAATTGTAAAATAATAATAGAACTGGTCCAGATGCTTCCAATAACCAAACAAATATTCTCAGTCGACTTGAATGATCTCACAATATATCTAGTCTTTTCCTAAAATCAAAAACAAAATATAAATACCAAAGAGAGAAAAACTATTAATTATATTAGCCTTAGCATAATCCAACAATAAGATATTATATATTGACTTTTTTCCATAATAATAATAATATATATATATATATTTCCTCTTAAAGTGGCGTTTTTATATTTTTTTTAGAGTTAACCATATTCAGTAGATGAACAACTAATCTAATTTTTTCAATTTTTTACAGTAATATCATATTGCACTAGAAATAAATATTCACTCATAGTGGGCCATCTAGGCATCTTCGACAATGCGATTGTCGCCAACCTACTCGCGAATAAAAATAAGACCAGTCTAGCTTTTTGCAGCTCACCACTGAAGATTTAGGTTTTTCCCTTAAGTGCAGCCGTGACTTAGGAATGACTTGAATGCTGAACAGTGGTTGTTGCAGCAGAAAAGGAATGGACTGATTCCATTATCCCTAGTGTATTTAAATTATCTCCTACGAATAAAATAACTTCTGAAGTTGTAAGCGTTGACAGACAGGTCTCTTTTCACCAAACAGTTATGACCTGGAAAGTTAAGAAGATGCAGTTGTATTGCCAACACGAAACAGCTGATGTAACAGAAGGTAGTGCATACTGTATTCACAGCTTGGACATACTTATTAGTTTTTCCAACACTGACAATTCATTCTGTATTCAACAATACTTTTCTAATCAATTTTAAAATGTGTATATATACACTAAATTTTGTGTTTTATGTTCTATTTAACGTGTTTTTTGCAAGTAAATTCGTATTCTGAGCGAGTTTTTGGGGCCAAAGATGGGTTTTTTGTGTATTTTGGAAGTATAATATAAATTTTTCATCTTAAAAGTGTATAATTTACCCAATTTTATTCTTGTATTATTAATTTTTTCGTATTAAATGGGACTGTTACAAGAGTTGAATAAAGTTGGCTATTTAAAATTCAAGGAATATAAGAAATTAATTGCTTTAAAAGACAAAAAGAAGTATAAAATCATGAATTTTCAGAAAATTAAAGATAAATTCGAGCTTACATAGCAGAATAAATATCAATCAAAGGAGAAGAGATAAAATCATAGCAGAATTGGAAGATTTTAAAGTATATTTACGTAAGAGATTTGTAAGCCTTTTAAAATAAAAAAGATTAAGAATTGAATAAAAATGATTATTGAAATTACACTTGATTGTTACTGAAAGAAAATTATTAAAGATAACAAATGTGTTACAATTTACTTTTTAGAATAAAGATTTTTTTAAAGATTTAGAAGATTTTTCATTAAAACAGGTTAAGAAATTAGAAGCCAACAACGAACAGTAAACAGCTATAGATTCGGTTATTTTTCGTTCGTGATTTACTGCTTGATTTCTCAGATTTATTATTGGTATATTGAACCGAATTTTACGTAGAATTACAATCATTAATATAGAATTAACATGAAATCAGATCCTAGATAACGATCTATAAGGAAAATAATTTTGTTTCTGAACTGATCTGATAAAAAATGTTTATAAATGATTGATCTTACCGTTAATCGTTTAATAACAGCTGAATAAGGCAGCTTCATCAGTGCAATTTACGATCATAATGATCTAATGATATTTTACGTTCGAGTGGGTTTGTGATGCTTGTGGAGGGTTGAGCAGATATGAGCAAAAATGCTGTAACAATATAAATGTATAAATTTGTACATACAATAATACATTTGAGTTGTGTTCAGTTGACGAATATGGAAACAAAATAATATTTTGGAACAATTCTAGAAGTGTGTCTACAAAGTGTGGCCTGTCGACCAGTTCGTTTACAATATGTCAATGAAAGTGCAACGGAAATTTACAATGAAATATTATTAGTTAAAGAACAAATAAACGTGCTCCATCCATACAAGTTGAAGTATTTGATAAAACTATTGACTTGGTTGCACATATCCTGCTTACCATGATATGTGGAGAAGTATTTAATGCTCAGGCCTCAAATATAAACACTAAAAGATGCTACATTTTGAGGAAACTCATACAGTAAAGAATAAACTCGAAACTCAAGACATATTCATCAAGGAGACGTCAGGCGACATTTCTCCACTACATGCATACATTAGGGGAGAGTAGCCGAAATTGTACCGGCGCCAATATTGTACCACCGCTGTTTTTATGCTTTACAAGGAAGCCAGAGCGCTCTTACGCCGTTTAGTGGAACTAGTCACTACCTAGAGTGGAGAACTGAAGTTGTAAAATGTTAACGTTTGTAGCTTTTGTTTCGTCGAATTTTTTGTATTTAATTGTGTTTTAGTGTAGTTTTTCAGTTCCATACGTAAGGCTACAGCATTTGTAAAGGTATGTGCAAACCATTTTCAGACATAAACCTAAGAACAGCATATATTTAGGTGGATAAAACTAAGTTGTTTTCCTTCACCGGGTCATTTTTAGGTTAGGAATCGTGGTTTATTTACTTACAGTGTAAGTTGCCCTTATTGTACCACACCGAGTTGCCTATATTGTACCGGTACAATTTTGGATGCCACTGGGTTTATTAGCCGCTACGCACTATGCTTAATGTCCAAATAAAATAAATAAATAACTAACACACCGTTATTGTGTGTTCAGATGCCCAAAGGGAAATATGGGACTTGGAGTGTAGATGACATGAGCCGGGCTCTTCAAGCCTTCCGTAACGGGGACATGGGATTTAAATGAATGCTGCAGGCAATATGGAGTCAAGAAGAATCAAATATCACACAACTTTAACAAAGAAACCCAAATGGCAGGAAAGAAGTGGTTTTATGCTTTTAAAGCTCGCCATAAACACATAATCTCACTGAGAGAACCTCAAGCAACATCGATGATGCGCGTCAAAGGATTTAACAAAAAGAATGTTTACGGATTTTTTTATCTTTTGGAAAAAGTTGTTGATGAGAATAAGATTGAAGCAATTCGCATATTCAACGTTGACGAAACAGGTGTAAGTACTGTGCAGAACAAATGCCAAAAGGTTCTCGCACAAAAAAGTAAAAGGCAAGTTGGGTCAGTGTCCAGTGGAGAACGTGGAGCCAACACGACAGTTGTTTGCTGCGTGAGTGCTTCAGGAATGTTCCACCCATGCTTATATTCAATCGCATGCGAATGAACAATGATTTGAGGGTTGGTGCTCCACCTGGAAGTCCGGTCAAGATATCAGAATCTGGCTACATGACAAGTGATCTCTTAGTAAAATGGCTCAAGCATTTTATTGATTCTGTAAACCCAACAGTATAAAAAATGTTCTTCTGGTACTGGATGGTCATACAACGCACTCCAAGAAGCTTGACCCACTTTTACTTGCCAGAGAGCACGGTGTAATAATGATACAATTGCCTGGGCATACAACACATCGCATGCAGCCTTTAGATAGATCATTTTTTAAGCCCTTCAAAGGTTACTACACTCAATCAGTTGAAAAGTGGCTTCGTTCTAACCCTGGATTATGTGTTACTCAGCTACAAGTAGATGGTTTGATTGCTGAAGCTTACGGGAGATCAGCAAGTATTGAAAATGCAGTTAATGGTTACCGAACCAGTGGAGTGTGGCCTGTTGATCGCCTGGTCTTCAAAGATCATGACTTTTATGTAGCTGATAATTTAAATGAGCATAAAGCCAGTGAAACTCATGAAGATTTTGAAAACGAAGAGCCAAAGGAGACAAATGAGGAATCAATTATAACAGAAGCTAATGTAGATAACGAAATACTCTGGTCTGAACTACCCAGTCCTCAGGAGAGTCTAGCTACGACTAACACACCCACTACTAGAAAACCCACTGAAGCAAGTCCAAGACTTAAAATATCGATTGATTCAATCTCCCCGATACCGAAACCTCATCCAGAATCCAAGAAGGGAACAGCACAAAAGGCAGTGGTTTTGACGGATAGTCCCTACAAAAAAGAGCTAGAATTAGCTAAACAGCTACAGTTAGCACAAGAACACGTAAAAGAATTGAAAATAAAATTGGGGAAAGTTAAACCGAAATCGTCCAAGAAACGTGTAAATGCCCCAAACATAAAATTAGAAGGTAAACCTATCTACAAAAAGAACAAAGAAGCTGTCAAGAGAAACTTTGCAAAAAAGAAATGTGAAAATCCTACCAAGCCTGTTCTTCTAAATGCGGCGTCAAGCTCAAAACAAGCCGACATTGTTGTAGAGATGTGTGTTGATGAATGGTTCTGCTCGATTTGTGAGGAAAACAAAATTGAAGACATGATTCAATGCACAAAATGCCTTTCATGGAGCCACGAACTTAGTGCAGGAGTCCAACCTGGAACCCGAGCTTTTACTTGCATTGAATGCAAATAAAAATATTATGTGTGTTCAAACTGAATGTAATTGTTGTAAGCTATCGGAAAATAAATTGTATTGTATCAAACATAATTAATGGCTTTCATAGTCACATTTATTTTACCATACACTGATCCCTCTATATAATATACTATAGGTACAATTAAGGAAACACATAGTTCAATATAGGCAACTAGTTTCTAAATCGTACCACTTGTAACCTTCCAGAAAAACACATTTTTCAAGCACTAACAGCAATGATATCAAATTAAAAAAAATATCACGTGTGTGTTAATGTATGTCATTCATCCTAATACATCTTTTACTCAATTATGATGTATATTATTCAGAATAAAAATCAAAATATGTTAAGTGGTACAATATTGGCAACTCTCCTCTATATATCATTAAATTAAAACCACTTACACAAGAAAAGATTAACAGCGTAACAAAAAAAAGGCAGTTAATGAGAAAGCTGATACCGACAGAAAGTGACAAAGTGCTAATTGAAATGTGTTGGTGTATATTAAAAGTGGCAGCATTTGGATTTATAAATAATAATGTTTAATATTAAAAAGTATAATTTTAAAACAACTAAGATATATTTCGGACCACATAGCTGGTACCTCATGCCATTAAGAGTCCATAAAGTAATACTTCACACAATTGAAAATATCCTTTAGATTTTTGTTCCTCCTAGATCAGTTTTCATTGTGTATAACAATGGAATTCCTTACACGAAAATGGAAACATGGCATAATTAATCAGTTAAAGAGGAAATTGGAAAGCAAATACTAATGATTAAAATTCCGCAAGGATGTTTCTTTTTAATTCTGACAGGACTTATTTTATAACGGAAGTTAACAAAGAACTAATTGAGAGATATTGGTGTATATAAAAAGTTGAACAGTTTATAATGTTGATCTTATTAAGTATACTTTTAAATCAACCTAGATATATTTAGGATTGTATAGCCTCATACCAGTACCAGACAAAACGTATTACTTCACGCACTTGATATAGCCTTCAGATTTTGATTCCTGTAAGTCAGGATATCTGAACACGTAATTGAACATAATTAGTTTTAGAGAACCAGATAAGAACACTCGAGGACATGCTATTGGGTCAATATTAGCCAAGATGCTATACAACACCTTGTATCATCGGATTCTCTTATAACAAGTGTAAGATCTCTACCTCTGCGACTAAGAAGTATGATTCAATTAGTGAGGTGGATGATACCGATAGCATTGTAGAATTTGTGTTTAAAATGAGTTATAAATTAATCTCTATAACCCCGACTCGGTAAGTTAAATGAAACTTTAGGACAATACTTACACGGACCTCCTTGAATCCTCGTATACAACTCTAAGACATCTCAGCCCAAGGACTTCAGAAAACTTCCCAAGATTGTGTTCAAGGGCTGAATTCTAAGACTAAGAACTATGATTCTAATAGTGTTATGATAGCGATAACATTGTCGAGTTTGGGTTTAACATCAGTTAATTTTCTCTATCATCGTGATTAAGTGTGGTAATTTTACATGTATGTACGATTATGTATATCGGTTAAAATTCTGATGTTTTATTAAAATAGCTATCTGTATGTTAACATTAGTTAATTATAATTCATTTATTCATTAACATTAGCTCGTTTATCTGACAGTTAATATTATACCATCAAAACTATTGATTTGCATTTATTTACCAATGTTTTTTAACTTAATTACAAATAATAAGGCATAAAACTAACATTATAAATAACTTGTTCAGTTTACTATAGAGAATATTTTATTCCTTATGCCTTATTTTAGTAAATCAAAAAGTAATAATGAATTTTCCTTAATTTCAATTAGTTATAGTTTTTGTTATATATGAGTGTTATTTCACGGAATTGATGTAATGTTTTTATAAAGTAGTGTTAAATCGTATTGAATTTGTAAATGGCTATAAACTGTCTCAGTACACTGAGTTCAGGTGTAGTTATAATAAATACAACAAAACATAGACAAATCTATGTACAAGTGTAGCACTGTTGACGCAGAAATTGTAACTTTAGAGTCAATATTAACCCAGATATCATGCACCACCTGCTTTGATCTCCGGATCTTCTTTAAACAAGCCAAGACCTCTGCCCAAAGACTTCAGAAAATTTTCAAGGATCGTGTTCAAGGATTGAATTATGATACTAAGAATTATGATTCAATTAATGAGGCAGATGATTACGATAACATTGTAGATTATAGGTTTAACAAAAAGGTAATTTTACCAACAAACGTTACTCAGTACTTTAAATGTATATTTAGAGTTAATGTTACCCCAGACATCATGCACCACCAACTTGGACCTTCAGATCGTCTTTCAACAAGTGAAGACCTCTGCCCAACGACTTCAGAAAACTTCCCAGGATTGTGTTCAATAACCGAATTCTAAGACTATGAATTATGATTCAGGTAATGAAGCAGATGATAGCGATAACATTGTAGAGTTTTGTATTACCAACTGTTAATTTTGCCTATCATCGTGATTGAGTGTGGTAATTGTACATTTATGAACAATTATGAATATCGGTTAAAATTCTGAAGAACTGTTTTATTTGAATAGCTATCTTTATGTTAACATTAATTAATTATTAAAATTCATTTCGTCATTAGCATTAGCTCGTTTTTCATACAGTTAATATTATATCATCAAATTTATTGATTTTTATTAGTTTAACTTAATTACAAATAATAATCCTTATAACTAACATTATAAATCATAAAACAGATATCATGCAACACCTCCTTGGATCTCGGGATCCTCTTTCAACAAGCTAAGACCTCTGCCCAAGGACTTCAGAAAACTTCCCAGGATTGTGTTAAAGGGCTGAATTCTGGTACGAAGAATAATGATTCAAATAATGAGGCACATGATTGCGATAACGTTGTAGAGTATGGGTTTAACAAAAGGTAATTTTCCCCATAAACTTTAATCAGTAGGTACTTTAAATGTAAATTTAGAGTTAATATTAACCCAGACATCATCCACCACCTACTTGGACCTTCAGATCCTCTTTCAACAAGCGAATACCTCTGCCCAAGGACTTTATAAACCTTCTTAGGTTTGTGTTCAAGAACTCAATTCTTATTCAATTAATGAGACAGATCATAGTGATAACATGAGTTTGGGTTTATATACAGTTTATTTTCCCTATCATTGTGAATTAGTGTGGTAATTGTAAATTTATGTACGAGTATATATTTAGGCATATAAGTATATTAACGTAATTTTGTTAAGAATGGACCATACTTGAAATCTATTTTCAACGTTGAATAAAGCAAAACTTTACTGTTTATAGAATACACTAAATTGTCAAACTACAAGGTAGCAGTGAACCACGCGTGAATTTCGTTGGTATAGTTGAATTGAAGAAGGATCAGTAACTTGTGATTATGGTTTCTAAATAAAATTTTCCGCTGCCTCAAAGCGTACATTAAGTAAGTTTTATTGAATGAATTCTAGGAAAAGAAACAGTCTTTCTTCTGGGCGAGCAGCTAGACTGACATTCCTTTCCTACAACTGGAAGCTCATGAATGCTCCACCTCCAAAAGAGGAGAGGAAAGAAATACGCAAGCAAACAGAAGGCAACATAGGAGAAACAAGAAAGCGGGAATAGAGCAATTGGATTTCTTTCTTTAGATTAAAAAAGATGGTGAGAGCGAATCAAGTAACGATGAAGATGATATTTTCTGATTTGAAAGTACAAAAGAAGAGAAGAAAGATCAAGAGGATTTAATGGACATTAAGTGTGGCAGTGGAATAAAAGACTTTTAAAAATAGATTGTATATGCTGTATAACACATTAAATCTTTTGGCTCTTAGAAGTTGTAATTGAATTTTTATATTCTATTTTTTATGTTTTATTATTAATTCAATAATAATATTTTTAACATATAAGAATGTGTTTTAATTTATCGTACAATTATCACATTGACGTATTTATTTGACCACCCTCCCTTTTTAAATTTAAAATTGCCTGGAATTTTATTTAATCATAATTTTGTTTTAAATTATATATCGAATTTTGAATTTGACTTAATCATATAATTACTAGTTTGTTTGACGTATTAATTTACAATTCTTTGAGCTATCTTAGTAATTAATCATAAATTCCCGGGAGTTATCTGGGCTTTCCAACCAACCAACTTTACCACACCTTAATTAAGGACATACACCTTGTGTAAAACATTTTAAATATTTAATCAAGTATCTCTTTATTCCGAAAAGTATAAAATATCATATACCTACAATTGAAAAGTAATATATTTGGCTTTACAAGTAAATGGACTCAGTAGGTAAGTTGGTTGGCCATCAATTTTGTTTACATGTCACTACGTGTCCTTGAGTTTCAGCAGCGGTATTCAGGTTACAGTAGTCAATAATTGAACTAGCTACGAGTGAAAGGAATGAAATTACTTTTTGTTTATTCCGTACATTGATTAAATTACTGGTACACAGTAGTGTTCAAGTACAAAATAAACATAAACATTAAATAAATAAAATATTGGAAAACTGCCGATTTTCCACAAATAAAATATGCACTTTAAGCTTGGTTCAAACAAGTATGTATTCCAAATACAACATATTAGGTATGTATGTAAACCCCGCAAGAAAATTTGTGTGCGTTGTCTATTACCGTTGCTCCTTTAAAGCTCATTCAACGAATATGATCAGTGGAACTTTAACACTTATCTAAATAATAATTCGTTAACTGTCAGCATATTTCCTTTATCGGGCATTTTCAACTTTGTAAATGAAAGAAACTAATATTTTACCAACTACCAAGTACAACGGCTTTATAAAATTATCTACAATGGGCTACTTTAATGTTTGACAATGTATCAAAGGAAGCTTATACGTCTAAAACTGAATCAAAGAAAAACATATTTACCTGCTACTGAGTGGAGCAAAAGTAAATCAATATGTTAAATACGGTAATCCATTTGGTTGTACATTATGGGGGAGATGGGTGGTCTGGGACTACCTTCCTAGAGCCTAAGTAATCATACAGCGCTCAGATTAATTAAAGCGATGAATACTAGGGGTCCGGCACATCATTGTTACGTAAAATACGAGGTGTACTCGCTGGTTCTTCGTTGAAACCCCGCATGAACTACCCTGAGAGCATAAGTCCCAACGCTACATATGCCTACGTTTATTTTGATCATTTTTTTCCCAGAATCCTAGTGAGCTGTGCACTTGCAGACAATAAAATCGACACAAACAAAAAAATGATGATAAGAATAAAATATACACTGAAGTTAAACATTATAATTCAAAACAATTCCCGAGATAACGATCGGATAGATAAACAGATATTGATATAAAGAAAAGTTTAATTTTCGGAGACCGTGTCTGTACATATTCATATTTATTTTGTGTTTCTTTTCATATTTTCTTCTCTGATACTCATTAAACATTTGAATGGACATGCACGACACCGATTTGAGCGACTAACTGCAAAGTAACAAACCATGTAGCAGCAAACCACTGTAACAGTACGTCATGTTCATCCAACCATATCAAAATGGATGTTACTCACTACAAATCCTCAGTGCTACATTTCATAATAATTTTTATATTATACTCGTACTAAATATACTACAAAATAAATATGTGTGTGTGTGTGTTTATGTGTGTGCGTCCGTGTGTGTAAAAGAAAACAAGACACGTTTCTTAACTTTTACTGCTTAATATTTTTTCACTTATCAGTGATATTATCAAAAGCCTGTATAAATAAAAAATATATGCAAATATAAGAATGAAGGTTATAAAAACATTGCAAACAACAACATATTGTATCAAAACAAGTAAAATAAAACATGTAACTTTTCCTAAACAAGGAGATATATAAAAATGTTTGAATAATTAATTTAAATTAACTATGTCCCAGATTCAATCTAATTGATGATTTTGATTGAAGAGCCTATATGTTTGCTTGTTCATATCTTCTTAACAATAATTTGTGTATTATTTATTTTCATAATTTTGAAACACCTTGATGCCAATTATAGACAGAAAAAATTTTCAAATGTTCGATTATGTTGCACAGTATGTGCAGACACGGGTCTTAGGTAAATTTTGATGTCCAACATCGGCACGATGATTGTTCATCCTCAGTCTAAGTGATGTAGCTGTTTCTCCTATGTAGTTTTAGGGCAATGTTGACAAGAGGATTTATAGGCTACATTTTAGCTGTTTCACATGATGTCTTCTTCAATAGAATACTTTTTCTGGATGATGCAGCTTTTGTAACAGTTTGTGGATCGCTTCATGTTGCATATTCCACAGTGTGGTCTATTGCGTGGATGACATTAGTGTTTCGAATTTTGATTGTTGTCGTTATTTTTAATAGATTTTGGATGAACTAATAACGAAGACTGCCTGAAAAAACAATCGCTAGATACAACGGATCTTTTTAATAAACCTCCTAAAGTTATTATTAAAAGGACACCAAATTAAAAAAAATAGTAAATAAAATATGATTATTACAAGTATATTACCATTCTTGAAGATTCCTTAACTAAAAATCTGTTAAGCTGTTTCGTACTGAAGGTCATATGGCAGCCTCTGGGAATCCCAGTGATAATTTCCCTGAGTAACCAAGACGTTATCTAAGACAATCATCTCCCATGATATAACGACAATACTCTCCTCAACGCTGTAATTCAATGACATAATCAACCTCCAGGGAGTGCAATCGGATTTTGGTTTGGAGCATTTTCTCTATAGGCCCTTCACATAACAACAGGGAAAAATACGGAATGTTTTTATTACTTGACTAGAAATTACAAGTATTTAAAATATAAAATTTATTAAATTGATAATCAGGCTCAAAAAACGTCTCAAGATTAAAATCGAAATTTCATGCAGATTACACTCAAGTTATAGCTTCAGGACTATTCTTGTTTGTGAATTATAAAATTACAAATCTAATAAAATATAATTTAAGAAAATTACTTGTTATATAATATATAACATAATACAACATTCATACAGAAATAAAGTTTACTATAAAATGGTAATATAATTTACTTTCATGGTATTTACATGAAATCTGCTCGAGATACAAAAAGGTATTTATAAGATCAATTTTCCTAACAAGTTAGTATTCCTATCAGTCCTTCTTCTTGGTGATAGAAATTCTTGTAGGATTTACGTGCACTTTATATATTTGCAAATTTTTATTAAAATCTTTTGTGCAAATGTTATAAACATTCGATTTTGTTTTTCTCACAAATAAGTGAATTTTAATTTTGAATAATTGTTATGGCGAAACGGAATAGCTATGAAGCTGCCCAATAATCTTAGCCGGGATATTAACAAGATGAACTTTGGTAAAAATTTACAACTTATTCGGAACTTTTTGCAATGAGGAAAATTGCAATTAGCTATCATGGTAATCACTTCAAACATTTTGCATATACATACTGTAATATACTCATCTCGTTACCTTCCACGGTTTTCAAAGGGTCTGATTATAACATGTTTCTATAGTAAAACAAAACACATTAGTAACACAACATGTTTCCGGTTCGATAGTAAAAAAACTCTACGTGGAACTATCAAAAAACATTTTGCTATATTTTCATGTCTTCAGAAAAGACATTTCGAGTGTCGTGACAAAAATTTTGCTTTGAAGTAAAAATGTATTCCACTTTTTTAATCGGCAAAGTCTTCAACAAGCACTCCCAACAAAGTACTTCATCAGAGTCGAACAACCGCACTTGGAATACAGTTCAAGCAGCTCCAGACGAATCCACTTGGTCTGTCACATACTTCAGGACGTTCACCACAAATTCAGTTCTGATGCAAATCACGCGCGCGGTGGTCACGCTGCAACCCGCTGGGAGTGGACTTTCCTCTCTGTCCTCGTTGGGAGGAAGTTTATTCAACGTGAATGGATTGTGTATATTCCCGAAATGGCATTCCAATACAAGAGACCCCACTCATAAATTTGGGCCTGTGAATTTCGGATAATTCCTTGATTTAAGAAGGAAGTATTTGGTATGCTCTATCCACACTGTCGCCTTACCGAACTGCTTGAGCAACATTTCCTGCGATTTCCTTCACTGTTTCTGCAGAATTCTCATTGGATAAAGCATCTAATATGTCAAAGAAGCAAGGTCTCTTCAAGAAAAACCCGGAAGGACTGTTGGAGCACAATGTCGTATCACTAATTGTTTAAAACATGTGTACAAAATAATTACACAATATTCATAAATACAATGAATATTAATAGCTATTAATTATAAAAGGTAACGTCGATGTACCAGGAACAGGAAATTTTTTAGAGTAAATTGTACCGTCCTCTGGCAGTTCAATTCGGTTAGATATCCGTGTGTGATAGGTCTATCACATATCGTTGTCTCAGGGTTGTGTTTGAAGATTTTAAATTAGGTCAACTCTAGGGGGAAATGAGATTTAAAGTAGGTAGATTACTTCTTGAAGTAGAAACTACAGTAGAGTTTATGACTACTGTTTAACTTGGGTGTCTGTTAATAAGGAAAACAGAAATAAAAATTGTTGTTGTGTTAAATTTATGTTACGTGACAATGTTCAGCACCTGGTTTTACGTCCACTTTATTTTCGAGATAAAAGTATAAAGCTGCCGAGCGATGTACTAATCAAATTGTAAAGCCAAGTATAGCGTTGAGCGCTCCACGCGGCTGGGCGCAGAACCAACCGGAGAGAAGTAACGACTCTCCGTCTCATAACAATATTAGCCCGGTCGGCCGTGTTTGATTTAACGTTATTATTGCTGTCGTTCTCTTTCATCATCTTTCGACATTTCATCACTTTCAGAAGAAGCTCTACGTTTATAATTTAAAAACCAGTCACAAAAAGAGTTTATGGAAAGTATTTTGTTCGTAATTAATTTTTGAGTCTTGGTCGATTGGTAAGTACGGGGTTAGTCAGCCAGGATGTCCCAAACATATTTATAAAGCCTTTTTTGTACTATAAAAAGTATAATATGGGAATTATTATTTAAACCCTGAAATTATTTATGTTTTAGTATCCCACTTTGAAACGCTTAAATATTACTTGAAGAATCTCCTCAAAAGATTTGTAATATTGTTTTTAAGCCCATGTACCATACAATTACTTTAAAATGTAATACTAATAATCTACACAATATTTAAAAAATACGTTTTAATTTTAAAAATTAATCACATTTTTCACGTCCCTATGAAAAATCTTCTAGAGATAGAAACGTGGTTTAAATGTGAAATCTATATTTAGAATTTTCTAAAAAGGTACATTGTGATTTTATGATCAAATAAAGTTTCTATTTATGTTTATTGTAACTGTTTTAAATATTAATTTTTGGGAGGTAGGAAACTATTAGTTATTATGTTCTCTTGACATTATTTGGTTGACATTTATTGTAAATTTAAAATTTGTTGGTTTCACAATTGTATTTTAAAATTAGAGTAATTAACGAATCTTATGTAAACTTTTGATTTTTTTTTATAATTTAATCATCACTGTGAATCTGTAAAATATAAATAACAAACTTCATTACATCGATTTTCTCAAATCTCCCATATGTCTTACGTTAAAACGGAATTTTGAGATTCGAACCCAAGACCTTCAGGTTTAATACATCTTTTCCCCATAGAATAAATGAAATTCTTTTAAATACAGGGTGGCGCATACGTCAGTTTCCCCATAAATGTGGATATTTAGTTTCGATACGTTGGTAACAATGTTAAGTTGGGAGCAACATGGAGTAAGTTCATTGTTGTCTGTTCCAGTGGCTAGTCTAAAATGATGCTCTTTGCATCTGTTATTGTTTGTGTGTGTTTTTATAAATGTTTAAAACCCAACAACGAGTTTACATACTTCAGTTGTGGTGGAAATATAATCAAAATACTGCTATAATAATTGAAGAATTTAGTAGTAAATATCCAGGTGTAGCGATACCCACTCGACAGTATATGCGGAGGGAAAACACAGGACCGTTTTCAATGCCCCGAGGTGTGGTCGTCCACGATCAATTTGCAACGAAGAAAACGTGGCTCAAACTTATGTAGCCAGTCCCGGTAAATCGACTCGTGAGGCATCATCTGCTGAAACAGAAATACTAAGAAGAAGCGTGCAAGAATGTTAAAGCAATTAAAATTTAAGCCATACCGTCCATATTTAGTCCAAGCGCTTTACGAGGATGATTCCGATAGGCGATTGGAATTCTGTGAGACAACAATTATCGGCTCAGAAGCTGATCCAAATGTCTTGTGATCAATTTCTTACGTGGTGTGATGAGGAATGATTCAAACTAAAAGGATGCGTTAATCGGCATAATTGCGTGTACTGGTCGGATGTAAATCCTCATAACGTGAAGCAGAACTCAATGTGCCTGATGTTATAGTACGTAGAGGAATTTCAAGTACTGCACTGATTGGAAGTGTTAACTCCGTAAGTTACTTACGGTTGCTACAAGAAGTAGTAGTTCCTGAGCTCAGAAACAATCCTGTTTTCAAAATTCATTCGCTCATCTGGCAATAAAATGGTGCCCCAGCACATTTCGGCATCAAAGTTCGAAATTTTTAAATAACACATTTAATGAATTGATTGGTCGCTGTGGTACAACCGATTGGCCTGCGCGCTCGCCAGACCTGGCCCCATGTGTTTTTTCACTGTGGGGTATTATAATAAAGGAGACTGGGTATGCTCCAAAACCACAAAATCTCGACGAACTCAGAAAGCTAATTAGAAATGCAATAAACTTGTTAATAACAATAGACGTTTAATGCCAAAAATAAGTGATTTTGTTCTCAGTCGGTGTATGAGGTGTATACAAAATCAAGGTGGATATTTCGAACAACTGCTATAACACTGTATATGTAACGTGTTAAATTTCTCTTCTGGGGAAATATGCGTAGATTCCCTGAATGTGGAGTATTGCATTTTATTTCTTTGTTATACCTCTAACCGTACCCTTAATATAAGTTTGCGCCACCTTAGCTGGCTCAGCCTATACATCTGCCATTTATGTTTCTTAGTTTGTACGTATAAATCATGTAATCGCTTAGGAATCAAACAACCTTGATCAAGATCACACAGTAATTTAATTACATCCCGTATTAAGACTTTTACCATGCTAATACAAACATATACTGTATGAGTTTAATTTAACAATTTAACTTCAATTATACTGAAATTTCAAATACAATACTAGTAACATGACAGGTATACAAAAAGAGAATACCTTATGAAAATATTATATGGAAATACATTATTTAAATACCTAGGATAAATTTTAAAAGGTCTTTTGAAGATATTGAACATATTGAAATAAATGAAAAATGGATTATGATACGTATTAAGGACAATGGCTTTATGTGATAGGCATAAAGGTTTGGGTATTATAAATAACGGAACAAAATTATCCTAAAATGAAAATATTATACAAATATGATCAATATACCGTGGTGTAAAGTCATACAATCTGTACCTTACTAAATCATAAAAATACGTTTTGTAATAATTCATGTAAGCTGGCACATACTGAGTAGTGACAACAGAATTTGCCAATACAAATACAGAGATATGAAAGGCCAGCAAACTTTTCCGGACTAAATGGGAATACGATTCAGAGTGAAGCTGGTGAACAGGGAAAACGCGAGCCGATACGTGAGCAGAATATTAAAATTATTAAACTGTCGCATGTCATGCTGGATGTGAGGCCCGGCGGGATGATCTGTCACTGCGATTAATTAAAAACTACGAGTACATCAATGTTCTCGTCTCTCTTATTTACTTTCTGGAAACAAATGACTTTCGAACCTATGAACTAAAACCAAATAAATTATTACAATACGAGACGCATCACTGCAAGCCTGGCCGTATAGGTAATTGTCTTACCAGCTGATTCTCAGTATAAGGGGGGGGACTTTGAGGACATCTCGCTTCGTTACGGTTGTTTACACCGATTTATTCTTCGGTGTTTGATTATTCGGTACTTTATGATTAAACGGAGGCCGCCGATAATAAACGGGATTTTAGCAACTTTGGGTGGGCAGTTACACAATAAATACTGTCGAACATATTTGTGTATCACGTGTACACAATTATCACGTTATAGGAATTGTTATCTGCTCGGACAGTCAAATCAGTGAAAGTTGTCAAGTAGAAGGTCATTAACTGGTGTAACTGCAGTGCTCTTATCAGATTCGTGTCTCGGTTTATCACACATAACCTAACTCAGTAGCTCATTGTTGTGTTTGTTTTCGTACTGTACACTTGTTCTAGTGATTTGGAGATAATAGAATGAGCGATGTTATTTTGATTTGGGATTTACCAAAGAGCTAGGAAGAAGCTGTATCGTTTTTACAGAGTAAAGCATATATTCCGTCGCTGAAACAAGGTGTGAATGGTCATACCATTAAATTGTATTTTACTGATACTAATCCATTTTGGCAATGTAACACTAGACCGTGCCAAAATGTCCTATTTCTATATTTTTGGTGTGAACAATTAACATCCATATTTTGGTGCGAGCAACAAAGCTGTCGTCACACTTTTCACCGACCTCATCGAGTTTTTTTAATAATCAAATATAAATGTGTTTATAATTTTTGTAAAATACTTAGTAAAGATATAAGTTTTTGTGTTCATAATATAATTTTACTTATATACCTACTTTTTAATTGTTAAACGGGTGGCCACCGTTTAATCAGAAAGTACCGATTAATTCTGTATGTTTTAATTTATTAGTTTTCCTTAACATTGTGTGTCGTGGTATAATCTTGTGCTAATTTAAATCATGAAGATTCAGGATTCAGGAAGATATATGAGAAGTAAAGATGAGCAGCAAAAATCGCTCGATTGTTGAATTCAATCGATTTTGCCATCACTAGTCATTTCTCCGTTATTGTGCCAACACCGCGCCACAACCCAGGCTTGCATTGATACGCCTTAAACTATAGTATACTTCGGGAAATAAGGGACATTAATGTTTTTAATTGTTTGAAACAGAATGGCACAAATCGTAAGTAGCTAATAGTTATTGCTGCTCTTTGTTGTTGCAATAGCAAGAATTATTAACGTACCGTGTATCAATAACAGAGAGATATTATAACATATCACATTGCTTATTACAGGTAAGGAATTGTTGATAAATAATGCCACACCCAGAGACGTGTTGAGATGTAATATTGAATGATATAAGTATATAAATTATAAAAAGAAACAAGGTAAAATTACACCAGATTGTATCACGTAACCGAGTTTCGAGGCTATTGGCGTAATCTCAACGACATCCTGGTGGTTCACCCTATTGTCCGAAAAGCTGTCCAGACGAAGGCCAATAAATAAAAAAAGTTATCCATAATCAGGTCAGGAAGACTGCTGTCCTTCCCGGATCCCACCGCTGTTCCGGGAGGATCCGGAAAAAAAACACAGTGTAAATTTCTTTCTCAGGATATCTTGCAAAAAAACAGGCAGACAGATAGTCAGAAAGACGGAAAATAATATTTCACCACAAGGGTGATCAATAAGTCTAGTCTACAGCGCGAAATGGCTGTTGAAGTTGAAGGTCTCTCCAAGTGTTTCTAGCCTAGATATATGAGCATGCCGCCCCCCTCCCCGCCTACTTTAACTGGAGAGGCAGGTCGAAGCTGGCTTCCTTTTCTTCCTTGGTGACATGAATGGGATTAATCTCCAACATCCTTCCTTCTGGATTTCAACAGGAGGCGGCCCTTGCCTTACCCAACCAGTATATCCTGTCATTCCGGAAGCGGCGCTAAAGTTCTTTTAGGGCTAAGCACAATTTCGAAGCTTCTTGTACTAAGAGAACAAAAAAGTGTTATCAAAATGTGCCAAGTAAATTTCTTCACTCATTCCTTTAAATATCCTGCAGGAAGTTAGGTTTCCCTGACGCTAAGCCAAATACTATGGAGGGAAATGCACTATTTTTAAACTCGATTTTTCCTAAACGGACAATGAGCCAAGCGCAAAATTAGAAATCTATACATAACTTATGTTAAAAATATAATGCAGTCAGACGGAAAGAAGTGAACATTATCCCGTCTCCTAGAGATAGACTTCGCCAACGCTCAATCAACCACAACTGGATACATAATGTTTTAACAAAGGCGTAGTAACAAAATATAAATGTTTCCAATTCTTTCACGAAGACTTTGAACAGTCTTGTGAGTCTGCCACATTGCACTGTATACTTTACAATATTAATCTACTATACGATAATCGTATTATTTTTGGCTATAGCAATGTAGTTTGATGTAGAAATATAATTTTGTATTTTTCAGTTTTTTTTACGGCTGTATACCTTATAAGTTACATTTAATTGAGATTTTGTGAAAAAATCCTTTAAAAACTAGTTTTTGATTCGAACGAATTACAATATTCAAACTTACGTTTTTGTAAAAATATTAAGTTAATTGTTAGGAGTTTTTGGAGTAAAAATATACTTTCTTCCCATAACTGATTTTAGTGGGAATAATTTAAAAACGTCAAAAGGAACTATTAATGGAACAGTAAATGTAATATGATAAGAAAATAATTTATGTCTTACTCTTTATCTACCTTGTGTTTATATTATGATTCTAAACAAATATGGTGACATTTGTACATGTGTTCTCTTATAATGGTAAACCTCTTCAATATGCATATAATAACATCAGATATCTTTAACCTCACTCCCAGAGTAATTTTTAGGAACAAACTTCAAGACGAGGCGCAGGATATTTTGAAGAACACCTCCGGGAAAATTACATTGAGGGTTGCACATCAGAATGTTCAATCCGTCTTAGTTAAGCTCATATTCTTGAAGTATTTATTGAGTTCGTTTCACCTGATATTCTCGGTTTGTCCGAGCACTTCCTTAATCAAGCCGAATTAAAAGTGTTTAGTTCCCCTGGGTTCACAAAAACTTATAGGTTTTGTCGCCATTCTATCTCAAAAGAAGGTATGTGTATTTTTATTGAAGATGGCTTAGCGTTCCAGAATATTTGTCTAGGAGAATTTTGTTCTAAGGACGTATGTGAAATTTCAGCTATTAGTTATAGTTTGGAAGGCATTGCATATGTTCTATTTACCGTTTACAGACCTCCACGCAACTCTGTTGATAGTGTGGGTAAATTTATTGAATATTTTACTGAATTTGTGTCATTTACAAAACCAAGTGAAGAGACTGACTCTCGTTAAGGACTTCAATATAAGGACGGTAATATTGATATGCCTGTTTGTGATACTTATTCTAAGAAACGTTCTAATTTTATGTCGTCATTCAGGTTACACCGCACTGTTTTCTCTTATGCCAGAGAATTGAATGCCTAGTGTAACATCAGTCAATCAATTTAAACAACTAAAATTGTTGTTGCCAGCATATCCGATCATCTTGATCATGTTTCAAACACTGAAGGGGCCTTCGTTAATAAAGCTCCCCGAGTGCAGAATTCAAGGGTATTTTTGCAGGGGAGGATATTTATGTATTTAAAAACTGTCGAAGAAATGAACAATGGATGGGCGTCTTCTTCTTTGCTGTTGTCGAAGTATTGAAAACTATAAGTTACCTTAAGGTTAGTAGCTCTGCTGGCCGTGATGGTATTTCCTCCAAATTGCAAAAGGATATTGGTAAGTATCTCTCTTATCACATCTTTTAAGTAAAGTGAGTTTTCCCAAATCTCTTAAATCGGCCTATGTAAAAAAGGCAGAACTCTCGATAAAAATAATTACCGTCCTCTTTCCATACCGTCAACACTTTCAAAAAAGTATTACTTGAATGCCATTATCCATTTTAATGTTAAATGATTCTCTATTTTATGAAACACTTTGGTTTCCATCAAGGCAAGTCAACCAAGAGCTAAAAAAAGCCGTGGCTTTATTTTATTTTTTTTGTATATTTTTAGATTTAAGTACGGCCTTGCTACGGTCAGTCAAAGACTGCCCTTACTGAAACAAACTTGACCATTTAGAAATTACAGGCAAACCTTGCATTGGATTTTTACTTTTCCTATAGAACACAAAAAGTTTTTTGTGTCGATGACCTATAGATAGATAGATTTCCCTGCATTTCTAGTAAGGAATCGCAGGAAATTGCTCTAAGCTCTAAAGTTCCTCGAGCACCGATTTTCTTCTTCCTGCATTTTAATGGTGTTTTTATAAGTATGGCTTGGGCCTATTTATGAATTAGAC
Source organism: Homalodisca vitripennis (assembly GCF_021130785.1). NCBI lineage: Eukaryota > Metazoa > Arthropoda > Insecta > Hemiptera > Cicadellidae > Homalodisca > Homalodisca vitripennis. The sequence continues at coordinate 177,254,322 of NC_060209.1, forward strand.
TGATTTATTGGGAAAATCTAATTCCTGCGGAGGGGGTTTTTCAACTTATCTGTTGTACTCTTTAGTATCTACATTCTTAACACCCTACATGTTCAAATCCCTCTTTACATGAAAAATAAGAACATATTTCTACCTACCAACACTAACAAATACAACTTTCGAAACTTCACAGATGTTTAGTTATATCAAAGCACAACACTACATTATTTGAAAAACATAGCCTACATATTACTCTGAAATTAAATTGTTTAATGCCCTTTCTCCACAGCTTAAGTTGGAGTCGGATATGGTTTTGTTTCGGAGAAGGCTTAGAGCATCTTTAATCTGTTCGGAATACTACCATGTCCGAGAGTATTATGCCCAACTGTAAATAGTGATACTCTAATATCATACCTAATACATAATTATCGTATCGGATATTTAATATTGTTTACACTGTAAGAAGGTGCTTTTTAGAACCCAATCCTTATATCAACTATTTACAGATAAAAAATATTGATTTCTCAATGATATGTACCTATATAGTCTAATGACAATAAAATATTTTCACTTTGACTTGACTTTGTAATTCAAAACGTCTATATTGAATTACTTTAACAATTATTAGTTAAAACGAGAGATCATAAAAATGGTTCCCTTCTCAGTACGATTTTGAAATAGATTTTTCTTAAAAATATTGAAAAATGTTATACACCTTATTCTCCCATCTAAATTATGTTATTGGACAACTTACGATAATCATTCAAGCATTAAAATACCAGGGAAGGTCATTACGACATCTTTTAAATAAAACACAAATATTGCAAAATGAAAATAGTTTATAAATCGCGTTGAACAACGATATTTACCACGAAAGTTTATTAATAAAAGAATTAGTTTATGTCAAAATATTAACTTTTACGAGGAAATTTAAGAAATGTATCTGTAGTATATGGTAGTAATCGGTACAAATACCGGCCATTATTATATCGATTCCTATAATATTCATATTATGCAGGGTTGTCAGAAAGAGGGGGAGCGGGTAATCCTTTGTTATCGGTACGGCGCGGTTGGTGCAGTAAACAGTTTGTTGTAAACAATGTGCCGTTGTATGCCGGAGCTCGACTTGCTTGGCCGAAACCACACAACTATAATGTCTTGCTGCCCATTGTCTACCGAGTACTGAGGGTTGCAGTAAACAGTGTGTTGTAAACAATGTGCCGTTGCATGCCGAAGCTCGACTAGCTTGGCCGAAACCACACACACAACTATAATGTCCTGCTGCCCATTGTCTACTGAGTGCTGAGGGTTGCAGTAAACAGTGTGTTGTAAACAATGTGCCGTTGCATGCCGAAGCTCGACTAGCTTGGCCGAAACCACACAACTATAATGTCCTGCTGCCCATTGTCTACCGAGTGCTGAGGGTTGCAGTAAACAGTGTGTTGTAAACAATGTGCCGTTGCATGCCGAAGCTCGACTAGCTTTGCCGAAACCACACAACTATAATGTCCTGCTGCCCATTGTCTACTGAGTGCTGAGGGTTGCAGTAAACAGTGTGTTATAAACAATGTGCCGTTGCATGCCGAAGCTCGACTAGCTTGGCCGAAACCACACAACTATAATGTCCTGCTGCCCATTGTCTACCGAGTGCTGAGGGTTGCAGTAAACAGTGTGTTGTAAACAATGTGCCGTTGCATGCCGAAGCTCGACTAGCTTTGCCGAAACCACACAACTATAATGTCCTGCTGCCCATTGTCTACTGAGTGCTGAGGGTTGCAGTAAACAGTGTGTTATAAACAATGTGCCGTTGCATGCCGGAGCTCGACTAGCTTGGCCGAAACCACACAACTATAATGTCCTGCTGCCCATTGTCTACTGAGTGCTGAGGGTTGCAGTAAACAGTGTGTTGTAAACAATGTGCCGTTGCATGCCGAAGCTCGACTAGCTTGGCCGAAACCACACACACAACTATAATGTCCTGCTGCCCATTGTCTACTGAGTGCTGAGGGTTGCAGTAAACAGTGTGTTGTAAACAATGTGCCGTTGTATGCCGGAGCTCGACTTGCTTGGCCGAAACCACACAACTATAATGTCCTGCTGCCCATTGTCTACTGAGTGCTGAGGGTTGCAGTAAACAGTGTGTTATAAACAATGTGCCGTTTTATGCCGGAGCTCGACTTGCTTGGCCGCAACAACACAACTATAATGTCCTGCTGCCCATTGTCTACTGAGTACTGAGGGTTGCAGTAAACAGTGTGTGCCGTTGTATGCCGGAGCTCGACTTGCTTGGCCGAAACCACACAACTATAATGTCCTGCTGCCCATTGTCTACCGAGTGCTGAGGGTTGCAGTAAACAGTGTGTTATAAACAATGTGCCGTTGTATGCCGGAGCTGGACTAGCTTAGCCGCAACCACACAACTATAATGTCCTGCTGCCCATTGTCTACTGAGTACTGAGGGTTGCAGTAAACAGTGTGTTATAAACAATGTGCCGTTGTATGCCGGATTGGACTAGCTTGGGCGCAACAACACAACTATAATGTCCTGCTGCCCATTGTCTACTGAGTACTGAGGGTTGCAGTAAACAGTGTGTTATAAACAATGTGCCGTTGTATGCCGGAGCTGGACTAGCTTAGCCGCAACCACACAACTATAATGTCCTGCTGCCCATTGTCTACTGAGTGCTGAGGGTTGCAGTAAACAGTGTGTTATAAACAATGTGCCGTTGTATGCCGGATTGGACTAGCTTGGGCCGCAACAACACAACTATAATGTCCTGCTGCCCATTGTCTACCGAGTGCTGAGGGTTGCAGTAAACAGTGTGTTATAAACAATGTGCCGTTGTATGCCGGAGCTCGACTTGCTTGGCCGAAACCACACAACTATAATGTCCTGCTGCCCATTGTCTACTGAGTGCTGAGGGTTGCAGTAAACAGTGTGTTATAAACAATGTGCCGTTGTATGCCGGAGCTCGACTTGCTTGGCCGAAACCACACAACTATAATGTCCTGCTGCCCATTGTCTACTGAGTGCTGAGGGTTGCAGTAAACAGTGTGTTATAAACAATGTGCCGTTGTATGCCGAAGCTCGACTTGCTTGGCCGAAACCACACAACTATAATGTCCTGCTGCCCATTGTCTACCGAGTGCTGAGGGTTGCAGTAAACAGTGTGTTATAAACAATGTGCCGTTGTATGCCGGAGCCGGAGCTGGACTAGCTTGGCCGCAACCACACAACTATAATGTCCTGCTGCCCATTGTCTACCTGAGTGCTGAGGGTTGCAGTAAACAGTGTGTTATAAACAATGTGCCGTTGTATGCCGGAGCTGGACTATCTTGGCCGCAACCACACAACTATAATGTCCTGCTGCCCATTGTCTACTGAGTGCTGAGGGTTGCAGTAAACAGTGTGTTATAAACAATGTGCCGTTGTATGCCGGATTGGACTAGCTTGGCCGCAACAACACAACTATAATGTCCTGCTGCCCATTGTCTACTGAGTACTGAGGGTTGCAGTAAACAGTGTGTTGTAAACAATGTGCCGTTGTATGCCGGAGCTCGACTTGCTTGGCCGAAACCACACAACTATAATGTCCTGCTGCCCATTGTCTACTGAGTACTGAGGGTTGCAGTAAACAGTGTGTTGTAAACAATGTGCCGTTGTATGCCGGATTGGACTAGCTTGGGCGCAACAACACAACTATAATGTCCTGCTGCCCATTGTCTACTGAGTACTGAGGGTTGCAGTAAACAGTGTGTTGTAAACAATGTGCCGTTGTACGCTCGTATGCCGGAGCTGGACTAGCTTAGCCGCAACCACACAACTATAATGTCCTGCTGCCCATTGTCTACCGAGTGCTGAGGGTTGCAGTAAACAGTGTGTTATAAACAATGTGCCGTTGTATGCCGTAGCTGAACCAGCTTGGCCGCAACAACACAACTATAATGTCCTGCTGCCCATTGTCTACCGAGTGCTGAGGGTTGCAGTAAACAGTGTGTTGTAAACAATGTGCCGTTGTATGCCGGAGCTCGACTTGCTTGGCCGAAACCACACAACTATAATGTCCTGCTGCCCATTGTCTACTGAGTGCTGAGGGTTACAGTAAACATTGTGCCGTTGTATGCCGGACCTCGACTTGCTTGACCGAAACCACACAACCAAAATGTCCTGCTGCCCATTGTCTACCGAGTGCTGAGGGTTGCAGTAAACAATGTGCCGTTCTATGACGGAGCTGGACTAGCTTGGCCGCAACCACACAACCAAAATATCCCGCAGCCCTATTGTCTCCTGAGTCCTGTGGATTGCAGTAAACAGTGTGTTATAAACAATGTGCCGTTGTATGCCGGAGCTCGACTAGCTTGGCCGCAACAACACAGCTATAATGTCCTGCTGCCCATTGTCTACTGAATACTGAGGGTTGCAGTAAACATTGTGCCGTTGTATGCCGTAGCTGGACTAGCTTGGCCGCAACAGCACAACTATAATGTCCTGCTGCCCATTGTCTCCTGAGTCCTGTGGATTGCAGTAAACAGTTTGTTGTAAACAATGTGCCGTTGTATGCCGGAGCTGGACTAGCTTGGCCGACACCACAAAACCATAATTTTCTGCTCCCTATTGTTTCCCGGTTTAGTACGTACCTTGTTACTACTCGCTCTAATTTAATTAACAAAGTATCCGCTATAACGTACAACGATGAAATTGGGCAAAATGTGTTATGTGCCGCAACTCATCATCCTTTTCCAATACAGTTATGTAGTACAAAAGAATTGAATATATCGTTCTACATAACTGCAGATTATAAGTATTACGTCGTTAACTATGGAACGTCTTATAGCTATAAAAATAAGGAACTTGGAACTAGTCAGCATCGAATTCCAGTTTCTTTATATAGAATACATCTTCATAAACAAAATTAAAATTTGACATTTCTGATCATATCCTCCCGAATGTTACTATGTTATGACGAACAAACGACATCCTTCGAGATCGAACCTATCACATAAAAGAGTAACATTCTAGAGGGTTGATCAAAAATGCCTGAACAACATCGTGTTATAAGTGTTTATGATCTATAAGTATGTGTTGCTGACCTATAACAGAAATTGAACTGAAATTTTCCTCACGCACTTAAAGGTAACAAATTGTATAGTAATTATCCGGATCAATATAACCCTCAAATTTTATTAACCAATTTAAACTAACATCTTTGCTTACATTACAGCAAACATGCTTGAGTCTGCGTTACTTTGTTGACGTCAATAAGAGACGAGTTTCGCAAGTGCAGAACTTGGAGAGGGCTTTTTACCCTTGGGTTTGGGAATAAATCTCCCAGTAAAGCTTGTCATATAACAACTCTTCTCTGCTGTATAATATTCGTCATAATTTTTTTTTATTGTATGCGGTCTTACTTAAGTTTTTGCGAGGCTACGCAATACTTGAAACAATGCGCGTGCACAAACAACTTTATTACCAAGATGTTTAAATTTCTTTTCAATTACTATTTCCTGCAGCCTCTTGTCAGTTTCCTGCTTATACTGCTTGTAGTTCCATTTATTTTCCTTTGCTTTTTGTATTTTTATTTGTAAACAAGTCCGTTGATGTATGTAGAATTTTAGATGGTTTAGAGCATGACGTTACGTCAGAAGAATCAGTAAGATAAGAACTTACAATATCTAATTATTTTAAAGCCCCGTTGTAAGTGCAATTAATTTATCATCCAGTGATATTTGGTAGTACATAACAATGTGTTTAATTGTTACTCTCGCGGAAATAATCAAATCACTAATGAACATGTGCGGTCCCCGTTATTTGTGGGCCTACTGTCTACTTTATTTATACAGTGTTTGCAAAACAGATGAATAAATTGAAACGTACGTATATTTGTTTAAAGTAACAGCTGATGATACTGCAGTATCAACAGATGAGTTAAAACGGATAAGTAATTTTCCATACACATAAAATTGGCAACAGTGTAGGAGGCGAGTGTGGAAGAGGGGGGGGATTCAGACGCAACAGCCATCAATGGACTGTTTTCGCGTGGTCTGCTCTAGTCTGTGTAAAAATTTTTCCACTTGCATTTTAACTTTTCCAATAATAAACCTTTATTATATTTTAAGTGCAATTCTAATACAAATTATTAAGTGACATAAATGTTAATGACTGATATACAAAATACGATAACATTTTTTTAATTAATGGTGGTATTTTCCGAATATTTACCACAGTTCAGTGAAGTTTTTTTACAACTGAACGAAAGCAATTAACTGGGAAACCCCTTTATCCTTCATAATAACAGTTCTCTGTAGGGAATTAATTTTAACCAGTATTTGTTAAAAGTATTGTATTTTACGTTACCTTTTCGTACTATAAGTAATAAAAGGAAATAATTAATTCAGTATAGATAATACTTGAGAAACTTCTATAGTTTTATAATGACTAGAATCAATAAAACCAAGTGGCTATAACAGTTGAGTAAAGTGAAGTGCCCGGTAAATAAAGATGTAGGCGGGAAGAGTAATTGCCTTGTAACAATATTAGTCTTCTGGGTCGTATTTGGCTTAGATTATGCCCTTTTATTTTTAATTTATGTCTAGGATATTTATATTAATGGTGGAATTGATTTCAAAGTAACTCCTGAACACAGTTTGTGAACAAAAACACTTCCTAAGAAAAATGTTTATATAGGTAACTATACAATTTGTATGTTGAAATTACAACATTCCAAAATTACCTATATTGGAGTACAATGCTCGGCCTGGCGAGACGGCCTACAAGGTCAGGCCAGTTTGTCAATAATTGTTATGAGCAGAGCAGACTCTCTCTCTTCAGAATCAAACAGCCTCAAGGTCATCGCCTACAAGTGAGTTGTCGGAACTAAGAAATCTACGTTACGCACCCCTGTCGACGCAGCATTAGTATTTATGAGGTCAGTGTTACTCTTCACAGACTGTATTGACCGATTACATTTGTTACAAACAGTGCAAAGCAAAAGATTAAGTTAATATTGTAAATATTGAAAGGAATCATAAACAATAAATTATGTATTTAAGTATTTACAAACACCTGTCAATGATTGAATTAATGTGATAAAAGTACATAAGTGAATGATAAGATCACGATTTTTTTTTAGTCCTTACCATTTTTTTATTTTTTTTAATACGAGCCATTCCTAGAAATGACGCTTTGTATACCAGACTCCAACATTACTGAAATAATATATATTTCATTGCAGTACAGTACACTGTATTACACTACCGGTACGTAAATTGAAACATTCGATAAAATCTGATTTGCAAGCAAGTTAGATCGTTATCAAATTTAATTATGTTAACTATAACAAACGTTACTCGTAAAAGCACCTTCAATTTGATTACTTCATACAATGGCAAAATAAAAGGTAGGCAATTAATTAATTACAAAAATGCCACTTACACCCTTAAAAACCCATTCAATTTTAAGTAAAATGGTTAAATATCTGATAAAAAAGGTAACTTACCTTAAAATTTTTTATTTTCCTGTTAATTTATCTCAAACACCGACCAATTTCGATGTCGAACCATCAGTCAGGTTTCAGATATATAAAAATGGTGTTAAAATGTTTTAATGTTAGTCTTATTTCAACTCTATTCCAATGTCATTGAGGACCCTGCAGAGGAGAAGAATCAAATGATGGGAGGGGAACATTTTGAACACTTAATTTGATCACAGGTACTTAAAAATTGGTGTTTACTTGTAATACTTAATAATTTACATTGTTCAATTGTTTTAAAATTCAAATAGCTATAACTACTGAATGAATCCACCCTTTGAAGTCCGGTTTGCGGCATTGAACTCTGCTAAGTATGAGCTTTAACTTGATACCAAACTTGACATATGCTGCTATTTAAGAATTTTGTCTGACTCCTTGTGGACCGGCCTCCAAAGGGATTATCCGGTCGGTAATTGGGCAGATGTGTGCGTTACTATCACCAGTAAGCACGTGTGAACTTTGGTATTTCTTTCTATTGTGGTTCAAAAATTAAAAAAGAGGTTCCAGACTTAATTGTCACCCTGTATACAGATGAAAAAAATAACTAAAAGCATTTACCAACAGCTGTGTTGTAAAAATCAAACGTGTCTGGATTGGTTTATGACACTAGTTAGTACACAGATCTCCAGATCTTAAGCAATAATAAACTATTATTGTTTTCGATAGGGTTTGACCTATTTGCAGACAGCATAGTGGTGATTATACCATGTACTATATCTATTGATACGGGAAAGCAGTGAGTCAGGGCAGTGATTGGTTAATGTGCGTGTATTCGCGTGTGTGAGTGTGAGTGAGAGAGAGGGGGGAGAGACGGACAGACAGAGAGAGTGAGAGGGAGGAGTCGGGCTCTACTCTACGGCCGGGTACTCATGCTCAACGGACATTGACACGTGCTAGGCTGAACCGTTATTTTATATCCTCCCATCGCCATGGGCCCGGAACAGCTACAGCACTCATCGCTGAGAGGCAATAACAATGAGCCATTTAAATATGTCCCTCAGTCATCACACATCTCTACCAGTCGGCGCCACTTTGCACAGACTCACGATGTCACTATAATGCCTACTGGGTCTTCGGAGAACCACTGCGCTTATTTGCTAATCCTATGAGGATGAAACACAATGAAGCCGCAACAAACTCCTTCGGCCTTACTGGATTATCACGATATCAATAAAAACATACAGACAATGGTCCAAGCCTGCCGATCAGACAATATATTCCGGAAGAACAATTTCTTTCTTCTCCCAAATCTTGCAGAAGAAGAAGGAGCAGTAGACAACAAAGTAAAATTCGGGTATATGAGCTTTTCCATGTAAAACAATAAGTTTTAAGATAGTGAAAACATAAAAAACCAAAATTAGGTCGAAAGAAATTAGGTCGTGCCCAATTTACCTCCGCAGTTTTCCTCATCTTAAAAAAACATCGATATTCACCGACATCGTATTTTCGGATGAGTGTCCAATTTCGTGAATAAAGCTCGCTCTTAATTGCTAGCAGATTGACGCAAATAGCTCGAGTAATCACAATACAAGAGCACATGGTGCGTGACAGGCACGAGCGGCCGCGGCTTATTAGCAAAAGAACCTCCAGCGTTTTTAATCATCTTCTCTGCTGCGAGATACTTCACGGTAAACTGTGACTCAATATGGTCTATTCAATAAGACTGTAATGTGTAGGCTCAATAGGAATTTCGGTCTTGTTCATTTACGTTCGTCCTACAACTTAGTGAAAAAAATTGCCAAAAAGCTTTGGGATCATCTCAGTGGAAGCCAAAAATGTTGTGTCGACGCGTCACAACACGTGTCGCGTAACAGGCTTCAGGTCTACAGCTCATTTTTTTTTCAAGATGTCTTGTAGAAAGATAGACAGACAAACAATCGTACAGAAAATAATTTTGAACATTCCTATTGGCAGAAATGTTGTCAGCCGACTCAGTGATAGCTTTCAATGACGCTTATCCAAATTCCATGGTTGAACGTACACCATTATAGTTCATGTTTAGATAATCTAACTACAGTACTACAACGCAAGAGTGCGATGAAATCACATATTGTCACCGACAATTAACACTGATTTTCATTCTATTACTTGTTCTTTTAACTCCTTGGATAAAAATTACACATTCGAAAATTCATATGATTGGATTAATTTTGTTTACAAATTTACGTATTCTGCTATTTTCTCGTTGCCATCATAGCTACCTACAATTTAAATAAAAATACGCAAGCGCTCAGCCAAATACCATAGAGTAACATGCACCTTCAATGAACTCAATGTTGCCTAAATAGAATCAAACCTGTAGTTCAGGTCGTTTTCGAGATATCGTGCAAGCAATAAACATTTTCCATCCCTCAAGTAATAGCTTCGCTAACGCTCGGTTAATAATTGCATGCGAATAATTACTTACAATTACATTTTCTCCGTTATGAAGAAATTTAAAACCAACTCATTTTAAATATTTAAGTACTGCAGGAATACCCTTAAGAAAACAAATCAAAATATCAAAAAGAAATTATCAAAAGAAATCAATCTCAGGTCAGTGTCTAAACCATCAATGGAATCCTTTGATGAATGCTCGTATTTACTTACAAATTATCAACAACAAAATGTTACTTTGTTTACACTAAAAGGTGATGAATGAAACAAGTAGATTAGAACCAATAAGCTGAATGCAGTGTGAATCATCAGCAAAGTGAAACAATAGGCGTATAAATAGACCGCTGTACGACAGAGTCAATGCACTGAATGAGTTACTACTCTTGCTGGTTGAACAACACAATTCTAAATATTTACATTGTATAGATAACGGGGTGAATGCGATAGTAGACGTGGTTGACTTAGTTTTATTGACCAACAACTAACTGCCTCGCTACAGATAACGTGTTTATAAACATGGCGTTCGTTTACTGCACACCTGTTGAACGTCCGCTTATAAGCTTAGGACAAATATTCCAGTCACCTGATACAAATCATAAATGTTTCAAAGAAAACTACAATCTTTAGTGGATATAATGTACATTCAATGTATAAATAGACCGATGTACGACAGAGCCAATGCACTGAATGAGTTACTACTCTTGCTGGTTGAACAACACAATTCTAAATATTTACATTGTATAGATAACGGGGTGAATGCGATAGTAGACGTGGTTGACTTAGTTTTATTGACCAACAACTGCCTCGCTGCAGATAACGTGTTTATAAACATGGCGTTCGTTTACCGCACACTTGTTGAACGTCCGCTTATAAGCTTAGGACAAATATTCCAGTCACCTGATACAAATCATAAATGTTTCAAAGAAAACTACAATCTTTAGTGGATATAATGTACATTCAATGTATAAATAGACCGATGTACGACAGAGCCAATGTACTCAGTGAGTTACTACTCTTGCTGGTTGAACAACACAATTCTAAATATTTACATTGTATAGATAACGGGGTGAATGCGATAGTAGACGTGGTTGACTTAGTTTTATTGACCAACAACTAACTGCCTCGCTACAGATAACGTGTTTATAAACATGGCGTTCGTTTACCGCACACCTGTTGAACGTCCGCTTATAAGCTTAGGACAAATATTCCAGTCACCTGATACAAATCATAAATGTTTCAAAGAAAACTACAATCTTTAGTGGATATAATGTACATTCAATGTATAAATAGACCGATGTACGACAGAGCCAATGTACTCAGTGAGTTACTACTCTTGCTGGTTGAACAACACAACTCGAAATGTTTACATTGAGTAGATAACGGGGTAAATGTGATAGTAGACGTGGTTGACTTAGTTTTATTGACCAACAACTAACTGCCTCGCTACAGATAACGTGTTTATAAACATGGCGTTCGTTTACCGCACACCTGTTGAACGTCCGCTTATAAGCTTAGGACAAATATTCCAGTCACCTGATACAAATCATAAATGTTTCAAAGAAAACTACAATCTTTAGTGGATATAATGTACATTCAATGTATAAATAGACCGATGTACGACAGAGCCAATGTACTCAGTGAGTTCTCTTGCTGGTTGAACAACACAACTCGAAATGTTTACATTGCGTAGATAACGGGGTAAATGTGATAGTAGAATGGTTGACTTGGTTATATTGACCAACTGCCTCTCTACAGATAACGTGTTTATAAACGTGACGTACTTTTATTGCACACCTGTTGAATGGCTGGTTATAAGTTTAGGGTAAACATTCCAGTCATCTGATACAAATGATGAATGGACTTTAGTGGACATAACGTACCTTAAACGGTCATGCATTAATGAGCATGCTTTTACAGGTCGATACATCAGTAATGAAACGTAAAGTGATAGCTAATACATCAAAAGCTTCCCATTGGACTGATAGCTATTAAATATGCACTACGCACGAGTGCCAAAATTATGGAAACATGAAACGAAAAATATATAGCTTTAAAACGTTTCATACAGAATTACAATTAAATTCCACTGACATTTTTAATGAAAATCATTAAGGCTAGGTAAGAATACAATAAAAATGCGTTCTATACAAATACAGGCGGCCCTCTATTATTGTAACATGCTACTCGTTTACTTAAAGGTCACACACGTAAGTCATGCCTATTTTGAAAATACAAGGAATATTAGTTGAATTTGTTTATTAAACGTAAAAGTTAATAAATATATAGTACAAAATGGCAACACTGTCACAACCATGACTAATATAAAGAAAAACATAAACAAATGGTTTCAAGGCAAGTTTTATCACCCTAATATATTCCAAATAACTACGACACGCTATATTATATAAGTGAACTATTTATATATTATATTTAAAAAGGATACTTCAAAAACTACTTAAGAGCCGAATAATGTTCACTATTAAACCGAACGCTACAACATATATAACATTAGTTTTAACATAATTCCGTTGCAACATATGAATGAATAAAAAGTTGGTATAAATGATGTAATATAACTTCTAATCATGATTTTAAATGAGTAATAAAATATTTAAAATATGCACAACGTAGTTAGAGAGTTTTATGAATCATGACTAAAATATATGCACTTTTAGGATTTTTCATATATATAGGTATTTTTCAGTGTAAGAATTAAACAAAACAATGAATTAGTTACCCATAGCGGTACTGAAATGTAACGTCTGACTTGCTGTGGGCGTTTAAATGTTAATACTGTAATTGGAGTACAATTTTTTTAATAGCTGATCAATACACTAAGAACAAAGACGTAGAATTACTAATTATTTTATTTTGTACAGCATAAGAGAACAATAAAGGGTTTTGTCACTCTTTAAATATTTTAATTGGTATTACGTCAATACGTTACCGAAGTTGATGAACATAACACGGTTATAATTGAATAACCTGATTAGACAATATTGTTGGTTTTTCTCAGAAAACAAAATTTTTCTAAAGTTGTCAGAAGAGATAAAAGGGCGGCAGAGGCCGCAGAGGGAGAGCACCGTGCGACAGCGAGCCAGTATTTACAATAAGCCCGACTGAAATAGCTCGGGGTCACACTCGAAAATAGTTTTTATGCACAACTTTTGGGACAAGATGTGTGGAGATTGGACAGGCGCGAATGCGAGTTCCCTAGCTCGTCCTCATTCTCATCTCTCGGTCGTTTTGCCGTAACAAAAGCAGCGCCGTAAACGTACTGCAGTGCTCTAACTCTTCTGCTCCTTGTCATAATTCACGTGTACAGTTAATACCCAATTCAATCAAGGTAAATAAAAGCTTAAAAGCTAAATAAATTAAGCCAAAATTGTTTTTGAAAATTTCATTGAATTTTAACTGGAGAATACTTACAAACCGACAACACCCCATGTAAAACTCACAGTTTTCAGCCAAATGCATGGTTTTCATATGGTTTCCTAAAACTGATAAAAATTCAGTTTACATGATTAAAGGTTGGTTTAAAGTGTGTAACGCTAAAAAAGTATGATCTGAGAAAAATAATTGTAGATTTTATTAAAAACTCTTAAGATAAACTGGTATGTTATCTGCTAACCAGTGCGTATGGCGATTAATTTCCGCCTTATTCTTCCATTAATTTCACGACAATCTACCATGTGTGATTATGAGTACTAAGTAAATTGCCGCTCACATTCTAGACTGTAACATTATAATCTTGAACTGGTTTTCCAAAAAGTTTCAAGTGGTGTATGAATAAAACTGTTTTTATTTATCTTAATTCATATAATTGTATTTAATTTCTTTCAGTATTCTAGAATTATGAAAACGTGATTAATTGGGGTAAAAAATATTCGAGTTGGCATACTTTAATTACATACTTAAACTGTTGGGAATCCTTGATGAGTTTACTCGAACAGTAAGAGCCAAGGTGAACAGGACTTCTTAAACCAATCTTTGTGGCGTCATTGAAACTTACCATAACAGTCGATAAACACTATGGTTCTAAACAAGAAAAAAAGGTTATCACGGTAATAGCGAAACGATGTATCTTTTACAGTAATTACTAATTATTACCTTAGTTTCTTCAAGAAACGAGTAACTTAACATCACAAGAATTTAAGGAAAAAGGGCGCATCGGTCAAATTACCAGATTGGGCATTAACAGTTCATAAACACAATTTAGACAAATTATATTTTTCGTACACATAGAAAGGTTCACATAAGGAATGAAGAACACATGAATATTAAAAAAGGGAACTACTGTTATCTTCGTCTGTTTGCGTACAAGGCAGGAGATGAGACAAGGTAGCCTGTGACTAAATACGCGACGATAAGAGGCACTGTTGTTTCGACTGATTATCACTCGACTGATAAGCCCCTGACATGATAACAAACACGCTAACACCCACGTATCGTCACACAGTCCAAACACACTTGCAGAACAAAACCGGACCGTGCTCACTACAAAACAAAGTTCGAGTGATGACATTTACTGCAGAAAAACTTAACAATTTCATTTTATTATTAATCATACAAATTTATATAACAAAGTTTCAATACGCACTAATAGACGATATGATTTAAATGAAAAAAATTAACTTAATCTTTTGAAACGCCAGAACAATTAATTCCTTACAACCAATGCATGTTCGGAAACCGCTTAAAGGAATAGCTTGTTTGTTATGTAAATAAATTATGTTAAAACATTGAAAAATTTAATTAATAACAACCCGGAACTAGTTATTACACACAACATTTGAAACCTTGCTAAAGCTGAATTACTTTAACAACAAACATATATTATAATGGGTAATTTTATAACTGCTGTGATGCTAAAGTGACCTAAATACCATTTCATTAACTACAGTGTGTCACTGAAATACATAAGGTCAATCTTCAGGCAGAAAGTGTGACAGAGCCGGTATGGAGGACAATGTATTTCAGGTTATTTTGGATAAGAGCCAAAGTTACCGAACCTACATACATAATGTCTACAGAATCTCAACAAGTAGGCTATAAACAAAACATTTCTTTTGTTTTCAAAGCAATTATGGAACAAAAAAGGCGGGAAACTTAGCTTATAAGAAATTTGATATCGAATTGCTTAACCATCATCACATAGCGTGCACGATTTGTATAATGCAACGATTCAGGCCCTTTTAATTATAGGTATAGAATAATCAATCAAATAATTCTTAACCTGATAAAATTAAACTCATTTTATCGTGAATAAAATTCTATAGTATTTCCTAAACAATTAATTCACAATAAACAAATTGATCATTCCAATAAATTTAAATATAGTCAAAATATTATTTGATACAAGAATAATTTTACAGCATACCAAGTATTACCTAATAAAAACGAGTTATTAATAACGTTTAATATAATATCCTCAATTAATTTATTTAGTAATAGTTAAACACAACGACTGTAGGACGAGTACTTAAAAAAACAAAGTAACAAATAACAATATGAGATAAATATTACGAAGTATAAAAAAGTATAAATCGAATTAGGAATCGTAAATATCTGTAACAACGTCCCGACATAACAATCATTTTAATTAAATGATGTATTATCAATACGTGGATTGTATTGAGGTACGGTTTCACATTGTACACTCTAACTGACCAACGTCACACAGTGAACAACATGAGGGAAGCTATCAATTATCCAATGTCCGCCTACGTCATTCATGCAGTACACAGTAGACTGGTCCTCATGTTGTTGACAGAGCGCTTAATTATGAATGTGCGGTGATTGGGGGCGTTCAATACAGTTATAGGATCTGCTAGCAATTCTTGTACAAAAACAACCCTCTACTAGTCACGATATAACTGACCTACGTTACACTGTGAACAACATGAGGGAAGCTATCAATTATCCAATGTCCGCCTACGTCATTCATGCAGTACACAGTAGACTGGTCCTCATGTTGTTGACAGAGCGCTTAATTATGGATGTGCGGTGATTGGGGGCGTTCAATACAGTTATAGGATCTGCTAGCAATTCTTGTACAAAAACAACCCTCTACTAGTCACGATATAACTGACCTACGTTACACTGTGAACAACATGAGGGAAGCTATCAATTATCCAATGTCCGCCTACGTCATTCATGCAGTACACAGTAGACTGGTCCTCATGTTGTTGACAGAGCGCTTAATTATGAATGTGCGGTGATTGGGGGCGTTCAATACAGTTATAGGATCTGCTAGCAATTCTTGTACAAAAACAACCCTCTACTAGTCACGATATAACTGACCTACGTTACACTGTGAACAACGTGAGGGAAGCTATCAATTATCCAATGTCCGCCTACGTCATTCATGCAGTACACAGTAGACTGGTCCTCATGTTGTTGACAGAGCGCTTAATTATGAATGTGCGGTGATTGGGGGAATTCAATACAGTTATAGGATCTGCTAGCAATTCTTGTACAAGAACAACCCTCTACTAGTCACGATATAACTGACCTACGTTACACTGTGAACAACGTGAGGGAAGCTATCAATTATCCAATGTCCGCCTACGTCATTCATGCAGTACACAGTAGACTGGTCCTCATGTTGTTGACATAGCGCTTAATTATGGATGTGCGGTGATTGGGGGCGTTCAATACAGTTATAGGATCTGCTAGCAATTCTTGTACAAGAACAACCCTCTACTAGTCACGATATAACTGACCTACGTTACACTGTGAACAACGTGAGGAAAGCTATCAATTAATCCAATGTCCGTCTACGTCATTCATGCAGTACACAGTAGGCTGGTCCTCATGTTGTTGACAGAGCGCTTAATTATGAATGTGCGGTGATTGGGGGCGTTCAATACAGTTATAGGATCTGCTAGCAATTCTTGTACAAGAACAACCCTCTACTAGTCACGATATAACTGACCTACGTTACACTGTGAACAACGTGAGGGAAGCTATCAATTATCCAATGTCCGTCTACGTCATTCATGCAGTACACAGTAGACTGGTCCTCATGTTGTTGACAGAGCGCTTAATTATGGATGTGCGGTGATTGGGGGCGTTCAATACAGTTATAGGATCTGCTAGCAATTCTTGTACAAGAACAACCCTCTACTAGTCACGATATAACTGACCTACGTTACACTGTGAACAACGTGAGGGAAGCTATCAATTATCCAATGTCCGTCTACGTCATTCATGCAGTACACAGTAGACTGGTCCTCATGTTGTTGACAGAGCGCTTAATTATGAATGTGCGGTGATTGGGGGCGTTCAATACAGTTATAGGATCTGCTAGCAATTCTTGTACAAGAACAACCCTCTACTAGTCACGATATAACTGACCTACGTTACACTGTGAACAACGTGAGGAAAGCTATCAATTATCCAATGTCCGTCTACGTCATTCATGCAGTACACAGTAGACTGGTCCTCATGTTGTTAACAGAATGCTAATTATTGATGGGCTGTTATTGCAGGCGTTCAAAACAGAGGCTGATTCCAGTTAATAAGTTTATCATTCCAGAACACTAGTTTAAACTACTTGTTATTAATAACTAACAAATCAGAATTTTTCTTTTAGATGTAGCGTCTCATAATTAAAACTGTATTTATCTTAAAATAAAGAAGGGCCCATTTCTGATTCTCATATGCCCAACTTACCTCTTCACCCCACAAATCCTTTACTGATCATTTATCATTTTGCCGTATAGTACAGCCATCATTTTGCCGTATAGTACAGCCTTTCTTGTAATTCGATATCTCTGTTATGTCGTAGAATGACAATGATGCTCATGTAAAAAAATCCCTTGACGACATTCATATATTACTAAATGACCACCGTTCCGTTTGACAAATTAATGCCAAACAATAAAAGAACATTATTACATGGTACATCGTCGCAGAACACTAGTATTTCATCAATAAGTAAATATTTTTATAAATAAAAAAAGTCACTAAAACATAAAATTAACTTGAAATAGCGATGCATAAAATTACTGATCAAAGACACTATTTGTTGATTGTACATTAAGAAATAAGTCCAACTATACAAATGAGTGTCATGTCATAAAATTATTCGTTATGAGCCTGGACGTCTCAGGTATTGAAACTATCAGAAGTCCAAAATCAGAGGAAACAACAAATTTCTCACTTTTCGTTTCACAATGTGACACTATTTCAATAGTTTGAGTTGCGAAACCTAAAATGTAAAATAGAAATTAACTTATAATAATTAATTCTCTTAACTTAAATTTTAGATCAAACCCATTCCTTAAATAAGGCACAGAAAATGGCTCAAATTAAAATAGGCTTTAGGAACAGAAAAGGAGTTTCCAGATTAAGAAAACAACTAGCAGACTATTTTGAAGTATATCAGAATTTTTCCTTGCATTTCACAAATAGATCTCTAAAATCCAAAACAAGAGTATTCTCCCGAAATTCGTACAGATAAGATGAAAATTCTTATTAAAGCCGTATCTAAAATATGTTTAGCATTAAGGCAATAACGTAATGAATATTTTAGAATTAACGTGAAAATAAAACATTAAAAACCATATATTATATTCAAATCTAAGTACGTAATATCCACAACTGATACAGACTTTACTTATTTACTAAGTACAAGATTAATAGTGTAGTACTTAACGTCCAGTACGAAGTCCTGTGCAACGCTTATGGAGGATAAATTGATCAAGAACAAAACATCGTATGTTTTATGCATTATAAAAGGCACAGCTACCGGCTTTACGTTGCAGAGAGCCCATTCTGGTACAAATAGTGTCATATTTCATGATAATGTAGTTACCATAACAATGTAGGTACTACTGCAACGTTACAAGGGGAACGGCCTGACCGAACAATACTTCATTGTAAATTAGATGACAGAATGGTTGATTGTCTTATCAATATCTACAAAATTACCACTAATTTTATTAGTGTATGATAAAAGTACAGTAAAAGGATATTTTCGTTACAATGGTGCTTATGTAAAGTAAACACATTATTAATGGAAATTAATATCTTTCCTTTTGTCACAGCAATGCATAATACGAAACGATAATTATGTAACAGATATCTAATTTAGTTTATTGATATAACTATATATTCCTAAAATCAATTCTTGGACATATTTCTCTACCATCTTGCAGAATATATGCACTTGAAACGATATCTTGTGTGAAAAAATTGTGTAAGTAACGTCAAAACTGTAAATTTTTTTATGCCCTCTACAAAGACATTTTTAAATGAACGACTACTTTAAAGAATGTTCATTAACTATACAACAGCTCAATACTTTTTGAGAATAACTCACTAACATATGGAGGCTATTGGATAAAACAGTACATCTGCTCCGTCGGCGAGGTAGATTTTGTGACCACTAAAAGTTAAGTGTTTATTTTAAAAATATTGGAACGATAGGATTTTCTAGATCCATACATGTAGCAGTTGTGAGTATTCAAGTTTTAACAGTCGCCATATTGTAACAAAAGTTTCGCGTGTGTAATTGACAAGTTAACTTATTCTAGTTATGGTGTACAAAACTTGTAAATAAAATAAAATTTGTTAATGTTTAAATTTATCCATCATTAAATAGATATCTCTATCTACTTTAAACCTCTCCATTGTGGTGACACGTAGAAAACCTTTGAAACTGATCGAAACACATCAACCTAATTTTAGTGACAATTGAATGATACTTGGAAGATTTTAATTAGTTCAAAAGGAAATGGATACAACATAAGAAAGCTAGAAAATGCACTAATTTTTTTTAACTATGAAAATATCAATATTAAGGATATCGAAGGTTTCATGAATGCTTCAGCCAGTCACTGGATACGGAATCTCAGCTGTTCACTTACTGATAGTAGCGAAGTAACACGTTTATTGACAGTATCGTCTTCAGTATGCATATATACAAATGAGTTACATATTTAAATTTACAATCGTGTGATAAAGAACGGAAATCCAGATTGCAGTTGTGTACTAGAATATACCACGTACGAGTACAATGCTCGGCCTGGCGAGACGGCCTACAAGGTCAGGCCAGTTTGTCAATAATTGTTATGAGCAGAGCAGACTCTCTCTCTTCTCTCTTCAGAATCAAACAGCCTCAAGGTCATCGCCTACAAGTGAGTTGTCGGAATTAAGAAATCTACGATACGCACCCCAGTCGACGCGGCACTAGTATTTATGAGTTCAGTGTTACTCTTCACAGACTGTATTGACCGATCACATTTGTTACAAACAATGCAAAGCAAAAGAATAAGTTAATCTTGTAAATATTGAAAGGAATCATAAACAATAAATTATGTATTTAAGTATTTACAAACACCTGTCAATGATTGAATTAATGTGATAAAAGTACATAAGTGAATGATAAGATCACGATTTTTTTTTCAAACCTGAAATAATATATATTTCATTGCAGTACAGTACACTGTATTACACTACCGGTACGTAAATTGGAGAATACGATAAAATCTGATTTGCAAGCAAGTTAGAACTTTATAAAATTTAATTATGTTAACTATAACAAACGTTACTCGTAAAAGCACCTTCAATTTGATTACTTCATACAATGGCAAAATAAAAGGTAGGCAATTAATTAATTACAAAAATGCCACTTACACCCTTAAAAACCCATTCAATTTTAAGTAAAATGGTTAAATATCTGATAAAAAAGGTAACTTACCTTAAAATTCTTTTATTTTCCTGTAAATTTATCTCCAACACCGACCAATTTCGATGTCGAACCATCAGTCAGGCTTCAGATATATAAAAATGATGTTAAAATTGAGTTAAGATGTTTTAATGTTAGTCTTATTTCAACTCTATTCCAATGTCATTGAGGACCCTGCGGAGGAGAAGAATCAGGTACGTATTTCTAAATCCTAAGTTTTAAGCTAACTGAGATTCTGCTTTACGATAATAATGCCTACTTTAAAACGCCCCAAAAGATTTCGGCGAGTGCTGACACCTCCTTAGCTCCTGACCCACATGCAAAAATCAACCTTCAAGGAGCAAAGCTATACAGCCTGCATTTCCAGCCACTTAATCTTCAAGCACCACAAAGATGCCACAATTAACAGCAGTAAGCCCAAGAGATATCGTAGGGGTGTCTGTTATCTATACACCTTCATCTAAGCGACGAGGCAGTGCTTCCAAGCTCACCTTACATGATTAAACTACAACAATCTTAAGAGAAATCCAATAGTAATGTTAGATCTAATTCCGAAGACATTGCCAGGAAAGGTAAAAAAAAACCCGTTAAAAAGAAGGTACGTTCTGATTAAACGGAGGTCTCCAATAACAAACGGGATTTAGAAAATTTGGGTGGGCAGTTACACAATAAATACTGTGGAACATATTTATTTATCATCTGCACACAATTATCACGTTGTAGGCATTGTAATCTGCTAGGACAGTCAAATCAGCGAAAGTTTGTCAAGTCGGAAGGTCATTAACCGGTGTAACTGCAGTGCTCTTATCAGATTCGTGTCTCGGTTTATCACACATAACCTAACTCAGTACCTCATTGTTGTGTTTGTTTTCGTACCGTACACTTGTTCTAGTGATTTGTAGATAGTAGAATGAGTGATGTTATTTTGATTTGGGATTTGCCAAAGAGCGAGGAAGAAGCTGTATCGATTTAACAGAGTAAAGCATATTTTCCGACGCTAAAACAATGTGTGAGTGGTCATAACATTAAGTTGTATTTTATTGCGAATAATCAATTTTGGCAATGTAACACTGTCGATAACACTCGGACTTCGTGTGGATACATAGTTTTCTCACATTAGGCTGCCATTTGTCACAATGGTCCGATTTCTATATTGTTAGTGCGAACAATTAACATCCATTTCTTGGTGCAAGAAACAATTGGAAATGTCACCAAACACTACCGTTGATTGGAACAATTATATTACCGAAATTTGAGTTTTCTCTGTCGAACGGAAAAATCAAAGTAAGATTGTTGGGGATGGTAAAATCGTTGAGATAGACGAAAGTTTCTTTACTAAACATAAAAACAATACTGGCCAGGTTCTACCCCAACAATGGATTTTTGGTAGTTTATGCTGGGAAACTAGAGAACGTTTTTTGGTTAAAGTCCCCAATCGAAATGCTAAAATATTGTTTCAGCAGATACAACTACATATCGAACCGGGCTCAATAATTATATCCGATTGTTGGAGAGGTTATGACAAAGAAAATCTAGAAAACGCAGGCTATGAACATTTAAAAGTTAACCATAAGTACAAGTTTGTGGGCCCAGATACAGCTGTAAACACAAAGCACGTAGAGGGAATGTGGGATCAGCAAAGTGGCGAAATAAGCAACATCGGGGCACGGCTCGCCATCATTTGATTCCTTCCTACATTGCTGAATACATGTGGCGCTCGGCGGCTGGCACAACGCTTTCGTCATAGTACTTATCACCGACCTTGAGTTTTGGATTACACAAATATAATTGTGTGTTTATAATATGGTAAAATACCTAATAAAGGTATAGTTTTTGTGTTCATAATAGAATTTTACTTATATACCTACTTTTTTAATCATTAAACGGGTGGCCTCCGTTTAAACAGACAGTAACAAAAAGAAAACAAAACTGGAAATATCCAGTAACTCTCATGACGACTGTGGTGTCCCAAACCAAGTTTCAAGTGGTAGCGAGGATAATGAAGATAATGCGGAGTGCTCCATTTGTCTAAAACGTTGTTCTCAACACAATCATGGGGGAAATAAATGTGTTGCATTCAATGTTCCGTGTGGTTACACGAAGCAAAGGGCAAAAACATGTATTGAAGATTCTTGTTTTTTAAATAGTAAAACATATTCTTACAGAAGCTAACCAATATTTTTTGTAAAAAAAAATTAACGGTTGTAATCACTGTCTAGTATAAGTGTACTGTAATGTTTTAAATTTATTGCCTTGTTTCAAAAATTTTCATACCTGTATTACAAGAAGTGTTAAGGGGACGAAAATGAATCATTTTTCAATTTTTGTAAAACTAGATTGTTTTAGAACTGTTTTCTTGAAAAATAACAAATAGTTTCTGATATATTTAGAGCTAAATATCATGTAAAAGTTTCGATGGTGGTGTTAATTTTTTTAAGGGAATAATGGACTTAAAGATAAGGTGTTGAGGGGCCAAAAACAAAGTGGAGGTTGAAATTTGGCACCTTTATCTTATTGTTTCTATTTGATTTTTAGAAAAGATGTTCTAAAGTTAAACATTCTTGAGGCACTTCAAACTTGACATCATTTAGAGCAATCCAACATCTACTCAGTTCTTTAGTTGTTATATGAAAAACATTAATTTTATATATATTACTTTATCACACATCACATGACATTTTATACGTTTTACAATCTATTTATTCCTTGAATTAGTTACTTAATTGGTATTAGTCGTAACGCAATATATTCTACGTAATGATTAAATAAAAAACAACCACAGTCCTTATTAAATGTTTAATCATATCGTGTTCGACGTTTAGTTAACAAATTTAAAATAGTATAGGAATATTTGGATTTTAGAATTTACTGAAATGTAACATTGAAAAAATTC
The DNA here is from genome assembly GCF_021130785.1 of Homalodisca vitripennis. Taxonomy (NCBI): domain Eukaryota; kingdom Metazoa; phylum Arthropoda; class Insecta; order Hemiptera; family Cicadellidae; genus Homalodisca; species Homalodisca vitripennis. The sequence goes on from NC_060209.1 coordinate 177,277,795, forward strand.
ACCAAACTTGTGTAAATTAAACAATTTGAAAATTTGAATTCGATTGCCGATTAACTAAAACAGATATATTGTAACGTGCAAATGTATTACGTTACGCAATTTAAATATTTATATCAGTTTTTAAAACAAAAAAGAAAATGAATTTTCTCCACAGATTCGCCAAGTTGGACTCGACAATACAGAACATAATCCAGGAATTTAGGTGACCAACTCTATTTGATTCTAGAAGAAATCTGCTAAGCACATCAAATATCGAAGAAGCACCTAAAAATAAAACTACCCCAGGAATATCCTGAAAAGCAAATAATAAATTCATGGTACGAATCTTTCTGGAAACTAATGATAAAGACTATTTTGTAGGCATGTATGGTTTAAATTGTTTAGTTATTTTAAAATATTAAATAAAACTAAAAGAATTATTTGATCCCGGTTCCAACACAGTATGAAAAAGTGAAGTAAGTATTCAAAGAAATAAATTACAATTACAAAGTTAAAAAACATTTTGAAAGCAATACCCTTATAGACTAAACGAAGTCAATCCCAAAAAGCAAACACCTTGATTAAGTGGAATAATAAAAAGGAATCACCAAGGAATAGTTTTCATCACGACAAAACTGGATTGCAAGACAGTCCAGTGAACACTAAAAATTTGGCATCCAGCTACGATTCATTATATCTCAAAATCTTAATCAACGTATAATTTTGTAAAACGGAATATGTTGCATTTGTATTAAATAAACAACATTTTGTATTATGAATTTCTTTGGACCACTTGTGGTTTACGCATATATATATATATTAAAGTCAGGATGGATGGGTATTCATGGGATCATTTACAGACTGGTTCGAAATACACCCCCTTTCTAAAACGAAGAACGAGTTTGGCGAAGACATTTTAATAAACGAGAATTTGTCGTCTCGTGTGCGCTTGAAAGCAATGAAGTTAAGTGAAGTTATGCATAGACAAAGGCATACTGTAGAGTTTATATTGTACCTGTATTTAACTCAACATACTTGTCACAATAAATTCTGTAACAGTAATTTTTCCATAAAATATTTAGAGAATTATAATTACGTGTATAATGAAACAACAATTCATAAAGCGATATTGAAGTAATAACATTTTAATTTAAAAAGCCAATGGGGCGTTGAGTAAATATTTAATTATCTCTAAAGATTCCGTAATTTCCTTCATCTCAAACCTTTCTTCCGATTTAAACGCAATCATGTAAAATAGTGGAGTCAGATGTCGCAATCGCAAAGTAATATTTTCCCTTAATTTATTTCAATATACATTCTTTAAGGTTTTACTTCGGACAAGTATTAATTCTATCCCTTTAATAGTCAAACAAGTTATTAATTGAAACGTAATGCGTGGGAAATTTTCGTGTCTTTGATACATTAAAATTTATTTAGTCTGAGTTGTGTTGGTAGAGTAGTAATGGAACAGTTGTAAAACTATATTCAAGGATTTTGCAAACTCTGACCCGTTTCGCTAAAGCTTACTGGTGTAACTAAAAATGAAGCAGAGTCTTTAAATAACGTAAAATAGTGACGTCTGCAAAACATTCCTCTTGCGCTAAACAGTACATTCGAATATGGTATTTATTAAACGATAACTTCATAGCTGCAGCAATGGCATGAAGTATGAAACTGAATAAAATTTAAATATTAACTAGGAAGTACTTTATTGAAATAATCAGCCATCCTTTGATTAAATTGACACGAAAAAGTGAAGAAAGTGATAAAGAATGTAGAAAATATATTAGCGGAAAGTAGGGATCGTTATAAAAGGCAGGAAGTCTCAAACAATCCATCATACGTTTTATAAACATACTAAGGTAAGTTATTACTTTCATAATTGGCACATTTGTACAAAACAACCTTTTTCCGAAACTTGTCTTTCTACTCCCAAAGTAAATTTGCTCAAGAACCATTCAGTTTCCATATAGATTTGTTTATTTCAGATGGTTAGATTAAATACTCGAGTACAGGGCATCCTAAAATAAAAAAGAATAAAAGTTACAGCAAATTTTGCATTAAATATTTTACCTAGTAAATTAACTTTTTTATTTGTCACAAGACAAACCTTTTATATAAAACATAAAGCAAAATGTGTAGCCTACTTTATGGTTTTATAAAGGTACCAAACTTCTCATATCTTTAAGTTCAAATTAAACAACGTGAGCCTATTTAATGCTTGTACATCAATCACATTGTATACGAATTTTATAAATGTATTTATTTTTATTCAGAAAATGCCAAACATCTATGACGGAGAAAATGTATATTATGTTACTTGCATTGAATAAAATACTACTGTGTATGATGTTTAAACCAACACACAATTTTATTTTGTATCTAGATAGTTCTATAATAAGGAATATTTATTTTTTCAGTATTAATCAACAGTTATAACAGTAGTAATCAATAAAACACACGGCCCTATTAATTTGACAATAAAAATCTATTTACAGTCAGAGAGGTAGTTTCACAATCGTTAAAAGAATTATTACTATGCTGTAAACACTGAGCGACGTGTAAAGGTTGGGACACACATAACCGCACCGCGCCCGACACGTCAGTCGGCCGTATGCTGGGCCGTCATACGGTGAAAGAATTGCAGCGCAGTTTTTCAACCTGCAAGTCCATACTTGTCCGCACCGACACCAGGACCGTCGTGGCCGCACCGTGCCCGCACCGTCACCGATATGTGGAGTTTGAATTTTGACGGGCACGGTGCGGTCTACGAGCGGCATCATATGTTTTGTTTACTGTTGCGTTCTTCTTTTTAAAACTATTTATGTAGTCTACACGTTCTATTTTATTGAATTATTTAGTATAGCCTACTAACTCTACATCCTGTGTTCGCGTACAAAATCATATTTATTGATAAAAGTAGGCTATTACATTTTCTTACATTAGAGTAAACTAGTCATATTTTCTTATTGTGCATATTTTCTTATTACAACAAATTTGAAAACCATGTTGTACATTAAGTGATTTTAAACAACTAAATTCAAACTATTAAAAAAGTCTATAAACATTTTTTCATTAATTAAAAAATAACAAGCATGTAATTACTTGAGCAAAAATCTATTTTTCTTTGATGTTTTGAAGTTACTTGATAAATTTATTCCGGTATTTTGTAAGAGTCATATTTAGAATGTCTCTATGACATTTTTACTTTTATTATTTTACTTTATTATTCTTTTCACTTCAATAAAGTAAAAATAAAAATATTTTTTTTACAATAAGATTTTCAAACAAGAAAAAACCCATGTTAAAATAAATAATAATAATACTAAATCATTTATTTCCCCATAATAACAAACTGAATATTACAAATAAATATTATTGCCAGTGCTTAGTAATAAATAATGCTATGACATAACGTATTTTACAATAGCAGTAAATAACAAATAAAAAAAATGTTTTCTACTTACTTAATTTCTAATTTATGTACTTAGAGTAATAAATATAAAAAGTAGGTTACATCCTTTTAGATTTTCTTTCTTTTCTTAAACCTAATAATTAGGCCAATAGATTTACAAAATAAGGGAAATTTAGGTACCCATAAGAGGCTGTTCCTGTGTTGGAGATATTATATACAAAAAGGGTAAAAAATAAAAAATAGCGGAATCGAGCAAGAATGAAATGATAAAAATTAGTTATTGTAACTTATGTAGTAAATAATGTACTATTTACGTTTCAAGGTTTAAATTTAGTATAACTATTGTGCTGTATTAAACAAAAAGGATTTATGCATGATTTACAATTCAAATATTAGGCTTTACACATGTAGCATTAAATATTATATTATAAATAATTATTTTATAATGTTCTAACTTTAAATATTATATTATAACTTAGCAGACAAGACTAATCATACACTAATTTATTATCTTAAACATATACTCAATATCATTTTGACCAATCAACCATACTCTAATTTTTTTAGAAAATATATTTATGGTTTCTACTATTATTTTGACTAATTCTGGCAATAAATTATTTGTCCGGAGCTATAAAAGAAATAATTTTGTAAAATTTGTTTTTTGTATGTTCTCCAGTATATATTTTACAAATTATTATAAACGGGCTTGCAACATGGCAAACTCTCTGGCATCACACTATAGCTCTTGGGTTTAATACAAAAGACACCAAATACACTGTTTATAGTGTATTTGACCGAAATTCACTGCAATGAAACACAATGAAACAAGAATTATACATTATACATTAAACATATAACCAAGATAATGATATTATTTACAAACTTTACACACTAGCTGATTGTACAAAGCTTTACTGTAGCATTGCAATGTATCATTCACCACAGCTATTAATAAACATAACAACAATGAAATTAACAATTTTTCTCAAGCAATACTTAATCTTCCAAATATTTTTTTAAGTATCTGTCACTTTGAATTCAAAAGAAACATGCTCTAGTACAAACAGTGAGATTGTTGCGCTCGGACTGCATACGGACATGTGTGGCCTCACGGTAACCGAGCCGAGCCCGCACCGACAATCGGCCGACTCACGTGTCGGGCACGGTGCGGTTATGTGTGTCCCAACCTTAAGTTGTGGGTACAGTTGGCTGTTGCCAGGTGACAGGAGGACTTTTAGGTTAGGATTGAATAACCTAAAGAAGGCAAAGGATTGTGTGGAGAAAACAATGGGAATGGTAAAGATTAATAACTTACTATTAACGCCTTCCTTCATGTAATCCAAAACAGGTCACAGCACTAGACACTCACAACCACACACGAGGGGGCCACGACCACAAAAACACAAACACATGTTCTTCAGAAGCACGCACGGCGTCAACTAACTGTGGCCCAACAAACAAACAGCTGAGCCAGATATCAGTACACTGCTGTGTTGCGACGATGGCGACACCTGCCGACATTTATTCAAACTACGTGACAACCGACCGAGACCGCGGCTAATAATAGTAAGGCCGTGCAACTCACACTTCTGGCATCAAAACTAGTTATTTTCAGTTGCTATTATGAAACGGCTTGAGGACAATTTATTGTCTCTTTTTGCATACATCATGGATAATACCAAGTACTATGATTCGTCTCAAAACAAACGTAACTTAAAAGTTTAAATCAAAAGAATATTTCTTTACCATAATATAAAATAGAGAGGAACTATAAAATAAAAATTTGTATAATATATCATATCTTCAACAATTATGACAAATTTTATTAATTATATTATAAATTGGTAATTATCTCCTTGGTAGGTTGTTCAATGGATTGATTGCTGATAGAATCGACTTCGTATTATAGTAGCCACGTAGTAAATGTGTTAGAATGAAAATTATTTGTTTAATCTATTAGGAATAGATTTCATACACGTAGCCACTCCAGTGATGTTTCTTTGTAATCATCATTACGTGACGGTTGTTTCATTTTATGCCAATAAGCGGACACGTGTTGGGCCACATGAGGTTGTTGTGCCTTTTATGATATATATGTGTGTGTGTGTGTGTATATATATATATATATATGGTCAGAATAAAAATGTATTCGCCAATTAATTTGATTTTTTACAAGTTTGTCAAGTTAATTAACTTTTTGGTAATTTGTAAATGTAAACGTCTTTTCAGTAATTATTACAAATGTTTATTTTGGGAATATATATAATAAACAAATTAGCTCTATACTGGATCATTTATGATCCAACCATTTCTTTATTATCTTCTTTGTCATAAAATTGTTTGTCAGTCTTTAATGCATAGCAAACCAAATCTGGTACAACCAACAGCTGGTATAACCTCCAAAAATGCCCACTAGACTGCAGCACAGTATTTCTTCATCCCAAATTACAGATAGCATAGCCTACAACTGTTTCACAGTTTTCCTTGTTTTGAAGTTTGATAATACAGTGATTATCGACTCCTGATGGAAACCAATGTTTGATTCATGTTCCCTAAGGTATGTAGTTACATTTTACTATGTTTTAACCTACAATTTGTTAGTTATCTAGGAGATAATTACCAATTTTTAAATGGTCCACATATGGAACACCATGCAGTTAGTAAGAAACATAATTTTTTTGATTGGGCCATATATGTACCACTGCGCGTTCAAGTCTTTCATTTTCTTTTTTTATTTGAGCCGTTCCACTGTGAATTTAAGGCTACCGTTACTTATTTTTAAACATATCTTATCATAAATAGTAATAGACCTACTAAAGATGTTTTACTACAAATCACCTAATTTATATGTTTCTTTCCTGATTATGGAAGAAATGTTGACCGTCTTTCAGATAGAGCCATTGATTCCCCTCTCCGATTGCAGTATAGACCTGGATGATGTGGACGCTGACCCAGATTTCATTCTTAGCAGTGACGAGGATGGTGAATGTCGTAAAAAGGGACCTCAACTTCCTGTTTTTCAAGACCCGACCTATCGGCTTTAGAATCATCAAGTGATAAAGAACCTGAAGAAATATCACCGTCTAGTAACACATTGCCAACTAAACACTTACAGCTACCTGAAAGTCCTCAGCCACCTGAAAGAAGCACTCAGCCTAGTAATGCTGGTGTTTAAAACAAATCTAATTGCGAAACCGGAAGAAAAAAATATAAAACAGTTGAAAAAATAAAAAAAAGTAAAAGCGAAAAAACAGAAAATGCCAAGAGCAAGAAAATAGGAAAACAAAAGACTAAGAAGGAAAAGGACAAGCCTAAGATACCTTGGGTGCATGTTAGCATCTTAAGTTAAGTTAAGAAAATTCCTGTTGAAAAGGAAAATGAAAAGTTGTCGGTAGATATCATGGCACTAGATACCCCTTACGCTTTTTTTCAAATACTTCTTCAATGATACTCTTATGAAAAATATTTTGCCAGAATCAAACTTATATTTAGTAAAACAAGATCCAATCACTAGTAAAAGTGTGACTTTGCTAGAACTTCAAAAGTTTTTAGGAATATTAATAATGATGTCAATTGTTAGATTACCGAATATTCGTAGCTACTGCAAAGATAGTATTGGAAACCGAACTATAATAGAAACAATGGGAGTCAACAACTTCGAATTAAGGAGTATACTTCACTTCAATGATAATCAGAAAGCAATTCCAAGAGGTCAGCCAGGACACGATCGTCTTTATAAATTGAGACCTGATGTGAAGGAATTGAGATTGAAATCCAAATCGGTTGCACTGGAACAAAAGCTATGTGTTGATGAGCAAATATGTGCAACCAAGGTAAAGAACTATCTTAGGCAGTACCTACCGAAAAGCCCCACAAATGGGGTACAAGATTTACGTTTTGAGTAGAGTCAGTGGCTTTGCATATGATTTTTAAATAAATACTGGCCAAGAAAACGACGAAACCCTTATACTCCCAGGTGAGCCTGATCTTGGGACATCTGCCCATGTGGTAGTACGCCTGACTCGATGCGTTTCACCACAAAATCATCAAATATATTTTGACAATTTATATACATCTCTGCCACTTATTGTGCATCTAGCGAAGACGAACATACACGCATTGGGAACAGTCAGAAGGGACAGAATACCAGGAAACAAACTCCCATCGGAAACAGAACTAAAAGGAAAAGAACGAGGTTTCTCAGCTGAACATTGTGTTTAAGTAGATGAGGTTGAATTGTCTTGTGTTGTCTGGAAAGACAATACGTCTGTAACTTTACTGTCCTCCTTTGTAGGTATTGGTAAACAAGAGCAAGTTGACAGGTATTTTCAAAAATAAAAAAATCATTCAGAAGGTAAAATGCCCTCAAGTTGTAAAAACCTACAACCAACACATGGGAGGAGTGGACAAAATTAACTCTATTATTGGAAGATACAAAATTAGAATGAAAACTAGAAAATGGTACCTTAGATTGTTCTACCATTTGTTGGACTAACAATGTGCAAAACTGGTTGTTATGTCAAAGAGTCTGTAGGGACAAGGGTGATATCAATATAATGGCTCTTGCAGAATTTAGAGAATCTGCCGCCATTACAATGTGCAGGTTAGGGTCAAATATTACTCCAAAGCGAGGAAGACCAAGCACAGAGCTAGTTATCGCTCTCCTAACCAAATATAAGAAGCCTCAATGCAGCAACTTGTAAAAAATCAAATTAATTCGCCAATACATTTTTATTATAACAAATCATTTCCTCTAGGTGAATTCTAATTGATTACCAAATTCTATGCTGGTCTTAACAAAATAGACCAAATCATCCAAAATGTTTTTCATATTCCAAAATCATCATAAGAAACTTAAGACCTATTTTCAAAACCACCATGGGTCGTTTTTAGAAGACCAAAAACTCTTTAAAATGCCTAAGACCAAACAAATTTTCAAAATAAAAATGGTGGAGAGCACTTTAACAATTGTAAATCAGTTGTGTCAAAAACCACTCTGTGGTACGTGTAAAATCACGTCAAAAAGTTTTGCAGTAACATATATAATAAAAAGCATCAAATTAAAGGAACTATTGATTGTAATACAAGCAACGTAATATATCAGCTATATTTTGGTAATAAACAATAAATAGGTAAAACCTCTAACCCTCTCCTTATTAGAATGACAGGTCATCATTATAGTATTGTTCATGAAGATGACTAGCCTCTTGATGTACATTTCAGGAAACACTATCAGAACGAAATTGAAAATTGTTACAAATTAAAAGACATTAATAATTAAGCATTACACGCTAACGGTAATATCAATAGATTTAATTTTAGAAATAGCGAAACTACACTTCAACTTTAATAAAATCAAAATTTCCTTTCCATTTGAACCTTCGTTAATTTATAAAAACAATATTTTTACTTTATGCCATTTCTGATTAAACAACAGCTGTGAAGTATTTGTTCACTGTTTGTTATTCAGTTTTTTTCTTGTTTATATTTTCCAGTTAGGTACTTATTTTGTAAATATTCATACAATATTTTGTCTGAAAAAGTACGCTGACGTAGGAAAATTTATAATTTATCAACATTTGGTTTTTTTATTTTTGTTGGTTTATTTCTAATACTATTTATTCTATATCTAATAAAAACTAACATCACTTGAATGCATTTAAGTGTTATTTGAACCAATGTTTATTGTAATTACAATTTATTATATAAATAGAAGCAGAAAGAGACTGATTATTACTGTGTTTAACAGCAAGTTGTGTTACTACATTTCGCACATTTCTTATGTAAAGGTATGAATTATCTAAATTAATTAACTTACTAAATTTAGGTTGAAATTTCGAATAAAATTAATTTTATGTTACGAAACAATTGGGAGTCATTATACACAAACTAAATTAACAACCTAGAGTTATTGTTTCTTTTCGGTTTTTTGTTTGTTTACATTAAATTTATTTATAAATAAGGAATGTAACTGCTACAGATAGATTGTCTTAACGCTTATCAGTCCTTGTCAGTTTTCGGAACGGAGGTCCTGATGTGTCAGCAATACACTCGATGTTGACTTAATAACGGTCACCAGGTAATAAGTAATCCCATCTGGTTCTAACTACTAACAAAAAGCGATTTGTTTCCTTTTCCGGCATTGGACTTACATCTTCTATAACATCGTATTATGGAACTAATTAAATATATTCATCTTCAAACTGTATTTTTTTTTCACACAAATTCGTACATTTTCAAGACTAATTCCTAAAGCCTTACCACCAACCACCTCTTTAGACTTAAAAAGTCCTTGCTTCTCACTACACCTACAGAAGATATTAGTTTAAGCCTATTTTACAAGATATGATACCTTTATTTCTCATATGAGTCCAGAACTTGCTGACGTTAATTACATTGAAGTAACTTAAACCCTCTACAGTATTTTTGTATTTAAAAAACGAAATTTAAAACATCACCTTTGTATATTTTACTTACGCTTATTTCTTTTTATGTTCGAATAAATTTTAGTTAAAATAAGTAGATCACTGGGATCCAATACTGATACGAAGATATGGTATTGCCCTTGGCGCTTCACGTACCTTTACTTCTAAGATAGTTCTTGCCTCTTTTATTAAAAAAAAACTCATTCTATCACAAACTGTCTTTAATTTGTTGAATTGAAAAGTGTTGTGGTTAAAATAATTACAATTTATCTTATGCACAATTTTTATCTGGATACAGTTTTGCCCCTGTAGCTTCGTCCTTTTTTTGCAAAGGGGGTTGTAATTGTTCTGTGCCGACATTTAATGTGGGTGTAAATTTGTATCTAGGATGACTTGTATTTCCAAGACTGCTATGTATCAAATGCTTTGCCTATGAAACTCTAATGAAGCGTACAAGCTATCTATCTACGGCTATCTTGTGTTCTAAAACACACAATGCAACTTAAAAACAGTATGAAAACTATGTTGGAGCTAAATTCCTTTGGGTCCAGTTGGGACTTTCCCAATTATGAATACGACCTAACCAATTAATTTCAAACGCATTGGAGTAATTTATAAACTGTAAATCTCTCCCAAATGATCACTTAACACGTCTGGCAATGAAAATGAAAGCTAGATGTAGTTAAATCTCACGTGTTGTGAATTCTTGTAAACACATATAATTGTCTTTAATGCGTTTAGATCTTTAGAGACTATCATGTGCGGGATTTTCGAGGCACTTCTTGAAGGTTTGTGAGGCCATATATTACCTATATCAGTACTCCAGTAAAAAATCTAGCAGGGAGGGTCGCAAGGAGATTGTTCAATGGGTATGCAGGTTGACAAATACGTAATTGAGAGTGTAAAAGACAAATGGTTAATGAATATATTTTTATTAATCATTTAAGTGCACAACGAAAATAAGGTTAGTAAATTTATCAAAACAACTTACTTGCAAACCAGTAACTTTCGATAACAATAAATAAATAATAAATTTACAAACATAGAAGCAAATAAAGTTACATACTTTGTCTTTATATTCATTTTAAGATGGATGAAACTAAAAGTCTGCCAACAGTATTTCTTTATTTTCAGTAGCGCCTGCAACGCACGTCACCGAGAAGCAACGACAAGCAAGTTTAGAGTCGGTAGGCCGTAAAAATTGAAGGCGCTTATGAAACATTCAAAGAGAGAACAGCGACATAATAAAAATATTCCTTCTGGTTAATCGGAGGAAAGGTAGACCACATGTGGGAGTCATCTCAATTGAAGATGAATTCGATGGCATGCTAATACAATCAAGACACTTTCAAATATTTAGAAACTCCACCATCCTAAAACCTTGTTATAGTAAAATTCAGCACGAATAAACATATAAACTTGTTTGTAAAAACAACTTGGTTATTTACGAATTTATGTGTGTGAAAGAATTAATTTGCCAAGATTCCATTGTAAATGTATACATTATGTGCAATGGCTCTATCTTGAAATAGTCGAGAAAACTAATAATAATAAATGTTGCTGGAAATTACTTTGATTATTTAATTAATAAAAATCAAATGTTGGTGTATGGGAAGCTTTTCAGGCAAACAATAGAGAATTAATGGTTTAAAATAACCCTAACGTATCAATGTTACATTAACTATTTCAACCGATTATGTTGTATGAACAATTTGTTGTAAAACAAACTCGTATATGCCAAATAATTATAAATAATATATCATTGATAATAGTCCATAAGTTGCAAACCGTCTACCACTGGACAAATGTGATTCACTATGCGTAAACACATTTATTGAATAATTTTTATAAATAGATTATATTTATGTTTAACTAGTCTTATGTAACGAATTCAAGTTTTAAATCATTGTGTATTATATATAATATCGCACTATTCATTACTACAATTTATTGAAACACAATATTTGATTTGGCAAGGATTACAAAGGTAGAAATCAGATATTTTAAATTTACTAAAACTAAAGTAACTTGGATATCCTATAAAACTATTCGTAATAATGACATAATTCTAACTGGTATACTGTTAGACATAATGTACAAGTACAGAGAATGAGCCAACCATGTAATAACAGTAGAACTCATGGTTGTTTTACTTAAATACACACACCAGGTAAATCTACAGAATAAAGATCAGACATTCATTCAGGAGCTTTCTCATTGATGCAACGCAGAGAAAATACGAAGTGTAATACAATTCCAGACCCGACGTTCTACAGTATCAGTATCAGCAAAACTAAGTATAAGTATATAGGAGTATTCGATAGAAAGGAAACGTGATAATATATTGGAGCATCTTTTATGAGTAATATCAATACAATTAAGGACAAAATCAGCAACATTATTGACTGGAGAGCAGTGGCGTAGCAAAGGGGGGCGGCGGGGGCGGGCCGCACCGGGTGTCACCCACCTGGTCTCTTAACTTTAAGAACAATGTACAAATAAAAAATAAATAAATCACTAGCACAAAAACTTATTTTTCGGGGATTCCTCCACTAGCACTAGTTCAGTTCTATGTATAATTCGGGGATTCCCACAGAAGAGACTGACGCCTCCCATAGTCGCACTTTTTACTTTCGATGAGGTGACACCACCTTCCACACCGAGTGTCACCCAAGGTAGCTACGCCACTGCTGGGGAGAGCTACAGGATGGCCTGGAGTAAGTTGGCAACTAAATATGTTTGATTAACACTTTTATCGAAACCCCGGTCTCAAAGACCCAGCGGTAAAATTCTTTTGTATGTTTTGGCAACACTGGTTGACGAGCCGGGTCGAGCAGCCCAATACCTACCTCCCCCCCCCTACAAGCAGCAAGGAAACGCTTTTGTTGGTTAGAATGAGTGTGGCAGTTGACCTTGACGGACGTTTAGTTAAATATCAGCCAGTCTGAGAGACCGAGAGTTGTGATTAGCGTTATTTTTTATGCGGTCTCACATACCGAGGGTTTCTTATAGTGTGATTTTAATTTTTAGTGCAATCAAAATAGGCACGAGGGATCCTATGACCAGTGAAGGAATTCGTGAACTACTCTTTAGTGAAAATGCAGATGATTCTAGCAGCAACAGCAGGGTAGTCGATGATTCAGACGCCGAGCCGGATTTTGTTTTGTCAGATGAAGAAGGCAGAAATGTTCAAGAATCTAGTTCGGACGATGAAGATAATTTGTTGGAGTTGAGGAGAACTGAAAATGAAACAGCAATTGAACAATTACATGACGAAGAAATTTATTTTGTCGAAAGAACCAAAAATGTGCACCTAATGCTTGGAGTAGTAAGACGCCTCTAAGGAATGTGAGAATATTATTAGAACACTGCCTGGAGTGAAAGGCCCAGCTAGAGCCCTAGGTGACCAACCCAGCAAGAAACAAGTTTGGGATTTGTTATTTGACGAAACATTATTGAATGCTATCGTGATCAACACAAATGTAAAGCTCGAGAAAACAAGAGCAGGCCTGTCTGTAAATACGAAGAAAAATAACTACAGAAACACAGACATCTTAGAGTTAAATGCATTAATAGGTCTGTTGATAATGTCATCGATCTTAAGCTCCAATGATGAAAAAATTAAATCATTATTTACTAAAGATGCCTTTAGTCATCCGATTTACTCGGCGACAATGTCTGAGAAGAGGTATGAGATGCTTTTGCTATGCCTCAGATTTGATGATGCAAACACAAGACGCATAAGAAAAGCTAGTGACCCAGCAGCTCCAGTTTCTGAAATATTTCAAAAATTTGTTATTAACAGCCAAAATGTATATTCTGTTTCATCTGAAGTGACATCGATGAAATGCTTGTTTCGTTTCGTGGAGGGTGTGGTTTTAAAGTTTTTATGCCTAAAAAACCAAAAAATTACGGCATAAAAATCATGTGTCTGTGTGATGCAAAAACGTGATATTTAACAAATGCCTACATTTACACAGGAAAAGGCAGTGATTCTAGGACTCTCAATGAGTACGAAAAGACATTTAGCATTCCTACCCAGTCAGTCATTAGACTATGTTCACCAATAGTGGGCAGCAATAGAAATGTTACTGCCGATAATTGGTTTACTTCCATTGAGGTTATTGATGAGCTACAAAGAAGGCAGCTTACATATGTTGGCACTATAAAGAAGGATAAAAAAAGCTATTCCAGAAGAGTTCCTTCCTAGCCCAGGTCGGGGAGTCATGTCATCTATTCATGGATTTAGGAACAAAATGACCATGGTTAGCTTTGTACCGAAAAAGAACAAAGCAGTTGTACTTGTTTCTTCAATGCATCAAACAGCCGAAGTGAACCAAGATAAACAGAAACCACAATTTTTATAATAAAAAAAAATGTGGGGTAGATGTTATGGACATGAAATGCGCAGTTTACACCTCAGGTCGGCGTACAAGGCGCTGGCCTCTTGCTATTTTTTACCGAATGCTCAACACGCATTTGTCTTGTTCACGTCTTTTAGAAATACGCCCATAATGACTCGATTTGACTTTATCAAGGCATTAGCCTACGACCTCATAGTCCCTCACCTCCAGAATAGATTGGATACACCAAGTCTTCAGAGGGATCTTCGGGAAACATCAGGAAGATCTTGGGAGAGAACCACGCCCCAGCTCAACGAGAAGCGATTGAAGACGGAGAAGCAGGACCCAGTGACCGACTGGACAAGCGGAAAACCTGTTCATCTTGTCCATCTGTCAAAAGAAGGAAGACTGCCTACATGTGTGTAAAATGTGAGAAGCCAATTTGTATGGACTTTCAGTGCAGTAGGAAAATTTGCAGTTGCTGATCCAAGGAAATTGTGTAAAAGCGTGTGAGTACATGAATTTTGTGTAAAAGTTATTTATTTTTTATATTAGAGACTTATGATATTAGGTCTCATGTGAAGTAAGTAGATCAATACTAGTTTTAATTTCGCCGCTCTAGGCTAGTTAGATGACGAGGAAGTGTCTTCGCATTTCTATTTCTATTTTAAAATTTTATATAACTCTTTATATTTTTTACATTTTAAATAGTGTATAATATAAGTTGTCTTTAATTTCAATGAACATACATGCTTTGTTTTCATTTACTAAATGTAAAGTTTCATTCTAACGGCAAGAAGCTAAAAACATTATAAAGAATATTTTTTCTAGCACTGTTAACCGTCAAAATTTTGTCGGTCAAACATTCCCTCGTATAATTACTTTTTACAATATACTCCGGTAACGTATAGATATAATTCATGCACCATTGGATTCGGGAAGAAAAATGCTAGGGAACAGATGAGTTTTATTCCTCTTTGTATTATGGTTATGACGTAACAAGCTTGTCATTTTGAACGTAAAAGAAAACGACGCAGTTTGTTGTGACCGCCATATTGCCGCTGCCGTTCTGGATTGTTTCGTGCCAAGCTGTGGATATTTGTAAGTTTTAATAGTTTTACGCGTGTTTTAGTGTCGTATTTAATGTGTAGTGTGTTGTTTGATGTCGTAGTAGTGTAAACATATATATTTTAGAATAAATCAATTTCTATTTACTGAAATATGTTTGAGAAATTACCGGCTTTGTGTAGACTATGGCAAAATGACTTGGCTAAAATTCATTTCACATAGTTTGTTATTGTTTTCACTTACTAAACGTTATTTATAGCACTCTTTTAGCTCTGAAGTAACTATTTATTTTTGGTAAATAGATAGTTTTCACAATAAAATATATATTTCCTGTAATTTCTTTGGTTATATATAATAACTGTTTGGGTTATTCTAGGGTCATTGTTAGTTGCATATATACAGTTATATGAGTAACCCGTGTGGTTGTGGAATATAAATTTAGTCTTGGCCAGATTAAATTTATAATATTTCTAAAACTACATAATATTTCCTATTACTTATAAACCATAAAGTTTGAGTTAGTACAAGCTTTAGAAACCATTTTATATTTTGCTGAATGAAGATTTTTCGCAAAAGTTTTTAATAATGGCAAAATGTAACTTATTTTTACTTTTCAAAAAATAATTTATGGAAATTATTTCAATAGTACTGTACAGGTTATTTCATTCTGAGTAAGAAAATATGCAATATAACATGTATTCATGGACAATTTTATTAGCAAAACTTGTTTTACCAAAGTCTTACATATACAACAGATTTTCAGAATTTATGCGCATCGCTGCTTTTTGTTCTATAGCTTTATGATGCTTTCATAAAAGTGTATAATGTTTATGTTTTTCTGAAACTAGATAAAATTTGACACAGAATGGCAATCTCACTTATAAGTATTTCTCACTATAACTTCATTTGCTAGGTATGGTCCCCCCCAAATTTAAGAAATATTTTTCGTAAATTTTATATTTAATTAAAAAAAGTGTTTATTAGAATATTTTTTATGGTTAATTTTACAATATAGTGCAATTCTACGTTAAATTCTGAAAAAAAAAATATTATTTATATTGCTTTTATTTTATATTTTTAATAATTTTTTTAAAAAAACCTTGCGCGAACCTCCAAAACATCCCGAAACTACAGGATGAAATGACCGCCAGTTCTAGGGTTAAAGATTTTTTTATAAATAGGTATTTTATAATTTTCCTCTTAATTAATAAAAACGTACAACAAATATTGTCTATTTTTAATTAAATATTCCCTAATCATGATTATTTGTTGAGTTATCATTAAATATTAGTGAAAATCACGAAAAGGTGTGTAAAGGAGTCTCACAGGCCCAGGGTTTCGGTTAGTGTAAACAGCATAAGGGTTTCGATTAAAGTGTTAAAAGTTCTGCATTATGAAATATTAAATTATTTGTTATGCACGTATTCATTACAACTATTTTTTTCATTTTTGTAAGAAATACAATGTCAGCTATTCTTCATTGTCTGTAGCTAACGGACGAAACAGCTGATTGAGTTTGTTGTGTTTTCAATAAAATTATTAGGCAGTGTTTCACTTTGTTGTTGTATTTCAGAGGTTAAGCATGTTTACTTTTGTAGAATCTTGGAGCATTGGAAAAACAAGTAATTGTAGTATCACTAGATAAAGCAATACAACATTTTCCAATATATAATTTTTTATTTTTTTATGTTTACTTTTGGTTATTGGTCTGTAAAAATGTTTACAAGTGGAATGTTAGTAGTGTAAATATTTTTTTAATTTCTTTAGTGACAACAAAGTTCTATCTGTGGGTTTATAATCCTAGTTTGTCCTGTATATTTATTATGAGCAATCCCAAGAAGCGATCTTATTCTCCAGTCAGTGAAGGAACATTAATCACAGAAGTAAGAAGTGCCAATTTACTTATTTATGATAATGATGACTCTTGTAATGATATCATTGATATCAAATTGACGACACTGATGGCGACCCAGATTATAATCCTGAACCAAACCCCAGACCATTGTTAGATGTACTTTCTAGGGATAGTACCTTAAACAACCTGGACCTACAGGATTGCCAAATCCTCACATAAACACCAATCTTTTTACACATGATGATAGATCAAGCTCTCTCTTTTCAATAGAAATTTTGAAATAAAATTATTTTTTAGTAATAAATTTATTATTTTATATTTATTATCATAAAACAAGTATAATCGATTAGGTCGTTTTTAATCCCTAAAATGATATAATAAGGTTGCTAATACTATTTCTATTAAAGTGGTAATACATTTTTTGCTAAACCCTTACAAAATTCGGATTTTGTGCCCGGGTGTCTGAGTACTCAAATGCATTGTAAGGCTGGGATTTCTCAAATGTAACCTGTCATGTCGGTCTGGGATTTCTCATAGTTAAATATTTATAAATAACTGGGATTAAAAGGGTCGAATTTCGTAAAACTAAGTAACCACGGAATACTATATAGCTACTTGAAATATCATTCTAACCGCCATGTTTTTGGATAAAGTAAAACACTGATAATGAGTCTACAATATAATATAAGTTGAATATTTTATTTGTTTACTAGAAATACTAGGTAAAGGTAATGCACTAGAAAATTGTATTATTTTAAACAGCCTGATCAATCTAATCATAACAAAATACAAGGGCCGATGAATTTCAGGAGACCAAAATAGAGTTTAGTCATCCGATGTATCAGGATCTGCGGCATACATGGAGGGTTTGGTAAGTACAATAACCTGTTATTACGTACAGAGCAACAGAGTTTAGTCATCCGATGTATCAGGATCTGCTGCATACATGGAGGGTATGGTAAGTACAATAACCTGTAATTACGTAAAGAGCAACAGAGTTTAGTCATCCGATGTATCAGAATCAGCGGCATACATGGAGGGTTTGGTAAGTACACTAACCTGTAATTACGTAAAGAGCAACAGAGTTTAGTCATCCGATGTATCAGAATCAGCGGCATACATGGAGGGTTTGGTAAGTACACTAACCTGTAATTACGTAAAGAGCAATAGAGTTTAGTCATCCGATGTATCAGAATCAGCGGCATACATGGAGGGTTTGGTAAGTACACTAACCTGTAATTACGTAAAGAGCAATAGAGTTTAGTCATCCGATGTATCAGAATCAGCGGCATACATGGAGGGTTTGGTAAGTACAATAACCTGTAATTACGTAAAGAGCAACAGAGTTTACAGAACACGAGGGGATTTGCAATTTAAGATATATAAATGCTCTTGTTTTATTCCTCCAACAAGGACTCACATTTAAATTACAAGAAATTTCAATGAATTTACTGAATGTTAAACGATTTTTTTATATATAATACAATAAAAGTACGAGTAACACGTTACAGTAGGTAAAATGATCTTTATTGAGTTGGAATCAGTTATTAATTGTTTTTATTTATAGGCATGTGACAACTTAGTACTCGTAACATACATATGTATATGTTGTGTATAAATTAAGAATTGCAATATAATCCAATACGTAATCATTCTTTAAATCAATAAATTGTAGCAGGAAATTACTAAGGTCTTAAATACGTGATACGTAAGTACGAGGAAGAAGAATTATTCATTTGATATCTCATTTTTAAATTGTACCCAACTAAGAGATGTTGTCAAGTTAAAAAATAAATTAAGAATAAGAACCATATCAAGGGACCTGACAAGAATCTCGACTGCAATCTTCTCCCAAGAAAAAAGGACCGTACTGGCTTTGAGGAAGACAAAAGAACTCATTTGTCTCTAAGAAGTGTGATATGTTTTTCCGCTTTATATGCAAGCAGAATCGAAAAAGAGAAAAAGTTTGTTTGAAAAGTGGCAAATAGTAAGGAGCACTTCAACAATTAAATATAAAAACTTAAAGTTGAGTTTATTTAATTGGTTAAGACCTATTGTTATGATTATAGCCTATAACGTTTAAAGGTACTTCACTTTTTAATAAAGTTGAAATAGTTTAATAATAGGGTATAACGAACAATGCTACTAATGAACAAACAATAAGTTATACAATTACCAACTCGGAAGAGAAAAAAAATCTTTATTTAAAAATTAACTCCTTTGACTTATTGAGTTATTATGTATAACCTTTATGTACATTTTAACCTACGTTCTGTTAAGTTCAAATGAAACGTTTTTGTTCAAGGAAAACATTTCAATACATACAAAGCAATACATGCTATGCAAATTTAAAATTAAATAATGCATCAAGTTTAACATTGCACTCCCAATGCACCTGTTGAGGTGAATACGGGAGTCACTTGGCATTACACAACGGAATGACCTATTATTTATGGCAATCTTATGTCAAGGGTCATACTGAAACTTAACTCACTATCTCCTCTTTCCACTTTCCTCTCTCCACTCTTCCTGTAAAAGTGGCCAAGCTTCCAGTGCGTCTAGTGTTGATTTGTATTGACCCAGCCCTTTTTAGTTTTAATAGAATCGGAGGAGAGTCACATCCATGAAATGCAGTAGAGATAAAATATATACCAAACACACATGCCTTCGTTGTGAGGTATGAAGCATAGATGAGCTGGTACGAGTTATCTATTGCGTTTCTATTATCTTTAATAAATTAAAAATCGTTGATGAAGTATCATGGAAGATAAAAAAGAAGGAAGAAGAAAGGGTGAATATGAGATACTGAGTTAAGCTTCAGTATGGTCCCTAGTTAGTGACTAATCTCTGGGCAATATGTGCAAGAGATTCATTATGTAGAATGTACAAAAGTTATGAATAGACCATTACCACATTATAGGATGCATAAAACTTAGTCAGATAACCGTTGATTACCAAAAACAAGTTATCTTAACTAGGCGGATAACCGTTGATTGCCACAACCAGGTTTTTGTAATTCGTTGATTGCCAAAAAATGGCCAAATCGCCTTTGTTATAGAAACGATAAAAACAGCAAACAAAAGGATATTTTTCACAAATTCCTGTCTAAGTGCACACATTGATAGGAATTTGGATGAAATTGATATCTCATCAAGATATTGTATGGCCAGGCCATCCTATAAAGTGAAATATCCCTTCTAGATAAGCAAACAGAGCAAAGTAGAAACTGGTTGGGAAATGTAGATTGATTAGCTACATGTGGCAAATTAGCTCTACTCTATTTCCCTATCATACCAAACATTCCACTTATTTATTCATTCTGCCTGATTGAATATATTTCTTGCTGGAGTAAACTGAAATTCAACTGGCAAGTCAAGGTCAAGCTTTGAAACAATTCAGCACATCATTCTTCATAATATTACTCATCTGTTCATTTTCAAAACTATAGTAAACACTACTACTGAGTTTTACAGTTGTAGAGTTGCCTGTGTAATATTCTTATGCCTGACAACTTCGGAATGTTATTGCTTTTTTTTAACAAATACCACTTTATACTACTACTGTTAGTATTTTAATTTGAGTAACTGAGTTGTGCTCAATGTTGGTAGAGGTGACAAAAACGTCTCCTCTACCTGCTACTGTTTTAGTAACTTTGTGTTAAAGGAGGCATACTTATAGTCTCTCTGTTCAAAACAAATGGTTTTAACTATAGACCCTAACTAAATTTTGTTAGCAGACTACTGTTTTTTTATACTTGTATACTTAATTATCACTTTTATTTAGCAAGAGATGAAACAGATCAACAGCAGCAGAGGAGAAGAAACAATCGCAGAGCAGAGGCTCCTGTCCTCATGGAGAGAGGGGAAGAGACTGAAAATAACCAGTAAGTTTTTTTCTTTAAACATTTTTCATCAGCTGGTTATCTCTAGTATTCAAAACTTTTTTGATACACATCATGTATCTTATTCAAGTTGGAAATAAAGAAAATATCCAACACTTTTTGCAAGTTATAGGTACTATGTTTAATTTTGTATTGATCTGATGTCTATCACTCCTGTCATCTGGTTTTGGGTTGTGAGTTAATCATGTACAGATTATAGACAGGATTGAAGTAAATTCTTCAACGTATGATAATATTAAGTTTTTCACAAATGATATTTTATACAGCATTTTTGAAATGATCTTTCTATGACTACAGTAGACTTCCTGTTGTTCAGACGCCTTGGGAAGTCTGTCTGAAATAAACAAAAGTCTGAATTATCAGCAGTAGATGGAAAAATGTGTAGTATATTGAATAACTGCAGTTTTCATGAAAAAAGAAAAACAATGTCTAAGCAGCATGTTTACAGTACAACAATAAAATTAGCCTATAAATATTTACATTTGGTACTTGTAATTCCTATACCTTCTCAATAATACCATTAGAGGGAATAAAATCACAGAACTTATAACTGACTGGTAAAAATGGAAATTGACAACCCAAAAATTGTCAGCTTTGCCATTATCCACCACCTTTTGACGTAATAAAATATTTATGTAGTGGTGAAATACACCAACCTCTAGCTGCTAAAGCTTTTATTATATTGATAAACACTTGTTGGTCCATAAAAGAGTTCTGTTATTTTCTAAAGCAGGCTGGATAAACCCTATCAACTAAACTATCAAAATAGATAAACCCATATGTAATATTATGTAACACAAGTGAGGTATTATAAAATGCAAAATGGACCAACCTGTAATTTTTTTGTTTTTGGTAGTTGTTTTTTTATTATTTGGAGAGCGTTGCTAAAATATTTTAAAACATATATAAAAAACGGGCCCACTTGATCACCAAAATAGACAAACCCACATTTTAAAATATGTGAAATGGAATATTTTAAATTAAGATGTAATTTTTGCAGTAATAATTTCGACAACAATTAATATTAACCTCATAAACATGTATACAACATTGAAAAATGTAACAGTGAAAAATTGATTCACATACAAGGGTCCTAACAAGAGTAGGGGAGATCGAGGCAATACCGTACGTTGAGGTAATACCGTGTGACGTCTAAAAGGCGACTACAGCGCTGGACTAGTGCTGCTACCTCGCGGCAACAATACGAAACACATCTGGAGGGAAACCGCCGGCAAGCTGCACCGTGTTGCTTAACAAAACAAAGTTTTTATAGTTTCTTCAGTTTTCTTCTTATTTTGAATTCTTGCTTCATCAGAGGTAAGTAAAACTCTGCTCCAGTTATAATCTTTACAATATTGGTATTTTAATCTTTACATATAAGATCATAAATTAGTATAACTACGACCTTCCTAGTCGGTGTATTTTTTAGGTTATGAATTTTAATATTACGCAAGACAGATCGGGGCAATGCCTTACAAAGTTTACGGTATTGCCCCAACAAGTGTACGGGATTACCCAAAATGCAATGTTATGATAACAATTGTTCTTAAAACATTTATCTTAATATCTAATTTCAAATTCTTTAATATTTAAATGTCTATAAAAAATACTTTTTCAACAGATGGTGAGAAACCGTCCACGGTTGACGCAGAAAGCAAGCTAGACTAATGAGATGATGAAAGCTGCAATCAAGGCTGTGAAAGACGATGGCAAGAAACTTCGAGAGACTGCTCGATTTTACAACATTCCCGTGATGACACTCCGTGATCGACTACGAACAAATAATTCGAGTAAGGCACAGTTAGGACGAAAACCCAAGTTCACCAAAGAACAAGAAAACGATATAGCACAGCAGGTATTAACTTTAGTTAAAGTATTCTATGTGCTGACTCCAACTGAGCTTCGTAGAGTAGTGTTTGAATATGCAGAAGTGAACAAAATAAAACACAACTTTAATTTATCATGTATTAAAGTTAAAGCCAGCTGGGTGGGACTGGTTGCAAGGGTTTCTCAAAAGAAATCCAACTGTTAGCGTTAGAAAATCTGAGGCTACCAGCTTGGACAGAATATCAGCTTTTAATGTTGAAGAGGTAAAGTTGTTTTATTCAAACTTAAAGTCGTTATGGATAAACATGCCTTTTCTTCTGCAAACATCTATAACTTTGACGAAACGGGCATATCAACTGTTCAGAAACCTGGAAATATTCTGGGTCCCAAAGGGGTAAAACAGGTTGGTGCTGCTACTAGTTGGGAACGGGGGAAAATATAACCATTTGTTGTACTTTTAGTGCTGCGGGTACTTACATCCCTCCAATGTTCATTTTCCCTAGGTTTAGAATGAGCCCAATTTTGAAAAAAAATGGCCCTATAAATGTAATTTACGAATGCAGCAAAAATGGCTGGATTAATGAAGATTTTTTTGGTATGGTTGGACCATTTTATTGCCTACGCAAAACCAACAAAGGAGAGTCCTGTTTTGCTAATCATGGACAACCACACCACCTTAGCTGCCTACAACAAGTGCAAGGATAACAATATCGTAGTAGTTACAATATCTCCACATACATCACACCGACTGCAGCCTCTGGATGTAACCTTTTACAGTTCCTTGAAGGCAGACTTTGCTCGAGAGTGTGATTCATTTATGAAAGTAAATGCATTTACCAAGATAACTTGCGATATTGCATCCCTGTTCAACAAGGCATATATCAGTTTCAAACATTGAAAAGGGAGTTTCGGGATTTGACAAGACTGGAATATTTCCTTTAGATACAGAAATTTTTTCAGAAGAGGATTTTACAGTATTGAATCCTAATGAATATGCACTCGTATCAGTTTTCGATGAAGAGCCACAAAAGAACATCCACGAAATTGCTGTACCAACAGTCGGGCAGGTTCAACACGAAGCTTTAAATCATGGTCCTAAACCATCAACGTCAAGACAGGTCATGGATGTTGATGAAACCAACCCAAATGAAGATCTTCATCCTCCGAAGTCAGACAATGCATCACTTGTACCTTTTTCTATTATTTCTCCTCTTCCATGTCCCAAAAAGACTTCTAAAAAAACCGAACTCAAGAAAGCAGCATTCATCAATTCTCACTCTCACCCCTAATAAAATAAAACTTGAGTTAGCAGCTCTCGAAAAAGAAGAAAGGAATAAGCGTAAGGAAAACAACCTTAAAAAAGCCTCTAAAAAGGTTCTGAAACCAAAAGGTAAGACCAAGTACAGAAAGTCTGACTCCAAATTGTTCAAACCAAAACATGAGGTGACAAAGGCAAAGAAAAAGTTATGTCGCAGAAACATTTCGTTCAGCTCATCAGAGGACGAAGATAAATGCAAGGAAATAATTCTGTGCGATCACAATGAAATGGATGACGTAGACCTTCTCAGCTTTGGAGATTCTGGAGCCATATCAGGAAAGGAATTGCCTACTGAAGCTGGTTGCTGTCTTCTTTGTGGGGAGATTGGGAGGGACAATGAACGTTGGTTCAGGTGTGGTTTTTGTGCAGGTTGGGTACATGCAGAATGCAGTGCTGCCGATTCGGTCGAGCACTTTGTATGTGACTATTGTAAAAATGTATCATAGCTTTTTGTAATATTTTCTTAAAACTTAGATTTATTGTTTTCTTATATTTTGCGGCGAGTGCCGCTACAGATTTGAATTTGGCACGCGTAATCCTTCTGTAGCCGCGAACGCGATAGCCAGCTGCGCCGACCTCTAGCCCTTAGCTCAAACAATAGGAGCCTCCTACCATCCGGAATTCTTCTGGACAGGTTCTGGTAGGATGGTTCCTGCTAGGTGATCAGGTTGAGACCGGAGGTTGTGCACGGAGTCGTTGTGCAGCTATCGAGCAGAGTGGACCAGGAGAAGTTAGCGTATGTGGTCTAGAATTTAGTATTATATTGTTAGGGAACCTTTCGGAAACCATATCCAAATTATTAGTATTTTAAGAAGCGGAAGAGAAACGCTTGAAAAAAAAAAAGATAATAAGAAAAATCCAGTAAAAAAAGCTGTTCCCTTCTGACTCCGCTACCAAATCAAAAGTAAATAGGCCTACTGGATCATCACAGAATAAGGACCAAGCAGGCTCATCAAAAGAGAAAATTATTTGTCCAGCCTGTGAGGAAGAATATACTGACCGAAGAAGAAGACTGGCTCCAGTGTTCTTTGTGTAAAGAATGGTGGCATGAAGATTGCTCAAACTATGAAGGTGTATGAGGTTTTGTGTGCGATTATTGTTGACTTCCATTGTGACACTTTACCATTCTAAGTATCATTTTGTCAAATGTTTTGTTTGTAGATTGATAAAAAATAAAAATTTTCAACCAAAAAAGTGCAAACTTCTACCCCACTACCTGCGAACTTTTTTTGTAATTTTTGCAATTTTCTGCAAAATTTCTGCGTTTTTGCAATTTTTTGAA
This sequence comes from Homalodisca vitripennis, assembly GCF_021130785.1. NCBI lineage: Eukaryota > Metazoa > Arthropoda > Insecta > Hemiptera > Cicadellidae > Homalodisca > Homalodisca vitripennis. The sequence goes on from NC_060209.1 coordinate 177,303,211, forward strand.
ATTTGATGGTTATTGCAAAAAATATATTTTAAAAGTAAATTTTATTAATGTTGATCGAAAACTACGTAAAAGTAGCTAATATTTTCTTTTTTTTTTTAAGAATGTCTTTTATAGCTAAGCTTTGCTTGAAGCTTAGGTGCGCACTCTTGTCTCACGCTACTCTACAATTTGCATGGGAATGACCACGTTGTCTCTTTCGTCAAAACGGCCAATGATGGATTTGACGTATTGAACTCTAGGCAGCCGTACGACCCCACGAATAAATTAAAATGCGGTTATAGCATAAACCTAACAGAAGAAGATTTTTTATATATATATATATATATATATATATATATATATATATATATATATATAAAGGGCATAAAACACGGAGGTTATCAATGCCCGTAGGGTTAACGGACACCTACACTTTAAAATATGGTGTCACGTTATCTGTGCAAGGATTTGACAGCGGATCGTTGTGTCAAAGAAAATTATCACATTAACCCTGGATTGGTAAGGCGTCGTCTTGATGACGACGCAAAACAGCAGTTTGTGTGTACTGCGGAAAACGGTTTGTTTGTTTTACGTGTCCGTTAGTGCCAACTCAGTTGACCTTGATCCGGGTGCGTGAGTGGAGGGGATAGGCGCTAGCCCTGTTGTATCTGTGCGTAAAAGTGGTCTAGTAGTCACTCCGACGAACCCTTACCGTGTAAGTAAGTTTTAAGTTTATATTGCGTAGTTCTGTGGACGAATCCTTACTTGTTTCATAGAACGTTTGTTTGACGAAGCAATACTTCTTGTGTGTTAGTTACGTCGTCACAGTGACGAAACGGTACATTGTTCTGTTTAAAAATTATATGTTTACTGACCTGTGTAGTGTTCTTTGTGCGGTTGGGTTTTTTTATTATTTCCTATCCAAAGTAAATATAATTTTTTGACAGGTTTCAAAATGAATTCTGATGAACTAAAAAAGGCTACAGTGTATTGAACGTTACCTAAATGAGAAACACTGACTCAGAAAGTGATGTTTCTGCCGATTGTGATGATAGACCATATTTTTCGGGTTTTAGACAATTGTAGTGATGATACAGATGCCGACCCTGATTACGAACCAGATAGCGGGCTTAGTGATGATGAAGACTTAGTATGTATAGTAGAGGACTCAAAAAAAGAATGAAGATGATGCTGTTAAAACAACGATTGAATTTGTAATCAGAAAATATTGTTATGCATCATCAGATCTTAAAGCTGAAATTGTACTGCTGGAACTAGACCTCTAGCTGTAAAACCAAGCTCCATTACCATCTCCTCCTTCTGTTCAGACTATTGAGGCTCCACTCCCTGGTGCTGAAACAGGTGAAGACATGGAGTTGGATGAAGAAAACTCGGTTTCCGCAACTATTGAATGTGTAATTGAAACTTACTCTCGGGAATCACCACTTCCTACTGAAGCACCACTGGCCCCTACTAAAGCAACACTACCCCCTACTGAAGCACCACTGGCCCCCTACTAAAGCAACACCACCCCCTACTGAAGCACCATCGCCCCCAACAGAAGCACCAATCGCCCTCTACTGAAGCAGCACCGCCTGCTGCTGAAGCACCACCACCTCCGGCCCTTTCTGCTAACCAGTCGCCTACGAGTAAACTTTCCAGAATCGTCTCTCATCCAAAACACGTTGTCTGCCCTATTCGTGTCATGAGAGGAAAAAATGGTAAATTTTGGAAAACTATTCCTTCCCACAACAACACCCGAGCCGCTGCCCGAAATGTTGTGCACATTCGTCAAGGTCCTACTGGTGACGCAAGAAAATAAAAATAACTCCTTTACAATGTTTTTCTTTGTTTCTGACTGAACAAATTAAACAAATTATCACTCAACATACAAACGCTAACATACTAAGGCAGCAACAGAATTATGCTTCAATCACATCCACATGTTCTGAGACTCCAAACGAGGAATTTGATGCTTTTTTAGGCATTCTTGTATTAAGTGCTGCTCAAAAAGGACAATCATCTTCATATTGAAGAACTATTTAATAGCGAGTTTTTGTGGGGAGAGATACAAAGCAGCAATGAGTGCTAAACGATTTTCGTTTTTGTTGAATTGTCTTAGGTTTGATGCCAAAGAGACGAGAGAGGAGAGACAAGCAGAAGACCGCTTTGCTCCAGTACGAGAAATATGGGAACTTTTCATTGCTTCTTGTAAAGAAAAACTACAGACCTGGATCATACACTACGATTGATGAGCAACTCCTTGCTTTCAGAGGCGGTTGTAAATTCCGCATGTACATGCCAAACAAGCCTGCAAAAATATGGCATAAAATTAGTTATGATGTGTGACTCGGGAACCAAGTATATGTGTAATGCAATGCCTTATTTAGGCAAGAACACCACCCCACGAGATGTTCCTCAAGCTCTATATTTCGCCAAAGAATTGATGAGGCCAATTTATGGTTACAAACCGAAATGTGACATTAGATAACTGGTTCACGTCCATCCCTTTAGCTGAGCAAATGTTAGCACCTCCTATATCTTTGACTTTGGTCGGGACATTGCGCCGTGACAAACCCGAAGTACCTCCAGAAATGAAAGATCCGGGAACTAGAGAAATTGGTTCTTCAATGTTTTGTTTTGACGGTCAGAAAACCATGGTGTCTTACAAAACTAAGAACAAAAAAGTTGTTTTACTTTTATCTACGATGCCACGATCAAACCCAGTATCAATAATAAAAGCAACAAGCCAGAAATAATTGAGAGTTACAACTCCACCAAAGGAGGGGTTGACTCCCTTAGACCAAATGTGTTGTCAAATGTCGACCAGCCGAAAAACAAGGCGCTGGCCTCTTTGTGTATTTTATGGTGTATTAAATATAGTTTTGGTTAATTCCTACGTTATATATGTTCATAACAAAGTGTCCAAAGGAGAAAAACCTATTCCTAAGAAGGCAATTTGCAAAGGAACTCAGCTGTGAGCTTCTCCGTCCTTGGATGGAACTATCGTTTGCAAATGACTAACTTAAGCAAACCTCTTCTTCAATCCATTGCGAGAATTCTTCATGTAGAAGAACCAGCAGCTCGTCCAGTTCCTGTCCAACAGCAAGGGACGGAAAATATGCAGTTTTCTGCCCTTCAAAAAAAAACGCCGGATGACAACTCACTTCTGCGAGCGTTGTTACCGAGCGATGTGTGGAGAGCATCAAGGACAATGGTGCAAGGAATGCACAATCTAAACGTAAGTTACTGAAACTATTTTACCTTGTGTAATATTTAAAACTTCTGTAAACAAAAAATTCATTTTTGTAAAATAAAATAGTAAAAAAATAATTGTTTTTCTTAAAGTAGTCTCCCTGACGAAGCCTTACCAGTATAGTAAGTTTTAGGAGCGTTACCAATCTAGGGTTAAGACAATAACAAAAAACAACAGCAGTAAACAGAGGACTAAAACTAAATAACAAAAGTAGCCGAGAGGCTGTAAAGGGGCCCAATAGTTAAAATATGTCAGATACAAAATAACGATAATAAATATAACAAATATCTAATGCTAAAACCAGGTAAGTTAATGAAGGTAGGTTGTAAAGGGACCCACCCTCACCAATAACAAGTAAATAGAAATTTTTAACTGTAAAGGGACTTACCCTTGATTAAAACACAGAAATTTTTCTAACAATATTAAAAAGATACACTTAGGCGGTGCTAGTTAAGAGCCTTAAAACTAAATAACAACTCAGGGATGAACTGTAAAAGGGCTCACCCTTGCCTAAAACTAGCGGTTAAAATACGTTTACTAAAACTAATCAGGTACTATAGGACTCATTTTCTGGACATTAATTTGGTGCTCTCCAGAAAACCAAAGAGCTTTGTTAAAACATCTTCTTTGTCACCAAGCAACTCATCTAACCGGCCTAGCAAGCGATGTGCTCTCCTCTGCCCAGCGTAGAGGCCTCGGAAAATTCTATGATCACCCATTTCCAACAGGAGTTAGTAATAGAATAAAATCATTACTTTTAAGCCGTTGTCCTGTTCCATTGACAAAGCACGGGAACTGTTTGGATTGACAACCTACAGGGTGAAAACACAGATGTCTCATCTGAAGAGAACATATCACAAGATCAAATTGAAGGTGATAAAGTACAAGAGGATGAGTTTATAGAAACGCTAAATTCCAAACTTACTTTAGAGACAGATGTATTGAGCAGCGATGCATGTCAAGAAAATCCTGATTTACTGAAAATGCTTGCAGAGTACATAGCGTTTAGGGTGAAAAAGAATACATTGATCACATCGTATATTTATGGTCATCCTACAAGTCAAAACAATACAGACAAACAAGATTGGCTTTCTACAATATCCAGGGGGCCACTAATGGAACCATCAGATAATTAGCTTAAAATAGTTTGTATCATGGAAAAAGACTTTAATACTTATGGCGGGCGAAAGAAGAGTAAAAAACTGGCTAAACTTCAGTAAATATCAGATAATTGTTACACGTTATTTATTTTTCAATAGTAAGTTGTAAAACATAAATACGTAAATACTAGTAGGATATTAATATTGCTTTTTTAAATGTTACACTATTATGTTTTTAATAATTTGAAGTATTTCAATTAGTGTTTCAATCAGAGTACGTAATATTTACTATTTCAGTTGATAAATGTATGATAATATAATTTAACAAATAGGTTACTTTATAAAGTTTTTGTTTTCAGCCAGTACAACGCATTCATAGTGCTACAAAGCGTACATTAAATTTAACAAGAATAAGACTTATAGAATGTAGAAGAAAATAAACAACACAAAGGATGTATTAAAATTAAATAAAACGATTACTGCAAACGTGTTTACTAGTAAGTGTCACCTCCATGTTTTAAGTCTTGATTTTAATTTAATTATACTGTATATAAATAAAGTGTCTTTATTCATAATATATATGTTTGTAACTTCATTATGGTAAAATAATAATAAATGCTTTATCATTTTTAAGTAAGGCAGTCGGCAGTAAGACTCAGGAATGTGTGTTGTGTTGTGGTGCCCAGTGGCGGGCCGGGGCGTGGGCACCAGACGACGCGGCACAGTCGCCGCGGGAAGGGGAAGATGCGCTTGAACCCTACCTTGTATTCTAGCTTCCTTGATGCTGACCCTCCACCGGAAGTGAAAGAGAAGAAATAGTTAGGGATTAGGAAGGTTGGAATTCGGTTTATGAGAAAAGTAGAGCATTCTTGGTTTTGTTTGTTCTCTTAACTTTGGTAGTTCACACTTTGTTGATGTTCAAAAGTGGGGAGCCTTCGTTCTTTATAGGCATTTGTTTTAGTTGCACAGTATTAAAACTAGGAATATGTGGATCGTGATTATTTTGTTGATCATGGGTGTTGTTTAGATTTTGAGTTTAATTTTAGATGATCTCTGCAAAAGATTATTAAATTTCTTATCAAACTTTATTAAATTATTCTTATATACGCTCTGTTCAATAGGGCTGCTGCGGGCCATATGCAAGACCAGACCGGAACCCAGGGAGAACATCATTCAGAGCCGTAGATGGAGCTCCACCTCTCCAAATACTAAAGATTCCAACAACAAATTTCATGTACAAAATTTCTTAGAATAAAAATTAATAGTTATACTTGATGCTGATTATTCCACCCACAATCTTAAGAGATAAACATATTGGTTTAGTGGATAAAAAACAGTTTGTGAGGTTTGTTAACCCAGTCACCTACCAAAATTGTCCTGTTTTCTCTGGTCTCATAAACCCTTTTCTTACAATAATTTCAGAGATTTTTCTTATAACATATTTTTAATTACAAACACCAAGTTTTCTACACATAACTTAGCTATGGAAGGAAGGGTTGATTCAACTGAGTTTAACTCCAGTTCATAAAAGGAACCGGAGCTAAACTCCTAGCTACCCTAGAAACGGTTGCTTCACAATGCTTAGAGATCGTGTTTATCCCATCGTAGTGCACTCAATTCAATGATTACATAGCATAAAACCTAGATAGGCCATGGGAGGCGCTCGGTGAAGCAGCCTCGACAGCCCGAACTTAGACCAAGATGGCAGCGCGGAGCATGACTCACCGGGGACGCTGCTTTAGCACCCCCTGGAATAAGCACCCCCTCGGGCTCTGACGTCACGGCAGGGGGGTGCTAATTCAGCGCACGGACACGGACCAGGCACTGAATTAGCACCCCCCGACTACAAGGGGGTGCTAAATCAGCGCATGAACATGGTCGATGCCCTGAATTAACACCCCCTGTTCCAAGGGGGTGCTTATTCAGCGCATGGACATGGCTCAGTCACTGAATTAGCACCCCCTAGCATTCAACCAGCAAAAAGGATATTTATATTTTACATATTCAATTTAATCATAAATATAACAGTTGTTATCTGGATTTTTGTGACGCTGCCACTTATAAGCTACTATCTACGATTGTTTTGCAATTTCTGATACACGATTAAATACTATAATAATCAAATATGGCTACTTTCTCTTCAAAATTACCATAGACTTAATATTACATAATAATGCTCCGACTAACAAGGCTAATAGACCTTAGCACTCCTCCCTCTCACACGCATTGTCATATTTGTGTAATAATTTTCACACATGACTTTGCTTTCTTAATTTTTTCTAAATATCACCTATTAAAATAATTAATTAAATCATATCCTTCATTTATTCTATTTCAGTTTATTCTTTCAGTTAATACGTTTGTAAATTTAATTAACGCACTGCTATATATATATATAAAAAAAAAACATAAAATTCTCTACGCACAGATCATTAAAGCCCATGTAGGCTCTTTTCCCTTTACGTTTTTTAATTACGAGTATACAGTAATTAGAGACAAACTAAAACTAATGATAAATGCTGCTCTTGTTTTAATTTTAATTAGCTGTCTTAATTTAGATGTATTGATTAATTCTTTTGAGATATAAGATTTGTATTATTGTATATTAAGTTCTTTCATATCAACTATAAGAATACTATAAAAATACCATCATTTGTTTTCCTCTCGAATATAAGATATTTACTGCTGTGTCTACAGTTATACATTTTTGTGAAAGTAAAAGCTATTTTTGAGTAGATTTTTGGAATATTACGAAAGGTAAAATGTAATTATGGTTTTTATACACAATTAGTCTAGTATCTATGCTGTGTCATTTTTATTGTACAGGTATTGAGTACTGGGCGTCCATACCAATGGAAGATCTACTCATAGTCTAGATAAGGGTATTCACTGAGCATTAACAGTTAATCCAATCCTTAATCCAATCGTGAAAACTCAATGAAACATGTTTCTAGATATAATTAAAACTATGTTATTTGTATACGAATCCATAATTAAACTATTTATTTCATTTAATAGGTTCACCGAAATGGAGTGTTCTTTTTTTAGTTTAATTAACTCAAATAAAAAAAACTAATATAATTTTGTAAACAATTTAGGCTCGTATTTTAGGCAAAATAGTTGACTGCTACACAGTATAGAATTTTTCTTTGAGGCATTTTGTTCCTATTTAATTTTAATTATATTTCAACATTAGGTTTTATGGAATGAAACAGATGAAGCATGAAAAGCATGGAAGCATGAAAATTCATGGACAAAAATCATGGAATGTTGCATTTAAATTAAAATTGGAATATTTTCCAATGACCATAATTTATTTCATCAGTAGTATGCCATTTTTTTTTAAGACATACAGGAGATGTCTATGACGTACCAGTTATTCTACAAAAGTTCCGTACGAAGGGGCGGGTATCAGCTAGTAAACATATTATACAAACTTGAAACTCCTTATTTTTGCCTTCACATCGTTGCTCGTTATATATCGGCCGTCTACCAAATATGAAATATACAGAGTGAAATCAACCAGCAAATATCGATTGTAGGACTGTAGGTGCACACATAATTTTGACGAAGCTAACGAAACCCGTCCGTGCACTACCGACCCTACTGTCCAAAACTGATCTGGCCGGATCAAGTGGTCGAGTAATAATATCGATGTTATTCTCAGTTGTTATTCCTATATTAATACAGAACTTATTATGTATAGTGAATTTGTTTGATGAAATTTCGTAAAAAATATAAGAAGAAATCAAACAATGTTCGAGTGTACAGGCCCAAGGTGTGCATATTATACTCTCTAGGTAACAGATACTTTTACACGAGTAAAGAGAAAAGATAAACTAGAACACAGTAATTATGTATGGACAAAAACTGAAAATCATCGCCTGTTTGTATGCAGTTAAAGAATCTTTAACTATTGTGTGTTACATTAGTCACACGTGCACTTCTAACCCCATGTATCTGGAAGTGTCAAACCTAAGGATGAACATTCTTGCAATATTGTATAAAGAAGAGTGAAATCTCAGTGAAGTCTTTAATAAAGCGTCTATAAAAAGGTAAAATTTAAAATTATACTTCAGCTTAGCTGTACTTTTATTTTAAGGCTATTTATATCGGAAAGTGTAATGAACGTTGTTACACTCTAATTTTCAATTCGTTGCAATATTTATAGCTGATTTGTAAACTAGGTAGTCAACAGATGTATAGAAGCATAAATATTACTTCAGTAGTAATAAAAAAATACTATACAAATATACATAATATTTCATTTTGTATACAGTAAACTTTTATGTTTTTTAATGTTTTATTTTCCGGGTAGAACAAAATCTTCAAACCTCGGTTAGAACAAACTTAACAACTGCAACAAATAGCAATCTTTACTGGTACATTTAAGCATCTACGTTTACCACCGTAATCAATAGCATATCTACAAACTCCGTATAAATTTACAAGCCAGAAGTCTGAGGTCTTCCATTTAAAAAACAAAATATTAAATAGAAATATAATAACTATAACATAGACATTTTTAATTTTAGGTCTAGGTAATCAACATGTATTAGATTGTTTTTCTGACGTCTTAATCAAAATAAACTTATATTCACAATTATTAAGGACATTATAACCACAGTTCAGCAATGTAATGTTAAAATCACCTGATTAGAGCAGCTAAAATCAAAACAGCTGATTGTTGCAGCCCACATTCAGTGCTGTCATATAATAAAGGCGGATATTGTTTGGTAATTGGTTTTAAAAAACAGTAATTGGTTTTATAAAACAAACTATCTCCCTTATTTCACAACCAATTTTTAAAACTTGGTATCGTTGGATTTTTAATTAAATTGTGTAATAATTGAGATCTTGTTTACCATATATCGTTTTTAAGATATTTACACTTAAAGACTTTTTAGAAATCACTATTTTAAAAATAAAGCTTGTAACAAATTTAAATTTTTGATTTAATTATTTTTTAAGGTTATAAAGGTATATACAAAATTTTAACCTAAAAAAATCCATCAAATATAAATAGTAAAGTAAAAAAGACAAAAACAAAGCAAAATTGTGGCTATTTGAGTAATTATTGAGTTTTAGAGAGGTGAATATGAATGTTTTTGCCTTTGGTCCATGAATAATGTCTGAAAATATTGGTAGAGGTTGTGGAACACTCTGTATATTAATTTTATATTCAGAGTGTCCTGTAATTCTTAGGACTATATACCGCAACTGCTCAGGTCATGGAAAACGCATTTCAATATATGGAAATAGATCTTTGGTGCTTTGTTTCCTATCCGTCAGTCTCTATGTGTTTTTTATAGACAAATTCGCTTTAATATCTTAAAACGAATAAAACAAATCCTACCTAATTTGGATCAAATATTTGTGGTAATAAGGCCAGTTATAAAAAATATTCATTAATACTTTCGAAATGGCGGCCATTAAATCTGATTAACTTTGAATGCCTTAAAATCCAGCAGGTATACAAGAATAAATCTGATCGTTGATTTTATCACAAATCTAATTACTTAAATACTATTTCAAACTAATAATAAATAACTCATTAAGAGCATATTTACTGTAAAAAAACATGGTTCGTGAAAATAAATTAACATCAGCTTTAGAGTATCTTGTCCCTATTTTTTTATTTTTGTCATTTATTATGCAAAACATTTGAAATACATGTTTCAGGCCTATCTAAGGATAGAATAGAATCATATATTTGATGTTTAATGAATTTATTTAAATATCTGTTGTTTTAGGACATATTTATTTACGAAAATTTAGTCAAGCGACAATCAGATGTATTTCTAATAAAACCGCTTATCTTTGATTTTGTCATCTATAACAGCATTACTGTCTGAATATTACTGGACGATTTTTCTTGTTTATTATTCTTAATATATAACAAATAACCTAGTCACTTTATTTAGTTTTTTTAACATATATTATGAATAAATTTAAGCTTTATGATAAATACAACAGTTTATTATTGTTAATTAAGACGTTTGTTTTTGTCCTTCATTGTTCATAAAGGCGTTTCATTGTTGATAAATTTGCAATATCTCTAGTAGTTTTTAATTTATTAGAAAAAAAGTTGCTTGGCAACAGATATTAATGTATTTCCTGTACTTTAAATGAAGGGACTAAGATGTGAGCACAATTGGCATAAGATATTCTGGAGCTGCCGTTTACTCGATTTTTGTATCGTGACCTACTCGCTGAGAACCTCAATGTCGACAGTGGTTTGTTACAGTAAATCTGTGCATATGATATTTTATATTATTTGGTCATTAGATTTGTGATAGAACTCTCTCAAATTCATTTTCTTGCAATATTTAGAATAATTGCAGATTTTAAGAAGTTAAAAGGTAAAATATTTTAATAGCAACTATTGTGAAAGTATTAAAGATAACATCATTATATATTTTTAGCCGCCATAAAATTTTGACCAAGACTTGGTAGGATTAAATTTATTAGGTTTTCTTTTTAGATTTTAAAAGATATTCCATTTTTAACAACAACAAAAAAACGCACACTAACCGACAGAGGGGAAATTAAGCAATGTAGATCCATAATACTCAGTATATAAATGTATGTTTTGACCCAAGCAATAACGCTTTTGAAAATATGGTAGTATATTTATTGTTACATGTTTTAACATTGTTTCAACGTTTTTTTTAATTATAGTTGAACTCACTAATATGGATATAACTGAATGATATTGATTCTTGTAGATATAAAATAATATTTAAATTGCTTGTCAAGTGTGTTTGAATTATACTATTCAGTTTAAATAGTATAATTCAGTTTATGATGGGTCCTTAAAAATAATTGGCTCTTAGCCGTCGCAAAATTACAATTTCACGGTTCTAAATTTTCCCGCTTTTGATTGGTATTCGAAAAATTGAAATAAATAAATAATTGTTTTTAAAGTGGTTAATAGGTTGATATAATCTCTGACTATGTATATTTATTACGCATGCCGGATTTACGCAATATCAGTTCCTCTGCGTTGTTCGTACCATGATTTCAAATTAATTTTACTTTAAAATTAACCTGTATTTGAATGCCTAGAATCTAGTTTTTTACTTAAGTATACTTGATGCATAGTATTTTTACAATTGGTAATGAACGGTTTGTTTTTGAAATATTAAGTAAACCACAGCAATGCAGTAAATATACTCATTGAAATATATTTAAATTATTATATATATACAATTATATATAATATATATGACTATATATAATATATATATATATATTATTTTATTGAAAAATAAATCGCAATATGGTTAAACGTTTATTATTCTATTCCATTGGGGTAATTATTCATCTCATCAATACGGCGCTGATTTAGCAGCCCCCAGATTCAAAGGGGGTGCTAAATCAGCACATGGGCACGGTCAAGGCGCTGAATTAGGACCCCCCTATTCGAAGGGGGTGCTAAATCAGCACATGAACACGGTCAAGGCGCTGAATTAGGACCCCCGTATTCGAAGGGGGTGCTTATTCAGGGCCTGGACACGGCCACTGTGCTGATTTAGCACCCCCTTTCGTGACGTCAAAATGACGTCAGTAGCGAGGGGGTGCTATGTCCAGGGGGTGCTAATTCAGGCGCACCCCCAGCAACCCAGTAACCCCTCAGGCCTCGGACTCAGTGGGAGTACTGTCACTGCACCTGCACTGTTACACTTTGTTTTACAAATACCAACTAACTGTGTTGCTTACGGCTCCTTCAACAAAGGAAAAATTGGTGGCATCACTTATCACAGGTGAGAATAAACGTAGCTATTCATTTTAAGGTAAACTTTAAACGGTTTGCTAAAATTCTATTAAACAAAATATGAATAACGTACAAGTGGCAAATGAAAACCTAACTACCTAATTACGATTTATTAAATTAACTTCTTATCTACTTACTACGACTGTGGATGCATAAAGTTGTTGATTACAGGATTAATTATCTTGTTACTTTACATTAAATAATATATCTGATTGTATTATTACAATATATTTGTGCTTAAAATAGTTAGTTAAATATATTTGCTTTCCAGATCAAAAAGTTGTTCCTTATAATACTATAATGGTTGGTTGTTCTCGTCCCATTAAATGGGGTTTTGAACCACTGAGTAAAATTCAAAATATTCATTTAAATATTCCATTAACTGGAGGAGTGAGTGAAGAGCAAGAGATAGGAAAAAGTGTTCCCCTATTAATAAGAGTAAATAAATAACGGATTTATGATGTATGACAATCCTACTACAATTTCCTTTAGCGATTTTATTATTTTATACGGGAAATCGAATATTGAATTATTTGAAATTTTAACTTACAGTTTATTTAATGTGGTCTTATTTTCAGGTTTCCGAAGAATCCAGCGATTCGCCAGAAGTGTACTAATGCCGTGAAGAGAAGGATTGGCAGCCGACAAAGAGTAGTCTGCTATGTTCATCGCATTTCAGGGAAGTTGACATCGACAGAACTTCTCTGTCGTGTGTGCGAATTAGAGAAGGAGCTGTGCCATGTATTTTTCCATCATTTTCCGAGGTGAGAGATCGTCCTTCAGTAAAAAGGCATGTCTTAGAGAGTAAAACCGTAGAAAGTGTTGAATCTCCGAGTAGGAAAATAAAAATTGCAACTACACAAGCACACAGCAGTTTGATTACATGTAAAAAAAAATTAAAGTTCTGCATCAATCTAAGAGGAGGTTAATAAAGAAAGTGGCAAAATTGGAAGACATCGTACAAACACTTAAAGATAAGCTACATTTTCAAAACGAACAATGCTCTTTTTTAACTCCTATTTCCAAAAACTCAGACTGCCTAGTAAAAAGGGCAAAAGAAAAAACATTAAATCCTGGTCTGAAGAAGGTGTATGATGAAAGACTAAAAGCTTTTGCTATCACTCTTCACTTGTTATCCCCAAAAGCCTATACTTTTATTAGGAAGAGTTTTAATTCTGCTTTGCCTCACCCGAGGACCCATAGGCGATGGTACTCTATCATAAATGCAGAACCTGGTTTTTCTGATGAAGTCTTCAGGGCTTTGAAATAACACTCCGGCAATGTTGTAAACAGACCTATTTGTTGTTGGATGTTGGATTGTATGTCTGTACGAAAAAGGTTAGAGTGGGATGGTAAACGTTTCCATGGAACCGTGAATGCAGGCACTACCCTTAATGATAATGATTCGGCTCCAGAAGGAAATGAAGCATTTGTTTTTCATTTAGTAGCCATCAATGCGAGTTGGAAAATTCCAGTAGGACATTTCTTTGTAAATTCAGTTAATGGGGAACAACTTAGTGGCTTAGTGAAGCAGTCTTTGAGCCTACTTCATGATTCTAACATTACAATAGCTTCTTTAACTTGTGACGGAACTGCGTGCAATGTAGCAATGGCCGAAAATTAAGGTTGTTCCATTAAGTGTGAACAACTCAAACCTTGGTTTATACACCCTGACTCAGGAGAACAAGTGAATTTTTTTATGGACCCTTGTCACATGTTAAAGTTGGTACGGAACACTTTAGGTGATTACAAGACATTACGTGATGCAGACAATAGACTGATAGAATGGAAGTATATAGACAAGCTACACAACATTCAAAAACAGAAGGACTTCATTTAGGAAATAGGTTGACAAATAGTCATGTGGACTTCAAAAAACAAATAATGAGAGTAAAACTTGCTGCACAAGTCCTAAGTTCATCGGTTGCTGATTCCTTGGAGTACCTACTTAAAAATAACCAAACAGACTTTAAAGAATGTTCTGCAACAATAGAATTTATAAGAATCTTTGACATGCTCTTCGATATCTTGAACTCTAGAAGTATACTGGGAAAGTATGGCAAACAATCATTGTGTCCATACAACTTTGAGCACAGAAAATCCGTTTTGATGAAAGCTACGGACTACATTCCAAAACTTAAGGACAACACTGGCCAGCTGATAGGGGAAAGACTGGGTTTCTTGGCTTCCTAGTATGTATCAAAAGTGCTTTGGCTACATATAAGCAGTTTGTAGGTAAAGGCCCGCTTAAATATTTACCGCTGTATAAAACTAGCTAAGATCACCTGGAACGTTTGTTCGGATATATACGTTCTCGCGGAGGCTATAATAATAACCCCTCATGCAGAGAGTTTACTGCCTCTTTGAGAAGAATTTTGCTACACAAAGAACTAGAGGAATCTGACTCAGGAAATGCTCTAATTCTAAACAGGAGCTTGATTTTCTCAATAAAAAAAAAAAAAAAACGAAACTGGTGAGATTAACTTCTCCACACCTAGTTCGAAGTCATTAGAGGACGACGATCGAGCTACCTCCAACAACAACGACCTGCTAGATGATGAAAGTATTGTAAATATTTTAGGGGCTACGACAGAAATAGGACGTGATATAGTCGAGTATGTGGCAGGATATGTGGCTAGGTCATTGAGGTCTAAAATAGTATGTGTGAGTTGTTGCGGTTTGTTAGTAAGTAGTATTACCAAGACAAACAGTTTAATTCACTCTAAGAACAGGGGTGGACTGGTTCAACCCTCTGAAAGTGTGGTTAAACTTTGTTTGCTTTGTGAATCAGTATTCAAAAGCTATGTAAATACTGATAAATTAATGACAACAAAAAACTTGCTTCTAGTAATGATTGTGCAAGTTATGAGAAAGTGTACTGACATTAACTTATTTGTCGGAAACCACAGTGTTGACCAACAACCTGAACAAAACCATATTATTTTGTTAATGAAAGCGTTGTGTAAGAAGTATTTCACAGTTCGCTTACACAAGCATGCAAAAAATGTTAATGAGTTATTACATAAAAATAAAGTTAGAAGCCATTTAACTAAAGTAATAACGTTTTTAGGACAGTAAATTAAAACTCAACAACAGTAAGTTCCTGAGTTAGTTTTAAATCTTTTGTCATTTATCTAAAAATGTTCTTTTTCCATTAAATGTACAGTATTTGAAACTGAAATGATTTGCTTTTATTATTTGTACCTGACCAAGTTTCCTGAGTCGTATTGAGACTCATTTGAGATAAATGTTGTCAATGTGTCAAATATAAAACACATTATACAAAATAAAATATACAGGACGAAAAGTACCTTTTTGCAAATATTTAAATTATGAACAGTTACATGTAGTGTTGTAATTAAGTATTTAATAATTATGTAATAGTTAATAATAAGAGTTTTGGTTACAATGATAGGAAGCGGCCTAAGGAGCAGTGGCCAGGTTCAGAGTGCAATCCTGACGCGACTAGTGCCGCGGCCGTGTTGAATTACGCTTATTTTCAACCTGCCTTCTCCTGTCCAGAGTATAGTTCGTAAAAAATTTTTATGACAAAATAAGCTAAATTCAAATGTTTATATACAACTTTGTCGCTTACAAAACTTCTCTACCAAAAAAATTTATAATTTTATAATTTTAAATTGCACCGTTTCTGTCCAACGCTAATGTTTTGTCTGCATGCGAAGTTTCGAAATTTTAATTTCATTGTAAGTCGGTAAACGACAGTGTATTTGAAAAGCGCCATTAAAATTTTCTCCGTGTAAAGACTGCATTTGACGCTTCTGTACTTGACCAAGATGTCGGCGTTGGCTTCAACTGCTTTAATGCTTGTTAGAGTCCACGGCCTATCTAGGTTTTATAATATGTAATCATTGACTCAATTGCGTATCTGATGAGACAATGAGACTACCACTTCATCTATTTACTATTCATCGTATCTCTGATGTCAAAACGATGTGAATATTTCGTTTTGAGCTTCTTCTTAGTAGACTTTCGTTGGATCTGTTCAGAAGACCATGACTCCAGATTCCAAGAGTCAAATATTAGACAACGTCAGATACCAGATGTTGTAATAAAAGGAAGGTAAACTTGAGCTAAACTCAAAGTGGCAAATAGTAAGGAGCACTTAAAAAAATTAAATATAAAATATTAAAGTTGAGTTTATTTAAATGGTTAAGATTAAACACCTAATTGGTTTGATTATAGCATATAACGTTTAGAGGTCCTTCACTTTCGAAAATAATATACACTATTTAAAAAAAGACAAATGGAGTTAAGTTACGACATTATAGGTGTTCATTGGAAACAGTATGTGGGTCCGAAATGAGTCATATCACTATCGGATGCTCCCAACCTCTGTTATTTATATCCTATAGATAAACACTGAATCGCATTAAACAAGTAACAAATGTTTCTCCCGCACAATCCAATTCTGAATATCCTGTCACGCCGGAAGTCAAGCTTCCGTCTGTTTTTTTTCTTTGTGAATAAAATCACTGCTTCCATCCTAGAGTTTCTCAGTGCCTGATAATTTTTAGTAAAAGTATTTTCCTTTACCGCTAACTCATCAACAGTGTATCTCGATTGATTGATTTTTAAAATAAAAAAAAATAAATAAAAAAAAAAACACACCTGAACAGTATTACAGAATAATTTTCTCCGTAGATGTTCTTATCAATTATTTAAGCCATATCGAATCCCCCCCCCCCCCCCCACCCCCCCCCCCCCCCACCCCCCCCCCCCCCCACCCCCCCCCCCCCCCACCCCCCCCCCCCCCCACCCCCCCCCCCCCCCACCCACTGTGGCTACTTGGTAACCCGGGCGGTCGGCTAGGTACGTGGTTAACAGAATCTACTATAACGGTCGCAACATTTACATACCGTTCAATATTCATCACCTTTTCACCAACTGAACAAATCACAGAGTTAGCTGATTTGCTTCTCAAGCCAGTTATTTACCCCAAGTGTTGTGTCGTGCAATTAGGTTTGATTTTTACTACTATCCTTTAAAATTTTAATACGAACCGAGTATCTCTGTCTGGTCAGTACGTTTTGTTTAGAAAAGACGCATAGTTTTTATTTTATTATAACTGATACAACTTTTTTATATTATACACAATATTTAGTGATTAAAGCATGGAACAATCTTACCTGGATGGAAGTGTCTATAGGCTAACTTGAGTCCAGTAAATGTTAGTGAATTATAACAGTGAATGTGAAAGGTATGATGTGTAATCATATTTTGTGACGCTCCAGGTCCATGCCATTGTGAAATTATATAACCTCTAACATATTCGTTTTCTAACCTTAATCCACATGAACTTCTAAAGTTTACTTTATAGAAACCTCTATTTTTCGGGATAGTTCAGTCACTTTTTTGACGTTACCTAAGCAAGGAAAATATTTGTGATGTTTCTATATGTCATTATCGTTTTTACATACATACTTACATACCTTTAGTATATATATGGGTCATTATCAACTTACAGGGCACCATTTTCACCAATAGATTTTTTAAAATCTAACGTTTAATGCAAAATAAATTTAAAATATTTACTTTTGTACTTTTGCTGACTTATAGAATATTATAACTTCTAAAATAAATTTGCAGAGATCATAGATCACGGATATACTAGTAGATAATAATATTCTTGAAATTTTTGTTGCCGTCCACTGGAGGGTTGATGTTAATATGTCCATGGCATGGTGACAAAAATGGTTTGTTTACATCTGTTTTAAAATCTAATCAAAGTTATACTGAATTATTTATGTTTTGAAAATGATTTTAATTAGGTATATTTAAATCACACATAATAGGACAACCAGTGACATACCAATTAAATTGTTTTCACCGTTTACAAAGGCTGTTGCAAGTTGGATATGAAAGTTCATTTTTTACACAAAAAAACCACTATAAAGGTTATGATGCATTATTTAAAATCAAAATTTTATTTGTTTTCAAAATAGCCATATTAGCTTAGCTATAAACTATATAGCTTAAAATCTTATAAAATGCAAACATATTTAGGCAAAGGATGGGATAATTAAAAATAGCCTTAGGTATAATATTATATTTAATTTTATAACAATTAACTTTATTTATATTTTTGCTCACTTACATTACTATTGAAATACAATTAAACAGGTCACTACAATATTTGTTTATTACATTAGTATTAATATTTTTTAGTTTTTCACAAAGATGAAATCATTACATTTTATATGAAAAGTTGCAAACTGTTTGGTTTAGTGGTAAAAAATTATAAATATTTGTAAAGTGTTAAATGTACTATACTTGTTCTACGACAAGTGTTTTTTAAATCTTGAAAAGAAAATGTCAAAACTATACTGTTTTGTCGATTGTTTGATGCATAGGCTTTTGTTTAAACAACTTTCACTATGTCGACCTCGATCAACCACACAAATTTATATCCACTGCTTCAGTGGGAAAAACAAAACATTTTTTTTCACCCTGATTTCTTTAGATAATTTCTACTTTCTTAACTAATTTCATCACTGTTGTGCAAGAACACTACACCAATGTAAATGTTTTATTAACTGTTTCTTTATGAAACTTGACAATGACATAATCATTGTCTTTTTGATGGTTTGTCTCATCATCATCACTGTAGACAATTCAGAATATCTCACTCACGAGATGATGAGAAACTGGAACTAAGGGGCTGTTTCACAGAATGTTAAGAGATTATCAAACATTAACTGTTTGTTTCATAAAAATTATAAATATAAATTTATTTATAAATCTACATAAATATTTAAACTAAATTGATGTACTTTAAAAATTAAATTATAATGTACTCCACTCTCTCATACAGACCACAGGCAGAATTACATAATATACACATATGAATGCATTTGCTCTCATATAAGTGCACTCACTCCACACCACCATAGTTGGCAAAAGGATTACAACCAGTTAAATAGTTTTTGATTTCAACCAATTCCAGTAGTGAATTAACATGTCTGCACCCGGTAGACTGTTTTTTAAACAAAGTACAAATCTTTCTTTGCTTGTAGAAAGAAATCTTGAATCTTTAGCCCCAGAGTTACTGTCATCTGAATCTTAGTTGTTTCCTTTTAAAAGGTTTCAAGTCAGAGGGTTATTGTCGCTTACTACCAATTCAATCAATAACACCTTTTCATTGAAGGTTAAGGACTTTAACTCCTTTAGCAAGAGTTGTGTTTTAACTTTGTGGATCAATAGTTTCATAACATTGGGAGTGTCTTCACCCCTGGCTAGCTTACTAAGGCTATCAGGCTGATTCATTTTAATGGTAAGCCACCAACTAGACCATCACAGTTTTGGTTGCCGCCCCTTACCATGTCCACTCTCTGGAATAATTGCCACATAAGACTTTCAAACTCCGAATTTCTTGTTTGGTGGTTGTTGCCCAATAAAGAACAAACATTACCTTATTTATCTATATGTGAGTGCTGGGTCCATCACTCAAAATAGGTGTGTTATGCTAGTCAAATTTGGAAACTAGCGCCCTTTTATTTCCGGTATTAAAGTCCTATCTAAAGTGTTGACAAACAATCGCTGCCAGGATTTCATGTCTGGTTGTTTTCTAGATACTGGTCACAAAGCCTTTCTTTTCTTATTTTATCTTTTTGTATGAACTGATAATACTAAAACTGATGTATGTAAGGTTAACTCTGAGGTCTTATAGATCCTCCGCAAAAATGTGCGCAGGACTGCTATCTCTGGCAGCATATTTACAATTGTTAATTTTTCAGAGAAGTCCATGTGGAAGGAGAGCCCTTATGACCATAGTCTAATTTTTTTTTTATTTCATCAACAAGCATGATATTGGTGATTGATGTTGCGGCCAAGCATGCTTGCATGTATTCTGGTGTGAGGCATTCAATTTAACGTCTTTTCATTAATTGGCGGTTTTGTACATTTAATGTTTTTCTTTGGATATTTTTTTTTTACTATTTCTCTTTACCCTTTAGCTAAATACTGGCACATTTTTCAATAAAATCCATTTGTGTCATAGCACACAACCTCACATCTAGGTTGTGTGTTTTCCAGTATTGAATATAACTTTGTTTTGCTTCTAACAAATTTGACACTTCCTGTTCTAGACATTTTTACTTGCTTTTTCATCAACACAAAAGCATGGAGTTTATTCCCTTTTTACATGAAGTTCACTATACTCCTAGGTGATACAATGCATCATTGTTATAAACTTTTCTTGTACTGCAAACAAAAATGGTTTTAATAATTTCCATTTGGAGAGTTTTCTGATATAAGTCGTCCATACAATTCTTAGCTTTCCTAACAATTGTCAATTAGTGTTTCACTATGAGGTTTTAAACAACGACATGTTTCTCGATACTTGAACATTGGGAATTGGACTACATAAATATGGCCGAAGGTCATGCAAAAACGTGTTGTTGCTAGCTTTTAGATCTTTCGTTGCTCTGGGTTACTCTTTCAATAAAACTCTTTATGCAAAATTTCATTAAAAATAAAAAAAAAAAAAATAAATATAAAATAAATAAATATAAAAATAAAAGAAAAATAAAAAAAAAAAATAATAAAAAAAAAAAAAAAAAAAAAATAAATAAAAATAAATAATAAAATAAAAAAAAAAATAAAAAATAAAAAAAAAAATAAAAAAAAAATAAATAATATATTGTAAAAAAAAAAAAAAAATAAAAAATAAAACAAATCAAAAAAAAAAAAAAAAAAAAAAAAAAAAAAAAAATAGAAAAAACAAAAATAAAAAATAAAAAAAAAAAAAATAAAAAAAAAACAGAAAAAAAAAAAAATAAACTATCATTTAATAATCTTTTTTGTTTCTTAACCTCTGTATGCTTTGTTATAAGTTGAGTGCGCTTTACTTTCCTCGGACTCATACGACGTGTTTTTGTATACACATTCGTAGGAAATTTCAATAACTGCTTTTTTAGCTTTAAACTTGTGTTGATTGTGACTTTGTATCTAATTTTCTCATGACTGTATCTCAATTTCTTAGTTCCTGTAATTTTTTTTTAACTGTGTTGCATTAAAATTATATTTTTTTACAATTTTTCCGGTCAATACTGTAAGGTAGGTCTTTTTTATTTTATATTTTCTTGGATTGCTCCGCCTTTAAAAAATTTCTCTTCAATTTGTCGCCGAATAATAACCTTCTCCCAAGAGTTCCAGCAAACTGTGTTTTTTTTATTTTATTTTTATTTCCAACTATCAGCTTAGCGAACACATTTTCGAGGCTTGTATCAACAGATGGAAGCATCTGTTTTCTTTTCATTCTTTGTATTCTTCGTTGTGTTATACTTCAATTAACTCTTTTTTTTAATACTTCACAATTTTTCTTGAAGTTTCTCCATATCTTTTTTCATTTTACTTCTCTATTTTTTCTAGCTATTTTTTTACCACTGCTCACTCTACTAGTAGATGCTGGTCCAGCCTGAGGCATTATTCATTACATTCAGGTACTATTTGGAGGGGGTAGTTTTTATCTAAAAAAGTGATCCACTTCTTCAAAGTCTTTTTTCTCCCTTCTGTATTTCTTAGACCTCTGTCTCACAGTCTCGGCCGAAGATGCCCTCTGTTTCCACTTTTACTTAGGGTAGAAATTCCAAACCACATTTCCACTTTCTTTTCTTTTATGCCATCTTTCCCTCTTTCAGTTTTTTTCACTTCTTCTGTGTAAATAAGCATGATTCAATTTAATTTTTTTCCCTCTGCTCTTTCTCATACTTAATTTTTTTTGTTCCCTTTCTTTTGTCTTCAATAGCATCTTTATCATTGATTTTTTTTCTAGGTGCCATTGGCTACCTTTAAAAACATTAAAAATTTATAATATATTAAATAAGACATAATTAAAATATACTTCATGTGCTGTCTTTTGTTATTTTTTTTTTTTTGGGTTGTGCCTTTAATTGCACTGTTTTACTTTTAAAAATCTGTGCAGGAGACAGAAGTACTAACAATTTGGTTTTTTCAGTATTATATTAAAAGCTATGTAAGGTAAAAAATTCTTATTATATTTCCTCCAATTTAGGATTAAATTTGAAAATAAAATGATGGATTAGTTGATAAAGAAAAGTTTTATTAATGAGTCCAGTCCACTAATGGAAATCACCTCCGTTGGACACTCTTTACATCTCCATGGACAGTTGAATTGTCCACGGAAGTCCACCGGAGAGGTGATGTCCATACGGAAGGGTGATGATTAGGAACTTAGATTCTACATTGGCCAAATCAATTTTGAGGTTATGGATTTTAAAACTTGTTTAGCATGAACAGAAAAACCAATAAAACTAACAAATAAACATTAATTTGTCATAATAATTAATGAAGACTTACCTTTCTTATATAATGACCACGGAGTGTGATGGAACGATTTCTTTACAACTGTTGTGAAACATAACTTTAGGCATAAAACTGAAATAGAGGACTTCCCTAAAACACTACTAATTCTATCTGGAAGCCAATGGACAAACCTAAATGGGTTAGCATTTCCCCTTCACCAATATTAAATTAGCAGCACCAGTGTTACCAACTAAATCAAGTCCAAATTAATGAGGATTTTATCTGTTGATCCATGGAGGTGATGGCCAAACACACATGAAAGACATGAAATAAAAACATAGTTGGGTACTCTTTTAATTAAATTTCTAAAAATGTATAAGATTAGCATGCATTGTTGATACTACTCAATTGTTAACCTCAATCAAAAATAAATATATGGAAGTGAAGGAAAATAATTGAGGTAAAGGCAAAAACTCCTGTATTAGTTTTAAAAAATAGGTTTGAAAGGACCGTACACGGAGGTGGACTTTGTCTCCACCAAAATTATTAATATATAATATGCTATAAATAATAATATTTAGGGTATATTACATTCATGGTACCAAATTGATAATACAAGATTAGCGTATCCAAATAAATAAAAAAAAGTGCAAATGAGTTTCTCATGCCACACTTTTTTATTGCACTATGGGACCTCAGGGAATTGTGCCCTCTGTAATGGTTGATTAATGACCCTTATATTTAGTATATTATACCAATATATAGGTCCATATATACAAAATAAAATATATATATATAAAGTTTTCCAAAACATACGGAACACTAATTAGATTGGCCATTAATAGTTTTTTAAAAATATACACAAAAAAGAGTTCTTTAAGTAAAATTATGTCATTCGCTACTCCCTTGTTGTTATTAATTTATGTATAAAGACTCGTTACAAAATAGAAATAAAATTATATCCTATTCTTTAAAACTTATCCGAGCCTTTTGCAATATCCTTTAGATTGTTCCAAAAGTACTCTTCATCAGAGTGATATTTAGTTTTTTAATTACTCTGAATCCCGCATCATAATTGGGATACCACGTTGTAATTTAAGGAAATCTGTATTAAAATAAATAAGAGTAGAAACTGCCACTTTTTTTTTGTTCCGGCGGATAATTAGTACAAGAAATCGTGAGTATTAAATCCAAACTGTCATCACCCAAACGAATCACCTGTGGAATGTTATTCTGTACCATTTACGCTTGTTACGTGGAGGAGATAGGAAGAGCAGATTTTAAATTATGACATTCCTTTGTTTTAAACCAAGAGATTCCACGGTTGTTATAATCTCTTCATTCATAACAAGTTTATCATTATACAATTTACAAAATAAAATATTTTTCTTCTTTAATTGTTATCACACTAACAGCACCTACACACATTGTTTCCACTATAAGAACAGGGCTTACATGGGCGGTTTTTACTGGCAAAATAATTTTGATAATCATACATGATTTTCACTGAAAATATCAAGGATGTACAAACGATAAGGTTTAGGTTACTTGTTAACTTCATCTTTTTCTACGATATTACTTACTTTTTCAAAGATGATACAAATTTACTAATCTGAGCTAAAACATTTACGTAATGATGCATGAATAAACACATTTTCCGATATAAATACAAATTAATATATAAATGAAAACAAAAACTCAACAACAATTAATAGATATAAATTATTAAAATCAAAACAAAACACCACTTATCGTAGGTTTTTGTGTTTCCTAGCGGTTGTGCACTGTCAGATATTGTTACTAGACATACACTTCTATTATCCAACCTCTTTATTGGTTTATACTAACATTTTTCTATTTTATTTTTATCTGTATCCTTTTTAACAGCCTGTTTCTCTTTATTTTATCTGTTTTAATATTCAATAGGACACGACCTGTTTCAATTAGTTGTAGCTATTTTACATCCCTAGTTCATCAAGAACAGCAAAAAACTGTAAGTGACACAAACCTAGTGTCAAAGTAAATCAGATGTTTTTCATTTCTGACAATTATTTTTGTTAAGAGCAGCACAGCAATTACTATGTGCACATATATCTGGCTAACAATCAAAAACACGGGACACTTCCGTGTATAAACAAAATTGTGGGCAAGACCAAACATTTTCTATCCGCACTTATATTGTTTCAGAAAGGATTTAACTGAGAGGATGGAATTGCTCACACAGTTGGAGTTTGACAGTGCAGTAATTTATGAACTCCAATTAATCATAGTCTTCATGTATTTCATCCACCAATGACCATGTCTTGAACTAGTTAAGGTTCATCAATAATGGATACCCATCAGAGGTTAATCGCAACAGAATATATATTACTTTGTTTAAACTATTCCGTACAAAACCAGATTCGCAGAAAATGTATGTGAAGTAGGACCGTTAACTTCATAGTACACTAATTGATAAATACATTATGTTGTTTGTTTATTCCGAATTCGTAGGCGAACCACCCCTCTCCCTATTTTAAAGCCTCAGATTAAGTTTGTTTGGTCAGAGATGTTGTTCTCAATACGACCACCTCCGATGATACTCCTAGAGGATCTTCAAGCTTCATGAGTTTTACCAACAATTACATACCCTTCGTTTTTTGGAATAACCTAAAGATTATAAAGCTAAACTTGTATATTTAACACTGTTGCTAAATTATTTTGCCATTGGCTGAGCTTTAGCGAAGAATGCCACTCTAACGGCTGGGAGAATTTCATTTTCGTCCGCCTATCCGTCTTGTTTCCGCACGATATTTGAAAGCGAAATAACATACAGATTTGAAATTTTGCATGAAGCTTATTTCCGTATGAGCAAACACTGAGTTTGATGATGGTGCTTGTCTATTCAAGGATTTTTGGCTGAGGCCTTAGCGAATATCATGACATAGGTCTTATGGGAAAACATGATAACAAGAAAAATACGGAATAAATAAATTTTGTTGAGCAAAGGGGTACACCTTGTACAATCTTGTCATTTGATTATTTGTCATATTAAATTATAGAGTAAAAAGAACAAGTAATAGAGTGAAAATTTTATGTTATATGTCGATAACAAAAATTTTAGTGTATTCTTGCGTTGTGGTACCTTCCATAGCTACCGGGAAAGTGTGTTCTACGATAGTGTATGTGCCAATATTTGAATAGATGGGCTTAGATTTGTGACCATCTTCCTGCAGGGAGTATTAAACGCGATATAGATAGAAATTTTCTATGCAACCTAAGCAAACCCTGTTTTGCAAACACATGGTACGGCGCGTACTCTTATCTTGTATAATAGTGTGCGTTAGAGTGGTAAAAAACAACGTACAGTTTTCTAAACATAGCGGACCCAGTAAATGCAATAGCGTTTGCATGACCCGTAATCTTTACGTGTACAGTGAGCTATTTGCGAATAGGAAGATGGATGAAAAATAGGCCGAAGTTTATAGGTAAAAACTACTTACTTCTATTTAGTGAGTTTTACGATTTATAGTAAAAAAAACTACTTACTTCTTTTAGTAGTTTTCGGATGATTTAATAGTGGGATTCTTCATCCATCATGATTTTTCTCATCGCTCAGTTTAGGCCAAAGTACAACTTACCTATATTGTCTTGGAACTTAAGAATCCATTTCTGAAAATAACAATAATAATTAGTCAACCTAGTATAAGTCCATTCGGTTCTTTGGACTATACTTATCAAATATATTTGGATTCCAGCTTTCATACTGATTATAGAACCTTCATTTCCCAATATCGGAGTAATAAGGGTGAATTAATTATGGAGTATATTCTGTCTGTGTATCAATCCATACGTGAAGCGATCAAACACATGTTCCTGTTATCTATTGTATCTCCCATGATACACAGCTAAATTCCTTATTTTAAAATTGAAAATATATTGTAAAATCTCAAATATACTAGTCCTAACGTATTGTATTATGGGTAAAATTTCTGTCTGTGGATTTAGCTTACCTGTAACATATAATTGATTGGCTTGGAAGTTGGCTAACTTTATAATGTCAAAACGAAAACAGAGAGTATCTAAAACAGCTGTAAAAATAACTCAGTAAAACCTGTCAGGTTACATGCAGTCTGTATTTGTATGCTTTATATAAGCCAGCTGAACCAGTCTTATATTTTTTATAAGTGACTAGCGGGCCCGGCGCGCTTTGCTGCGCATTTCAATAATTTTTTGCAAAAAAGTTGCCCGCGGCTTCAGTGAGGACTTCGCACGCAATTTCCCGTTGAAAAACAGTACACTATATTCACTTATTCTTTTTCTATCACATTCTAAACATTGCTGAGATAATTGATAGTCGTTCCATCGTGAGCCTCTTGGGCGTATTATGAAGGTATGTACCCATATTCCTGCCTCTATCTAGCTGTTTACCCACGGCTTCGCACGCAAATCTTAAGAACCGAAGTCCTTATATTACTTAGTAAATTTTTTTTATTTACCATAATAAATTTTAGATTAAATTTAGTTATATCTCCGATGCCACGATTGAGCTTGCTTTGTTGTCTCGATCGACTGAGAGAATATGTACACACGGAGTTTTGAGAACCATACTTCTGTCAAAAAAAAACAACTAAGGTTGATTTTATAACATTCTTTATATTTGTAGCCACGTAAGATAGTAAATTATGATATCTGCATTTACTCTTCTGATCAAGCATGAGCATGTTTATATTAAATAAATATTGCAGTTAAAGGTGAATTTTTACGTCAAATTTGAATTGTATTATCTGGATAGTAAAGTCTATGCTTAACAGTGATTGCAAAAAACAGTTTTTAAACAAAATTTGTCGTTTCTCTTAAGCTTACTCTATGCTTTAAAACTATAAGTGTAATATATGTTTACAAAGAACAGCTGATTAAAAATTTGAAAAAGACGTTAACATATGTTTGCTGCAATGCATTTCTTATGGGTATTTCTGTAACCAGTGGGGCGGAATCCTGAATCGGGAAAAGGGGATGGGCATAGCTTATAAACCTTCTCCGTGGAAAAATACATATACGTACAAATTTTCATCATGATCGGTCCAATAGTTCACAGATTCCATAAAGGACAAACATACAAACATTCATTTTTATATATATAGATATAATATATGTTTCTTGAGTATCATAGGTCGTTTAAGTACAACCATGACAGGTTATTGTTGGCAATGATAATATCCTCTACTGTTGTTAATGGTCTGCGTATCCTTATAATATGATAAATGCAAAAGTGCCTTTGTTTCTTTTTGTTTTTGCGCTTAAAACTGATTTTATTGAAATATTACATGGAAATTCTTAGGTTCCATGGTATGAAAATAATTGTTCTACTTAAAATATAGGCTACACCCCATTGGTCTCTAAAGTACTAAAAATCTGTTATCGGTCTCAAAAGTTGCCAAATATTAATTGAAAGATCCTATTAAATGTAATCAACATTTTTGTATAGCTGTAAATAGTTTTATGACAGGACAACCGTATGTTTAATTAATGTAAGCACTATTTTTTACATGCTTTATGTCTTGAATGCATAGAGTAAGCTTGATACTAATGACACTTACTATTTAAACTATTGATTACCGAGTAAGAAAATTATCGCATCAGAAAATTAAAATTTTTAGAACCAATAATATAATGCAGATATAAATGACAAGAGGTATTATTCATATTTTAATACATATAATTTTAAAGATATTTATAAAAGCCGTCGTATTTATCTTTTAACAGAAGTAGGCTTATCAGAATTTTGCATTTATTTTTTTTTTTTTTTTGATCGGTCAACAAGGAAAATAAACTTTGGACTCTAAAAGTACTAAAACGACCGTAGTAAATTAGAAATTTACAATGGTCATAAATATACACTTTGTGACAGGCTGTCTCGATCCCGGCAACAATGGAAACCCAATTTAGGTGTCGGGAATATAATTCATTTGAACCAGAAGTGTTCTTATCCTGAAAAGCCTACGAAATAGCATGCGAACCAACTGGTAACTGCTAGTTTATAATAAAAATGTATAGTAAAAAAGTATATGGAAAAACTGTAAAATTAAGTTCCAGTTGTAGTTCTTTTGCGGGTTCTTGGTTGTGCGTCTTTATTTTGAAAGCACATTACTATCAAAGTTTAAATAGTTTAAATTGATTCAACTCTTGTGGCGAAATCTCTTTTAAATCGTGTAAATAATAGCTACGGTTCGTACATTGTGAGTGGCAGGATCGACCACAACACTAAAAGTGTAGATTGGAATTTTTAATTCGGTAAATTCTCAGTTTTCAACACTGGAAATTCAATTTCAATCCTAAAATGTTTACATTTGAATTTATAAACATGCAATACTCAGTTCTTACATCAAAGTTCCTTACAATTTAATGTTGAATGTGATTCCTGAATAGATGGTGATTACTGTACTTTATTATTTTTATGTTGATAACAGATGTAGTAGTCCAAATGTGTAGTATTTATATTTTTTATACTTGGCCAGAATAAATAAATAATGTACGACAATATTGGCAAGTTCGTGCCCGATGTCGCACACATTAATTCTGTTTGTGTGTGCAGCGAGAGTGTATCTGTGACGTTACTGTCGACGTTTAGCAACTAAACAATTCATGTCCCTACGCCAGCGGCACGGCGCGGCGAGCAGCTTCTGTCCACCTTTGTCCACCCTTTGTTTTGTCCACCTGTTAGGGTTATATTAAAACTTAATAATATACATTTTTTGAAAAAAAAATCACAAGAAAACGGTTTTCTCGATAACTGACTTCAAATCAATCTTTGAAGGAAGCGCGTTCTGTTGGGAGGAAGTAAACTCGATGGTGCTCTTATCTCATCCCCATTACGTGAAAGAGCTTATTAAAGTAGACAAAAGGGCTTGTTGGCGCAACACCTTACTTTACCTCTTCTGAACGCGTTTTTACTAAACATTTTCTAAGTGGTTATTATAATAATTTTAATTCTTTAATTACCTTTTAAGATTTGTTATTGCAGGTGTATAAACTAATATAAAACTCTTGTTTGGTTGAAACAATTAATACATAAAGAAGTCTACTATGCATTGGCGTAATCAACTCATTGTTTGATGTTTTATTTTTGTATCGGCAAACTCTTATTTAGATTACCTATTAAATAACGTAATACTTTAAATCTAACTTTAATGTTCAAAATTGTATTGGTTATGTCTATAGAAATATAATTACGTGTAAATTTAAAGCTGCAACAAATAGGTGACTGTATTTGCCCACTTGATACTGTAATAATTGTATAGGGTACTTTAGTACGCCTAAGTCCAGTAAATTCATTATTTATTCTAAGCGATCTGTTCGTGGTTACGTTCATTTTTCTTGCGGTATGACTTGGTGATTAGCGCTTACTTTACTTTGTCTGTCTTCGCTTATTTCTCTTTTGTGTCTGATCAAACCTTTTACCGTATCCTTGTTCTGTCCGTATTAAATAGGAGATATAGATGGAAATCATTACGTAAAACTATTATTAATTCTTTGAGTTTAAATAGTTTGATTATTATCACCATCACATTACATTTGTTATATTTATTTGTATTAATGTATTTACATAAAATGTGTTAAACTTTTTTTGTGGTTAAATAATTCGTATCATTAAACTTACGACACGATAGAGCCTAGCAGTGTACCGGCCCTTAGTCGGGGTATATAAAACATATAAATAAACGGATACATATATAAATGTGAATTACATTCTATCATTGTATGTTTAAAATATAACAGTTAGTAACATTTAAAAACCCCCTTAACTTGTTCCTTGCGGCTTATTTACTGAAATAGACAAAAATCCTAAATTGCTTACCTATTTCGGGAGAAAAAATGGTAATGGTGTATATTTTGTGTGCATTTATGCCAATTATAAAAGAATATTCAGATAACAATCATATAAATTTGTCCTTGTCGACACTTCCTTACACCACTAAATTTAAAATAAATTCTGAGTCAGATTAAAAAAAATATATATTGTCAAGAGTTAGACGTTAATTTGTTTAGTTAATCTCAATAATGTGCCGCCCTTTTCAACTTTTTTGTTAAGTTGAAGGCTTATTATTGTTTAAAGAAGGGTCTTCTTTATAGGAAGGCGGAACAGTTTCAAGGATTTATACGTGTATGGCATGCTTGGCGGGTCGTGAAAACCAGAAAACTTAGATGATAGTTATGAATCTTAAGAACTAAGATATGGCGAAAAGTAAAACACTTGTTTAAGTAAATGTAAAATGAACATTATAAAACACAATGAATCGTGAATAAAAATCCAAAACATCAGAGCGTACAACATAAAACACTTTTTTGATACTATCTGAATTAAATTATAAGCGGTTGAATTAAACTGTTTATTTCTGTAATTTATATTTAAATTGTGTGATTTTATTTAACGAAAAAAGAGTTTTTGGTATTTTCAAAGAATTACTGGAAACTTAATGAAGATGCCCATTAAATGTATAGCACTTCTTGCGTGTTTGTGAACGGTTTATGTTTGTTTTTCCTTGTTTAATTCAATACGATGTTAGTAAATACAACAACAGTACACAACAATACAAATACAACAATAAGTATCAATATTGTTTAATAAATTTCACCACTAATAAATTTGAATCAAACGGAATGAGGTTAGATTTATTTTAAGTGTACCAATTGCAATAAAAATATACTTTACCTTTTTTTAGATGAAATGTCTTTTAATTCCCGGTAAGTAACAAATTATCTGGATGTCCTTCATTTTTAGAACGAAAGGAGTCTGTATATCTTTTTAAAAGCAGATAACTACTTGTTGTAGCTTAAGAAATGTTATTGATACTTTCGATAATATTGGTAAATAAATAAAATCTACTAAAAAGAACCATAAAACCCAGTTAATTTGATTTTGAAATTTTGTAACAATATTAAAGTTTTAAAATGGATAACTGTATTGGGGAGCTTTTGTATTCGTGCTTGGCTGCTGGCGAGTAACAATTATTTATAGTCGAGTTACCTGAAAGCTAATTATTTGCTCAGTTGCACTTTGTAATCGTATCAACAAGTTACAAAAAAATGTTGCCTGCATTCGACAAACGTTGCCTAATAAATTGAATTAAATTGGAAACTAACTTATCTAAGTGTTTTTCTATTTCAATGGTTTTTAGTACAACAATGACTATCTATTGCTAACTAAAAAACAGTTTAGATCTACAACAAGATCTACGTGTCAATTTTCACCAAAAACGTAATCGATCGGTAGGTTGACTTAAAATGTATTTACTTATTCCTATTTTAACCATTTAAATCAAATTAACAAGAACTTTTCATTGCGGAATATAATAAACTAAACAATATTTATTATCAAGACAAAGATACTGACTAAATAATCCACGTAATAACAATAATGATAACAGTATTGCAACAATAATACCAAACCTTAAATGACTTTACAAATAATAGTTTAAATTTTTTACAAATTGTAACACATTTAAAGCTGTATTAATAGGGCAATAACAATGAGAATTTACAAATACATTTGTACGATATAGTCAGAACCATATAACATAGTTGTTAAAATATGGTGACTAAAACCTCAAAATTAACTAAAGTAAGCATTGTAAAATTAATTACTGACTTTAACTTTTGGTTTGGTGAGATTACTATTGCTATGATGCATTAAACAGCTTTGGTGCTTAAGTTTATAAAACTATTTTGCGTACTAGTATAAGCACACCTTTTAGTGATTATATTTTAAGTTATTCCTAGTTTAGTATCTGTAAAATTTATAAATTTAGGGCACATAAACAGTAAGTACAGCCTATGCCTAAGCTAATATATTGGGCATAGCTTACAATATGCTCGTGCTTATTACGCAATCAATGCTCGTGACCCGCATATCAAGCGATCTATCAGTTACCCCCACAGGGTGATACATTAACACTTTGAGTACATAGAGAATTAATAAATTTAAATATGAATATCAAGTGAAACAACGTTACCTCAAGGAATAGTAACTTGGATTTTCTAGCAACCACACGAGTTTAAACATTTCAAATTTTGACCGAGGAAAGATTCTTAAGAATTTCAGTGAGTCTTCTTTAGTAAAGGATAGACTAAGTGAATGTTCCTACGTCTTATCCCTATTGAAGCTATTGAAGCCCTATTATTGGTATTACATTAGTCAATTATTAAGCAGACTTATTTTTAAACAATACGTCCCTGACATACATCAAGACACTCATTTTTGATACAGACCTAACATCGTCTGTAAAACAAATAATCTTATACTGCATGAATTTTAAATTATAAGACAAATCCTTAATTTACACTATAAAAAGTGGGACGCAAAATGGAGCCCTGAGGCTCACCCTGACGGACTACTAACGTTTTGTAACATTTTTCAATTTGAGTTTACCAATTCGATTTTTCTTACATAGGTACAAATAAAACTCTACAACAATGTCATCAAAATTATAAAAGGACAGCTTGACAATCAAAAACACTTATACTACATGATCAATCAAAACCCTTATCGGACCTGAAAAGGGCCATTTTCTGTAGAGCCTGTCAAATTTAATCAACTGGCCTTTGCAAAAATGTTTTTATTACAGAACTACCATATGTTTAATTAATTTAACCACTATTTTCAATTAGTTTACGTTTATAGTTTGGAAAGAATACAGTAATCTTGATAGTAACCAACATACAGCTATTATTTATTTCAATTTTTTCTGCAACAGCTGTTGAACACAGAGCAAGTAAATGTCTAAGATAATAAAATAATAAAAATATTAAGTAAAAAATATTCTTTTAATTATACAGGGTGTAACTGAAATACACCGACAAACTTCAGGAGGTTGTTCCTGAGGTCAAAAAGAACCAAAAAGTTCCTATAAATGTATGTCCTAAAATGCATCGTTTTCCGTCTGTCCGTCTGTTTGTGTTTATTACATTAAATTTTTTTTCTAAACAACCATTAAAGGTACAAAGTTAAAATTTTCAACATATGCTAATCTAGTAAAGATTGTCCAATTTAAAAAAAAAATTTAAATTTTTACTCAACAAAATTCAAAATGGCGGCTAGTTAAAATCTTTGATGGTGAATATTCTCAAAAACTACTTCCTGTATAAAAAATTTACTAAAATATAAAAAAAATATAAATTTATTTATAAAACGAACGGAACCTCAATTTTTTGAAATCGCTCAAGAAATAAAAAAGTTATGGCATTTTTCTTAACCTAGTAACATATCACATTTACAAGTTTTTTCTTGTTTCAAAAAACTACAGTAGCCTACAATTGTTTAGAACATTCAACAAAAATATCTCACATTAAACAAAAGAGTTTTAAGCTGTCATTATTAAGAAATACGGAATAACTTAACAGAGCAACATTTATTTCAAAATATTAGGGATCACTTTACAACAAATGTTCAATATGCCTTCCATTTGATGCGATGCATGCCATTAACACGTCTGGTCATTGATTGCCGAGTTCTTTCAAGTATTCCTGGTGTATTCCCTTACAGTGTTACAGGCTGCATTGATACGCTGTAAAAGGTCATCCCTGTATTAACTGGTCTTTCATAAACTAGAGTTTTCAAATGGCCCCAAAGGAAGACATCGATTGGATTTAGATCTGGCGACCGAGGCGGCCATGATACGGGTCCCCCTCTTGCCTATCCATCTTTTCCCATAAGTTTGGTCCAGAAATTCCCTGACATCTAGTCTGAAATGCGCGGGAGCTCCATCATGCATGAACCAACAGTGCTCTCTCACACCCAAGGGAACATCATCTAAAATTTCAGGCAATTCGTGTTGTAAGAAATGTCTGTAGTTTTCACCATTTAGTATGTCAGGTAATACAAAAGGACCTAATAAACAGTCTCCAATGATGCCTGCCCAAACATTTATTTTACACTGCTGTTGATGTCTCCCTTCATGAATGGCTTGTGGGTTTTCATCAGCCCATTGATGCATATTGTGGTAGTTGGTTATTCCATCTCGATTAAAACAAGCTTCATCTGTATACACAAACTAATGATGTAAAACCAGGGTTGTTAGCTTGCTGATAAAACCATTGGCAAAACTGTAAACGTAATGGAAAGTCAGCTGGACCAAGGGCTTATACACGCTGATAATGGTACGGATATAACATCTGCTCATGTAGAACTCGCCATACTGTCATGTGGTCTACGTTGAGTATTGCTCCTAACTGCCTAGTACTTACGCCTGGATCTTCCTCTACTCGCTGTAAGATGTTTTCTTCCAAATCAGGAGTTCTACGCTGTCTCTGTACACCTCGGTCTGCAGTAGAAGGTAACAAAGTGCCAGGTCTCATGAAGTCGGTTGAAAACAGCAGCAAATGTTGGATGAGTAGGTTGTTGTCGATTTGGAAATGATTCGTAATACAGGCGGGATGCTAGGCGACTATTACCGTTAGCTTTTCCATACATAAATATCATGTCAGCTTGATGGCTAAATGGGTAACCTGCCATCTTCAATAGAATAAGAGCACTATCGACTAATAATGTTTCTACAAGTGAAAGTAACAGATCATATCTTGTCAAAAATAAACAAGGAAATGACTTACTTATCTGAATTCATTGTTGTTTCTAATCAGCTGTGTCTCAACATGAAAACATATTCAGCTGTTTAAACCATGAAAGTTGAGTCATGTAGATTGCTTGTTACAATGTTGTTTTTAAAATTTAATACTAATTATCATGTTTAAAGTTTTTTAACCCAAAATATCGTTTTATTTTTATACTGCCTAAATACTTACATTAACTTTTGAAACAAGAAAAAAAACTTGTAAATGTGATATGTTACTAGGTTAAGAAAAATGCCATAACTTTTTTATTTCTTGAGCGATTTCAAAAATGAGGTACCGTTCGTTTTATAAATAAATTTATATTTTTTTTTATATTCTAGTAAATTTTTTATACAGGAAGTAGTTTTTTGAGAAATTCACCATCAAAGATTTTAACTAGCCGCCATTTTGAATTTTGTTGAGTAAAAATTTAAAACTTTTTTTTAAATTGACAATCTTTACTAGATTAGCATATGTTTGAAAAGTTTAACTTTGTACCTTTAATGGTTGTTTAGAAAAAAAATTTAACGTAATAAACACAAACAGACGGACAGACGGAAAACGATGCATTTTAGGACATACATTTATAGGAACTTTTTGGTTCGTTTTGACCTCAGGAACAACCTCCTGAAGTTTGTTCGGTGTATTCAGTTACACCCTGTATATTTATAGCATATATTAAGTGTAAAAGTACAAAGTTACAGTCTAATTTCTACTATAAATTTAAAGACTGTTTTAAAATCCATTTGAGTTTTCTTTTGACAAAAAGACGCGACTCAGATCTGTGTATTTATATACTTCCTTGATCGGAATAAGGCAAAATTAAACTATGGAACACAAAATACTAAGGCCGGAGTAATTTTAAATTACCATAAATATTACACTTTTTCCAGATATTATCTATTCGTGGTAGGAGGGCAAGCAACATTGGCGTCGAAAATATTTTAACTCGAACCAGTAATCCTTATACACGTGCAAAACTTACGAAATTGCGTGCGAAGGCACGGGTAACTGCTAGTAATACAATAAACAATAAATATGATAAACTCGTAACAGGAATGCAACAAAAAAAGAGCGGTATTTAATTTATGAGCAAGGTTCATGTTTTATATCTATTTTAGCATTTGGTGAATTTTGATCTAATATTTAAATAAAATCATCGTAAGTAGTTGATTTCTGTAATGAGTAGCATCCAAAGTCATCGAGCTTAACTTTACTTACGTAGAAATGAAGGTTCGTATAACCTCTTAAGATATCAATTTACTATATCAATAAAACATTCGAAAGGTTTTATGATTTCAACACTAGTGGTAGTGCTTCAGAACTTTATATACTGTATAAAAATAGTTTTTAAAGAAGTTTTCTTTGAAAGCCAAAAAACCCAATAGGTATTCTTTCAAATAAAGTATATTATGTAACAAACGCTTATTTTGTTTAACATAGTAAAATTTTATGTTTGTAGTCTAGTAGATAGATGGACTAATTTTAGACATATTTTTACACAATCAACCTTTGTTAACATAGTAAATTTTATGTTTGTAGTCTAGTAGATAGATGGACTAATTTAGACATATTTTTAAACAATCAACCTTTGTTAACATAGTAAATTTTATGTTTGTAGTCTAGTAGATAGATGGACTAATTTAGACATATTTTTATACAATCAACCTTTTTAATGTAAATAAAATACCTTAAGACAAAAAGTTGTATTTTATATTGTTTTTACATGTAGTGTGCATTTTTTAACATACTGCTCGAGTAAACTACTCGTACAATTGAGCCATATCAAGGGCAAGCCACACATCTTCGTTTTATGCGCGTCTAAAACCCGTTTAGGTATATTATGCAGTAAAGTTATAGAGATTGAAACGATAAAAGGTGTTAACTGTCTGAGAACTCGAGTCGTAAAACTTTTGTGGTAGTCCTCATCGCACTCAACAAATTGCTAGAGTTTGAGTCTATTGTTTGATACAAAATATAAGTTTGTGGTCACTTTTATGTTACATACGCAATATCTAAAAATAACCATGCAGGTACATCGATTTACATATTACGTGTTGTAAAATATATATCGACAATAAATCGTGTTGTTTGTATCGTAGAATACTTATTTTAATAAGTAATAAGATTAATTTGTTTAATGTGGGACTTTCAACATTTTGGAAAAGTCCATAGTTTAGCATTCTTTCTATTATAAACTTATTTGCTGAATTCGGGGTCATAATCTCAGTGTTTCAGACCACCCGTGCAGTATCTGTAGAAGCCAAAAAACCCCTGCTGTATAATTCGTTTCAGAATACACCTCTATTTTGGAGCCGAAGAATATAGTAAAAATTATTTTTAACCCAGAAATATAGCCCAAAAAGAGCACTTTTGAGGGTAGGGGACGTGTTTGAAAAATTTTTAAATGGAAAGAAAGGCTATATGATACTTCATTTTAAAGGTTTATGTATACCGACAATTTTGGCGCCAAACCTCAAATTTTTATGTTTGTTCGTATTTGCAGGGCGTCATAAATATTGTCTTTAATTATGTTTTAACAGTGAATTCTGCTGTCCTGTCTGCTCCCTTAAAACCTATGCGCACCAATATTTTTTAATAATGTTTATTACATACCCAATTGTAAACTATTGAGTGGCCGTAACCTTTTACACCCTTTTCTATTATAAAATGGCGTGAAAAATTAATAGATTAAAAACGTGAAAAGTTAAAAATGTTAATAGTGACCTATGTTGCGAAGTACACCATTTTAAAATCATATTAAAGATAAACAATTTTTGTGTTTGAAATTTTGTTCTATGTTGCTAAATTTAATAAAAGCTTACTTTAATGCCGTTAGTTATTGAGAATTTTGTTACACCAAATAACATACCATAAAAAGTAAAACTAGTTTTTTACACTTCTCAATTCTGTTTAAAAAGTGTCTAATGCATTTAACATTTCTTCATCACAAAATGCGTTGATAATTCGCAACCTCATATTCTATCTTGTAATAATAATAATAATTTGTAATAATGTAATTGCGTATAAACACAAACATGATATCGTAATCGTCCAAATAAATTATAATCTAAAATTTTGCATTCATTCACTACTACATTTAAATCTCATTCATGCATACAAATTTTACAATCACCCAAGATACTCATTCATTCCGAATTTTTTCCCACTCTTGCCCCAATGTCGGTCAGTCAATCATGTGGTCTCCCAAACGTGAGTTATAAAATCGTCATACCGTAGAACTCTTATAATATCAAAACGGTCTTTATACGAGTTTTACATGCCTTTGGCATTACAGTATTTTTAATTGAAGTTTGCAGTTGTTTTACAAATTGAACTCTTGCCTGAGGAAGGCAAAAGTTTATAATCTACAGTTTTGTGCCTCCTAGTTCGGTAGTTATTCCTGCTTTTAGTTTCATAAGATTGTATGTCGCTACCTCTTATAGGGCTGCAATCTGTCTTAAAACATCTATACGTCTCTAAAATATAGAGGTGATGACAATGTCAACAGTTTCAGATTTCTGAATGCTGGTCTGCTTGACTCTCTAATTTTCAGTTTTATAATTATTTTGACGACTCTTTGAAGAATAAACATTCGAGGAAAATGTATGTTTGCACATCCTTCCCTCAATGCTACACCTTAGGAGAGATGTGAGTAGATTAGTTTATAATACGCTGTCATCGGCACTTTAAATAGGCAGTAATTAGAAAATTGTCTCAGTACATATATAGTTTGAGGACAACTGTGCAAAAAACGCTGTTTACTTGGCAATACCATGTCAATCCTCGATCGAGGTGTATTCCAAGGAAGTGAGTAGACTTCTTCAATCTCGGTCTCGTTTAAGTTCTGTGTTTGATTTTGCGTTGAAAAAGAGAGATGTATCATCTGCATACTAGGCAATTTGGCCGTGCTGCAGCGATGAGCCAGTGTTTGATGACATTACAATAAAAAGAGTAGTGGCCTTAGGATTGAATTCCTTAAGAACTCCAAGTCCCAACCCCCCCCCCCCACCACGACTGCACATCTGAAATTTAGCCCCCCACCACCACGACTGCACATCTGAAAATTAGCCCCCCACCACCACGACTGCACATCTGAAATTTTGTCCTCCCTCACCACGACTGCACATCTGAAATTTAGACATTGTTTTCTATCACTAATATATGACTTGAGCCACTCAAGTAGTATTCCTCGTATCCCGTGATACTTCCAGTATGTGGCTTTAAGGTGCTTACGTTCAACACAGTCGAATGTTTTTGATAAGTCAAGAAAAATAGTATCTCTTTGACTTTCAATTACTTTCACTATCGTGTCAAATAGACGCACGACTGCATGAATTGTCCGACTTTCCATTTCAGAATCCAAACTGGCTTATCAACAGTAGATTGATTTTATATAAAATGTACGAAACCGAGTGAGGTAGGCTTTTTCAAAACTTTGATTGCAATTGGTAGAATTGGAGATCGGTTGGTCATTTTGAACGGATTTCGAATCGCCTTTCCTAAAAACGGGGGTACCTTTGGCCGTTTTGAGAGAGGAGGGAAATTTTACAGAACGAAAGGAGTTGTTTTGAACACTGTTTCAGAAGCTACGTTGACACATGATTAGATCTCTTTTTTGGAAAATCATTTATCACTCTGGAAATCCACTTCTCGGTGACTGGAGCCGATAACCATGGAGACAGCTAGGCTCCGTATTGATAAGGGGCGTGGCTGACGCTGATTAGGACTAAGCTCTTGGTCAGTGCCAACCGTGGAAAAAAAGGTTTGAACTCATCAGCAACCCTGGTGGCGTCGCTGTTTTTTCTTTCTCCATCAATATACCGAGTACTGTAAACAATATCTTTTTAAATTAGCCCAACAAATAACAGTCGAAACGATGTTAGGTCCAGTATCTTGCTAGGAAATTGCATTGGTTCTCCTCTCCCAATTCACTTGGCAGGATATTGTTGATCAAGAGTTTGACGGACATTGATTGTAAAGTGAGGTGGAAACGTGGCTAAGAAGCCTATATTTTGTGACGAGTGTGCCTATCAAGAATCAAGGAGAATATTTGCAGAAAGTAATTATACATTTCAGCATTCATTACCTTCCAAAACATGTGGATCAATAATCGTGCCGTTAAGTATTCTACACCATGTTTTTCGTGCCCAATACTCTAGTCACTTGTCAACTTCCCTGGTACAGTGGGGAATTTCAACGGACAATACCTCATGTAGTGCCAATTTACTTCTCAATTGCTACAGAACGTTGCTTCATCACACCGTACGATTTCTCTCAAGACATAATGGATTTTTCTTGAATTGTTCTCTTACCCCAAATACTGTAATTTATTCTACGAAGGTAGTCATCTCCTCGCAGCTCCTGGTGTAAAGAAAAGGTGCAAAAGATAAGGTGTGAATTTGTTATCTTTTTAGGGTACTCCAAACCGTTGTGCGAGACACTGCTGAATAAGTAGCTATCCTTCTAACTGACTCGTGAGGATTCATCTTAAAACATGCCAAAATATTTGGTGTGTTTTTATTCCTAACTGATCATAACAGCTTATCTTTGTTCTGTTCTGGCTGGAAACGACCAGTTGAGCGAACGCGATTGGCCAATCGCTGGAACACCATTTGAATATAGTGCTCTCGCTCTGGGTAACGTTGTGCATAGGTCCGCTACATAGTTTTGAAACCACCATACCCAATACTGTGATGAAAAGTAACCTATTTAATGGTATTCTAGATCGGTGTTCGGTTTTATATAACCGGCCGGTTTTGTGCCGCGCGGGTTTTCTATATATTATGTTTAGTAATCTTAATTGAATTATGCACAAATTTGGGACTAAACTATTTAATTGTAAAATCTTATTTAATTTAGACGATAGCTAAAGTATAACGTAAAATATATCATTCACTGTTTAAATTATGTTTTTTCTTTAGTTCCTCGTCACAGATGTTACGTTTTTCGACTGATTTAGAAAACTATAGACGTTTTACTCTGGTCTGATTTCCAGAGAAAATAAGTTATATTTAATGAAACAAAAATTTGCGTTGGGCACTATTTTTATGTACCAAGTACCAGTTATGGGAGTTGATTGTATTATTTCTACGAAAACAGTCTTAATTTAAACTTTTCCATTGATATCTTCGGATTAAAAGAAGTGTTCTTGGCATGACAGTGGCCAAACCCGCCTCAATGTTTGTTTCATGGGAGGCGAGCTAGCTATTCATGAATAATGTACGAACAAAATTACAATATATTTTTCAAACATTCTAGTGAATATGTTACTGACAATGTTTGAAGCCAGGAATTATATAAAAATACGTAGTCATTATTTATATATTACTTGAAAATAAAACTAATACAACTGCGAAAATCATATGTCCTTAGTAATCCAATTAAAATGAGGCCGCTCGAGTTTTTGCTACATTTTATTTATAATACTGATATACCATCTAGGGCAGTTTTGGCACTAACTATGGGTTTAAGCAGTATAACTAGAAAAAAGAAGCTTATTAATCTAAAATATTTTCTCAACGTTTTATCAATGTTTAGAAAGCCTGCGTTTTCTATAAAATCTATCATTGGCCTACTTTTTATGTTGGCATTGGTTTGTTACGCCTAAGGTAGATTGATAATAACTGAAACGTTTTTAGTCCTCTCTTCAGTGAAAGAGTTTTCTGTACGTGTACATTTGTTGTGTGGTGAGTTTGTGCGTATCTAGTTTAAATGGTAATTTGTCATGTGTTTTAAATTGCTTTTAACTCGTAAAAGCTATGGAACATTGATGCATTTTCATTTTTATTACTGAGATACCTCATTATTTTCCATCACTATATCTTCAGTAGTATTGAATGTATCTGCATACATTTTTTGACCCAGCCTCTTTCGTAGAAGTGGGATGTGGCATGGGTCCCAGGTTTAATAACAGCATCGTTCATGTGAATGTCTCATTCAGAAGTGTTATTTTGTCAAAGTTGTTATCGGCTTTATGTTGCACTAATTAACAGGAACCATAAAATCATTAATAGATGTGATTAGTCTTTTTGTTCCAGAATTTTGGCAGAGACAAGAGAGCTTACCGTGTTGTGAATAAAATCGAGTCTCTTATTTTTTAAAATAGACTGAGCTTGTAGTATATTGTGTGAACGGCAGATTAAAGAAACAATAGTTGTTTACTCTGTCTCGCTTCTTGGAAGTTCTTCGAGGCATATGTTTCCATAATTTGGGGGTTTTTGAAAATTGAGGAACTAGATTTTTGGGAATTTTGCTCCCAAATATTCTCTTGGTTGCAGTATTCAAAAACTATATTTGTTAAGGTTGTAGTATTTCGTCTCGTGGCCGCCGGGAGAAGATACGATGGACAGTAAATAGCACTGTAAAATTTACTTTACAAGCTGAACTGATCGATCTTAGTTTACCAGTTTGCCAATAAGTAATTCAGATATACTAACGCTCGCCCTTACATTTCAGGTGTTGGTGAGTTTAACTTGCTGTTCCTGATACTTAGTTATGGTGAGAATACCTAGTTCTGGTGTTTCAAAATGTGAACGGTATATAATATATATATATATATATATATATATATATATATACAGGGTGTAATATTATGTCTGGAAACACCCAAATATATCCTTTAATAATTTAAATAATAAATTTGAAACCTCTTACAATCGTGATAGAGATTGGGCATCTAACTTTTTTAGAACAATGTTTTGTTATGTCACACCAACGGGGGACGTCCTGCCGAGGGTTATCGTGAATATTCTTAATGGAAGCCTATACCTTGTGATACATAATTTTAAAGGTAATAGCTTACTGAAATTGAATGCCACAAACCGCATCTCAAGGGAATTATTCTATCAGAAAATAGAGCATTTTTAGTATTGAAAATTTACTGATGTTCAACAATGTAATTTAACATGGTTCTTGCCACAAAATGTGTTACACTAATTGTTTAGCATTTTTTTAAATGTTCAATTAAATAAAACAAAAATTTTCATTTTAAGCTGGTTCTATTAGCACAAATTTGCCAGTTTTTATTACAGGTACAATTATGGAAATACTTGTGTTTATTGATTTCTTATTACAAATAAAAAATAATGTATGCTGTTAGAAAAGTCTTACAACAAACGTTTTACCTGCATTTGGTGTCAAAGCAATTGTTCGAACTGTGTTCCTTCTACGGTTTGACAATGAGCCAATCTTGTGTAAAATGATTCGACAGAGTTGCCTAACATTTCTTCAGTTATCAAAGCAATCTCCTCTATAATCCTGTTTCTTAGGTCTTCCAAATTATGAGGCTTTCTTCTATAAACATTGGATTTTAAATGACCCATAGGAAATAATCGATTGGTGACAAATCCGGAGATCTTGGAGGCCATTCGATTTCTCCTCTTCGGCCAATCCATTTATGAGGAAACCTTAAATCCAAATACTCTCTTACCTGTCTCCCATAATGGGGTGGAGCACCATCCTGCTGAAACCATACATTATCAAAGTATTTCTACTGATTGCAATTTGAATAGCTGGGATTATTTCATTTTGGAGCATATTGTAGTAAAGTTCGGCATTTAAATTTCCATTGATGAAAAAGGGTCCAACAATTTTGTTACCTAAAATTCCACACCATACGTTCAGTTTTTGTGGTTGCTGTGAATGGGACTCAGTAATCCAATGTGGGTTTTCACTTAGCCGACAAGCCCAGTAACGGCAATTGTGCCTGTTAACCATTGCCATTTTAGGAAAAAGTTGCCGCTCATCAGGAATAATAGTATGTTGGTCAGAAAATCTCTATTGTCATCACATTTGCGCATCACAAGTTCACAAAACTCAACTCTTCTGTCGTAATCATCCTCACTTAACTGTTGGACTAAATGAACTTTAAATGGTTTGTATTTATTAATTTTCAAAATCTTACTCACAGACATAGGGTGCATATCATGTTGCTGTGCAGCTTTTCTGAGCGATGTATGTGGGTCTTCAATAAATGTTTGCAAAACATCTAGTGCATGTTCTTCATCTGTTGCAGATTGTATCCTACCCGACTTTGGCCGATTACGTACACTCCCTGTCATTTCAAAACGCTCAATAGTTTTTGATATTGTTGAAACACTTATGGGATTCCTTTCTGGGAAAGTGTCATTAAACAAATTACAAACTTCCCGATAAGAATCTTTGACGATCGCCATATCCTCGCATCATCAACAGAGTAATTCGTTCTCTTTCAGACAATTCCATTAAAATGCCAAATAAAAACTGAACTACTGTAATTAGATAACTTGTTGACAGCAATGCTTCAGAGACACTGATTAACTCGACAGGAATGCTATGACCTTTGTCCATTTGTAATTCCCAAGCTTAGACCTGTCTAGTGAAAGCTCCATGCTCAACAAACTGAAACCTGTAGACCAGATGATTAATAACACAATAATGTTTCTCATAGGCTAGTGACCTTTGTCTCTTTAAACCTTCCTGCTGACTGGAAAACACCAAGTACAGATTCATAAGTAATCAGAGAAAGTTGACTCATAAAGTTTTATTCATTGTAATAAAAACTGGTAAATTTGTACTAATGAAACCAGCTTTTAAAAAAATAAATTGTTTATTTTATTTTAATTGAACACATTTAAAAAATGCTAAAAAATTAGGTGTAAC
Organism: Homalodisca vitripennis; assembly: GCF_021130785.1. Lineage (NCBI taxonomy): Eukaryota > Metazoa > Arthropoda > Insecta > Hemiptera > Cicadellidae > Homalodisca > Homalodisca vitripennis. The sequence goes on from NC_060209.1 coordinate 177,347,834, forward strand.
ACATTTTGTGGCAAGAACCATGTTAAAATTACATTGTTGAACATCAGTAAATTTTCAATACTAAAAATGCTCTATTTTCTGATAGAATAATTCCTTTGAGATGCGGTTTGTGGCATTCAATTCAGTAAGCTATTACCTTTAAAATTATTTATCACAAGGTATAGGCTTCCATTAAGAATATTCACGATACCCTCGGCAGGACGTCCCCCGTTGGTGTGACATAACAAAACATTGTTTCCAAAAAGTAGATGCCCAATCTCTATCACGATTGTAAGACGGTTTCAAATTTATATTTTAATTATTAAAGGATATATTTGGGTGTTTCCAGACATAATATACACCCTGTATATGAATCTCCAATAAGAAATCTTCAAGTTGTTCAAAAAATAAACATTTTCTATATTTCGGCTTAAGCCCTCTTCAGGAAATAAGAAATTATAAATAGGGCTATAAGAACAAATAAAAATAAACATAAAACATCAACACAGAAAATGAAAATTAAGAATGAAATATAGAATGGTAAACATATGGTATTGACGTTTTAAATTTCACTTTGTTGTCTAAGTCACCTTAAATTGTTATCCATTTGGACATTTTGATTAAGTTATGAGCTGATGGGCTTGTTCCATGGTTCTGACTGTTTTGTACTTAAATTTTCTGATATTTTCCTAATTGGTTTCAACTGAATATGTTTCTTCAAAAATTTAAATTATGTTTTAAAACCATGTGCCACTTACAGGTTGCACTGTCTTTTTATGTTTATATGCATACCTACATAGTTCAACAGAACTAGTGATTGGAAAGTGGAGTGGATTTTGAAAAACACACACTTGTTTTTTCTGTTAACTGTTTCACAGCTCATTTAAATTGCATAAAACTGTTGGTAGATTACAAAGAAATATTTTAATCGGACAATTTTCGTGACATTTTGTTATTTAGGCCACTGTTAATCACACAACGTTTTCTTTAAAACACAATTAAAAATAAAATAAAAGATAATAAGGTTAAAAGGTAATAGAGTAGACTGTTTATAGCTGTGGGTTGAATTAACATTTGTCATTACCATTGGTCATAAGTGTATACCGCTATGTATCAATATGAGTAGCAATATAAGACAAAAAGCCATCATGGTTCCTCTAAATTTGAAAATACTGGATAAGTGCATAATGAAATCTTTTAAATTTCAAATCTGCTTAATCTTTTGCATAAGACTGTATGTCAAATTATAAAATTTTCTAAATTTTATCTAATGTTGGAATTTTAATTAATAACTATCTATTATTCTCCGTTTTTCGATGTTTCAATTCCAGTTTTTGGATGGAAGAAACCCAAAAATGGTAAATGCGAGTTTAAAAGTTTAAAGATCATTGAAGGAGAAATTTTCCTCATGACAAGTGAGTTTTAGAAGTATTAATATTTAGTTTTTACTCGGTTTCATTCGACTAAAACTATTCGTTCTTTAGCAAAAGCGTTCAAAGTAATACGGAATTACATCAAAGTATATAATCAGTAGAGCAAATATTTTGTTTAAAAGAGTGGGCGGACAGTTAACAGAACAGACTGGCATTAAACACGTTCTTGGAGTTTCCTCGACCTTTGTGAGAACAGGGACAAAACACGGAGAACGTCAATACCAACTAAAAGTTCCTTTTATTTATAGACACAAAGTGATGTGAAAATGTAATTACCTAACAAAGAGCACTTTCATACCAAAGTGTTATAACACAGTTAGCTCACGTAATTGTCCCGGGGAGGTGCCGCGCCATATAGTGATCACTTATAACTTTCCTCATCTCAAGTATTTCTTGGTAATAACTGCGTAATAATTGTTAGCTCTAAGTTTTCCCACTGTAAAGATTTTATACAAACAAACATTGGCAGTGAATAATATAAATTATTTGCCACTCCATTTACTGGCTGAGCGGTTAGCGAACCATATCGTTCAAAGGGCTGGGGAAATGTAGTTTTTCTCTGTAGTTCTTTCCGCATGATATTCGGAGAACAAAATCACCTATATACTTGAAAATTTTGGAAGAATCATCATATCTATATAAAAAACATTGAGTTTCGATAATGGTGGATCTTAATAGGATTTGACTGATCGTTTAGTGCACACTTTATATTGGTGTGTATGGGTAACTATGAAGGCAACGCGAAAATCGCAGAATAAATTAATCTGGAGCTTATTCATGTGGGGTTTAACACATGTAGTATAGACGACATTTTGCATGCAATGAAAGCCTGCGTATAGAGCATACAAGTCCTATTAGTATCTTCCTACCTAATTTAATTCTTTGTTTTATGTTTTTAGCTCGAATTAATACGTATTATTTCTTTCATACTGGTCTGTCTACAATATGTATTTCTGACATTGATTCTTGTCCTGACAATAAATTCCGCTGGTTATTAAAAAGTATTATTTTTAAACTACTTTACAGCGATCAAAAGTGCTGAAGTGGATTTCTTCGTTCAGCCTACTATGTCACTAACAGAACGTACACTTTGTTTAATATGAAAATAGACATTTTTTAAATCTCCGATTTGGATACAATTTGAGCAAATCCTATTATTTAAGCAAGGCTAATTCCTATGGTTTATAATTATCCTCGCACATGAAACTATTTTTGTATCATAAACTCTGGTCTATTTTATAGTGTGCCGACCCTCAAATATATCTCCAATATAATAATAGGGATATTGGACAACTCAGAATAAATGCAAACCAATAATATTCAATATAACCGTCGTTAATTCGTGTAATCATTTTACCTTTAAATCCTTACTTGATGTCTACAATCATACCAGTGGAATGAGATTTTTAAAGAAACTGTTTGATTTTATTTTAGGTAGGTTGTTTATATTTGTTTATAATTGTCTTACTAAAAAGCAGATTAACCAATGCACGATCTAAGATATTTACAATTGAATACCCCACATACCGATCTGTTGAGAATAAGTTAAAGATGATCTGGTGGTATGACATTTCTAATGATTTAGTTATCACGGAAAGTATCTGTTGCAGGATGTCGCTTTAGACAAGAAACAGGTTTAAGTAATGTGGATGTACAATGCAATTTTATGCTCAGAAAGGAATAAATTATGGGAATTTGTTTGTTTGAAATTTTGTGTTGGTGGTGGTTTGGGTGGACGCAGATAAGATAATCCAGGGATGAATGTCACACCGAGAGGCCACGGGTTCTGATAGAGACCATGTTGCGGGATAGGACGGATTGTTCATCGTCAAAAACAGGGTTGGTTTTATGTAAAGCTAGGTTGGGCACCGGGGGGGTAGGGGGGTAGGTAGTTGTATGGGGGGTGTTTATTGAGTTGGGAGTTTGGTGTTATGGAGTGATTTGGGTATGAGGGGTTGTGTTAGGGGGTTGGGGGGGGGGTGTTTTGGGTGGGGGGTATGGGGGGTGTGGTGTTGGGGGGTGGGGGTGTGTGGTGTTGGGGGGGTGGGGGGGTGGATGGGGTGGGTTTTGGTGTGTTTGGGGGTTATTGGGTGTTTATGTGGTGGATTGGGTGGGGGGGGGGTGGTTGTGTAGGGTGTGGGGGGGTGATTGTAGGGGGGGGGTTTGGGAGGGGGTTTTTTGATAGGGTGGGGTTGTGGTTGGGGGGTGGTGTGTGTTGGTTTTTTTGGGTGGGGGGGGGGGGGGGGGGGGTTATGGGTTGTTTTGGGGATTGTGTTATGGTGGGAGTGGGGGTATGGTATGGATTTTTTTGGGGTTTTTGTGTGATAGGTATTTTGGTGTTGGGGGAGGGGGGTTGGGGTGGGTTAGGTGGTGGTTTTGTGGTGGGGGGGTAGGGGGGGGGGTGGGGGTAAGGGTGTGGTTTTGAGGTGGGGGGGGGGGGGTTGGTTGTTTATTGGGGTGTGGGGGATGGGGTTTGGTATTGGTTATGGTGGGTGTTTGGGTTTGGTTTTTGATATGGGGTTTTAAGGGGGGTGTATTGGGGTGGGTGGGGGGGGAGAGTGTAGTGTTATTGGTAGTGTTTGGTATGGGTGTGTGTGTTGGTGTAAGTGGTGTGTTTGTGGTGTGTTTGGGGGGTGGGAGGGTGGGGTGTTTTGGGAGGGGGGTTTTGTGGTGGGGTTGTAATTGTTTTTAAGGGGGTGTGTTTTGTAGGTTTTGGGGGGGGGGGGGGGGGGGGTTGGGGGGTTGGGGAGGGTTGGGGGGGGTTTTGGTAGTGGGGGGTGTTGAGGGGGATAGTTTGGGGGGGGTTATGTGGTTTTTTGGGGGGGTTGTTTGGAGGGGGGGTTTTTTTTTTTTAGTGAGGGTTTAGGTTTAGTGTTGTTATATGTGGTTTGAGGGTGTGGGGGGGTTGGGGGGGATTGGTGTTTGGAGGTGAGGAGGGATGGGATATATAAGGAGGGGTTTTGTGAGTTGGGTAGGATGGTTGTTTGGTGTGTGGATGGGGGGGGTGGAGGGTTTTGGTGGATTGTTGGGTTGGAATTTTGGTAGGAAGGGGTAGGGAGGGGGGGGGGGATTTGGGGGAGAGGGGTGGGTGGTTGGTTGTTGGTATAGTTGGTTGGTAGTGGGGGGGGAAGGGGTTTGTTGTTAGGTGGGGGGGGTGTTTGTGAAGGGGGGGGTGGTGGGGGTGGGGGGTGTGGGTTTTTTGGTGGGTGGGTATGTGGTGGTGAGGAGTGGGGGGTTGAGGTGGGGTGTGGGGGGGGGTGTTGGGGGGGGGGGTGGTATGTTGGGGTTGGGGTGTGTGGTGAGTGGGTGGGGTGTTTTAAGGAGGTGGTTGGGGGTGTTTTGTGGGGGGGGGGGTGGGGTGGTTTGTTGTTTGGTGGGGGGGGTTGAGGTGGGGGGTTGGTGGGGGTGGGGGGGGTGGGGGGGGGGTGGGGGGGGTTGGGGTGTTGGAGATGGTTTTGTGTTTGGTGTAGGGGGTGGGGGTTGGGGGGTGGGGGAGGGGTGGGGTGGGATTTGTTTTTGTGGGTTAGTATGGTTGTGGGGAGTGGGGGGGGGGGGTGGGGGGGGTGTGGGGGGGAGTTTTTTTTGGTTGGGGGGGGGGGGGGGTGTTTTTGGTTTTGGTGTGGGGTGTGGGGTAGGTGGGGGTTTTGGGTTGGGGGGGGGGGTGGGGGGGGGGGGGGGGGTTGGTTTGGTATTGGGGGGTTGGGGGGGTGGGTGTGGGGGGGGGGGGGGGTTTGGTTGGGTTTGTGGGGTGGGGGGGGGTTATTGGGGGTTGGTGGGGGGGGGTTGGGGTTGGGGGGGGTGTGTTTTGGGGGGTGGGGGGGGGGGGGGTGGGGGTTTTTATGGTTGGGTGGTGGGGTGGGGGGGGGGGGGGTGGTGGGGTATGGGGGGGGTGTGGTGGGGGGTTGGGGTGGTGTTAGGGGGGGGGTGGGGGTGGTTTGGGTGTTGGGGTGTGTGAGGATGGGTGGGGGGTGGGTGTGGGGTTGTTTGGTTTGTTTTGTTTGGGGGTTTGTTTGGGGTGGGTGGATGGGGTTGGGGGTTGTTTTATATGGGGGGGGGTTGGGTGGGGGTGGATGTGGGGAGTGGGGGTTTGTGTTTGAGATAAAGTTGTTGTGGTGGGGGGGAATGTGTTTGGGGTTTTGTATAGGTTTGGGGGTTAAAAATTTTTGTTTGGGTGTTTTTGGAGGGGATGGGATTTTGGGTAGGGTGGATGAGGGGGGTGGTTGGTTGGGGTTGATATATTGGGTTTTTTGGGGGGTTTATGGTTGGATGTGTGGTGGGTTTTTTGAGGATGTGGGGGGGGTTTATATTGTTATTGATGGGGGGTGGGTGTGTTGTGGGTTTGTGGTGGTAGGGGTGGGGGGGTGTTTGGAGGGTGGAGGTTTAAATGGTTTGTGGGTTTTGGGAGAGGGGGTTGGAGTAGGGTGGGGGGGGGGGTTGGGGGGTAGGGTGTTGGTTTTTTTTGGGTTTTGGGGTGGGGGTAGGGGTAAAGGGTGGGGGTGTTGGGGGGGGGGGGTTGAAGGGGGGGTTAAAAAGTGGGGTTGGGGGGTTGGGTTGTGGTTGTGGGGGAAAGAGGGGTTTTTGTGAGTGGTTTTGGGGATGAGGGGTGTGTTGGTAGTAGGGGGATGGGGATGTGGGTTTGATTATGTGTTGTTGGTGAGGTTGGGGGGGGGGTTTTGGAGGGGGGTGTGTGGGGGGGGGGGTTTTTTGGGGCAGGGGGAATGGATATTGTTTTATTTTGGTGTTTTGTAGTGAGGATTTTAAGAGGAAGGTGTTTATGGTGTTGTAGGAATTGTTGTTAGTTGGGTGGAGATTGGGTTGGTTTGGGGGAGGTGGGGTTGGGGGGGGGGGGGGGGTGGGGGGTGTGTTGTTATTGGGTTTGGGGGGGGGGGGGGGTTTAGGGGGTTTAGGTGATATGTGGGTTGTGTGTGGTTGTGGGTTTTGGGGGGGGGTATGTTATGATAGGGGTTAGTGTTGGGGTTGGGGTGAGGTGGGGGGTGGATAAGGGTGGAGGTTTAGGGTTGGGGGGGTTGGGGAGGGGGGTTTTGGGGTAGGGGTTGGGGGGTTGTAGGTTGTGTGTTTTTTATAGGAAAAGTGTTTGGTGGGTGGGGGGGAGGGGTAATGATGGTGTGGTGGGGGGGTTAGGGGGGGGGGGGTGGGGTTTGGGGTGGGGTGTGTTTGTGGAAAGTAGTGGTTTGTTGGAGTGTTTTGGGGATGAGGGGTGTGGGTTTTTAAATTTATGGGGGGATGGGGTTGGGTGATTATGTGGTGTTGGGTGGTTTTTTAGGGTTAGGGGGGGGGGGGGGGTTTGGGGGGGTTGGGGGTTGGGGGGGGTTTTTTTTAAAGGGGGGGATATGGAGATTGTTTATGTGGGGTTGTGATGGATGTTGTTGGGGATGGTTTTTTGGGGTTTGGGGTGTGGATTTGGGTTGTGGGTGGTTATGTGTGGGTTATTAAGGTGGTTAATGGGGGGGTGAGGGGGGGGGGTTGAATGTGGGGGAGGGGGTATGGGGGGATTGTGGGGGTTGGGGTGTATTGGTGGGGAGGGGTAGGGGGAATTTTGGTGAGGGGAAGAGGAGGGGTGGGGGTATGTGTTTAGTTTTAGGGGTTTTTTTGTGTTATAGGGAGGATGGGGGTTTATTAGGGGGTGGTGGGTGGGGGGTGTGTGGGAGTGGTTGGGTTGAGGAAGGTGATGGTGTGAGGTGTTAAAGGGTTTGGTGTGTTGGGTATGAATGAAAGGAGTATTGGTTTTTGGGGATTGGGGGGGGGGTGGAAGTTTTGTTGAATGGATGGATGGTGGGGGTGGTTTAGTGGGGGGTTGTTTAGGGGGTGGTTGGGGTTAATTAGTTTGGTGGTGTAGTGTTGAAAGGAGGTGGGTTTATTGGGGGAAAAATTGTTATGTATTGAGAGTATAAATTGGAGAGGGGGAGACAGGGGGGAGTATTGGGGGAAATTAGGGGGGGTTGATAGTAGGGGGAGGGAGGGGGAATGTTTTTAAGAGGGTATGGGAAGAGGGGGAGGGAGGAGGGGAATGTGTTGGGGGGGGTGGTTGTGTATGGGGTTGAGGGGATTTTGGTGTGTGTGGGAGGGGGGTTTTTTTTGGGTGTGGGGTGGTTGGTTTGTGGGGTGGTGTTGTGGTTGGGGGTGGGGTGTGTGTGTGTGTTGTGTTTTTTTGTTTTTTTTTGGGTTTTTGGGGAGGTGGGGTTGTTGGGAGTTGGGTGGGGGAGTTGTTAAAGAGAGTTTATAGGTTAAGGTAATTATGGTTTGGGTTGGAATTAATTATAATTGGAAGGGGGGATGAGGGGAAAGGGATTGGTTATGTGAAGATTGAGGGATAAGGAATTGATGGATAATATGAGGGGAGGGGGGGGGGGAGGTGAGGGGGGTGAGGGATGTTAAGGAAGGTAAATAGTATGTATAGGGAGAAAGGGGGGTGTGTGTGGTATGTTGTGTGTTTGTGGTGTGAGTGTGTGTGTGTGTGGGTGTGGGTGTGGAGTTGGGGGGGGGTGTATGGGGTGTTTTAAAAGGGGGGTTATGGGGGGGTTGGTGGATGGGTGTGGGGGTTGGGGATTAATAGGGGAGGTAAAAAACCCTTTGATGTTTTGATTTCCTGGTTATTATTGTAAAGATGGATAGATGTAAATGGGGATATAGGTGTAAAATAATGTTATAGGGTTTTATAAGTTGGTGTTATTTCATACATGATTTTATATAAATTTACTTATTAAATACAATAGAGTGAAAAGAATTTTGTTTTAAATATTAGTATATACTGAACTAAATACAGGGAGTGGTATGGATATAGATATGGTTTCTCGCAAGCATTTGTTGTCTTTTATCAAGATGAGTGGGAAATCAGCTACCTAGATCTAGGCGTGTTTTATTGATGTCATATATTATAGAGGAATGGTAATATTGCTTTTATAATTACTAATCATTCTTGAGGAAATAAAATTATGGATAAAAAAAAATAAATGAATATTAATTGGCTTAACGGGGATTTGAAATTAAATAAAACCAATATTTGGCAATTACAGTAGAATTACCCTTGCGTACCGATAGCTGAAATCCATTTAATTTTTTTAGTCTGTATCCGTCTCAATAAACGTTCAAAAAAGGAAGTAAGGACTTTAGACCTTGATATTTTGTCTGAAGCCTTTTTTTTTATCTGGAGAGACGCTTTAAAACTTTACATCACGAATTTTCTCATTAAATCTGAGTTTTTGGGGATACATGTTTGTGATATACTTGTCCCCAAACTTATAAACATATAAAATGCCATGCTTATTTATTGTTCAGGTCTCTTCTTGCTGCATTAACGGATACGGGGAAGAGCAAAAGCTTACATTTAAGTTCTTATGTTTATGAACCTCTCCGAATATGGGTGATCGGTTTAAAAAAAAAACGTATTAAAATTTATTTGAAGTTTTTGGTTACTCTATTACAAGTTGTGTCCAGAGCAAACTAAACAAATGTTCATTATTTAAGCGAACATGTAAGTTAAAAAGACACAATATTTATTGATTGGTTTTAAAACCGTTAAAAACCAAATTTAGCCTTTGTGGCTTATTACTCTTTTATATGATATGTCAGTGCCATTTTACAAGGTTCATTAACGTATACAAATATAATCAAAAAAATAAAAAAAATATATGACTTTGTAGAAGTTTTTCTTTTTATATTAAGCCATGCTTAAAAACACGGGTAAAACAAACGTTTCCAAAAAATGAACCTATTGCTACCATCGATTTATGTCACGCCCGAAACCCCCTTTCCTTCATATTAAAAATTTCATAAAACTTTTTGACTCCTGTTTATCCCAGATTCAGAATTTATAAAGTAATATATAGAGAAAATTTAATATAATATATAGTATTTAAAATATTTATGTTAATATATAGAGTATAATTTTACATCACTTTTTTGGTTTTTCGAACAAGAAAAAAGGATTTTTTGTAGAGATTTCTTTCAGATTTCTCTATTTTCTATAATAATTTTTTAAAATTCCCTTCTTGGCGCACGGCCATTATTTAGTAACCCCAAAATAAAATAAAAAATTATGATAATAATAATTCTCATATTTAAAAATTATTGCATTTTACATGAAATACAAAATATTCATATATAGACATGTACTCAGGCGTTGGTGTCCCCATGGCCGTGTTAAATGTTAAAAATGATGACGCTTTTAATTGTTTACTGTTATATTATGTTTAACAAAAGTTTAAAAACGATAATGGTGCAATCTTTTTTAAAACCCAAACATATCATCAAAATCCTTTAGAGAATACTAGAGAAGAAGTAAAATCTGTCTTTAAGAATCCTTTTAAAAATTAATATTTGGTTGTTTTCATAGGCGGGAATACAACAAGTACTCACCTAGGAGTTATAAATGTGACCGTTCAAAACTAATCCATAGGCCAAGGGAACGATGTCATGTAAGACGATAAAAAGGAAAAAAAATAACTGCACACCTCGACGCAATACCTAAAATGATATATTACAAAATGACCTTTTTTTCATTACGGGAATATATCAGTTTTTTAAAATACAGTTTGTTTTTTTTTACAATTTGTTGGGGAGTAATTTTGGTTTCCAGCCACCACGCTGCATAAATAGTAACCACTCACTGGTACTTTACTATTATAAACACGTGCTATTAAACCCTACCCCGATACAGAATTAAAATGAGTATCATGTGGCTACTAATATATATCCGATAATATTTCTTGGCGTGAATGTAGAATTTGCAATTAAATAAAAGTAACCAAAAACTGCAGTTTAGATATTATAACCAGGGGAGTGAGAGTTAGTGAAGCTAAGTGATTCTAGTCTGAACCTCAAGTTATAGTTTTTCTGGGGAAATGTTTAAAAAAATTGGTATTTTAATATAATGACCTGTATGTCTTGCGGTCCCATCTTATCTCGAGATGCACGTGCCCAGCCAAATCTCAACCTTTACACATAAATACAATAAAGGTAATATATAAATATTATGATAGAATTGAATAGGGATGTAATGTAGGAAAATAATAGTTTTAAGTTGAGATTTTGTAAAGTTTCTGATCAGAACTGTAAAAAAATAAATGGTAATAATCGTTTTATTTTAAGTGACTTTGGTACGCTTTAAAGTACTTTTACCAATTAAACCATGACATAAACTACCAACCTTCGAGAAAAAAAGACTAACTTTGGTTAGCTGTAAAAAAATAATTTTTAAAAATAATTTTATGAACTACGCGGTTTTTTGACATTTACTTTTAAATGAATCTAGCTTAATATTAATTCGCTCACAGGAGTAATGATAGTTTTTTCCTTCTGATAAATTATTTTACCCTGAGTTAATTTGTAATATCCTATTAAAAATCCTATATATCTTTATACAAGTGTTCTTTATTTTATAAATCTGGTCTTTAAATTAACAGTTAAAAAAAGATAAATTAACAGCAGCTTATATTAGCTTCGGTTGTAACCATATGTAACAATCATTAGCTATAAGTTGCACCAATTTCCAGAAGTCTATTAATTTTTTAAACTTTGCATACTGTATTCAAAGGACCGATGACAATGCTAAAAATTTTAGATCATAAGTTATTCCATTAAATCTTATTTAAGGGACCCTTAGCACAGATTAGATTATCTTGTTAAGATACCTCTCGATAGAGCTACCGCCGATCTGCGCTAACCCACTTTCAACCCCAGGCAATCGCGCGAACCCAGCGTTCAACTCTACCATTCAAATCTGCTGCTAACCCACATTTAAGTCTCCATTCGTCTACGTATGTCTTCGAATGCTGACTCTTCTAATTTATAAGATTATAGTAGTCATCCAGTCTCTGCCATTCCGATGGTTTTCCGTTACAGCCATATCTCAAAATTACACGATCCATATATATGTTGCTTTGTTTAGTATTACATTACGAAAATACTAATTTGAGGTTGTTTGCTTTACAGAGAAGACATACGATATTAGATTTATCAACAAACCTTTAGTGTGTTTTTAACTACATATCCATTTCAACAAATATTCCTAATTTTTCTTGTATTTACAATTTATTTACTATCAATAAAGTTAACAATACAGTTGAGTCTTATTTTACACATACCGACAGATGTAAACTAAGTAAATTAAATAAGAAATGTTCCAAAATATGGTTGATAAATTCTTAATTCTGAACTTACAGGCAACCATTATTTTATTATGTATGTGTATATGTTGCATCGCAAAAAGTAGCTTTCAGCTCCGGGGCCGGGACTCGAACCCAATCTCTCACTCCTTGCACGTTTGAATGTGCGTACCCTTACTCCACAGAGCCCTTCACTTTTTAGAATATCAAAAAAAAGTTAAGCTCTGTGGGTTTAATGTAGCACATCCATCCGCAAGTGAATGAGAGATCCGGTTTCGAGTCCCGGCGAAGCAACAGTAATAACTGTGTTGCGATTCCAATATATTTAATTTTTATATAATATATATAGTATATATTAAGATAGTATTATAAATATTGCCTAATAGAGCAAAATAGAAGCAATTAAGTATATAATAATTAAAAATGATTTACGAACTAAAAAGTGCAACTTCGTTATGGGATTAACAGTATGAATTAATATAATATCTCAAAACGATAATAGTTATAATAACACTCAGTAAGAATGAAAATAGTATTTCCTTTAACCAACATTACATTAATTAAATACTTCACATACCAAATCCCCAAAGACCACACAAGGTGTTTCAAATCACCACGAGTTCCTTGTAGCTTAGATGCCACCTTCGAATATTATGACAATAATTAATCTAGAAGAAACGGCAAGCTCCGAGTCTCCAAGGATCAAGCCCTGACATCGTTAATTGCATAATCTCGAGAGTCATATTGAGGCATGCAGATGCTAATGTTCCCCCTTGGTTACAATATTCGACAAGGAACCTTTAATGAGGCAAACCGTTACAGAAACGCCCAAGCCAAAAAACCTGGTCCGACCCCCGACCACCCTTATCTAGCTCGCATAATTTCTGCTGGACAATGTCGTATGTACACTTAGTCGATATAGACTTTAAGACGGTCATCGGATTGATAAGCTTGATTGCTCCTAAATTATTTAAAATGAAATCACCCAGCATTAGAGAAGATACTCCTTTTAAAAAAATGATGAATTGCGGAATAATTAGTCTAAAATACCTCACATTTCCGACAGAAACTAATTGATTAATCAAACTAAAAAATGAAAAATTAAATACTAGATTGAAAAAACTAAAATCTACTCTTTTAAAAAAAATATGCTCTAACCAAACTAAAAGAGAAAATAATTTTTTTATTTGACGAAAGAATAATTATTATTAGAAGAAAGCAAAGACAATCAATCATAGTCAATCACCCGCAACTAAGATATTTAACGTTATTCTATGCAGAATTAATATTAATTCAGATAAAAACGTGTGGGTGCATAAGTACGCATTCATGAAGTCTCCTTTTCTCAATATAATTAACCGAAGAGAATTTGTAATGTTCGGAATATAAATTTTACATGTGCTGAAATATATAAATATACAGTTCATGATATTATAGATCGAACTTAACTGTCAAAATTTAATGATTTTTTTAAGATATAGAAACTAATTGGGATGTAATTTTTACTTTAGTTTTGTTTTTACTAAAATTTGCCAGCTACTGAGATTTTAAATTATTAAAGAAAAAGAATAAATTAAAAAAAAGTAAACTTCTAAAATCCTTAAAAAAAATTATATTTTGTTTATTGTTCGAATCTAAAATTAAAACGTGTATCACTATTTACTATTCGATTATCAAAGCATATACATTACTCATTTTACCTCGTAGTACCTAACCCCACTGAAGATTTATGAGTTTTATATTTTCAATTACTGTGTGAACAAATATTAGAGAGTATACCATAACAAAGATACACTATTGAATTTAGTTTTAGATCATGTATATAGATTACTCAACGTCGATATAAGTGAAAACATAACTTATCTATTAGAATTTTGCGAGAATATGAACAAAACTCAGCTCCGCAAAGCAACATACCTTTTTAGGGATTTTCGTCTTTCGCTTCCCTTAAAACGGAATTCATTACTTCGTTTATGTGCTAGGCGTTTTACCCTATCAGATCTGTGAGTCGAAAAATTTAAGCCCATGAATTATCTTGTGTTATCAAACATATCCACCCATAACTCACAAAAACAAGAATTTGTTAGATGCATCGGTAAGTAGTTTATGTGTGAAAAAAAACGAAAGCTAAAATTCTCCTTTTAATACTTAAGATACTATCATGTTTAGACGGTATTCATCCAAAAACAGAAGCATTTATTTAAACATTTTTTAAAAAAGCCCTATCACGTGTGTTGGATCTCAAAAGTCTGAAAGTTTCTTATGAAAGGGAATTATTTCGAATATATTATGTATCGTACTTTTATTAACTTATCTTGAAATATACTTAAAAATATCTCAAAAAAAGTTTTGTAACAGCGATTCCATAAAGTTTAAAACAATTTTTGAAAGAGCTGTGTTGAAACGTATTACAATTTACAGATATAATTAAAACTACAACGTATAAATTAACAATTATTTTAGTACAGATTAGAGGATTTTATACACCAACGAGAATTAGTTGCTGAGCCTTCGTCCCGTTTGTTGAGTCTCAAAAGTCAGGAACGGATTACTTACTTTGGGTTTCAGAAACTTGAGTAAAATCTGTTATTTATACTCATTATAACATTATTAATGTTTTCGGCACCCATATGCTCCCAACACTCATTCCAGTATTTCTGTTTATCAATACTATTTAAAAGGACGATTACATTTATCATTGGGAGACGAACGCTTTCAAATTTTCAATCATCTTTCAAGCCTTGGTTTTCCATATGTAACTATCAGTGTTGGAACTTAAACAACACGATATCACAATTATTAAAAATTGTAAAAAAATAACATCTTTATCGGTATTTCTCATGAGTTGTCGTGAGAATAATATCAATTTTAAATGTTTTTCACAAAATTAAATGTGAAAAATATTTGGCATTAAAATATTAGCGGGTATTTGTGAGTTTTCCGCGCGTCTTATGTAACTTGCATTTTGGTCGTGATAGATTTCGAGTATGATTGGTTAAGTACTTAATCCAAAGTGTATATTCAATTTAACGATCTAAGATAATTTCCCTTTGGGGTTAGAGCAAAATAATGTATTCCAGATTAAGTCAAATTTCAATATTCTGATTCGGGACACTTTAATAACAGTAAACTGCTTTTCTCTTTAATCCCATTAAGAATGAGTATTTTGACGAGTTTTTATTTAAGTCAAAAAATATTCCCTCCTAATTTGACAATAATGCATTTGTAAAAAAAATGAACACTGCGATTTCACGAGACGAGAATTAAAAATATAAAATAACCACACTAAATTCAACGTTAAAAGCTAAATGATATTAACGTTCATATAATGAAGCAGTTTTCCCTTCATAACTAATTCCCTTAGCTTCACTCAGATAGCTTACGGCGAATATTCCATTTGCCATATCTGCAAGAGGGCATCGGTCGATGTCTTCGCTCTCAGTCGTCTCCTTTGAGTTCTGAGTTCTAGCTAACAACCGTGTCACACATAAAGATTCTGTAGTTATGGAGAGTTTCTGTCTTGAGGTTTGATATAATTGTTCATGGATAGTTGAGTCTATTAATCAGTTTTTAATCTACCGAAATGTTTTGATCGTTGTTCTCTTGGCGTCGCTTTAAGCGGCGTTTCAGGTAACCGCATTTGGGTGCTTTGGTATATTCACTCTACAGGCCCTTTGTGAAACCTTGTATCATAGTCAAACTATTAAGTTGGGGCCAATGTTGTACATTATGGAATATTTACAATAACACACTTCAACGAGAGACGAAACATGTTGCCGGGGTTTCCAAGCACTCCACCATGTGTGTTTGAGAGGGCCCTTATATTACATATGCAAAGCAATTATACCTGAATGTCAACGATTATTACATTATAAATGTGAAGTAATTAAGCTTATTTTTAAGTAGAATGTGGGCCTACCTGATGACGATTAAAGAGTATTATTTTTCATTTATTATTTATAATATTACAAACGAAAATGAGAATGTCAATATATTATATAATAATATAACATATTTTTTCCATTATTTTATGATTAAATGTATTAATTTAGCATGCATTCAAATTCCGTATATAATTTTGGGGTGTACAAAAAATTTCATTTTACATTTATTCCCCCGACTATTACTGTTATAGAACATTTGAGTTTATACATTTTCAGTAGATTGGTACTTTATCAAGACTCGAAGGGCAACGATTGTAGATAAATAAGAGAAAACTAAGGTTTTCAAATATTATAATTGCAAACTTGATTGGCCTGTTATAATTTTTAACATCAATAAATTATTGCATGTATTATATTCAAACACCGTATATTTCCGAGTCCGACGACAAAGCGGTTAACTGTCAGCAGAGACTCAGTGATCTGACGCTGCGTATGACAATCGTCACACCTGTCATAGCACCGAGACTCGTGACATTCCGCCTCATGATATTTATTTCCCTCTACTTATGTACCAGATCCAATATCTTATACGCGTGTCGGACAACAGATTCGATTTACTAGTGACAAGAGACTAAGGTGACGGCTGTGCGGGTTAACAGCTCAACACCTGTCCTCCAATACACCAGTGCGCTGACTTCCGCCTCTATATTATTTTCCCTCACGAATGATTACCAGAAATTTCCAATATAAACTCTCGCGTGCGAAACAAGACCTTCAGCTGTCGACAAAGACGCTAGGTGACCTAGCGGATGAGCAATCTCACACATGTCATCACACCGAGCTCAGTGACATTCCGCCTCAGATATAATTTCCCCTGAACGTAATTACCGATTCCAAAATCTTACCTCTGTCATCACAACCGTTAGAGCTGTCGAGCATATAACCAAGTGACGCATGCGGATGAGAGCAATCGTCACACACAGTCATGATGCACCATAGCTCGTGACATTCCCCTCAATAATATTTTTCCTAGTCGTTATTACCAGATTCCAATATCTTTATCGCGTGTCGACAGCAACCCGTTTAGCTGTCGACTGTCAGACCACGGTGACGCTGCAGGAGCAAGTCATCACACCTGTCATACACCGAGCCGGGGACATTCCCCCCTCATATATTATAATCTCCTTCTATGACCAAATTTCCCCAATAACAGTACTCGCGTTCGACACTGACCGATACTGTCGAGCAAGTCCTAAGGTTACGCTCGCTGCAGACAAATCTCACACCCTGTTCATAGAGCGCCAATGCACGTGATTATTCCGCCCTCAATCATTATTTCCTGTCGTATGAGTACCAAGTATCCCAAACTTTTCCTTTCGCGTGTCGACACAACCGTTACTAGTCGACAGAATCCTAGTGACCTGCGGATGAATCAAAATCTCGACACCTTGTATAGCACCGAGATGCTCGTGACTAGTTCCCCGCGAATATTAGTTCTCTGGCGTTGGTACAAAACCCAACCCCCCCCCACCACTTTATACTACACAGACCGTTAGCTGTCGACAAGACCTAGGTGTCGCATCTTCATGCTCCCGACTCGACACCTGTCATAGCACCGATGCTCGTATCATTCCGACACCGATGATGTTTTAGTTATACCAACATACCAGATGGCCAATATTAGTTACACTCTATACGAAACAGACCGTTGAGATGTCGAGCATGAGAAACCGACTTATCCTTCATCTCATCTCCCACACCCCCCTAGAATGATGAAATGGATCACGGTCTTCACGCCCCCTCACAACATGTCAGGTACATATGTACCAAAATTGTCCAAAAGCTTACCTCTCTATACCGAAACAGACCGTTAGCTGTGACCGCGGACCGCGTGCCCACGAAGGCGGAGGATGTATATACTAAATAAAGGTCATAAGAGGAAATATTGCTAGGGTGTGGACACAGAAGAAATTGTTTGGACTGGCGTTTTTACTGTGAAATTTATTCACATAAAACTGCCTGTTGTCCGACACAGATAAGAGAGGATGTTACAGTATTGTACCTTGTGACGGGCTGAGGGTGTGATGAGATATCATGGTCATTCTAGACCCGATGCGAGTGGTATGGTAAAAGATTTTGTTGTGGAATGTAGGTAATGTAAAGTTAACAATTATAGGAATAGGGTAGTATATTAAAGTTTGCTGGCAGTGATGTGTAATTGGTGAAGGATGGCGGATGGTGAAATACAGATAATAAGGTATTTAGATAAGATGCTCGGATATGGAAAACTCTTGTTTGTTGATTGTAAGTAGGTAACTGTTTAACAATATTTATGTATAGAGTGGAGGACACAGTAAAGTTAGATGTACGTGATACTTGTCTAAGTGGATAGAATGAGGAGGACATGTTATATAAATGTCTTTGAGGACAATTTGGAGAAGAATTTAAGAAAATTGTTGTTGGAAGTCAGTTGGTAATGTTTAATATGTTAGTATTAAGAGATGGAAAAGGATCCGACTGTCTAGGATATTGTAAGGGGGTACGGAGGGAGGAGACGCACTTGACAAATAAGTATGTGATATAAGAGGAAATTGGTGAAAATTTAAGAAGATGTTTTGTGTTACTGGAGGTGGTTAATAGTTTAATTAATGCGTATAGTGAGTCTTTAACAGTATAAAGGTAAGGTTAGGAGGGCGATGAGTTAATAGATAGAGGAGGTGGTGAATTAGAAATAAGGAATTGATAAGTGGAAAGGGTATGGAAGAAGATGTGTGTTTTAATGAGGGTTGAAATGATTCCCATTAATATATCGTAAGACGGTTTCATCTAAGGCTCAGGATAGGAGGACTTTCTGTCCATGTGGGTCTAGGAGGAGCGGTGTGACAATAGATATACTGACAATAGAGAATAGGGATAGGGTTGTAAGAAAATGTGTGGTGTGAATGGGAAGATGGGTAAGGTGGAATTGTGAGGTGGAGGAGTGGAGTTTATGTAAGGTGATGTAGTATTTAAGTGGTGTAGGAGGGAGGTTGTTGATTGAGATAATAAGGGATTTGAGAATTGAGAGAGGGTAGGAACGGCCCCAGATATTGTTTGGAATGTAGATGGTAAGAGTTGTATGTTAAGTATGACGGTGGTTAAAATTGGTTATAAGTGTTTTGGGGGTTTTTGGTGGGTTGGGTGGTTTTTTAGTTTGGGTGGTGGTATTGTGGGTACATAGAGTGGGTATGGGTTTTAGGGTGATGGTTTTTAGAGTTGGTTTTGTGGGTTGGGGATTTGGTGTGTTGGTTGTTAGTTGTTGTTTCTTGGAGGGGTTACATAAGGATGATTGGTGATAAGTTGGGGGTTGGGGGTGAGAGATGTAAAGGGGTAGTGAGAAAAATATATAATACTTAAAATTGTTGGAGGTATAGGGTGGTTGTGGGTATGATGGGTGTGTTGTTGTTTATGGTGTATGAAGGAGAAGGGTTGAATGTTATGCCCGTTTCGAATGGGGACGTTTAGTATAGGGGAAGGGGGGGGTGATGTGAATATATTTGTTGGGTTGAGTGTATGTATAGGAGTGTGGGGTATTAGGTGGTTTTTGGGTTATAGGGATATTGTGTGGAGTGGGTTTTAATAGAGTAGAATTTTGATGTAGAAATTTTTGGAGGAGTTAACATAGAAGATTGTAGAAGAAATTAGATTATTTTTAGATAAGAGTTTTAAAAGTGGTGGTTATGAATGGTTGGTTTTGTTATGTTATGTAGGTAGTTTGGGTGGTATTATGGTTCAAATGGGGTGGGGGGTTTAAAATTGTTGTATTAGGTGTAAGTGTAGAGTGTTGGGGGATGGGGTAATTTGAAAAAAGATTTGTTTTGTTTTGGTAGGAGAGGTTTTGGGATTTGAAGTAAGGTATGTAATGTTGGGGACAAAGTGAGAGGTGAGTAGGTTTGTGATATGATATAGTAGGTGATGAATGGGGGTATATATTGTTAGAGTTTGGTTTATGTGTGGGTTTGGAATGGGATATATAGATGGGTTAAACAACGATAAGTGGAAAGACAAATAGAGAGATGAACGATAGGTACAGTGGGGTGGGTGGTGATAGTTGGTGTATGTATAATGTGTTTTGGGTGGATTAAATTTGGAAAATGGGGGGTTGGGGGGGGGGTTGGTATTGTGGAGGGTATTGGTTGGATATTGTAGAAGGTGGTTTGCTTGGGCTAGCGGTAGAGAGGTTAAATTTGTGTAGGGTAAAAGAGTATGAGGAATTAGTGATATGTACCAAGTTACAGATATTGTTGATTTTATATATTGAGGCATGACACTAGATATTTATTTCGTGTAAGTTTGGGTTGTATAATGGAAGTGTGTGCATGGTTGGTTGGTATGGCAAATTGGGGGAATAAAGGATGTATACAAGGGGGAAAATATGTAAACTGACGGTCTGTGTAGAAGGTAATGTAAAGAAATTGAGGTTGTGTTGTTTAGAGTTTGGTTTTTTGATGAGTGGTGTGGGTAATTGGGTGTAAAGTAGGTGGTTTGTGTCCATTAATTTTTTATGTGGGCGTGATAATGGCGACAATAACCTTGGAGAGGGTACATATTGTTTAGGAACGTATAGGGGTGTTTGGAGTATGCACATAGTGATATTTTAGTATACTATATTACACAACACAACACTTGTTGTAGGTTGAAAAGAACCTTTAAGATGTGTATTTATCGCACAAAATGGGAGATTTTTATATTGCATCATGTGGGTGGTACTTGGGGTCAATTAGCATAAAACATAAGACAACCAAGTCTTTGAATGGGTGTCTATTTAAAATGTTGATATGGCGTGGAAATAAGATTGGGGTAGTGGTTATTTATTTGATTGTATGACACTTACTAGGTGGGACCAGGACCTACGGGGGGAAGGGGAGGGAATCCGGGGTAATGTGATGTATTTATGATTAGTTAGAATGGGAGTATTATAATGGGGGATGTGAGAATGTGGGACGTGTTGGGGAGTGTATGGGTATAGTAGATGATTGATAATGTGTGTATGATGGATGTGATTGCGGTGTAATTTGTTGAATGGTTAGGTTATAATTTAGTTTTGGGAGGGGTGATTGTAATTATATGTTGATGGTGGGGTTATAATAATTGTTGAAGTGGGGATTTTTAACAAGAAGTGAATATTAAGTATGAGTAGGAGTGGAAAATGGTTTTAAATGTGGAAAAAATGGGGGTAGTTTGGATGGGAGATTGATGATATTAGGTTATGTTTGTTGTTTATAGAATCTGTAATTTTGGGTGTGATAAAAAGGTAAGAAAATAGGGGCATTATGGAAGTGGGAGATACAGTGGATTGGGTTTGTGTATGGTTATGGTACCAGTTTTGTGAAAGTGAAGAAGGTTTAAAAGGTTTTGTAAGGTTGATGATGTATTAAGTATGAAATATGCTTAATTATAGATTTGTATGTTAGGAATGTTGAGTACATTTGTAAAGTGGTTATATATGGAATAATTGTAAGCATATTTTTTGTGGGAAAAGGAAGCCATGCTATCATAGGGCTGTCCTAAAGTGCGAACACTTTTTACTCAGTTTGTACTTTAAGTTGTTATACAATTAGGAATACTTTTCATTTTTATGTTCCATTAAAAGGTACTGGTATAGTAAAAGAATGAGATATCATGCAATGTGCCAATTGATCTTTCATGATACAGCATATGTTATCAATTATTGGTTCCGGCCCAGAAAATATTTCTATTGACAATTTAACCACGTGCCGGGAATGTGTAATTATGTTAAATAAAAACTTTCAATTAACAACACTAAACACTAAAGTACTGTTTTAATCATCCATGCGAATCTCGAATATAACGGTATCGCTGGGTCAGGAGTAAAGAATTTACTTCATACACCCCGAAAGAAATCATTAAATTAACATCATGTCGAGTTTTTTGCAGTAAAAAACCTATCAACATCGTTTTTAAAACAACCGGCCACATTCTTATTATTGTTGACGAGATTCAATGAGATCCCATGTACGTTTTTTCTTGCCCAAACTATTGATCAGAAACTTTTTAATACAAAATTGCAGCAACTATTTACGGGGTATCGCACAACTGTCCATATCATAAATTCTGATCAAAAGGGAATAACAATTTAATGTTACAAGAAATAAAAGAAGTACTTATTTCGGTTATTCCCGTTCAATACCACCAGTCACACTACACCTACAATACCTACATGGGCAATGTTTAATGTAGAGCGCTATAATGGAATTGTGTGGAAAACTGTACAATGGCTCTCAAAAATGAGAATTTTTAAATATTTCTGTCTTTATGAATTAGATTTTTTGGTGAAGGCCTGTACACGCATGAGATGTCTATTATGTACTTCCAAAAATTGCATCCCCACATTAGAGACATGTTATTGGACAATCTAGCGATCTGTGTAAGCGGAGTGTCAACACCAACTTGTCTTTTAAAATCCGGCCTAGATTTATGATAACGCCTCGATTCGTTACTACTAATTATGACCCCTTAGTGAAAGACGTAACGGTTTTAATAAGATGAATAAGCTGATTATTCTTACGTCCCGTCTTCCCTGACGGTCGATCAAGCTACAGATAATCATTAAGACACATAAAACTACCTATACTAATAATTTACAATCCACAGGGCTCAACTTCAGCCAACTCCCAGGCATTGGTGAACTAATGACTTTCTGCGAGAGATGACCTTACTAGACTATCAAACCCTGGCCCACCCACCAAATTCGTAAGACCCTGCGTAGCCAACGTCAGCACCAACCCTCCTTCATGTCATTCACGTTTCCTTTTGAGCGACCACCCGCTCCTCATCTACCCTCAAACAATTGGCTTTATATCACGGATTATCACGTCACAACTGAAAAATGACTGGTGAGAGAATTAACATAACCATATGTTTATTTCCCTAAAGGTACATTACTGGATATAGAATATTTTAATAACCCCAGTTTTAAATTAGGTCTTAGCTAACACATTATAGTGTTTCATCTCGCGCCCACAACTCACTACTTCACATGCGGTCGTGTAGCCTCGATCTACGTCGACTGCGCCTTTTGAACAATCATCCCCTCCATTACAATAGCACCAATGGCTCTGTAACCACTGGCCATAACTCAGTTAGTTTTGTCCTATCACACCACACCTGTCTTCCTAGCAAACACATACAGAATGTAGGATAACAGAACACGGTGCAAACGAGTCTCGAAGCAATGTCCTAATGATGCAGGTGAACCCACACACACATTTCACAGCCCACAATGCTCGGCACATGGTGAACTCTCTTTATTATTTTCGATGTCAATATCTCCCGGGATTCTAGCAACCTATTCGGCAAGTTGGCTAAGCCGGGTAGCAATCGATTAGCGAGCTAGACGTCGGCTTGCGGGGGAACAATCTAACACACCTTCACAAAGCTCCAATGATACGTATAAGGCACTCTAATTTAAAACGAAAACCATACCAATATCACCCGGATCATAGATAACTATTCGATAGTTGGCAAAGGCAGGTTGCAATGAGATTAGAGACTATAGACGATGGCATGCGGGTGAAAAATCTCACAACCTTTACACAAGAAACCAATGCTATCACACACTCTCAGTTTATTATTTGCCTGGCATAATCGCCCAGGATTCTAGCATACCTATTCCAGTTGGGGTAAAGGCCGTTAGCTATCGAAGAGCGAGCTAGACGAAGGCTGCGGGTGAACAATCTCCACTCCTGACACTGCACCAATGCTCGTCACTTTCCCTCGCAGTTATTATTTTCCTGTCCGCAACTTCCTGGAATTTCTAACAACCTCGTGTCAAGTAGGTAACGAAACCGGTACTGTCCGTGTAGCGACTAGACCGACGGCTGCGTGGTGAACAATCCACACCTGTCTCAGCAATAGTCAACCAATGTTTCGTCACATTATCGCGTCAGTTATTATTTCCCCTCATATATTCCGGATTTCGTCACGTATTATAACGAAGACAAATAAAACAAATACATATTTTGTGCCGATCTCATCTGCGAATAACTGGTTTGAATTAATTGGGGTTTAAAATGGATTGGAAAACCTCTTATATCTTTATTATCTTACACCTTGACTAGCAAATCCTTGTTTAGTCCAAAGTACGTGCTCAAATCGTAGAGAAGGGAGGAATGCCTAGAAGGTCATCTGATACATATCCCGCTCAAAGTAACTTGATCTCGTATCAGTATAAGTCACCAGTTTTTAAAGGGAGGCGTAGATTAATCGACACTGTTAAACCCCAGTTAGAACGGACTGAAATAAAACCTTATCCCCACTCTCTTATTCATAAAAGTTATACGTTTACTCCAATGTTTTATTGGGGAAATTATTAAGAAAGTAACAACGAGAAATTATTTCCCCAACACATCAATGCAGACAAATTTAAAGTGCCAATCATGTGTATGCGCATATAAGATTCTGATTTATATCCATGACATACCCGCCTGATTTACGCATAGCAGGAATTACTGTACTGATGATGTTTACAAATTACCCAAAAAATATAATACATTCCCATCCCATTAAACCAACCGTTTACCGTAAAATATACTACCAGACGCGACACTGTCACCAGACACCCCATGCCATGTTGTAATAAATTATGTTTTTGTCAACTTCATGGTTCTATTCTGGTTTGCATTCTTTAAACCGTAAGTGCAAAGAAAACAAAACACTTTGGGTACTCCTCACACCATACAAAGAGAAACCTAAAAAATACTCAGCAATTCTGCTGTTTTCTGTCAGCATTAAACGCTTGGAGCAAATGGCCGCAGTACCTAACTATAACATTGACAAGTGCAAATTTAGAATAATTCCCCGAGATTTTTTATTTTATAAGACTGCGTACATGGAGAAACCAATTTAACTACAATAAATGTGAACACCTTTCTTACAAACAAAAATCTCTCAATTAATGTACCTGTTTTATTTTTAAACATATTTTTACTACCACTTGTAACAAGTGGATATTTATGCTGTCCAACCGCGATTTTAAATATGATCATATCGAATATTCCAAAGACAAACAAAACATCTTTCAAACATGATTTAAGGTGTTCGTAAAGTTGATGGAGTCCCGTTGATTGCTATTAAGTGAAAGAGAGGGGGCTAAAGTCCCAGTGAGTCCATTATGATAAGATGGAACCGTGTTACAGAAAGGTTGTTAAGCGGACAGAATAATTAACCACGGAAAGAAATCTGTGTGTATATGATATTGTGATTTATCAAGAATGTTTTTACGTTTTAACTTTTTATCTTGTGTTTTAAGAAAATCAGATAGTATAATTAAAAGAAAAATATATACATAACAATCTACGCCATCGTTAAGACAAATGTCACAACCACAAAGAAATTGCTACTATATTTGGAAACTAAGGAATACTGTCCCAGCTGACTTAATGTGTCTAATTACTACACATTCCAGACATTACCCCACATATTAAGGTGTCTCCGATACCCACCTTAACAACAGCCCATGTGCAACATTTACAAGAACTATATGTTAAGAATTGAAATACTTGTGGTATCAGAGACCAAACACAAAAGACTAAACTAAAAGTACCCACTTGCACCCTACAGGCGTTCAGGTGCAACAATGGATGCAGCACGCATGCAGCAGTCGCTATGAAGCACGGACGACTTGGAGTGGTAACACGTATCTAAAACAAGCTAGTGTACTTATATACCACCGCGATGGACGTACAGAATCAACCCCTACAAAAACAATAAGACATGAGTTGAGTCCAGATTACCCTTTAATCCAACAGTGCCCCATAAGAAAGATGCTGCCCATCCTGAACACACAATGACCTGCACGGCCTGAAAGTGTGCCGCCTCCCTTCCCCCCCCCTCTTCTTAATATTTCATGTGACATCATGCGAAGTTTTCGGCGTCGTCCCCAACCGTGCTTTCCTATAAATGTCCGCAAACGGGCTGGAGAGTAACTGGTGCAATAACCTACACCTACTAGCCAGTCGTGTTTATCTTCCAATCTGTACTGTCCACTTATTGCTTGGTACTATACAATAATTTTATTAATTACGATGTTTTTTCACGTTAAAGGTTAATAGCGTGTGTTTGCATCACAAGAATGTGTTTCAAAAATACAACGTTCTCACCAGTCTTTTTGGATTTCTAAACCGTTATTGTAGAACTACTAGTACGCCATTTAATTGTGGTTCATTATTCCATTAACCAATCGATTCTCTTCTGGTCTATTTGCCCACCACCCCAAGGAGAGTACCAATGCCCGCAAAAAAACAATCCCATAAACTGTTTACGTTTGAACCTACGTACTTCCCGACCCACTGGATGCAAGTCCCTGTGGACAATACCCGGACGCAGCCATCCACCTCGCTCGAGTCCCTTCATATGTATATGCGTTAATAGCTCAACCGTGACCCACCGATCACCTCGTGGTGCCGGATAAACATATCAGTGCTGCCGAAAATTTCAGTTAAACAAAAATATACAAAGAATAGTGTCGGATCTGTGAGGAAACGTTTGTCATCACTCAAAACGTGAACACACATATGATTAACTTTCACTGTTAACCTCATAAAGCCAGAACCATTTAAAGTGCCATAACACAAATAAATTATGATAACCATCATCAAAGCCTAGGGACCCTATCGATAGATACGCTGAGGTGTGGGGTGGGTACTGTAAGTTTGATTTTATTTTTTTTTTATAAATTTATGAAGTATAAGAAATTGATATACATGCATTTTACATTTAAAGTATTTTTTAGGTTAGTTTTTTATGGAAGGTTTGATGTATTTTAACGAGTTATTTTAGTGGTTATGATATATAAATATAACGATATAAGGCATTTAATACACTGGAGGAATCCTAGATCATTAGGAATTCGCATGTTTATTGTAGTATTTGGTGTATTGTAATGTAATATGTGGCAGTGGTTTATTGGGTTGTAGGGGTGTGAAATTGTTTTAATAAGTTGACTGAGTACATGAATGAATTTTGTGTAATATGTTTTATTTATTGGCAGTTTTACATTTTGTCTAAAGGTGGTTTTCCAACAAAGGGTTTTGGTTCCCAATTGGTTTAATTTTGTTTGCCCGGTTTCCTCGGATCATGTATATATCGTATATGTAACCCCAAAATTCACATATTGGAATCAATAAGTAAAAGTTGGTATATACTTAAACAATTGAGTATTATGGTGACTCGGAGCGGAAAAAAGAAAAAATAAAGTGCTAAACATTTCTTAACAAGTTTTATTAACACGTTTCTCTACAGATAAGAAGATAACATGTAATTGTCCTACAAAAAACGATGCGGGTGTTGTAAAAGAAGTGTAAATTGCTAAAAAAATCTGTGGATGATATCACTATGATCGGATATTAAAAAATAATTATTGTTTGGCATTAATTAACTATCTGCATCATGTTATCCGGTGACGGCATCGTGTATGCGGGCAAATATAAACCCCACACCCCCCACACACAACCATGCATATTAAGAATTATTTGATGGAACAAAACGAACGGGTCAAGATAGCTCTCCCAACCAACACAGTCCATAACACTTTCCACATCGAGACTCAATTCATAAAACAGAATTAGATGTGTTTAATCCCCCTGTATAAAATGTGTTTAAGCATTTAAATAAACCGGTACAAATTTCTTACACGAACTATTAGATGATACACATTTTTTTAATGATATTGACGGTTGGATTGCACCGTATGTGTTTGAACTTGTTTAACCATATGGGCGTGCAAAAGCGGCCCGCGGACTTTCCACTACAGACGAAACCTGGCAAAAGTAAAAACGCTTATTCTAAATTGAATAGTTTAAATTAATCGAACTAAGTTAATAATTTCATTAGAAGACCGACTATTGGGAGTCATACTTCTCTGATTGTATTTTGATATAATGTTATAGTGATGCGTACTTTGTGAACGAGTTTGGATTCTAAAAGCAATTGGGAGATAATACTTGTGTCTTGCCCCATTGGTACAATATAATCAATCCTCTTGTTGTTATAGAAATGGTGTATCAGTCTCGCTAACGGGGTCTGTAATGGTTTACAGTAGAGACAAAGTAATTTTTACATACTTATTAATTAACAAGGTTTGATTCAGCAACGATAAAGTGGTTCTCATGGCAGAACCACCAATGCCTATTGCGCTGTAACACTACGAGAGATTGTGTGTTGGGTAGATAAAATTCCCCTACCCTACTGCCATGTGTAAAATCAGAAGATTACTGAACGGTAAGTATATTACTATGTATTGTTAGGCGGTGAGTACATCATATTATTAAATACCCTCATAGTAGAGGCGGACAAGATACTACGATGGTCTTCCGAGTGTTAGAACACTCTAAATTTTTGGAAAATATAAGAGGCTGTGGGTGAAGCAATCGACTTTCAATTCACGCCAGTCTTTCCGCGTGGGCTCTTTGATCGTCGAGACTTCCGGTCTGAAGCTCCGTTATCTGTACGTATAATGTAGGATAGTATTCACTACTCTCCTGACCACTTCATTCTGTGACGAAACCTGTCAGTATTGGATCTGTGTGTCTAAACCTTTGTTCTTCCAGCTCAAAATGTTATTGGTTTTTAACACAGGTTATTTAAAACAATTTCTGGTCGGTATTTCTGTCCGTGAATATCCGAAAAGTTATAAATAATTGCAGTGCGATTCCTTGTGGTTATTGCAGTTTTCTTAAATGTGTAATTAAACCTTATTGATGCTAAAAATGCCCTTGTGAACGGGTTAGGTATGAAGAAGGAAGACCTCGAATTGGGAATTCGATGAACATTGTTTCTAGAAGAAGTCGATGAGTAATCCTAAATGTATCAGTAAGGAACGCATTCGCTCTGCCTTAACTGGAATATTATAAATTTAACACCCCCCGGGAATTTCATAAAGACCAACCGTAACTATCCATCATATAATGTGCAACTAGTGGCAGAGCTAGTACTAATCTTTTTATTATACCGCAAGGGAGTATATCCTGGGTAAGAAGCAATGTTAAGAAAAACGTAAGACCAATATCCACTGTTTTTTTAGGATAAAATCGTATGGCCCAAAATGAATAACATACTTAAAAGAGATGGTTGGGGTGGTTGTAAATATGGCACAATGGTGCACTTTTGCGTGCGCTCAAAATCATTGAGTAGTGTGTTATGAGATAAGATCAGGCTCAGCATCATGGTTAATTTGTGCCGTGGCACTTTAGACGTCGACAATCATCATCGGGCCTATACGAAAGGTTGATTAGGATACTTACAATGGTGAAGTGTGTTGTGAAGCCAGTGTCTGAAAATGTTTTCCAAAATCTGTCTATTTTATGGTACGTTTGTGGCCTTTGGCAATGAACGGATTAACATACGTTCAGAGCGGTGGATTTCCAGCTCAATGGGATGCTAGACTGGGGCGTACTTCTTAGGATGATGTGGTACCTACCCAGATACGAGTTGAGGAAGGTCGGCCGACGTTTCCCAAGGTGTGGCCCTTCCCTGGCGAACCAACCCAACCCTTCGATTTCAATCCTAATTATGAAATCTGATTTATATCGCCGAATTGGGTACAACACCCAATTAAGGAGGAGTCTTAAAAGTGAGAATATACACATAACATACCAGTTACCATACGTTGTCGTGTGTTGTAGGTGCTGAGTGATTAGGCTGCATAAAACTGCTGTTTCCCATGTTCAAATAGCGACACAATGTTTGCTTTCTTTGTGTTTACAAAGTTAATTTTTCTGCGATGTTTACATTGGTTATTCATAAGGCCTATTTCAACATTTTTACTATTACGACTCAACTAATACACCACTATAAAACTCGCTTAACGTAGAGGTAGTATGTTAGGTTGAGCTTTTAATTTAAAAATTCCTAGTCTATAGGTCAAGTTTTATCAAGAAATCGTGTTGGAAAGGTCAGAAAGAAATGAACTTTTTCAGACCTCTCCAATAATAGGCTTTGCTACCCGCTCAGAAGCTAATAACAAATTTCCTTATTTTGGTTAAGACTAGGAAAAGGTGGGTTTTTTGATTTTTTGTGTTTGTTGGTTGGGGTTTTGTTTGTGTTGTACCAGCTAAAGTTATGATCAAAGCGTAAAAGTATAAATATTGTATGGTTTATAGAATGGATAAGAATAGGTTGTATGGGTTCATCGAACATATTGAAGTTGTTTGCGAAAA
Organism: Homalodisca vitripennis; assembly: GCF_021130785.1. Taxonomy (NCBI): domain Eukaryota; kingdom Metazoa; phylum Arthropoda; class Insecta; order Hemiptera; family Cicadellidae; genus Homalodisca; species Homalodisca vitripennis. The sequence continues at coordinate 177,377,470 of NC_060209.1, forward strand.
CCGATTACAAGACATTAAACACAATTTACAGAAAGCCGAACGGAATACAGTTGTTGTGCGCGACAGGGTTTAGTAGGATTTCAAATAATTAAGAAGTTATTCCCGTTAAGTTAAGTTACACACTGCCGATTTCAACTGAATTAATTCCATTCAATCTAGAGCTGTGTTTAACAGAAAGCCTCAATCAACATTAAATCTTCAAAATCAACCATTTCAAGAAAGTGTTAAGTACGGAGTCTTTTATTGTTTCGTACCTAAAACTATTACTTAATTTTGTGTAAATATTAAATCTCCCCTTCTTGGCGCTTTGGTCGTTATAGTAATTTTTATGGAACCAATTCTATAAAAGGTACTTTTTTTTAATAAAAAAAAATTATTTTTTTAATCTTGTCATGAATACTGAACACTTAATAAGTTTCCATGAGTCGGTACAAATTTGTCACGTATATGAGCCAAACTAAAATTAATATACAGTACATAATTCTTCTTCCATCCTGCAAATGAAGAATATAAATGTAAATAGATGATGCATATGATCAAAATTATTTTTCAATAGTGGAATATAACAAGTAAAAATTATTTACTTTCTTCCACGTGTAATTTGTCTTATAAGATCACCAAATTTTTTTGATATTCGATGTTGGGTTTATTTATTTGTTCTTTCTGATGATTTCGAATAAATAAAAACAACTACCATACATACCTTAAGGCTTTTCATTTATCACCAGCACCTTTTTCTAATAAACCGAAGTAAATGTATCCGTCTGATTAAGGATGTCGTTACAGCAGTTCTGTAAGGATGACATAGAAGAACGTGATCATTAGCCCACAATCAGAGAACATTGAGTGTGGGGAACGTGACTTTAGAGATGGCCGAGTCAGCCCGGACCAGCAAGTTAAGTTAACTTACATGCCGCGACCTGTCGAGTCATTACGTAAAGCCCTTGATTTTCACCGTTGTACTCATTTTTCAGATTCCGGGTTAGTAATGAATTATATTTTCACAGAAACAGAAACTGAACAAAAGCGAATATATTCTGTGACAATGAAAATATCCCTCGCGATGATTGCACTTATGAGAGTGAGTCAGCTATCATTTCTCAAAATGTATTTACGATAACTTTTAGAGGTGCAATAAAGAACACTCTGATGCAATTCCCTCTTTACTACAACATATGGGAATATTATTTTAAAATTATATTTAACGTTTAATTGAAAAAGGGAACAAAATTGGAGTTCACTGTTTTCGAATCATGAGTGAAGTATTGTAATGAAAATCTAAAATATAATTTAAACATTATTATGAAGCTCATATCAGAAACATCGGAGTCGTGAAGATTTAAAAAACAAATTATTAACCGATTTTAAAAATTACAGAGCATAACACGTAACAAAATTAAGGAGTTTACATAATACCCCTGGATTTTCTTCAAATTCAAAATTAAAACCATTAAATCCTTAATATGTAGCATATTTTCCATTCAAATTATAAGGCACAAGACAAACATCCGAAGAACTGTTAAACATATTTACTTTGAAAATAAATTTTTGTGAAATGTTCAAAATGGGTGTTTACATTTATGGATCACAGTGGGTTCCTTGTAATAACAGATTTAAGGGTGTTGCATTTTGAATGTTATTTCTAATATACGTTCATACCACTTAGTTTGAATCTAACCCGTATAAGAAGTTCCAAATTCCGCGAACAAAATCTCATCTAGAGTTCCAAACTGCAACTTTTATTAAAGAAAAATTATAGTGAAATATATTTTACATTCTAAAGATAATTTTTAAGGAATAAAATCCAAGGGAGATAATAATTTTTGATTCTTAAGACAACCATTTAGGTTTTTGTGCTTATATGCTTGTGGGGATCTTTTTGCGCTGACTTGACAATAGAACACGCCTTTTTTAAGTTTCTTCTGACGTTTCTAAAGAAATATTAGTGATAATTTTAGAACACAAGTCCAATAAGCAGTTTTCCGTACAAATGGTGGACACGTGGGTGGCATCGTATGCTGGCCCCGGTGTGTAACTAGCTGTCACTCGTTGGCTAATTGAAGACAGAGCTAAAATTAGTGATCCATATTTAAGTACGGAGGCTTTTTACTTAAAGTGAGCAATCAACACAATGGGTAGAAGTTGCATGTATAAACTATACAAAATGATTTAGAATTGATGTAAGAGTGGTCGAGAACTATTGTAATGTTAAAGATGCGAGTTTAGTTTTATTAATAAAACAATCAAAATATCCATAAGATTCCTTAAACATTCGTATAGTTTTTATCCCCATTGGTTCTTTTTTCTATTTACTTATTTTAATTTCCAAATTAAAAAGTAAACATTTTTAGTAACAAAAGAAAGTAATTAAGTTTTTTTCACGATTTTTCAAAAGTGTATATAATTTATTTAACCTATTTTGTTGAGTTTAAATAGGGCGAAATAAAAATATATTCGTCCGATCAGTAGTTTTTTTTTTAAATAATTTTTTTGTAATTGGTAATTAAATGTGTAAATACCACCTCCCTTACCCCGTTATTTGATGTGGGACAATAACGTTATGTGAAGTAATGGCCTATTTTTCGAATATTATGGATTAAACATCCGAGAAAAGTAACAACACATTTTTTAAAAATTTAAATTAACAGTTTGGGTTGGTTTTTATATATTTTCTACTTGAAGCATTGGTTATAGTCCAGTAAGGCTTACTTTTTTCAATTCAACTCTTTGTAGAAAAAGTAAAAATCTATAGAAGTGTACCAGGTTTTATATCCTGTTATAAAAACATTAAAAACTATGTACATTTCAAATTCGTATAATTGTTAAACAATGGATTTGCTTATTCTGACTATTAATATTAGGTTTATAACAAATATTTAAGCCAGTAAATATAATAAAGCCAGAACTATTTAAGTTTTTTTATGAATTTTGTATGGAACTTTAAGAAGTACGTATAATGCTGTTTCTACGAATTCGTTTTTCAGGGTTTTTTCTTTTAGATAATTGATGAATATGGGAATTTTTTTATCAAAGATAAAAATCTCCTTGTAAATTGCTGTTCTGGAATAAATAAGTTACTATAAATGTCCTTTTCGGTTTTTTTCAGTTTAGGACAACACAAGGCATGAGAACCTCTCATCTATCAACATAGTTTCGTAATAGGACATCTGCGCTTGAGTTTCCGGAATGTGAGAAGTTGCCTCCCTTTCGAAAATTTAATGAGAAGGGAAAGCCGTATACTTTGCTCAATAATACCAACGTTGGAAAGAAAGGGACGACTAGCTGTTGTTGTAGCAGGTTTCTGCAGTAAAGTGGGCAAACGAGGGCGAGTACTATTTCATTTACATGCTAGATCTTTAACACTAAGAGGACGTCCACATAGTTCCCAGTCCAATCATCCGCAGTAGAATAGACGCGTATCCGATATACCCATCTTACCCCCATTAGATATCGGACATTTGCGGTTAGTGGTTCAACCTGCCACATCTGGCGCAATTTGCCGCTCCTGTGGACAACTGTTGGTTACTTCTTGCCATGCTCTGCATCATATTCGATTTTCTTCAACTAATTATTTATTATGTCAATTTCATAGCCGTTAACGAATGGGTAAAGTCGTTTAAAACCTCATTTTTCCATGTTAATGGGTTTTCAAATCCCGACGTTGCGCACGAAGAAGGAAATAAAAATAATCAGAAAAATGTATAAATGTTTGAGGATATTTTTGTTCACTTTCTAAACATTGTTCCTTTCAATAAAACAGCAATAGTGTGATTTTTCACCTTTGCAAAAAGATAATGTTACAAATCGCAAAGACGTCATACTTCTTTATATTCAATTCCTCATACTTATTTAACGGTTAATGATTTAATAGTTGTCTCAGTTCCAGTATGTTCTGTACTACATTTAAGTGGTAGTCTTATTTTCTTTGTTTTTAACTTTTATCCAGTTCTATGTTCTGGACAAAAATATTATTAAATCCAACAAATACGTCACCATTAACCTCTCACATCACGAATTAGATCCTGTATGTTTCCCATGTGCTCTACAATTATATCGTCTGATTTCCCAGTATTTGTATATTATGGTAGTATAGAAAGTTTAAACTAACTATAGTGACGTAACCTGTAATGCTAAAACAAACATAATAAATTGTTCACTCGTTTATCAAACTATGTTAATTAGTTTAAATGTTTTCTGGTTAACCAGTTAGCCTAATCCACAAATCCCACTTCATTATGAAAAATTAATGGATGTTCGCTACAAATTCCTATTTTCGGAGGTGTGTTTATTAAGAGTTAGGAACTCTCTTAAGACAACAATTTATAGAAAGGAATCATCTAGAAATTATAAACGGCTTTCCAAGAAAGCAAGTCTTTGCACAGGTTTGACAGAGCAACGAACCTTAGAAAAACCAAAGTGTTCTGAAATATTAACTAATTCACTTATTTAACTTTTAAGTTGATAAAAAAAAGAAAATAGATCATTTATGTGAGTTTAATCAACTGGATAAAATCGTCTATTTTTACTTGTATGAATTATGTTGCATAAATGAGTATTTTAATTCGAAAAAATAATGTTGAGTAATTCTAATCATGGGATTGTTTTTATAATATTTTTATAGACATTAAAGCTTAGTAATAATAAATTTAAGCAACACTCGTTTATCGTATTTACTCTAGTAATGGGTCTCCCTTTGTTTAGCTGGGTGTGCAGATAGTTCTTCACTGTTCCGACAGATACCAGCACCTAACGTATTATTAAAACGTCTTATTCTCGGCTATTAAAATTGACATTTCATTGTTTTTAGAGATGAGAATGTTTATAGCGATGTAAATAACTTGTGACTGCATATTAATTTAAAATTTTTTAATGATTTGTAAGTTTCCGTACAGATAATTTTTTTTTATTGAACATTCTTGAATCTTGGTTGTTGGTAAATAAAAGATAGTATTATCTGATTGAGTTTTACTGAAGCCAATCATTAGTGTAGATTGAAAAGTATTGTTTCTGTCCGGTTGTCTATCTACCCGTACTATTATCTAGAAAACGAAAATATTGCATTAAGCTTTATTTCTATATCGGAAAAACTGTGTTTGATAATGGTGTATGACACTCCCGTGGAATTTTTATGAGCGATAACGAATGTTTTTCATTCATCTTATGGGTAACCGCGGTGGCAACCGAGAATAAAATAAATGTTAACATATTCAACTACCTCATTACATACATCTTCTGATGACTTGGTTTGTAGGCTTTAATTGTTGAACTTTGCTATAAAATCTAACTCAATTAATAAAATGTCAATGTATCACGTGGATATCTTGTGAATATTACAACTGTAGACCGTCCTGGTATGACGTTTTTAAAACTGCCCACACCCACCTAACCATTTCCTTCATTCCTACCCAATCCCCCTTCCAGGGTCTTATTAATTATACCCGCTCTGTTCGACCGTTCCAGTACATGGCTCGCTGGGAGTGCTTAAGCCGGCACTAGGTGCCCTATCTGGTGTCCGGTGAGAGCTGATGTGAGCTTGTCTCTGCCGAGGCGTAAGTCATGTACTGGTTCAGAAGCCAGCCACTTCGATGTCCTTGGTCAGGAAGTGTGTATTGAGCAGGAGTGTCGGAGCTCCTGCTGCAACGTGCGAGCCCAGCCGTGCGAGCATACCCAGCCTGGTTAAACGAGTCAACACCGGCCCCGGGATCTGGGGTAGATTAACCTGGGCTCCCACGGACCCAGTTTTATCGAGGGCGTGCCCGTTCCCGGTGTATCTCGGCCTGCACCCTTACACACGATGCGCTGGTTAAAATACCTATGGAAACCGAAACCACCCCAAAACTAGGGCAAAGTGTAGTAGCAAGAGATCAAAGTGATCTAGAGAAGAAACGACAGTTGTCTGACTCAGACTGTGAGCTTGATCAAAACAAGCAAAGAAAAATGGAAAATAAACAAACCGACGATGAGATAAATATGCCTACTCCCTTATTTCTTGTGCTAAGTCATAAGGAAGATGGAAAAACTTTGACTAAGGTGAGCCCGTTCCTTATCCACAAATCTTTAGTAGCCTGTGGAGGGCAACCTAAATCTACAAGGAAGCTGAGGAATGGAACTATCCTGGTGGAGGCTGCAAATTGCATCCAATCCAAGAAGTTCCTTAAAATGACGAGCTTTTTCGACCAGGTAGCGGTTACTGTCCAGCCACATGCCTCTCTGAACTCTTCCAAGGGAATCGTTTTCTGTCGAGACCTTATGGACTGCAGTGAGAGGAAATAAAGGATGAGCTGCAGTGCGAGATGGTGACAGATGTGGTCAGGATTGTTCGGACCGAAAACGGGGTAAAGGTTCCTACCCCGGTCTCATTATAACCTTTGCAAAACCCCATCCACCAGAAACCATCAAAGCCGGATATTTGTCTTTGTCCGTGCGGCCGTATTTTAAAAATCCCCAGCGGTGTTTCCGCTGCCAGAGGTTCGGGCACTCAAGTAAAGTGTGTTCGAACCCGGAGACGTGTTCCCGCTGTGGTGATGAAGGACACCAAGAGGAGGGGTGCAAAAATGAGACGCGATGCATAAATTGCAAGGAAAACATCCGGCATATTCAAGAGAGTGTAATATTTTTAAAGAAGAAAGAGAAATATTAAAAAATCATGGACTATAGAAAAGCTTTCGTTTAACGAGGCGCGTAAAGAGTACAGGAGGAGGGTCGCCCCAACTCCAAAAAAAGGAGTTTCCTACTCTGAAGCTGTATCTGTCCCTGTTCAGGCCGCACAGTGATCCTCATGTACAGTCCTTGGAGGTATGGTGCGTGCATTGACTGAGCAGGTGGCTGCTCTGGTTCAGCACCTCGCCGCAGGTGCTGGGAACAGTCTGTGGTCCTGCCCAGTAAATCTCCCCGAGACTTTCAGACCTCATCTAAACCTAATGTACAGTCTTATGTTAAACCTTTATCAGGAGGTCTTACATACAGAGATAAAGTTCAGCAAAATTTGAAACCTGCCTTAAGTTTAGAAGAAGAAAGAAATTGTCAGAAAAGCTTAAGAAGAATATTCAAAGTAAAGTCGATAACAGGTCAAAAGCGCCTGTTAAGAATCTTAACACGTCATCATCTAAGTCATCTCAACTGTTCCATCAATGATGATGGCACAGCTGAGGATCCTTTGGAGCTCCGGACGGAGTTCCAAACGTTAGGTGGAACTTTTCGACCTGTAACAAAACAAAGAAAAAAAAAATCACTATGTAGTAAAGAAGTAAAATATTGCATGCATTATAATAATAAAATAAAATCATGCTTATTCAATGGAATATTAATGGTTTAAGAAGTCATTTAGAGGATTTAAAACTACTTATAAATACAAAAAGGCCCAAAATAATCTGTATTCAAGAAACTAAATTAGCTCCTCACATACCACTTAAAATCAATGGTTATGACACGTTTCGATTAGATCACCAGCAAGAAATAGCCTGTGGCGGTGTTGCGATCCTTTCAGATTCTTGTTTGAACGCCAGAGTCTTGAACATCGTCACAAATCTACAAGCAATTATAATAGCAATAAACATTCCTATTAAAATAACAATCTGCTCTATATACATCCCACCTCTACCTTACGACCTGGTCCTTGACGATCTGCGTGATCTAATCACTCAGCTTCCCTCTCCGTTCTTGATTGTTGGCGATTTCAACGCACATCATCGTTCCTGGGGTTCCAGTCATTGTAGTCAAAGGGGTAACATGCTTTCGGGTTGTGGGATGAGGTGCAAACGGTCGTACTCAATGACGGTCGGCCACCTACATGTGTCCTAGGACCGGCGTGTGGTCGGCAATTGATTTGTCGATATGCAGTCCGTGTTTGGGAACCAGGTCCACTGGTGCTGTTCTTCCCGACCTGTCGGGGAGTGACCATGCGCCCATTACCGTAGCCTTTCAATCGCTTCCTTCTGCAATCGACAGGCCTCCAAGGTGGAAAATTCAGAAAGCGGATTGGAATGAATTTAGAAGTAGCTTAAATCCTCTAACCATTAATACACAAAATACTGACATTGAAATAATAACTGCATCGTTTACATCAGCTCTTCTGTCAGCGGCCGAATTGAGCATTCCCAAGTCCTCAGGGAAACAAAGTCACCACGCAGTTCCGTGGTGGTCAGAGGAATGTTCGAAGGCTCTAAAAGGACCGTAGAAAATGTCTTAAGGTATTTAAACAGACGTCCTAAGCGGCACAAAATCTTGCCACAGAATTACAGAAGATCGGAGAGCAAAGGCAAGGACAAGATTTGTTCAGGTTGAGTCGAGCTGATCAGTCCCTGGTTAGACTATTATTGATTAAAATAAAGAGAACTACTCCTACGTCTGATCTTTGGAAAAAATTACGTTCAAAGTTTTGCAGCAGGCCCTCTCCACCTTCCATAATTGGTCTAGAACGTCGTTGGCGATATAGTGACAGATCCTCAAACAGTTGCCAACTTGTTTTCGGCTCACTTTGGAGCCAAGTTTCTAAGACGTCGTCATATTGCCTCGACTTTTCAACATTTTAAAGGCTGCTCAGGGAAAGTTGCCTATTAATTTAAATCGAAATAACGACTCCCCTTTAAAAACCTTCCCTTTACTATAAATGACACTTCGATTTGTCCCTTAAGGCCACATGCAAAACTCCGCACCAGGTCCTGACAATATACATTATGCCATGTTGCGGAACCTGAACGGAGGAAAGGAAATTTAAGAAAGACCTTTTAACGTTATATAAACCAGAATTTATTTTAGAAAAATATATTTTACCTACATTCCTTGGCGTCCGTCTCACATATTATCGCTCTACATAAACCGGGCCAGGATAGAAGCGTCTCCAAGTAGCTATCGGCCTATATCCCTTAACTAGTTGCCTCTGCAAAGTCCTTGAAAGAATTGGTCAATAGAAGGCTGGTGTGGTATTTGAAAAAAAACAAGTCTTCTGGCGACTGCTCAGATGGTGGATATACAATATTCGGCAGGGATAAGGTCTACATGCTGAGACCCATCCCATACATTTGTTGTTGTGTTGAACTGACGACTTTCATCCTTAACTCTTTTATTCAAGGAAAAACACTTAGCTGCTGTTTTCTTTTGACCTGTCGAAAGCCTTATGACACTGCATGGAGAAGGGGTTATTGTAAATAAAATCTAATATCGTTCCTTGGGGTGTTGGTAGTACACATGGGTGGCATTCATTAAATGTGGCTTTTTGTCCTGACGAAAGAACCATTCAAGTAAGAACTCGGTAAAACTCTTTCTGATCCTCCCATTATTTCTAAGAAAATGGAATACCCGCAAGGAAAGGTGTGTTAAGCTGCACTCTGTTTAAGCCATGTGGCAATGAAATGAAAATTCGCAATCGTACAGTTTATACCTCCTGTACGCTGTTCTTTGTTTGTAGACACGATTTTTGCTAGTTTTATCTCGGCAAAGAAAACTGGTCCTTTTATTAAACATCTGAAAGAAACTTTGCAGTTGACTTATAAACCCGGCTGCCTATTGAAACAGTGGTCTAGAGTAAATCGGGTTTTTCTTTTTTCCGCCATCGAAAACTAAGGTGCATGGTCTTCTTCTAGGCTCCAAACCATGGAGAAAGCCAACACTACTAGACTTGAATGGGACAGAGAATACCAAACGTCGAGGAATATAAAATTCCTGGGTCTCAACGTTTGATACCCGGCCTTAACTTGGGTGCCTCCACCTGAGAGACGCTAAAAAGATCCGATGCTATTGAAACGCGGTTGAATATATACTTATGAGCCCTTAGCGGAAACAAAATGGGGAGCTGACAGGAACGTGCATATCTCAGATTTTACAAAGCCACCATCCGTTTCCATGTTTAGACTATGGGAATGTCAAGCATATGGGTCCAGTCAAAGACCCCAGTGCCTTCTAAAAACTGCTTGACCCCTGTTCCATAATTCTGCCTTAAGACTGGCCACTGGAGCTTTTTCGATCCTTCTCGCTATTAACAGTCCATTCTTCTGCAGAAACAGGAGAACCTCCTCTTTCGCATAGGAAAACGGCAAACAAATGTCCCTGAAAAACTATGTTCACAGGCTCTTTGCAGGGAAGCCAGACAACCCTGCAATTTGAACCGGTCTTTGCGAAATCCCACTCTATAATTTCATTTCCCTAGGACGAGACGGCCAAAATCATTCCTCTTCCACACCTTAGGCGTTAGGGCCAAATCCTACGCTTAATGAAATAGGGCTAAACAATTACCAGATCTTAAAGTCGTTTCATCAATGTGATATCACCAACCCACCTGGAGCGACTATTCAATGGCCAAAAATTATTTTAAAATCCTCTCTAGGTTTAAAAAAGTCTCCAACTGCCAGAAACAGTTCTACCAACAAGAATTCCGTCAAATACTAGGCAGCCTCGGCAACCTTTGCGATGGTTTGTCTATACTTGACGGAGTCAAAGGAACGTATGCTAGGAACTGGATGTGCTTTTTGTCACCGGGGTAAGGACGATACCGGATTTCGTCTCCCCCAACGACTCTTCCATTTTCACGGCTGAATTAACAGCCATCCAAAAGGCCCTTAATATAACTTTTCCTATGGACAAAAAAAATTGGGTTATCTGCAGCTGACCTTACCCTTAAGTGGGTATACAAAGCCATACAGCGATTAATGTATTCCAACACACATTATCATCCGCGAAATATATGGCACTCCTTTGTCTTCCCTTCAGTCCGAAGGTGTTGCTGTCTTTCTTGTCTGGGTACCCTGAGACATATTGGAGTAATCACGGAAACGAGCTGGGCAGATAGAGGGAGCTAAGGAAGCATTAACAACTTCCAGCCTTAACACCGCACGGAAAGTGATTTCTTCCGAGAAAAAAAAGGTCATTATCCCGGTAGTGACAGGGGCAAACTGAACAGCCAAAAATGGAAATAGCTAGAATGGCGGGCAGTCGTCAACAACAAGTTACGGCTTATTAAAGACTGCGTTGGACTCTGGGAAAACAGCGAACCAGGCCCCGGAAGTCGTTGTTGAGGGAGGTTTGTGTTTGGTGTCGGCCTGCGGCTAGGCCACAACTCTTCTCACCACATGGCTTCCTCATGAGTAGGAGATGATTCCTCCGGTCCTGCGGACACATGTGAACACCTCTGTCATTACTGTCAAACAATGTGCTTGTATGACTGCCCTTCGCTGACTCGGGTACAATAGGGGCGCAACTCGAATCTGGCCGGCTTCGTTAGAACGACTATTCTCTGTGATTGACGAGACGGCAACCTCAAAAGACTACTATGTTTTGTTACTAAATAACAACGTCCGGCTGATTAATAATAATATACGTATTGTGTTAAGTTTTATTTATTCTGAATTAATCCATTGTTGTTAATATTTATAATAAAAATTTTTAATTGTTTTAATTTTTATCTATTATTACAGCTGCCAAATTAGCCCCTTTACAGGCTACCTTGGTGGACAGTTAAAATGTGTTTAAGTTTTTATAGTTTATTTAATTAATGTTTATTGTACCTTGTCCTTATTTATAGTTCGTATTTATATTTTTACGCCTTTATATGGTTTATGACCTCTCTACAGTCTTTCCCTTGTTATAATTTATTGTTATCTAGTTTTAAAGTTTTCAATTTAATTTATACTCACCTACTTGGTCGTAGATTCGAGAGGGTGTTTTTGTTATCTCGACAATGTAATACTTTATGTACCCCCTAAATTGACCACTACCAGGATACGAGTTAGGTGTCAATTTCTTTCTTGAGGGCAATGATAACCTCAGCGTTTTTTGCCCCTTATAAAAAAAAAAAAAAAAAAAAAAAAAAAAAAAAAAAAAAAAAAAAAAAATACAACTGTAGACTTTAAATTTCGCTCTAAACTAGATTTATACATAGGCAAAGATGTAAATTTGGTATCATTGAAGCCATCGCCTATCCCTCATGATTTCACTGTTGATTGTGTAGTGTCAGCTGTCAGCTGATTTAAAAATATAATTTATTTTTTTAATATTGTAAAAGATATAGACCACCTGTTTTGTTTTGGGTCATTATTATAAAGTAAGTTATCATCTTCTCTCTGTAAATACAATACTATTATTTTGACTAATTATTATATCTTTAATTTCTTAATTAGGGAATTATTTAGTAACATATCATTCCCTATATTGGTGACCCCGAAAAGGAAAGGACATATTATTCAAGACCCCGCTTTTATTCACATTCAATGGAAGATTTGCAAAGGCAAAACGACATTTTGCGGACTCAAGTTGAAGATCTGCAACGTCCATCTTCAAGGTCAGCAAGAAAACAATGCTGAAGAGATTCACCATCCTGATAACCAGGACAATGAACATGCGGAACCTGATATACAAACTGCAGACTCTTCCCCAACGTGTCGTCAATTGGGTAAGTGTCCAAACTTCCACCCTTTTGGCCCGAAGATGTGGAACTATGGTTTGCACAAGTCGAAGCTCAGTTTACCATCGCCCATGTTACACAGGAGAATACAAGATTTGCATACGTGGTAAGTCAGCTAGAAGGTCGCTAACGCTCATGAGGTAAGGGATATAATTAAAGCTCCTCCTGTAGCCAACCCTTACACGCGTCTCAAAACCGAACTTATCCAAAGGCTCTCTCTCAGTACCAATCAACGACTAAAACAAATTCTGACGGAGGAATAAATGGGATCTCGTAAACCATCTCAATTCTATCGTCATCTACTATCGCTTTCCGGTAACACTCCAGTACATGAGGATCTTATTTGTCAACTATGGATCACTCGCCTACCATGCCAAGTCCAAGCAATACTGCAGGCACAACCTCAAGAACAGTCACTAGAGCAACTAGGCTCATGTTGCTGACAAGATATTTGAGGTAAGCCCATCAATCCCTTTGAGTACAGTTCAAAGCACCGCAACTCCGAATGTAAGTGTATTTACTTTGCCATCTACAGTGTGTTCTCCTCAACCGTAAAACTGTAAATATTGACTCAGAACTCACCTTGGTCATAAAGGAATTGACGGATAGGATTTCTCAGATCGAGACAGCACTCTCAGCTCATCATTCCTGGGTCTCGCTCAGACTTACAACGGCCAAGGATGGTTCTAAATCATTATCTAGCTCCTCCGATATATGTTGGTATCATTTTAAATATGGTAAAAAAGCTAATAAATGTATCAAGCCCTGTAAATTTTCTCAACAGCAGTCAATAATGACATCTACTGGCTGCTCAACTGGAAGACGACGCCTTCTCATCAGTGACCGGGTTACTGGTACTAAATTTCTCATAGATACTGGTTCTGATCTCTGCTGCTACCCACGTCACCTACTACAAAACAGACCACAACGCGTGGACTACGACTTGGTTGCAGCGAACTCATCACAAATTCACACCTTACGGTTTTAGAAATTTTGGTCTAAATCTAGGTTTGCGACGCATCTTTGCATGGAAATTCATCATCGCTGATGTCACCATGCCCATCATTGGATCTGATTTTCTTGCTCACCTACGGACTTCTTCCTGACTGTCGCAATCAACGCTTGATTGACTCAACAACTAATTTAACAGTAAGATGTCAAACTTCTGATGCCTATGTTCCTAGTGTGAAGACCCTCACCGAGTCCTCTCTATTCCACGCTGTGCTTGCTGAGTTTCCTACCCTCACTCGTCCGGCTGGAACACCTCGTGAGGTGAAGCATAATACGTTACACTTCATCAAGGACGACGCCTGGCCCTCCAATCTCTTGCCGACCTCGCCGTCTTGCACCTGATCGCCTTAAAATCGCCAAAGCCGAATTCGATAGTATGGTCCAAGAAGGGACTGCCCGACGCTCTGATGGACCTTGGTCGTCTCCCTCTGCACTTAGTTCGTAAGAAGACTGATGGTTGGCGACCGTGTGGTGACTACCGTGCTCTAAACGCTAGAACCATTCCTGACAAGCTATCCGGTACGTCACATTCATGACTTCAATCATCAAATTCGTGGGTGCACAACATTTTCGGTCATTGATCTAGTAAAAGCTTACACCCAAATACCAGTAAACCCTGACGACATCCCTAAGACGGCCATAACCACACCTTTCGGTTTGTTTGAATTTCCCTTCATGGTGTTTGGACTCAGAAATGCTGGACAGACATTTCAGAGATTTATCGACGAAGTGGTTTCAGGACTTGATTTTTGTTTCCCATACATTGATGACATACTTATTTTCTCACAAACATCCGAACAACATCAAGATCACCTCCGTATCCTTTTTCAAAGACTCACAGACTATGGAATCCTTGTCAACGCTAACAAATGTGTCCTTGGAGTTCCAATAGTTACCTTTCTAGGCTACGAAGTATCTGCCAGTGGTACTAGACCTCTTCCCGATCGTATCACCGCTCTTCAGAACTTCGCTCGCCCGGAAACTGCCAAGGGACTACGTCGTTTTCTGGGCATGATTAATTTTTATAGAAGATTCATTCCTTCTGCATCTCAACACCAAGCACCACTTCACTCTGCTCTTGCAGGCCTAAAAGGAAATCAGAAGATAACCTGGACCACCGAGTTAGAACAGGCCTTCATCAATTGCAAGGAGAATCTCTCTCAAGCAACTCTGCTCAATCCCCTGACCCAAACGCTCCACTCGGACTTTTCACTGACGCCAGCACCTCATCTGTTGGGGCATGCCTTCAAAAACTCGTCAAGAATGAATGGCAACCACTTGCTTTCTTTTCTCAAAAACTTACTGCAAGACAAATAGAGTGGCCCGCCTACTACCGTGAACTCTATGCCGTCGTACTCATCAGTACATCATTTTAGACACATTTTAGAAGCTCAACGTTGTACTATATTCACTGATCATAAACCATTGACATTTGCTTTCCAACAGAGAAAAGATAAACTTCCTCCTGTTCAAGTCAATCAACTATCATTTTATTGCCCAATTCACTACTGACATTTCAGCACATATCTGGATCTGCAAACATCGTTTGCCGATACTTTCTCACGTGTCGATGCCGTTTCAGGAATCACAACTGTCGACCACTCTACTCTTTCGCAGGCTCAACGAGAGGACACTGAACTTCAAGATCTTTTGAACCATGACACAGCATGTGAAGCTCAAGAGAATCACAGTCCCTGGTTCAAACGTTGACCTCTTCCGTGACACTTCTAATCCTTCACTCCGATCATTTGTACCTGCTCCTTAAGTCATCCCGGCATCAAAGCTTCAGCTCGCCTCATATCTCAACGTTTTGTTTGGCCTAATATTCAGCGAGATTGCCGCACTTGGGCCCGAACTTGTCAGCTCTGCCAACGTGCCAAAGTTTCACGCCACGTTCACAGTCCACTTGGAACAGTCAATCCACCATCTGCTCGTTTTCGTCACATTCATGTAGACATAATTGGACCACTCCCACCTAGCTGGCCCGTACCGATACTGTTTGACCGTTATTGACAGGTTTACCAGATGGCCAGGAAGTTCACCCACTTCAGCAAATCACTGCTGAGGAAGTCGCCGAAGCTTTGGTGAACTGTTGGATATCCCGTTTTGGATGCCCAGAACGTATCACAACGGATCAAGGTCGTCAATTCGAATCTGGACTTTTCAAACGTCTCACCTCTATATTTGGGATTGAACGTCTACGGACCACCAGTTATCACCCACAACCCAATGGTATGGTCAAACGTTTTCACCGTCATCTAAAAGCGGCCATCATCTGTCACCCGGAATCAAGCCTGGCTCCAAAGCCCTACCCTTCTAGATCCTGCTTGGTATCCGAAACGTATAAAGAGAATATATTAAACAACGGTCCTGCTGCTGAGACTAGTATACGGAGAACCGCTTAACGGTTCTACCTGGATTCCCACTCCTTGGCCAGCCCTCCGGGGTTGGACGACAGTGGAAAGACATACTCTCCCGAGCCTTTGCTTGTCAGGCTGCAACGTCAAACAATCTCGCCTTCAACCTGTCTCTGGGCCTCAGCCTCACAGCAAAACCTCAAGACATATTGTCTCTTCCCAGGAAATTATCAACATGCACTTCCATGTTTTTCTTACGTGACGATACTGTGCTCGTTCGAGCCACTGCAAGACCTCCCTACAGCGGAACCTCACAAAGAAGTTTGCTCAGCCGTGGAACGAACAACAACTATGGAACCAGTCCACGAATTGCGCAGATAGAAAGCTCTAAAGGTAAGCATTGACAGAGTGAAGCCCTGCTTACATCCTTACCTGGACCCGTTCCCCACAGCGCCTCATAACAAATCCAAGTAAGCGGCCCACACACCGGTTACCCAGCATCGGTACAACCTGCTGCCAGAACCGGACAACGCAAACACCAGGACGTATATACGCTACCAGATTTGGTCGCAATGTGCGTTTACGGCTTGATAGCACCTGACCTTTCCAGTCTCCCTAGGGGGCTCATGTAGTGTCAGCTGGTCAGCTGAATTTAAAAATATAATATTTTTTTTTTTTTGTGTTTTTTTTTTTTGTGTTTTTATTTTTAAGTATTGTAAAAGTATATAGGGACAACACCTGTTTTGTTTTTGGTCTTTATTATAAAAGTAAGTTATCGATCTTCTCTCTGTAAATACAAATACTTATTATTTTGACTAAGTTATATATCTTTAATTCTCTTAATTAGGGAATTATTTTAGTTTTTTTTAACATATTCATTCCCTATAAAGTTCTATTGTTTTATTATTAGTATTGTTAATAATTCTTATCATTGTTTTTAATCATTTCTCATCACACATGCGAGTAATACCCGAGAGGACAACGCTAGAATCTCTTAGTTAGATTATAGACTCACCAAAAACAATGTAAATTAAAAAGGCACCAGTGGGTATATTGTTCAACATGCTGCCCATAGCAAAGTATCTTTTGTTAGTGGGTATGTTCATTCTTCTCTGTTGGAATAAAAATATCCTGTTATAGGTGGGATAATCACTTGTATATTTGGATAGAATAAGATCTTCGCTGCGAAGGAATAATTTCTCTTGAAATTTTAGGATGAAAAACAAGACTTATAATACAAATAAGTTGAATAATGTGTAGATCATAACTATTTATATTTGACGACGAATATATTTCTTAATATATAATCTGTTGGAGTAAGAATGTATAATATCAATTAAGATTATGGAAGATTTTGATTTTAGTGATGAAGATAGTTTTTCTTAATATATATTTCATCATTAAGTATCCGTTTTTCTTATTCGAAAACCTCAGCATCGCTGAAGTTTATCAACACAATAGTCTTGATTTGAATATTGTTTTAATAATATGGAAAATTCCTGCTTTAAAAACTTCCAAAGTAGTTATTTAAATTTTACGTGTACGCAATATGTCACTGCTAATATCTCTTGTTTTTCTACAAAATAATAAATAATATTTTGCTAACAACCATCTCTAAGTGTACGAATAAGTTTTTTGCTATATTTTATATAGCTTAATTAAATAAATAATTCAGTGTTAAGAAAGATTATAATCTTGATAAGACCATACCAGACACTAATAAATGAAATATCACTAAACGGCCTTGAGATTTCAATACCTTCAAAGTTCAAAGTTTAAATTATAGAGGTTAAGGACCAAACTGTTTCCCAAAACTTACTTGGATACGGTTGATGTCTTCTACGTGAATATATAATATATATTTAAGGACTCTACTATAATCTGCTAATCAAATAAAATCAACGTGAATAGTCTTCTACTCTTAAACTTCAAAATTAAAGCTAATTTACAAATTAAGACGTCATTATTTTAAACCTTTACTTTGATTTGGAAAGATGTATAATCGTAAATATGCTATGACATGGAACATGTAAAACGAATTATATTATTCCAAACAATATTAGGGTATATGTTGTTATGTTTAACGATAACAATACCACCCGAAATAAAAAATAAACCCGTTGTTTACAATGTGTATTTTTTAGTAACATTTATTGTACATTGCCATTTAAGGATTTAGTGTTGTAGGCTTTTAGATTTTTTGAGATTTAGCATTTTTTAATTTGAAAAATGAAACGAAAAAGGATGCTCCTGCCTACCACTTGTATCTTCAACAATTAATATAGGCTTCATACGTTAAATTGGCACACCAACGCAATATAGTCAACCACCAATTGATTTTTTTAAAAATCAATTCCAGTCATACTTGAAAGCATTGTAATGTTTTTAACCATTTTGTGGTGAGGGTTAATGAAAGATTCTAGAGCCAGGAGGAATAAAATACTTACTTTTCTGCTATCTTGTAACGTACCGTTTTGGAAAGCATTCTTCTCTATTCCTCGTTTAACCATCTTTCACTTTACGTATTATTTGTACATTGTGACTGAAAATTTAACTCATTCAATGATTTTGATTTTGTTATAACTTCCCATTCATATAATCCAACCTCAAAACGTAGGCAACCTATACCTTGAATAGTTTCAACTACGTTGTAAAACAAGAGCAAGATACCAATGCACATGAATGACACGTCTACCTTTCGCTGATCATGAGGAAAATATGGGGTTTTGAATTAGAAACTAATTATTTAGAATAGTTTTTTTTCGCTATCAGAACCCAATGAGTTTTAAAAGTGGGATTAATATACAAAATTTGGTAAATACTGAAACTCATCATTAACTTATATAAGTATTATAATCTTATTATACGTATTATAATCATTAACTTAATAAAATATATATAGTTCTGGGTTTAATTCGCATAATCATTTCTATTTAATTTAGGTGTAATTGGTTTCTTGTAATTAGTAATTCCCTTATTTAAGCTTAAACCAACTCCAGCATTGGTAAATACTGAGTACTCGTATTTTCTTTATCGTTTATTTTAATCATTATTTTTGAATTGAATATAACACCTTTGCTATAATAAACGATTTTTATAAAATCTGTTATCTATATCTGACTTCAAACGAAAATTATAACTATGATTGAGACCAGTCTCTGAAAAAATAACCCCAGAATTCCAAAACAATGTAATAAACGCTAATAGATTATGTAGTCACAGATTAAAAAGAACACTGGTGATAGTTTACTACGACAAAAATCAACTCACAAGCAGTCAAAGATGATGTTGCCTGACACGTCTATAGATAAATTACCTCACATGTTCCTTTAACTATAAATTCATCGGTGAAAGAAAAAGTTAAGCATATTAATACTAGCAATTCAGGAAACTATATAAATAAAAACTGTGTATTTACAACAGAAAAGTCACAGCGAAAATCACTAATACAATACATGAATCATTTACATTACATTAAATTTATTATGTAGAATGTGTACACGAATACAATTGTTTTTGATAATATAGCGTAAATTGTTTACTAATGGCATTTTATAATTAACATTTAAACTTAACACGAATTCTGTGATCCAGTTGAGGGTGTTTGTTATGTGATAAATCTAAATATCTTAATTTTATTTAGTTCTAGTGTCATAGCCACGTATGACAATATCAGATATTGTCACACATAGAATCAGCGAGAGGCAGATATCCAACTCAGACATCCGGTGACGCGTCTCGACTACTCGCGGTGTCTCTGGCGACCAGCTTTCCGCAATTAATCAGCACACAAAGGTCCTCCATTGCATTGATCCGTTAGTCACGTGAACGTCTATGCTATTTTTGCCATTTATCGTAACCTTGAGCTGCTTGAACCCAAACGTTAAAATCTTAATGTAGTCTGCATTTAAATTTTCCCATTCTGAGATTTAATGTGTAGATATTGCACAAGGGGTTCAAAAAAACTGGAAGGGATTAAATATTGTTGAAATAGATTAAAGATTGAGAGATGAAAAGAGTTGTTGTACAAAAGCTACTGGTTATAAAAAACAATAATTTTACACCCATAATCAGTGACGTCGGTAACTTTCCTCAAGGGGGGCGGCCCCCCATGGACGTCCTGTCAGTCAGAAATCTTATATGTAAACATAGGTATGGTGTGCACATCAAAATGCAAGTCTTATACACTCAAATTAGTAGAGTACAATGACGTAATCCCGACCTGAAACGGACAACCGAGCCGAAAATGGCAAACAGATTCACAAGATGGTTTCAATTTACAATGAAGCACTGATAAAATAATAAAGTTGAATGTTGATTGAATCTTTGTCATTTTACCACATCCCCTAAGATTATACTATTGCAATATGATAATAATCACCAATGTGCTTTAGTTTTGCCCTGTAAGTAAAATTAATCAATCTACCATGTCTCCGTTGTACAGTGGCCTAATACGAAATTCCAAATTCAAGGCCATGTTTGAACGTTTTGTTATTTAATTTTTTAAACCAACACCCAACTGTGTAAATTGAACTCAAATTTACTCGGATGAACAATTATGGATTTAGAACTTGTTAGTCAAGAGTTTTGTAAGCAAACTTGATAGATTCAGACTATGTATCGTATAAAACTATCAACCACATAAAATAAACGTGTAATACCTAGTTTTTTTTAAAGCTTCAAATACGTATGCTTATAGGGACTCTAATTAGTTTAGAGGTACAACGGTTTAATATAAACAATTAACCCTCTTTAAATACTAACTCATCACATTTTTTAAGCTTCAGCGGATTAACGAAAGGTAACAGTTTTTTGTTGGCAGTTTTGACCGGATCTATCATCTTTCACATTTATTAAACCTAGATTCTTTACTTACAACTACGCGTCTAAAAATGTTTGCCATATTACATACTTCGCTTTGTTTAGTTATATTACAATTGTGGGGGTTTTGTTGTAAATAACGCCATGAAAAACCCGAAATGTTCTCTTAGACTCTTCATGGAGGGACTTAACGGAGAGTTTGGAACGAAAACGCGCAAGGAATTGTATTGTGTCACATTTACCATGTAGTTAATACGAATAGTAAGTATAGTGTTTTGTATTTTTAAAAATCGTTGTTTTTTGGTTTTGTCGTGTTACTAAAATAAACTAAACCTCGATATTGCTTTAAACTGTTCTTTTGACGAAACACTTTATTTCATGTATAGAAAACTTAAAGAGTTTAGTTGGTAAGAGAATAGTAATGGACGTAATAAAATTACATATTTGTTTATTTATAGTTAATAAATTAAATATGGTTGTTAAAAGAACAATACTTTATTTAGTAATTGGAGCACTCGGAATAGTTAAAATAATTTAAATATATTTTATATCGTTCTCTAAGTAAGTGTAAAATAAAGAATTCTCTTGCAAGATATATCGCTTGTCCGAAAACCTCCTTTTTACCCACAAAGTAGCAATTCTGCGATGAAGTTTGATTTTAATTGCGAAATGTAGAGTTGCAGCCTTCAATTTTATTGTTCCGCCTATTGCAGCGTCCTGAATCTGACAGTATCACAGACTTGACTCTTTACGGAAATACAAAAAAGTTGGCGACGAAGTAGTTCCAATGCGAAAAACTCCATTGCGTCTCTTCCGAAATGCAGAGACGCTTAGGGCTTGTAAAGGGTGGTGACTGTTTACCCATTTAATTCTAAATTCAAACAAAAGTAAACGAAATGAATAGGTCTAGCCTATTATGATTTAGACTGAAACCACATTGCTCACAAAATAGTAAAAAACTTTTACTTAATAACATTCTTAAAAAATAAAAAATATTTGTTATAAGATTATTTATGTGTATCACTTTGTTAGTGCCAAACATCAGAAATTAATTGTAATCCTAGTAAGGGTTAAGGGTAGCGCCGTACATCTAGCCAATGTAGTTACAGATTGACTGAGAGGCTGTAGTTCGATTTATAATTCAAGGGCCTAAACATCACCTCTTTATGTTAAAACACTTTTTATTCTTCTTTTTTATGTACTCGTAAACAGAGTACAACAATTAATAGATAAGTTCAGAAACATTAAAAGATTTGAGACGTGCAAAATAAGATTAAAATATGTTTAGGTAGTACAAATAAAGCTTAACTTTCCATTTAATTAAAATGTTAATTAGAAAGATTTAATGTTGATTGAGATTCCTATGTAAAATAGCTCTAATTGAATGAATTATTCAGCTTGAATCGACAGTGCAACTTAATTAAAGCAGAAGTAACATCTTAATTATATATTTTAAGTTTAGTTACTCTATCGGACAGTGCAGCATAAATGACGTATAATTGCCCAATTGAGGTGTGGGTGAGATATTTGTATAATGCATCCTGGATTAATTCCTTCACAGGTCTCTTTAATACTAAATATTTTGTGGAAAATAAAAGCTAATTATCTTAACTTTATAATTCTGAAGCCGATGGATATTTTAGCCTTGAGTAGGCTATTCGTGGAAGATGAGGGACCCCCCCCCAACCCAACCAAACCGCCCACCCCCCCAGCCCCCCACCCGAAACGCCCAGCTTATTCCCCCCTACCCAGGTTTTAATAATTTATGTAAGAACTATTTAAAACATATTGCGTGTCTCCGTATAAATAAACTGTTTCCACAATTAGTTTTTCGCTTAACATTTGAGTTTTAAAATGTACAACTCTTCTCTTTACCCATCGATTCTTATGCGCGAAGTCATACTTTATATGCGCGCAATGAAATCTTATATTGTTGCGATAGATTTACAAACCAAACGTAAAAACACAAATTTTTCACATGTTACATTTTTTCTTTAAACGAAGAAAAATTATAAATACTTTTTTTATAATGAAATGTACAAAATACTTAAGTTACGAAGAACCAAATATGGAAAAGAAGAAAATAATATAATTATATTAATGCAATAAAATATCGCATCTAAATCACAATATCGAATAATTCAAAACTATCAACACCCCTACAATATTTGGACATAGAATTTATACAAAAGTTCTTTATTATTTCATCGCGTACATAATGGCACAGTATTCGACAATGGTCGTGTTTTTGCCCCAACTAAAAACCATACAGTCCACAAGATGAAAAAATTCTGTAGGTTGATTTGGTGGTGAAGGTCAATCTGAAAAAGATCATTTTTAGCAGTTCCTTAGTTTCTTTTTTTAAGAATAAAAACGTTTTATGTAACTTGGCTGTTAGTTGAATCAATTTTGTTTCCACTCACAAAACTATTATAATATTAATATAAACCTATTACAAACGACAGTAGAAGTAATAAATATGACACTTATAGCATAGTATCCAAAGCATATAATTTTACCATCAACCTCAAACAATCCCAGAATAAAAAAATAAACATTTTCCCCCCCCCCCCACCCCCCCCCCCCCCCACCCCCCCCCCCCCCCACCCCCCCCCCCCCCCACCCCCCCCCCCCCCCACCCCCCCCCCCCCCCACCCCCCCCACATTTACTCCATGTTATAAAGTAGATAAGATATGTAAAATATGTAAAACCCAGTCGTTATCAACTACTTGTTAAGTTTACATAGTTATTAAGGTGTTTTTATTTTCATAAGTACTTTTTATTTTATTATATGAACAAAACTCATAAATATTACTTAAACAAGACATATATTTTAAATTGGCGATAAAAAACCTAATGTTACTTACTTTTTATAATAGTTTTGTTTTAAATACTTTTAATAAGTTCTGTAGTGACATAAAAAACAGTTCTAGAAATAAAATTATTATTACACTACATATTTTGTATTTTTTCCCGGAGTAGTCTCGTGGACTAATGGTTGTGAATAACTACAGGCAAATCAGATGGTTGCGAATCTAGGGTTAAAGTAGGCACGAACTCACCGAGTTGTGCGGCGATCAACGGGACGATACGGCATCACGCCTTGTCATGCCGAAACACAGATCATTGTTGTTATTTGCATTGTTGGCAACTCTTCCTGTTTATTACGTAAAGACGTCTGATCTGAGCATCTCAACTAGTTTGTTTTCTTTTTATTTGTCAATGTTAGTAATGTTTGTTATTTCGTGACATGGTGAAGAGTTGTTCTGCGTACAACTGCACGTCCAGATTGACTAAAGGCAGTCACATTTGTTTTCACAAGTAAGTTCTTACTATATCAACCATGTCAATATTTATTTGCAACTTCCAAAATAGTAATTTTCACTAATATTATTTTCTGTATTGCCAAATTATTAAATTGGGTTACCCAAATAATTAAAAGTACGGTAAGACTGTTAATGAATACATTACTAAACTATCGTTTTTTAATCATGAACAATCATTATATAGTTGAGTAAAACATGCTTATCACTCAATTATTTCATCCGCATTGATCCAAGATATCAACGTTGGTCGTTATAGTTAAGTTATAGTTTATTCATAAGTTTTTGAATAAAACGGAGACTACCTTTTTTTTAAATAATATGTCATAATATCGCAAAACAGAAAACTTTTCACAATACAAAAATATCCAACTTAGGAATAAGGCAAACATTGGTCAAAATAATTTTATTTTCTAACACGTAGATTAAGTATGTCATGTTTGTACATTTTATCTATTTAACGTCTGTAATCTTCGTTTAAGATTTTCTAAGTAAAATACCAAGTTAAAATCTTAGTAATTTTGATATTATACAAGAATCTGTTTTTTAACTAAAAATAAAAATCCACGGTAAAAAGCAGCTACTAACATTTTTAATAATAAATAAATTGTGGTATCTAACAATATTATTAAGTATAGAAGGCGTTTTAAAGTGATGTTAGATTACTACTATAATGCCTGCCATATGGGCGGAGTACGTTCTTGCCCATTTCTAGCGCTTGCAGACTCGGAACGCAGCCCAGGATTTCGGCTCGGTGTCTCCGGCCCAGAGCTTATGCCAAGTGTGGGGGAGTTGTGGAGAGGAATTTGTCACACGTTTTGCGAAGTCTGTCTCAAGGGATTCTCGACAGCGCCAGGCCTGGGTCAGCATAGGAGGCATCGACATCCAGAAGCAGCCTTGGTTATCAGGGTTGCGCCAAAGGTGAGGGTTAGAACAAGGGCGAACCCGGTGAGAGTGAGAGTTTGGTCAGAGGAAGGAAGAAACTGCGACAATCCTTAGGACGATGGAAGAAGAAGAGCTTGGATCAGGATATGCGATCCGGCTGGCGCGGCTTTTGCATAGGAAAACTGAAGCGCAAATCAGAGATAAAGTGGCGCTACTCCGCCGGAACGGTCGCCTGCCAGCTCAGCTGGCGCGCGATGGGGGGAGGAAACGAGCCAGAGGATGAAGATTCTTCTGGGGGTGGAGATGAAGACTTCTATCCCTCCTCATCGCCTGATGCAGGGGAGGATGACGGAGTGGAGGGCGATGTTTCCTGGTTAGATCTGCGAGCGGCCTGGAGTGGTGTTGACCAGACTCACCCACTCAGTGTCGAGCTGGAGGATAGATGAACGGTGGACCCAAGGCCCAACGGCGAGTGGATTGAAGGCTTCGTCTCGAGGGTGGTGGTGGAGCTTAACACTTTCAGCCCCAAGCCTAAACTGCATTGTATCATCTACAGCCCAAGTAGGTTTGGCGATCTTGAGCTCAGCCCCATGTGTATCAGTCTGACTCACAGTGTGCTACGTGCACAGCCCCACATGTATCGAATTGACTTACACTTGTTTACTGTTTTTTTTTGCGTGTGAGGCATGTAGACTCACATCTGCATTAGAAATACGTTGTTTATTTTGATGCTTGGGTCTTTGGGCTCACAAGGCAGTACTGGTGGCGAGAGAAAAGAAGAGACCTGGCCCGTGCCGGCGCACAGCTGTGTACTATAGTAGGGAAAGGGAAGTTATAAGACGAGTGATAGAGATTTGTGATAAAGAAGCGAGTGACAAAGTGTTTACAGTGCCTCTTGCAAAAGGAACAGAAACGTGCTGCTAACTATTGCAAAGTTTCGAAACAATCAATAAAAAGAATAAGAAAAGAAGCAAAATCCACTCCTGCAGAAAAACTGATGAGCCCTGGTAAAAAAACGTCAAAGATGTGATCAATACAAAATTAAAATAGACGAGTTCGAAAGGCGAGTGATTGTGAATGTCATTAGGGACTTTTATGCAGTAAAAAAAGTTGTGCCAACCTTTAAAAAACTACCGGTTTTACGTGAAAAAATAAATTTTGTATGGAGTGAGTGGGCTCTTCGACGTGAACTGAAAAACATGGAATCCAGATGGAAGAAGTGTGGGTCGAAAAGCAAACTGTTTATTGAAAGGCCTGACATTGTCAACTGGAGATTCGAGGCACTCTCAGTAAAAAATACTTCCATCACATTCTTTACCATAAGAACCAACGTTAACTAGCGCCAAAAGTATCGCCGTGAACTTGTAATCAGCGTCAACTACCGCCAAAAGTATTGTTGAATAGTACTTCTTGTAGTTGTAGAATTTAGACCCTGAGTTAGGTAGTGCTTGTATTTCAATATGTTTCCCGCCTATTGCACCAGTACAATGGGGAAAGTTCCATCTTGCATTGAATCCATCGGAAATAGTCCGCCACATACCTTCATCAGGTGTAGGCATATATACAGGCTGCATCTTTCTCCAAATAGCATCACAAACCTCCTCCACAATTTGTGATACAGTACTTATTCCCATCCTGTAGCTAAAACTTATCGTAGTGTACGTATCTCCGGTCGACAGGAACCTATAAAATAAATATCTATTAATTTTCAGAAGGGACTGTTAAAAGTGAGTGGAGAAAATTGAAAGATTGCTATCGCCAAGCCGTAAACAGGAAAAAAACCAAAAGTGGTCAAGCCGCAAGCAAAGTTATCGTAACTGTGATTTTCGAACCGTGGAGGTTCGAAAATCAAATGGAATTCATGCTTGCAGGGATGTCTCACAGGACGTAAGGTTATTTAACACGATTTTAAGGTAATTGCTAAAAAAATTTGATATATTACTCAGGGGACTTTTACCGCATGTGTAATTCAATGTTAACTAAATGTCATTTAAAAAAACCATGTTTGGGGGTTTGATCATCGCTATAAGTCAATTTTTATATTATATATAATTCTAATATTATACATCCATGATTGGTATTGAAATATTTTTTAAAAAACTTATATCAATAGCGGCTGTAATAGTAACGTTTTCAACATTTTAAATATTAAATTTGGATTTGTTTTTGACTCAGGCATAATAAAAACTCTAAGTGAGCTGAGAAAATTACGCTGTATATGCTATTAGAAAATTAGGGGTATTATTACTTTCAGGGGTGAAACTAACGTCTCACCACTTGATGACAACACTATTCAAGTCAATAATGTGGAAGTCAACATTGATGAGGAATTAATAGATCAAAGAGACAACGAGGAAAATTTCGGATTACCCGAAGATGGACAAGAATGTAGTGAGGCAACCACTTCTGCCAACTCACGCCACCGACCACCGAGGAGTGCAGACAAGATTTTTAATTTCCTGAAAAGTAAAGAACAAAGAAAACGTTCAGCACCCGTTGCCAATGAATTGGAATTGTTTTTTGCGAGTGTTTGCAAAACTACTCGACGTCTCCCTCACCACCTTCAAATACGGATTAAACGACAAGTAATTAACCCATATATGCCCATTGCCCCATTATTGGGGCGGTGGAAATAAAAAATGTTTAAAATTCTTTAAAAGGTTTTGAGGTAATTTTTCAGTTATAAGTATGTTCAGTTGGTAGCACTGAAGCTAGATTTAGCATCAAGGAAAGCTGCAGTGTCATTGTTTACTTCTCAGATGGCAATGAAAAGAGCTTCTAAACATTAGTTGTCATGGATTCTAAAGATAGGTAAGTTTTTGGTACTTTGGGATTATACCGACCACACCCAGAAATGAATCGTTATTTAACGTTTTGCTTCTATTGATTACTAGATTAGCGTAAAACAATATTTCGTCAATATAAAACCGGAATTGTCTTATCGCAAACCCCTCCCCATCCTCAGACAGAGGTCAAAGTCGAGCGGGAGGTCAAAGTCGAGCGGTCTAGTAGATAACGTGATTGCAGTCTCGCCGTCCTCGCTTTGTGTGTACTTCCGTGTTTTACCTCTACATTTCTCCAACCACAAAACTTGTTTTTATTCTTATCACACTCTATTCTTATCACACTCTGCCACCCAAAATGCGAGTGCCTCCGGCCATCAGCGCGGGCTTCGGCAGCACCTTTGGTGCTGCCCCGCGCTGATGTCAACGACAGAAAAACATCCCTCGAGATAGTACCTATCAGTAAAATATCAAATTCTAGAAGGGCTGATCAGAAATATAAATTGAATTGTAATAGAATCAGCTGGTGCGCCGCATTGTTGTACTTTCGTACCGCAGTGTCTGTCGAGTACTTCGCTTTGTTGCACTTCCGTCTTTTACTATGAGTCTAATAGATTAGTGATGGGTGACACTATGAGAATTTGGGATTTACCATGGAGCGAAGAGGGGGCCATTCGTTTTTTACAAGATCATTACTTGTTGCCTAAATCTAAAATATGCCTGAATGGACATGACATGACAATTTATTCGTTTGATAAGGCTCCGTTTTGGAAATGTACGACTCGACCTTGCCTTAAAAAAGTTGGTTTGCGCGTTGACACATGGTTTTCTAACAGTAGAATACCATTTGTTACTGCGGTTCGTTTCCTCTTCTGCTGGGTTTACGAACTGACATCTGTGGCGTGGTGTGAACGAGAGTTGGAGATTACCGGTAAAACAATTGTTGATTGGAATAACTATCTCCGTGAGGTGTGTGCGTTCTCTGTGGAACGAAAAAACAGTGGTAGGATTGGAGGAGTTAGCCGTATTGTCGAAATAGACGAAAGTTTGTTTACCAAACGGAAAAATAATGTGGGACGTGTCTTGCCGCAACAGTGGATATTTGGGGGTTTATGCCGGGAAACCGGAGGCAGATTTTTGGTTCAAGTTCCGAATCGTGGAGCTAAAACCTTGATGGAACAAATTCAACTCCACGTTGAACCAGGAAGTACAATTGTTTCGGACTGTTGGAGAGGTTACAAAACGGCAGAATTAGAAGCAGCAGGTTTTGAACATTTCACTGTTAACCATCGCTACAATTTTGTCGACCCAGAAACTGGTGCTAATACTCAACAGGTTGAGCGAATGTGGGGTTCAGCTAAATGGCGCAATAAAAAACAACGAGGAACAGCACGACACCATCTTGACTCATACCTAGCTGAATACATGTGGCGGTCGGCAGTTGCGGCTGAAGGCGGAAATCCACTACGCTCACTCCTCCGTGATATTGCTGCATTCCGGGCGTCACAGGAAGGCCATTAATAAATTGATAATCGTTTTAAGTTTGTAATTTTGTAATTAAAGAGTTGTTTTTTCGTTCTATCACGTTTGTTTCTATCAATTTATATTGTTGTGTTCTTCATGCGGGTGTGGTCGGTATAATCCCAAAGTACCAAGTTTTTCAACATATTCATAACATTTGTAATGCAATTATGATATAATTATGTTCAGTATAATATACTCTAACAATGGCATAACCAATAATTATGTTTCCTTTCATCATATTCATATTATAATCTCAAATATTTTGCTGCCCCAATAATGGGGCAATGGGCACGGGAGGGTACCGATATTTTTTATAAGCGAACCCTTCAATCTAATGCAAATAACATGTTTTTTATTTCAGTTTTACTGGAATAATTGAATAATAATAATATATCTGTTTATTTCATTTGTTAAAACTTATAGTTTTGTATTATATCTTGTTTCAGATTTACAGTGGAGGAGATTTTGGCGCTTCTTGAAGGAGATAATCAATGCATTTCGGCGGATATCTATATGGTGCCACCAGAAAACCATCTAAATAGTGATGAAGATAGTGGTGAAGAAGAGAATATGGACATAAATCATTTAAGGGGATGTCAGCTCCGAGCCCCAGGTGAAGTTAAAATAACAAGAATTACTGAATCTGGAGTAGAAGAATTGTTTTTAGGATGCAATGAAGATCATATTGACTGCCAGGAAAATACAAATCAGGGTGACCAAAACACAGCCAGGCCTGCTACAGGTGATGATTTTACGCTTGACACAAGGCCAGTCTCTCAATTATTTGATATTAGCTTACCAAGCACCAGCTGTGATAGTGGATCCAATAACCACAATTCTACAAAAAATCCTTCTTTAGATCTAACACCAAAGAGTAAAAAAGGTTCTAGTAGGCCTATATCAAAACTTATCAAACAACCAAACCAAAAGAAAACTAATAATAGGCCTATAGTTAAAAATAAAAAAGAACCTGGGGAACTACAGATATACCGCCTAACAGTAGCGTAGCCAGAAATTTCGTTCGGGGGGGTCCGAAACTGGAAGATCCGGGGGACGTTTTGTGTGTTATTTGCCAATGAGTTCACTGGTAAAAGGTAAATACCAAAAATATGGAGCTTTAGTAACTACGCCTTATAGAAAGTGGAAAGATGTAATAGGAAAATACAACTCTCACAGCAACTCTAGTACCACAAATTTTCTTGTATAGCTACAGAAACTTTACGAAGTTCGATTCTGGCCGAGTATAAGGCTCCAAAGTGACGTTGGATTCACTGGATAAGAAAGAAAAAGAACAAAACAGAGCTTCACTCAAGCATATATTTGACACAACTATATTCTGTGGATAAAATGAAATACCCCTTCGGGGACATTGGGCCACTGACGGCCGAAACCCTTTAGAAAAGGAGGGCAATTTTCGAGCGTTGCTCGGGTACAGATCAAACTAACGGTCGGAAAATGTACCGGAAAAACTCTACTGATTAGAAGTTCGGCTACTTTGGATTTCACTGATTGAGGTATTTATGAATGAGTTATAATGACGATTTTTTGTATTATTACACTGTAGACGAGTATATAATTATCGGAAAAAAAATCCAAAAAATCACTTTCGGTCGGAAATAAAATACACCTGAAAAACTCGAATGATTATAACTTCAACTACTTCGGACTTCGGTTATAGAGGTAAACGTGGTTTTTTGATTGAGTTAGGACGACAATTTATTGTTATCATTAAACTGTACTCGACTACCTATATAATTATCGACAAAAAATCACTTCCAGTCGGTAAATACCGAAGAAAAGCTCTCTACAGATTCAAGTTTTGAAGATTTTGGATTTCACTGGTTGAGTGGTTGAGGTAAAAGTGGTATTTATAATTTTGTTAGGACATTGATTTTAGGTATTAATTCAACGGCGACGAATAAATATATAATTATCGAGAAAAAAAAACAAAAATAATCACTTCCGATCGGAATATACTAAGGAAAATGTAGGCAAAGACAAATAACCTCAGTCAGTGAAATCCAAAGTAGTCGGAACTTCTTATCAGTAGAGCTTTTAAAGTGTATTTTCCGACCGAAAGTGATCTTTTATATATTTTTTTCGATAATTATATACACGTCTACAGTTTAATGACACTAAAATAAACGTCGTGACTTAATTCTAAGCAGCCATTTTACGTCCCCAAGACGAATTTGAACGAAGTGGTCGCTAATTTAAACTGTCCAAGTCCAAGTCGGGTTGCTAGGATGGCCTCTGGGCGCTCCTCCTGGTCTGTGGGCAGTATCTGAGCAGTTGAGCTCAATGACTTGCCTGTCAACTGTACAATTTGCTCCTGCAGCAGTCTAGCAGTTGGTCGGTGTGCCACTGAGGGCCACAGCTTCATTGAAGAGCCGGGTGAAGGCGGTCAGCTGCGCAGCTACGAGGGTCGTCCACAAAGTAACCTCCGTTTTGAAAAAAAAAAAAAAAAAAACTAGTTGAGATACAAAAATTGTATTATATAAATGTTAAAACTGCAACTTTTCCACTTTTCTACATATTCACCATACAAATTCAAGCACTTATCATATCTTAAATTCTGGCTTTAAAAAAATCTGCCGCCTGAGAACGTAGCCAACATGTTACAGCGTTTTGAAGTACTTCATCACTCGCAAACCTCTGAGATGCAAGCCACTGCTTCATGTACGGGAAAAGATGGAAATCACTGGGGGCCAAATCCGGGCTGTAGGGGGGTTGGTCAAAAACGTCCCATTTGAACTTTTTCGAAAGTTCTGTCGTTCTTTCAGCTGTATGAGGGTGGGCGTTGTCATGGACAAACACAACACCAGATGTCAGAAGACCACGACGCTTGTTTTGAATCGCTCGTCGTAGCCGTTTTAAGGTTTCACAGTAAGCTGCAGCTGTAATGGTCGTACCACGTTCCATAAATTCAACGAGCAAGATGCCCTTAGTATCCCATAAAACTGTAGCCATCAATTTTTTCGCTGAAAAAGTTTGGCGAGCTTTCTTCGGCTTGCTTGGCGAAGCGTTATGACCCCATTGCATTGACGGACTACACCTTCGCTCATAATGTTTGGGCCATACACCGCACTCAATTCACGATGAATTTCAGCTGGTGTGTAACTTTTCGACCACAGAAATCTTATTACACCACGCACTTCACACATGGCGGGATTTTCTATAAAGCTGCTCATGTTTTTACGTTGTACCAAAAGAACGCGCGGTCGCACGATGCTCTCCCTTGCACAGCTAGAAGCGTACTGAACGGCTACGCACACCGATGTGAGAATGGCGGCGCTACCTCCACTACTTATCGCGCCACGCCCAAACGGCGGTTACTTTATGGACGACCCTCTCGTATTTCAAGACGGCTTGTAGGCTGCGCTAGGCGGGGGCGGCTGGTTCTGCTGCTGGCGCCTCCGTTTGTTGCGGCAGAGTGGCTGGTGTATGTGGCCACTCTAGTTTCTGCCTGGGAGTCGCCCTGGCCTCTGTGTGACCGGAAGGTCAGCCACAGATGCCGGCGGGCGAGGAAGTCGGTTGGCTGGGTTCTGAGGTTTCCTCCGGCGCTTCTTCTTCTGCGGCATGTCGTCCTCAGCTTCACTCTCCGATACGGAGTCCGCTGGTGACTCATCTCGCGCTGGTCGCTTGGGCGGCTGGGCCGTTGATCGCCTCGCCGCTGGTTTGGTAGGCCGGGACTTGCGGCCTAATTAGACAGCTGCCGCTCTGGCCTCCTTGTAGGCTGGACACCCACGATAGTTGGCGTTGTGATCGCCGCCACAATTGCACCAGTGACCCTTCTCCGTCGAGACTTTGGGGCAGTTCATCTTCAGATGATTTCCCCCCCAGCGGACACATTTTCTCGGCCTCCCGCAGTTGCCGGAGCCGTGGCCAAAACCTTGGCACCAGTAGCACTGCGGCGGACCGACCGGCTTCTTGTAGACAGTGACTGAGACCCTGACATGGAGCAGGCTTGTCACGTTGTAGATTTGGCAAGCCCGCTTGGTGTCAGGATTCTCTCGCTCACTGTCCCTGGTCAGCGTGATCAGCCAGCTCCTGGTAGGTCCCCTGGCTGTCTGAAGTCGTGCAACCTCGTCTACGGCGAAGCCCTTGTCAGTTAAGACATCGAAGAGCTCCACATCATCGGTGTCGGGCAGTCCGCTGATCACAACCTTAAGCGATCTTTCACGCCCAAGGTTGTGAGTGTAGAAGGGCAGCTTCTTGGAACATAGGTACCGCTGAACTGCCCTGAAGTCCTCCACGGTGGTCACTTTCAAGCGATAGTGAGCACCGTGGAATGTTGTCGTCAGGCCGTCCCGCGCCAACTCCTCCAACTTCTTGGCGTGGGTAGCCCAGTCCGGAACACTGTCAGGGAACAGCAAGGGTATCCTGGGCGTAGAAACCGAAGCCGTAGGTTGGTCAGATGTCACAGTAGCAGTGGTGACGTTGTGGCCTTTAAAAAGGCCCTTTGTTGGAGCAGCGACCTTCTTAGGCGCCGAGCTGGCAGGTGTAGAGCTAGGCCTCTTAGCTGGCTTCCCGGCGCTTCCAAAGGCACGCTGTGCCATCTTCTTGAAGATGTCACTCATGTTGTTCCAGTAGTTGTTTACACAACGAGCGCTGGAGGTCGAATGTTCGCCGTGTTACAATTTAGGTTGCTTTGCGACGTCACGTGACCGCGCTCTATAGCAATACCGTGATTACACTATACTATCCGAAAGGCCGAGCCCAAAAGTATCGTTTGATACTTTATGATTTAAACGAAAGGACAATTATATTTTTAACAACGGTCACTTTAATCAATTAAATCAATCAATTTAATGTTTTGTAGACAAGAGTAAATGATAACTCTCCTTTTTTTCTCCTGCTCCATGCTTTATTTTTTAATACGTCTTAAAATTTCGGGGGGGTCTGGACCCCCCCCCCCTCGCTACGCCACTGCCGCCTAAAGTTGAGAAAGTTTCGCAAAGGCCTGAATTGTTAGACAATGATATGTCTCCAGTTCAGTTATTTGAATTGTTTTGGGATGAAGAAGTAATAGATCTCATTGTGCGAGAATCCAATTCGTATGCATTGTTCAAAGGAAACCATAATTTCAATACTACTAAAGAAGAAATAAGGGTAGTTTTGGAAATACTTTTACTGAGTGGTTATTGCACTGTTTCTCGGCGTAGGTTATACTGGGATAATAGTGTTGATACTTACCATGCTGGTATGGCCCAAAGTATATCTAGGAATAGGTTTGAAGAGATTTTGAGACATTTCCATGTAAGTGACAATACATGCCTTGACCCTACAGACAAGTTTACTAAGGTAAGACCTTTATTTACAATGATGAATACTAGGTGGCTGAAGAATTTTTTACAGGATCGATATGTAAGCATTGACGAGTCGATGGTACCGTACTACGGCCGTCACGGTGCAAAACAGCACTTGCACGGAAAGCCCATCCGTTTTGGATTCAAAATATGGTCACTATGTACTCGACTCGGATATCTTGTTCAAGCAGAGCCATATCAGGGGGCCTCAACTGGTAACACCAATCCCTCATTAGGTGTGGGCGGCTCTGTTGTATCAAATTTAATTGATAAACTGCCCAATTCTAGAGGATTTAGTGTATTCTTTGATATTTTTTCACGTCTCTTGCACTCCTTGACCACCTGAAACAACTGGGCCATGATGGCACAGGCACCATTCGAGCAAACAGGGTCATTGATGCCCCTCTGTGGACAACAAAGATGTAAAAAAATGCAAAGAGTGGATTATTTCCAAACTACGGACACTGCAAGCGGCACCACTCTCATTCAATGTAATGATAACAATGTAGTAATAGTGGCGTCTAACAAATGTGGGGATTTTCCCATGGGCACATGTAAATGTTGGAGCAACCAAGAAAAAAAAACGTCACAATCAAGCAACCCTTGTGCATTACCGAATATAATACCTACATGGGAGGGGTCGACCGTCTCGATCAGAACATTTCCATATATAGAAATGCTATTCGGATGAAGAAATGGTACTGGCCCATACTCATGTTTCTCTTGAATGCAAGTACAAATAATGCATTCCAACTCTACCAGTTAACACCAGCAGGCCGTGACAAGGGTTCGTTGGATTACCTAGGTTTTATAAGAAGAATTGTTCAAACCTACTTGGCTTCAACTTCTGGACTGCGACCATCAGCGGGAAGAACCCCGAAAACTGCTAAAAAAAGGGTTCCTGATGAAGTGAGATTAGATGGCAAAAACCATTTCATTGTATCTTCAACAACCCAAGTAAGATGTGAACAATGTCACAAAAATACTACAAAAAAATGTGATAAGTGCAAAGTCGGCTGCCATGCAAACTGTTTCCTTCTTTTCCATAAATGACCAAATATATATTATGGCTAATCTTAAAATAATTATTCTGTGTGTTTACATTTTTATGAATAAATGTTAATGATTTCATGGTAAAATATTTGTGTTTTTATGCTCCCACCCATACCCAGTGCTCCAAAAATGGGGCACCTTACATTCTGCTAACACGGTACCTTACTGTGCCCAATGCCCCAAAAACGGGGCGTCACTTTTTTCACATATGAAGTATAAAATATTTAAAGTTATGGTAAATATATCTTAAATAAGAACTAATAACCATATTTTAAAAGTATAAAAGATTTTAATAAACAAAAATTAATTTGGGCATATAAGGGTTGCATACAATGAAAAGATCATTCTGACGTACATTTCTATATCTTCAAACCTGCATTAGACGTAAAGGTTATGTTGTGGACCTTGGGATTGTTTTCAAGATGGCTTCGGGGCTGGTTGTCACAAAACGATTGGGGCTGGTTGTCACATGTGACAAGCAACCCCATACCATAAGACTATTTATTTTTTTCTTTTGCAGATTCCATTATGGTTCGAAATTTAAAAAAGAAGACTCAAAAAGGGTCCACGCCTCCTGACATAATGTTACGGGCAGTACGCGAAGTTAAGTTGAAGCACCGAAGTGTTAGAAGTGTAGCTCAAGAATTTGGAGAGTATTGATTAAATTATAGGACTTTAGCAAGATATTTTGCCAAAATCGCTGATGATGAATTAAATAACGATAAGATTATCGTTCCTTCCTGTCCTGTAGGCTATAGAAAAACCATCAAGTGTTTATTCCTGCTTCAGAAGAACAATTAGTAGAGTATATCATTGCAGCTTTAGACATCTACTTTGGATTATCACCTCGAGAAATCCGTCTTTTTGCTTACGAATTTGCATGTAAGAATGCTTTAGCCTTGCCCCAGTCTTGGTCAGACAATAAAATGGCTAGCGTGGATTGGTATACGTAATTTATAGAAAGACACCCAAACCTAAGCATCCGTAAACCGAGACCAACCAGCCTTGCTAGGGCTTCTAGTTTTAATAAAACTAATGTATCTTCCTTTTTTGATAATCTGTCTACGGTCATGGAGCGACACAAATTTGAAGGCCAGTCGATTTACAATATGTACGAAACTGGCGTGACAACAGTGCAGACGCCTGATCGTGTTGTAGCTCGATGAGGTGCAAGACAAGTGAGAGGAATAGTGTCCGCCGAGAGGGGGTCATTAGTTACTGTGGCATGTGCTATCTCAGCTACCGGAAATAGCATTCCACCATTTTTTGTGTTCCTACGAGTCCACTTTAAATACCATTTTGTTGCTTATGGGCCTCCTGGAAGTGCAGGATATTCAAACAAATCAGGCTGGATGCAAGAAGAGGATTTTGTGCTATTCCTAAAACATTTTCATAAACATACAAAAAGCTCTATTGAAAATCCCTGCTTGCTCCTTCTAGATAATCACGGATCACACTTAAGTATTGACGGATTGAATTTCGCGAAAGACAATGGTATAATTATGCTGAGCTTTCCGCCACATTGCTCTCATAAGTTACAACCCCTTGACAAATATGTGTATGGACGATTAACAAAAAATACATAAATTCAGCTTGTGATGATTGGATGATTTCTAACCCAGGAAAAACTATGACCATATATGACATTCCCGGGATAGTTGCCAGGGCTTATCCTTTAGCCATGACTCCGACTAACATTCTATCAGGATTCAGATGTACTGGGATATATCCTTTTAACAGAGAAATCTTCCCAGAATCAGAGTTTTTATCAAACTATGTGACAGACAGACCGGCTCCAGCAGCAGAAGATCAAGCTATAGGATTATCGGCGCAAGCCTCAAGTTCTTTAGCCCCCGTCTCCGTAGCTCATGTGTCTCCTGGCTGCAGCAACTGAGATAACAGTCCTTTAAATGTTAGTCCAAGAAAAGTTTGCCCTTTTCCAAAGGCAGGACCTCGAAAAAACACAAATCGGCCTGCGCAAAATAGGCAGAAAAGGGAGACAGCAATATTGACTGAAACGCCAGTCAAGAGAAAACTAGAGGAAGAAAAAGATAAACGTGCGGCAAAAAACCTAGTAAAGATCTGTTTAAGCAAGCTAGCATTGAAAATAAAAACCAAGCTCAACTAAAAAAAGCAACTAAACGGCCCATAACCAAAAAGGAAGCTGGGAAGAAGAAGAATGACATCCCAAAAGAGGCAAAGAAACAGAAAGATGAAAATTACGAGAGTGAAGACGATTCTTCATACTTTTGTTTAATATGCTTGGATACCTACAAAAGCAGTCGCTCTGGAGAAGAATGGGTTCAATGTATTGAATGCAAGCACTGGTCTCACGTTCGGTGCACTGATGGTTTAGCAATTTATGTGTGTCGTAATTGTGAGAGTGATTTTTCTTTTGAAAGCGATTAGTTTAAAAAAAAGACTACCAAAAGGCTTTAGTATGGTATCAAATCCCAAAGTTAGGCCTACATAAATGTATCATTATATTTAGCCCACAAATGTATTCATAATATGTCATACAAATACCAACTTACCTGATAATTATATAAATACATGTTTTTTCTAACTTTGTCTTTCAATTTTTCTTCCACTTACCCTATTTTAAAGGGAATTAAAAATATTAGAAATATTCTTGTTTGGCAGTTTATTTTCTCATATATAAATTACACGTAACAACCAACCCATGGTAAGTGACAACCAGCCCCGGTCAAGGGGTACGTTGTCACAACTGTACTGTTATATAAAAAAATTTTTTTTAGGTTAAGAATGTTAACACGAATTTGAAACTTTAATTAAACATCCACTACTATATGTAGTTACATATGGTAAACCGTTAGATTCAATTAAAACATTCCTAAAAATAATAAAAAATAAAATTTAAAAATTGTGACAACGAGCCCCGGTCTCCCCTATTTGATATACTGTATATTTAAACTTAGTGTTATGTCAAGAGTAGCCTATACAAAAGAACTCGTTATTTTGAGGAATTTGTCTCATATTGTTGTAGTAGTGCTATGGGCCCAAGTGAACTGCATTGTTGTTGGACGAAAGAATAAAAATAATATTTACGTAAATTTCAAAGTTGCAAATTTATTTGTAATAAGATTATTGTAATCATTACAATAAGACATTTAATTATACTTAGCAAAAACATTCATACCGTAATTTTTTTTAGGTAGTGTGTCCTTAACGAAACTATCAAATTTGGCGACAACGGCACTGGACTCAGTGACTCCTGCTAAGTGGAAAAATTATTGTGACCACATGCAGCACATTGAACAGGAGTACTGGGAGAAGGACGGCGTCACGGAAGACGCAATAGATGAGTTCGTCATACGACTAGGCGAAGATGACGATGATAGTTCCAGCTCTGACAGTTCGGATGATCCTAGTGACCCTGAGTCTGATGAAGAATTAGCAGTACCATTGGCGATGGACACTGATACAAGCGCAGAGAACAAAATGTTTTCTAAATAAATGTGAACACACTTGTTTAACTTTAAATGTAAAATAATGGATTGTTAATTTCAACATTACTAACAGTAAGTTTTTTATGTTATCTTCCGAACATGCTTACCATTGGAGGATTAAACTGTGTTCTCTCGGTTTCATATTTAACAATTTACAATTTTAGCAAAATGTAATTATTTTCTTTTGACGTGGTATGTGTAAAGCTGTTGAAGCAAATTGTTTTTATCCAATTACAAATGTCCCTATTTTTTTGCGTAAGAGGTTTTTTGTTTACTGTATATTCAATATTGTGTTATTCAGTAAGGTATCAATGTTAAATTTTATATACATAAAAGCACTACATTTACATTATACAATATATATGAACATTAGTAATTGTTATCTTAACAATAAAAAAATCTTCAATTTCAGCAATTCATTCCTTTAATTATTGTTTGTTTACAACCACCATAGAGCCTAATTATTAGAATTTTATTACAAACAAATTTTGCTCAATTTTAATTGATCAAAACAGTACCGCCATTTAAATTATCTTATAAAACATAAAAATTAGGCCGCAAATCAATCAAAACAGTGAAACAATAATGGAATTACGAAACAAGGCGCGGCAACATACTAGTAGTAGCGCCTGCAATTTTCAGATAGGCCAGAATCCGGATCTCTTCTTTTCTCTCGCCATCAGTAAACAGTATAACAATTTATACATATTTATACAGGTGTTTGGACTGCCACTTAAAAATAATATGCTCATTGTGTCCCTGATTTAAAAAATGAAACTGCCAGTACCATATTAGGGTTTAATTATTTATTAAGCGTAATTGATCGTACACTTATTATTGGCATATACAATAGACATCGTACTTCTATTTCATACCTCAAGAATGGTCCTAACGTATTGCAGAGTAATTATATTTACAAACTATACGACATGCTATTTTATTTGTTGTAAGAAAGGGTGTTATTTCCCTACTTGCTTTCTTTTATCTCTGTTGAGAAGTACAAATTAATTGTATCTGCAAATAATTTCGCAAAAACCTGACAAACCTACCGATAATACTAAAAAACGTTTGAATGCGTAAAATACATTTATATCCCTAATATGAAACATATCTCAGAATTATAGGACTAAAAATAAAGTCGAAAAAGTGCATTAGGTTTAACATTTTCCAAAGGGGCTACAATCGACATAGCTACCAGTCTGTAAACTTAATCCCTATTGGGACTCCCAAAGTATCTACCCAGACATTTGCTCTCTTCATATTCTCTTCAGAAACATAGGTTTTATAACCCTCGTAATAGCAGTTTTTCATGTTTTTCTACTGCTATTACTGTAAATTATGTATAAAATTTAATATCTCAAATATTTATATTAGGAATTATTTTGATACACTATAAAATCAATTTAATACTACCTTTTTATAATTGTATAAAAGCACATACGGTAGTACAAATGTAACACCGTACAGCTACGTAATCGCCCATTAATGGTTTTTGAAAAACAAATAAATGAGCATATGCGATATCTCACTACCCTAGTCCCCGTGAGGAAACTAATGTGCCTGTGTTATTTCTTTTTGAATGATAATCTGAAAAGAAGGAATAACTCTCTAGCTGAAGTTTAATCTAGATTCCACCATTGTATTTCCACAATTTCCTGCATTTCTTTATTTGTTCAAAAATATTACTAAATTTCAAAATATAATATAGGCCCCTTTTTACATTTAAAATGTTTTATAGCAACACAGTTTATTTTTACCCTCCCAATATTTAAAAACTAATACTAAACTTTTTATGAAAACTTAACAGGCCATAATTGTTACAGAGATAGAGATATGCTAGCGAGTATCGGTGATAATACAGGCAGACATACTAATCAACGGTGTCGCCGTGTAGGCCTAGTTACTGATAGTACGTGGTCACGTCGAGTGATGAGGAGGAGGTGGGGGACTGTGCTGCAGACACGATACTATCCCCTCCAAGGTTCGCGCTAGATGGCTGCTGTATGTCTAGTTCCTTCAGTCAGTGGTATGGGATTATGGTCGTGGGGTGTTGGTTGTTGGGGTCCATCATTACGCGTTATTCGTTATGGTAATAGATAGTGGGGTAGTGGTGGAACATCTGACTGTATAGTTAACTTTCTATGTTTTGTTATGAGACAGCATTTAATAACATTTATTAGTGATCCAAGTTGTAAATGTGTTTAATCTAAGTTTTAATTGTTGTTGGAGTGCGTTACACCTGCTATAAGTGCTTTTTCTGTCGATTTCACGGTTATATAATTGGTTAGAATGATCAAAATAAATAAGAAAAAGCCATCGAGGTCTCCAGTCAATGAAGCTACTGTTCGCCAGCTTCTTGAAAAAAAAGAAAGTAAAAATGAAACGTCATCAGCTATAGATGATACAGACAGCGATCCTGACTACGATCCAAGCAGCTTCAGGTATCAGTCTCATACTCCTGATTTGAGTAAGTTTAAACCATTGATTTGCAGTACCTTAGCAGTTATTTCTGTTATCACCGGAAAGAATTAGTCAGCAAAACGTTTTTATGAAATCTATTTAGTTTAACGCAAAGTTATACATCGACGGAGAAACGGGAAATAAGTAAGAGGCACGTTGTCGTCCTGGACCTGCTGTCGTCGGAGGTACGTAGAGATGCAACTGAACAAGAGGGTGCCTTTCCAGGAGTTTGTGCCCGACGCAGGAGTCCCGGAGGAGGTGGACAGGTGCCAACCAGACATCGTGACGATCGGCTATCGTATTATAGCGTAAATGGCCTGTTATATAATAATAATAATATTTTGTAATATTTAACGTAAGCTTAGCATGTAATCCATCTAACATTTGTCCGACAAAAAAAGTTCCTTGCTCCTTTTTCTGCCCAGATTTTAATATATCAAGATTAACCCTTTCCCTGGATTTGTCCCATATATGGGACGATTTTTTTAATAATATTATTTATTAATAAATGGCTAATCTAGGCCTTGGAGTGCATTGAACTGCCACTAGATAGGACTACTGTACAATGTTGTACAGTGGTACACTCTATTGGAATTTCTGAAAAAAACTTAAAATAAACTTTCCCACTCAAAACAAGGTAACCTAAATTTATCGATGAGGAAGGTACTATTTATGTTTATAACAGTTTGGCATTTTACTATTTTGTCAAATAAAAATTGTTTTCACAAAATATATGATATACACAATCCAAATAAATGTCTCTCAGATGATTTAGTAGCGAAATGTTAACTATGGTGATATTTAGTGAATCGTCCCACATGTGGGACAAATCCACACAATGGTGTCTCAGCTGATTGTTGTTTCAGTAAACAGTGAACAACTGAATGTGTCTGTGTAAGTATTTAGCTGTGTTTTGCAAGATGTTTCGTGGCCTAAGAGATGTTTTTGTCAATGACAATGATATCATTGTATTCATAGATGAAGGGAATCTATCAGAAATTGATGAACTAGACGACGAAATAGAAGGAAATGAACTTGAAGAAAACGAAGGTAAGATCATTTCAAATATTTTACTAATAAACAAATCTGTCTTGATAGGTTATGTTCGTTATGACTAATTCTTACTCAGTGAATGAAGCAAATATTATGGTTAAAGATTAGTCCATAAACAATATCATGATAATAATGGGCAGTTTTATATTTGGTCAGTTACACATGTTTTTTTTTACAGATATCATTCAAGCACTTCTACAAGCAGAAGTACAAGATGACCTGGCTGAGGCGCTAATTGGTGATGATATATTTGCAGTTCCCGGGAATACATCAGACAATATTTCTGTAATGGATTTCGATGTACAAGGTGATGGAGGTCCAGAAGCTGTAAGTGACTTCAATCATATCATTCTAGTTACAAGTAATACACCAGAGCCCCTTGAAGTTGTAATGGTTTGCACCTGCCAAACATTGGATCAGGCTGTAAGTGTATCCTTCTTAAAAAAAAAAAAAAAAAAAAAAAAAAAAAAAAAAAAAAAAAAAAAAAAAAAAAAAAAAAAAAAAAACAGTTGACTCCAAAGAAAGAAATAAATTGGAGAACCATTGATGGTTTTGAAACCTTAAATGAACAATTTTATG
Organism: Homalodisca vitripennis; assembly: GCF_021130785.1. Lineage (NCBI taxonomy): Eukaryota > Metazoa > Arthropoda > Insecta > Hemiptera > Cicadellidae > Homalodisca > Homalodisca vitripennis. Next base: position 177,420,493 of record NC_060209.1, read on the forward strand.
AGCCCCCACAACCAGATTTGACTGAGCTTTCAAGCCCATTAGAGTATTTTGAGAAATATTTCTCTGACCCTTTTTGGACTGAGTGTGCGTACTACACACATATCTATGCTCAACAAGAGAATGTGCCTCATTATACTGCGACACACCTTGATGAAATCAAGCAATTTATTGGCATTAATATCCTTACGGGGAATTTGAATTATCCTCGCGTGGATTATTATTGGGAGCCAAGGTTTGCTGTACCTCTTATCCGAGATAACATGGCTAGAAAACGTTTTTACAAGCTAAGAAATTGTATTCACTTTCTTGATAACACACAGCACAATCCTCAAGACACAGATAAATTCTGGAAAGTTCGTCCTATTTACAACAGAATCAAGCAAACTTGCAGTCACCTTGAACTAGAACCTAATGTTTGTATTGACGAACAAATGATCCCATTCAAGGGAAAGTTTATTGACAAACAATACATAAAAAATAAACCTACGAAGTGGGGAATAAAAGTATTTATGCTCTGTGGAGAAAGTGGACTCATATACGATTTTTTATTGTACTAAGGTCCAACAACTGAAGTGGATTCTGTTCTCAGTAAGCTAGGGCAAGGATGTGCTGTTGTCTTGCATCTGGCTGAGAGAATTACAGTACCAAACATCCACATGTATTTTGATAATTCTTTAATTCCTATTGGTGCCTTCAATTGCTCAAACAGAAAGGAATATATGCTGCCGGTACTGCTATGCCTGATCGCTTTTCAAAACCTCCAATATTGTCAAAAAAAGAAACAAAAGCTCTTGGTCGAGGATCCTTCTATCAAGTCCTTAGTGATGATGGAATCATATTGACTCAGTGGAATGATAATTCAACTGTAAATTTGGCCTCAAACTTTATTGGCTCAGGAAAAGTAGACACTTGCAAGCGATGGGACAAAAAACAAAGTTTACATTCAAGTCCAAAGACCTGAAGTTGTTCAAAGATACAACAAGAGTATGGGAGCAGTGGATAAGGTTGACTTTCTTGTTTCTATTTATAGAACATTTATTAGAAGCAAGAAATGGACACTCAGGATGATCACACATGCCATCGACCTGGCAGTGACCAATGCTTGGCTTCAGTATATTAGGGATGCCACACAACTAAAAATTCCTAAGAAAAAAAAACTTGACTTATTAAAATTTCGTCAGCATGTAGGAGAAGTTTTGATTGTGAGTGGAAAGACATCTAACAAAAAACGTGGCAGACCATCTAATGAAACACCTCCTCCATAGCCGCTAAGAGACATAATGCTATCAAACCGGTAGACGATGTCAGGTGGGACGGTAAAAACCACCTTCCTTCATTTGATGACTCTAGGAATAACTCTAGATGTAAAAAACCCTGGTTGCAAGCAGAAAACCTTTGTAATGTGCACAAAGTGCTCAGTCAACTTGTGTGTTGCTAGAAACAGGAACTGTTTTTTTTTAATTCCACAGCAAATAAGTGTGCTAAAAGTGGGCAGCATTATTGGAAATATTATAAACTGTAATGACAAAACATTTTATGCTATCCCTAGTTATAAAAACTTGTGAAAATTTTTATTTACTGTAAACTTTTTTGAAAAACAAAAATGTGAAATTTTACTTTAGGTTTTTATTATTGTAACTCAGTGGCAAGTAACTGTACACTAATAATAAATTGAAGAAATAGTGTAAAATGTTGCGTTTTATTGCAGTTTTACCCAACAGAATCGTAATTTAAAAAAAATTATCTTAACTATAAGCGACCTTTATGTAGATGTTTCCCATATATGGGACGATCCATATCTTGGTAACCGGAAGTTGAATCGTTAAACTTTTTACATCAAAATTCATAAAAAAATTAAAGAATTCATATACTAAAAATTAAATTTTTATCACCATTTTTGAAAATTATCTAGTGAAAGGGTTAATTTAAAACTATGGCAGTGAAAGAAACTATTCGCACTATCACAGCACAACTCCGAGAAGAAGTTCTTAATTCTACTCTGACGAATTTGCCTGTAGATTGTACGGCTGAAGATTTGATTAGAGGTGAGTGTAATTAAGTGCCAGAACTTCTAATGTGTTTCTTGGAGTATTTTATTTTGGGGAACGTTTCTCATTTTTCAAGAGCAGCACGGAAAGAAAAAAAAATAGTAACGATAAACAATTTTTCAATTGGACAAGGTTAATTCTACGCTGCATCAAGCCACAGCTTATTGTATATAGTAATAGTAAAAAGATGCCCTGAAGATATTGTACGTCATCCTGATTTAAAAACTGGACTAGCTTTTGATAATTTCGACCGGTTTTTTTCAGACACTAAATGGTAAAGACGCTCTTCACGACACGGTGGGGATAATTTTTCAAGACATAATTCAAGACGAAGATACCATGCCAGTAGTATCTCCATATCTCCACCTCTTAATGAAATTGAGAATTCAGCTTCTAATCGGCCAGTACACGATAGCGGTTCAGAGACACCACTCAGTACACCAAAAACCCGAAAACGCCGAGCATTTGATGAAATAACACGTGACATGCAGCCATTTAAAAAAAAATTAAAGATAGCAACTTGGAATCAACTTGATATTTCAACACTCCATAAAGTTCCGGAAAGTTTTTTTTAAGTCAAAGGAATTAGATGTGATGTGGACGTTGTCACATATGCATAGAACATCAAATGTTCCAATGTGGGTAGGATATCACAATAAAATATTCATAGACAATTCACCTGTTCTAAAGGTCTATTATCTAAGACCAATTAATGACTTGCCCAATAATTAATAATTCTACCGTTTTAAAACTCTAGAAATGAGCCAACAAATAGCGAAAGAATGTCAAGCTCCATACATTCAGGTCACATATGGACCATGTTATGCAATAAGAGACCAAGCGCCAGTTTTTCTTTGTTGAGCTTTTAATGCCATCTAGTATAAAATCAGTTGTTGTCATATGTTTATTAGTTTATTAAATATCTTTATAAAACCCAAGCGCCACAATGTCTATGGTGTAATTTTGTTTTACAACAAGAGACCAAAAGGAATTGGTTTTGCAATAAGAGTCCAACTGACAAGAACTGTGCCTTGGTTTATTAACACATTAGATGCTTCATCTGTATTTAAATTTTGCAATACTAGACCAACAGCCACACTTCAGCACTTGGTCTGTTAATGCAAATTAAATAACACTCTAAAACTAATTACAAAAAAGAACACCAAATTGATTGTAATCAGCTGGTTCAGATTAACTTTGGAAATTATATGCAGGATGCTTAACACTCCAGTGGGCGCGCGGAGTACAGGTGTCCTCCAGTGATTTTGTTTTGTGTGACTACAAGGGTTGGCAACACTCGTGACCTTGAGCGACCACATACCTTTCCCCCACTCAAGCTCCACCCGCCAGTGCATTGTCAGCGTCTATGCTCGCTAGTTGTCGCTGTGACCACGTGTTTTATTTGCTCGGTACAGTAGTGGAGGACAGTTGTCCTCCGCGGCCCAGTGACGTTACATTTTTTTTGGCATATTGGTGTAGTATTTTATTTTTAATCTCGTATTGTTGAAACAATAATGGCCAGTGAAAGTGACCGTGAAACAGTTACGCCGTTGGCTAGATGAGACTGAGGATACCGAGAGTGTTCTAGGTATAGAGGACGAAGATGAAGGTGAAGAAGACCACGTTGAATACCATCACAGAGAATAGAGATGATGTAATCAATGTTGAAGATAACCCGGATGATGTTCCCGACGAAGCGCGAGGAAATGGAAGTGATTGAAGAAGCAGTCCCTCCTGGACCTTTCGTGAAACCCAGAGTTTTTATTTGGGAGAGATATCGGACGTCAAGATGGTACGTAGAACCTCAAGTTGCTCAGACTTCTCGTACACCAAGGGTATAACATTATACCAGTTTTTCATCGCCCAGGACCTCAAGGGTCAGCGAAAAATGCTATAACTCCAGAAGCTGCCTTACAGTGTCTTATTGATGATGAAAATAGTGAAAAAAAATTGTTGATTACACCAACATTTTACATAATAATGAAAATTCAACTCAGTTTGACAGAGAAAGGGATGCTAGGCCCACTGATTGCCGAGAAATTCGTGCGTTGATTGGTATAATATACCTTGCTGGGGTTTTGAAGGCTGGCAGAAGAAACGTATTTGAAATGTGGGATAATTCACAAGGAAACGGGAGTAGAGGCTGTTTATCTAACCATGAGCGCCAAGAGGTTTCGATTTCTTTTACGTTGTCTGAGATTTGATAACGTCCACAACAGAGATGAAAGAAAATCTGTTGACAACCTTGCTGCTTTTCGTGAAGTATATTTGAGATGTTCGTGTTCAATTGCAAAAATGCATACAAACCAACTGACTACCTTACCATTGACGAACAGCTAGTTGGATTCAGAGGAAACTGTACCTTTCGGGTTTACATGCCTAGTAAACCTGCTAAATACGGGATAAAAATCTTTGCTATGGTTTCTACAACAAACTTCTATACTACAAATCTTGAAGTGTATGTACGGAAGCAACCAGTAGGCCCTTTTAGAATAAGCAGCAAGACATCTGACTTAGTTTTTAAGATTGGTGCAGCCTATTTCAGGAACCAATAGAAATATTACCTGTGACAATTGGTTCGCATCTGTACCCTTGGCAATAAAGCTACGGGAAGAAGAAAAAATAACAATGATAGCTACTCTGAGAAAGAACAAAGCTGAAGTTCCCCCAAACTTTTTACCTGATAACTCAAGAGAAGTCAAAAGCAGTTTGTTTGGCTTTCAAAAAAACTGCACATTAGTATCGTACGTGCCGAAGAAGAAGAAGGCTGTGTTAGCAATATCAACTATGCGTGGAAACATGGCTATCGATCCAAATACAGGTGATGAGCGAGAAAACCCATGATCATTACATCCTACAACGAAACAAAGTACGGTGTGGACATTCTAGACAAAATGTGTCGTCAATACGACACTTCGAGGAACTCACGAAGATGGCCATTAACACTCTTCTTTCATATCCTGAATGTAGGAGGAGTGAATGCTCTTGTTAAATATATAAAAACAAATAAAAAACTTGACCATGTGAGCCGTTGTGATTTTTTGAAAGAAATGGCCTTCAACCTAATTAGACCACAAATTGAACATGCATCAGTTTGGAGATGATACCCACAGGAAATAAAAACAAGAGGAAGGATCCTGCTGAAACTGGACAGAGAACTTCCACCTCAACCAGCAGCCCGAGGAGTCGCTGGGAAAGGAAGATGCTAACTCTGCGGCCGAGCCAGGAATAAGACCTCAAGGAAAAAGTGTGTCAAATGTCTTGGGTGGGTGTGTGTGCTGACCATATGAGACAAGTTTGTGAAAGGTGCATTGAATAAGCTATTTTTTCCAAAGTTTCAAACATTCTGTTTGCGTTTTTTATGCTGTACTAAGATAAACCTTTTTTTGTTTATACTATGAAAACAATTTGTATTTTAAAACTAGAAAGTATTATAAACCTTGAATTTTTATTTTTTCTAAAAAACATAAAAACTTATATACTTATAGGGCATTTTTGTAACGTTTATAGCATAACCTACTACACTTATTCACGTTTTTGTTTGATTTACCATAATTGTATATTTCCTACTTAAATTGTTTTGTAGAATACACTTTTTAATAGAAAATGTGATTCATATATTTCTTCTCAACCCAAAACAAGAAAAACATGATCGCTAAATATACATTTTCATAGGTTAAAGTCACATAACAAAGTGGAGGACACCTGTCCTCCGCGCGCCCACTCGCGGGGACGGCAAACCACGCGCCCACTGGAGTGTTAAGCGGCCTACACACGTTCAAATCGGCTTGTCAATTCGATGTGAACAAGCCGAACTGACAAGCCGAATTGACTGTGTGTATGCAAAAGTTTGTTCAAACGATGTGAGCTCAAGCCAGAAAGTTGAACTGATGGCAATTCATCATTTCGGCTTGACACATCGGCTTGACGGCAAGCCGAACTGATCGTGTGTATGGGAGCGTCAGTTCAGTTCCTCAAATCAACTGTCTGCGCATGCGCACCAGTGACAGGCGTCTGTTTTAGCAACTATCCCGCGTGTTTGCTGCTGTGTCCGTAGTCAGTGAAATTTATAGCCCTTTTCCAAGTGACAGCAGACTTTGAAAAAGTATTTTTTTTTTATTTACATTACACTGTGTTGTCAGTGCAATGAGTTCTTGGAGTAAGGATTTCCTTCTTCAGTTCATAGAGTTGTTTAGGGGAGAAGAATGTCTGTGGAAAATAACCTCTAAACATTATCACAACAAAGTGAAACGTGAGGCAGCTTATACAGTGCTCGTACAAAAAGTTAAAGAGATCGATCCTTTTGCCAACAAAACTCAAGTGACAAAGAAGATAAATAGTTTGAGAACTGCATTTCGTAAAGAGTTCCGTAAAACAGGTAGTTTGGTTAGTGGAATGAGTGCAGACGACGTGTATGTACCTAAACAATGGTACTTTGACCGAACGCCGAAACAACAAAATTTGTTCACAGATGAACAAAATCCATCAAATGTCTCCAACTACTACTCCACTTTCATGCCTAGTGATCAAGTTTGTATACATTTGAAACGTTATATGAAAATCAGCCTTTTTATAATTTGGACAATAACTTTGCTGACAATGCTAAAATTGAAATAAAATTGTTGAATTTACATCGTTCACCGAATGTAACTTAGATCATTAACTGCAAAAATATTAACATTCACTTATGTTTATGACAAAACACATTAATTTTCTTATTCTAATAAAATTTTGTTTCTGACAAATGATGATTATTCATTCGGTAATTGGCTTATATTTGTACCAACTGAAATAAGTACTCTAGTAACTACACAAGTAATAATAAGTTTCACACCATTGTAAAAGCTTTCAAAACACTTTTAAAGTGTGTTTTGAGTACAAACAATTTTAAGTTTTCAACAATATTTCAGGTGCCTGTAGTTATTCATATTTTAACAAAACTTGTCTATGTTTGTGTTAAATTTTATTTACTATACGTGTTCTACAAAGGAGAATAAAGATTATCACTATTTGTAGGCAGTGGCGTAACACGACATTGCATATGGTGGGGGGAAGGATTAAGAAGTATGGGATAGTAAAAGTTGAACATTGAGAAAAAAACGAGATTGAAGGTTTTTGGAACAAAATTTATATTTAAAACCAAGTTTACTGTTGCTGTTATACGAGTATTTTTATAGTTCCGGGGGATTCTATCGACCTCATCCACCCAACTTATTTACGCCACTGCTTGTTAAGCCAAACAACTTAAAATATAATGACTTACCTTACAGAATTCATTCTTCAACACTTTTAAAATCGCTTTGCAGGTTTCTTCTATGGGGAAACGATTGTTGAATATTTTAGGTCGTCCAGTGGTCTGCCTGTTGCTAGATAACGTAGAGTAGCTGTAAGTCTGTCATGTGGAGTGATTGCTGTTCGCATAACAGTATCCTCCTTCGTTATCAACGGAGAAACACGGGACAGCAGATCTAGATATGTTTCTTCGTTCATCCGCAAATAATTATGCCAATCATTGGGGTGAAACCGAAGTTCTTTTAAAAGGTTGACATGGGAGTACTGGGCTCGTTTTAAAAGCCAGTCTAGTCCACTGATTCAGCTTGAGTTAAGTCTAGTCCACTGATTCAGCTTGAGTTACGCTTTCTTCTTTTCACAATTACACAAGCCACTGCACCATATATTAGTAATAACTCATCGTCCGAAAAACATTATTAACTTGCAATTTCCGAAACACAAGCACGACAAAATTTTGGAGTTAATTAACCAGATCGAACTCACACACCAAACTGAACGTGTGTATGTGATTGCTGCGTCAGTTAGAATTGACAAGCCGAATTGAACGTGTGTAGCGGCCTTTATACTAGAGATGTAACGGATAGTGGTTTTGGCCGGATACCGGATACCAGATATCCGGCGAGGTTCTAGGCCGAAGCGCCGAATATCCGGCTACCGGATATCCGGCCCAAGTAGTGAGTGTGTATAGTTTTAACTTTTAGCGATGATTCACGGAAAGACAAGTACTGTCCGCATCTGACTTGTTTGCGCGCGCGGGGTAAGGTGGGCGAGGGTGAGGACTCCCCTCCACAGACAATACGTCACCGTTGTCCCGGCAACGGCGCTACTAGTCACCTCCGCACATTCGCCCGCGAATACCTTGTAGTAGAGAGTTGTGATTTCACCAGTGCACCTCAAATTTGTATTATTATGTTTTAATGTATAACATAGTGTAAATTCATTAGGTGAAATGAAGTTTAATTTAATATAGTGTATATTTGAGTTTTTAGCTTTTCAAAATGGCTCCGGTTCGCAAGAAGGGACAGACAATTCACAGTAAGGCAAGGGATGTTATAAGGCGAGTTATTCAAAAGTGTGATGAAGAATCAAATACGGGTACTCTCCAACATAGACTGAAGCAGAGTAATATCCGGGTAGCTAATTACACGGGTATATAGATGTGCGAAGTGTAACATCTATAAGGAAAGAAGGTGTCGAAGCCGGTAATGAAGCCTTAAGTACTCCTGGGAAAAAAAGACCATATTCAGAGGGAAACAAATTTCACATCGATGAATTTGACCAGAAATTGATTCGTGATACCATTAATGATTTTTACATTGTACAAAAGAAAGTGCCAACGGTACATAAATTATTAACGGCAATTAAAGAAAAGATTAAATTTCCTTGGGGAGTAACACTTTACGACGCTTACTTCGTACCATGGGGTTTAAGTGGAAGAGATGTGGAAAAATCAGGACCGTTTTAATAGAACGGCCTGATATAGTAAACTGGCGTGCTCGTTATTTGCGAGAGATACATAAGTGTAGACACGAGGGTAAAGTTATTGTATACCTAGACGAGACGTGGGTGGACAACAATTTAACTTTTGGAAAATGGTGAAGTCGTCCTGGTGTTCCTGGCGTCTCGACAAACACGAGTTCATCTAATAGACTAATAGTGGTTAGTGCCGGCACGAAAGATGGATTTCTTCATAACTGCAATTTAATTTTCAAAGGTGGCAGAACTACCGGTGATTACCATGATCAAATAAATGGCGTTAATTTTAAACGATGGATTCACGAAAAACTATTTCCACATCTTCCAAAAAACAGCGTAGTTGTCCTTGATAATGCACCATATCACTGCCTTCAGGACAATAAACCTCCTTCTAAATATGCAGTTAAAAATGACATGGTTGAATGGTTAATGAAAAATAATATAGCTTGTTCCACGACTATGAACAAATTTGAACTGTACTATTTAATAGTGCAACACAAACCTCCACAAAAGATTTTCCGTATAGATTCTTTACTAAAGGCACATGGACATTTAGTAATCCGTTTACCACCTTATATGTGCGAGCTAAATCCTATCTGAGTTAGCCTGGGCTACCATGAAACGCGAAATTAAAAATCACAATATCAAAGGTGATTTTAACAAAATTTGAGGAAGTGACAACACAACTCTGTTACCAAAATAGACTGGGAAGGTTTTACAAATCACACCCTAAAACTAGAGCAGGACTTCTGGATAAAGGACGGATTAATAGAAGACGTCATTGACCACTTCGTTATTGATCTTGGTGGCGTGGACTCCAGTGAAAGTGACGACGACCAGAGTTCTTCTGAATCAGATCTCGCATGTACACTCGACTAAGCTTAGAAAACAAAACGTATTTTGTGTCATATTTTGAAAAATATACGGACTTTTTATTATAAAACGTATGGTTTCAAGTCCCAACATTTTTCAAGATAATAAGTAAAACAACTTCATGTTGCTATGGTTTAAATAATAATTTATAATTTAAATAACTTTACAGTTTTAGGATAAGAGTAAACAATGTTATAGCTCATGTAAAAAATGTCATTATACCCAAAATATAGAATTACTTAAATACACCAATTTCCTGGCGTTATAATGTGACAAGGCAAATAACTAATAGTTTTAGGCCGGGTAGTAGTGCGGGAAGTGACAGTTGGTCGACAGCCTCAGCCAATGGCAGGTGCATTCCTTGAGCTCGCAAACAAGTCAGATGCGGACAGTATGAACCTGTCTCTTTGACCATGGAAGAGTATAGGTGGCTCGCATTGTTCATTCACAGTCAGTCAGTAGCATCCAACGGTCTGTTAGTGAGTTCTTTTGTATTTGTTTTTTTTTGTGGTTGAAGTGTGTTGTATTTTAATAGCGAACGCTAAGAAAAGATCACCTATGTGGAAGTATTTTAATATTGATGATCATGACAGTATGTTCGCAGTGTGTTTATTGTGTAACAATAAAATCTCACGTGGTGGTGAAGGCAAGAAAGCAGGCACATTTGCGATAACGAATCACCTTAGAAACAAACATCATGAAGAGTATTCTACTGTTTCTGCAGTTCCCTCCACATCTGTAAGTAAACCTACTAGTGTAAATGTGATTGCTAGTAGAAAACAGTTAACTCTTTTGGAAACAACTGAAAGGAAACTTTTGTGGGACATTAACGATCCTAAATCAAAAGCTTACCATTAGTTGATTGCTGAGATGATTGCTTTAAATAATGAACCTTTATCGATTGTTGAACGTACTGGCTTCACTAGACTTATGAATAAGGCAGTGCCACAATACAAAATTCCTAGTCGCAATTACATTAATGAAAAAATTATTCCTGACATATATGACAGAATACATTCAAAGATTGAAACCAATATCTCACAATCAGCATCAATATCTGTAACTACAGATATGTGGACCTGTCAACACAATAATGCTAGTTTCCTAATTTTCACTGCACATTGGTTATCTTCAGAATTTACTCTTCAACATGGTTTTTTTGGCAATGAAACCGTTTGATGGCTCACATACCGGTGGCAATATAGCAAGGAAGCTAAGTGCCGTTTCGAGAAAAGGCGTACGAGTTGCAGAATTTAATTCTGAAAGGTGCTTTAATTCATTCCCTTCAAATAGCTGTCAATGAATCATTAAATATTCAACCAGAGGTTAAGGAGACAGTGGCTGCTGCGAGGCGGATTGTAACCCATTTTAATCACTCTGCTATTGCACAAGAAAAACTTAAAGCAATCCGTCAAGAAATTAACTTGCCAGATCACCAACTTGTGCAAGATGTCAGCACTAGGTAGAACTCCACTTTTATTTGATGGAACGACTTTTAGAACAGAAACGAGCTGTATCCTTGTATGTTACCGATCATGATACCTTAAATAACTTGTTGCCAGCTCAGTGGGAATTAATGGAGCAATGTATTAGACTCCTTAAACCATTTGAAGAGATCACTAAAATTAGTAGCTCTGGTCTTTCATGTATATCTGAAGTAATACCACATGTAGTAACACTGTTGAAATACCTGGGAAAGGAAGAAACTGCAGTAGGAACATCAAACTTATTAAAAATGAGGTCGTCACTAAAAACTCAGCTTGAACAACGTTTTGACTTTAAAGACAATGATAAATACTTGGTTGCAACTTTTTTAGATCCGATATATAAGACCAGTTTCTAAGCGGAAAGAGCAAGACAAACAATTTTATTACAAGCCTTAAAAATGAGCTGTGATTTTGAATGTGGTAATGGATCTACCAACGATATTGATATTGCTAACGATTATTCTCCACCTGCCAAGAAGACTAATTATGAAAGTGGTAGTGACAGTAAAAAAATACACAACAATTTTTTGGGATTGCTTCGTCGAAGTTGCAAAAGTATCAGAAAAATCTATTGACATTGGGAAAAGCTCTGCAGCAAATGAAATTGACTATTTTTTGCAAACTGTTCGTCTGGACAGTAAAGAAGACCCTTTTAAGTGGTGGTCAACCAACGCCAAGCAATACCCAATTTTATCAAATATTGTAAAGGTATATCTCTCGTCTCCTTGCAGCAATGTATACAGTGAAAGGCTAGTCTCAGAAGCAGGACTTGTGTACGAAGCAAAACGCAACCGTTTACTGCCAGTACACGCTGAGAAACTTGTTTTTATTCACCACAATTTGTCGTTAGTTAAATATGACTACTGATTTTGTATATTAAGCTGTATAAAGAACTAAAATGTCTACTACAATCAAATACTTTTCAATATTAATACAAATATTTCAATCTTAAAGGTGCTTTATTGATTTCAAAGTTTACCTAATTAAGTATCCGGTATCTGGCCGAATAGTAGCAAGTATCCGGCCAGATACCGAATACTAAAAAAGGCCGGATATCGGTTACTAACCGGATATTCGTTACAAGTCTACTTTGTACCATGATAAAGGCCATATAATTCTAAATAAATCCATGTGTATTATCTTATTCTAGAATTTTAAAAACGTGGCATTGTATGTATTAACAAAATGCTGCCCGGTACCGACATTTTTTAACTGTACTTCATTTGTCAGAGTTTAGAAATTACTTAGTAATGATGTAGTTTTCCCAATAAATCTAATAAAACATCAATATAACACAAATAAATATGATTAGTAAATGTAGAAACAAATACTTGCTAACATACGATTTACTCGTATGTAACTCGTATTTACATAAAGTTTACGTTTACTAAATAATGACCCTAATAATATTTACAGTGAAAATTCACGTTTTTCGCTTGTACACAACTCACAAAACTACATTACTTTTGTAAAGGAATACATTAAAACACAGTATAAGTTACTATTTTATTTTGTATTTACTCAAATGCTTGGTTATCGGCACATAAACAACAAGAAAGGCCGTTACGCAACACGGTACTCGTCCGCTACGTCGCGTGACTGGAAGACAGAATCATCGCACAGGTACTTCGGTATTATCACAGCCAACTATTTTTGGACGAGTTTTCCTCACCAGAGATCAAAATAAACTTCATTATACGTTTCTTCTTTCATAACGAATCGAAAAATACTTGATGAGTCATACTTCCTATCTCCAAATCGTCTCCAAATAGACACACGAATAACCTGACATTTTCGAATAATGAAACGTTTGTTCTTACAGTTTTTGATTTCATTGATTGTCGTAATAACTTTTAAATTCTAAAATTGGTTAAATAAAGTCAGTTGTTTACTGTAATTTATTTTGTCCCCGATAAGGAAAACTCGTCCAAAAATAGTGGCTTCTTGATAAGTACCCAAACAACATACGTTTCATAGATAAAATAGTATCGAAACAACATAAAACTCGTATTTATTGATAGTTTGGAACCTATTGAATACAGCTGTCTGGTTATTTGGCGAAAATAATGTTGTACTATACAAAATATTATCGAAATACGGAAAGTCAAAATTGGCGTTGCTGTGGCACTCAAAGTGTTAAGATGTGACGGTTTAGACCATTAAACGTATATAGTTTCAGTTTGATATCACAAACCATCACTGAGATATAAATTATTACAAATAAAAACCCCCAATATGGACAGACAGAAAACTAAGCTAAACAGGGCTATACATTATATGGCAAACATTTTTTTATTTAATCTATAGCATAACCTGGTAAAATTTAGGGCAGTCAAATACGGGATATGTGTCTATATATATATATAATGCAATATATTTTAGGCATAATTTACTTACAATGAAACTACCTCTTCTACAATGTTATAGGTGTTTTGTGAATGAGAAATATTGTGAAACAAGAGATCTAAATTTTACTTAATTTGGCAGCAATAGTAAAGAGTTTCAAATCGATCACCTGGACGATTTCTACATTTGTGGTTGCAGTCAACAACTTATTAAATTTGTTTGTTTGTTTTTTTTTTTTCATTGTTATACCAGGTTTATAATAAGCTTAACATACACATCACTCAGCTTAACAAAACATCTCAAGAGTTTAAATATTGTTCTTCAGACTGTGTTACAGTACTTTCTGTAATACCACATTCTTTTATACAAATGCAATTTGTGATTTATGTAGTATAGCCTAATATAATTTATGCATTTCTGTCATCTAATTAGCCGTAATTAATATGAGATTGGTTACATGAAAAACACGTGATAACTTGTAGTTGTAAAACATATTTTGCAAAGATTTCCTATTCATGTAGAAATAAAATATTCTGTTTAATTTTTAAATGTTTTGGTTATATGTATGCAAAGTAACATAATGTATTATTATAACAGTAATGCTTTTCTTTTGTTGTTTGATTCAAAAAAATACAATGTTTGAATTTTTATATTTCGTAAAAGAAATTTAATTTTCATTGTATTTTTTACATATTGTGGTTGTACAAAATACACAATAGGATTCATACATAACGTGTAATAATTTTCTGTTTATGTAGGGTAAACCATACAGTCATTGGCCACTAGTACAGTCATTGGCACTTTGTAATTATTTTGTTCATTACAAGATTTAGGTTGGCAGCATTTGAATGCCAACATAGTTCATTAGATACTCTTAACAGTTCTCCCCCAATTGGTATTGTGATGTTTGCAGATAGACTGCACGTGGTGTCTGGAAAAATTATTTTTAGTATAGGTAAGCTTTTTCTGTTGATCTTCTTGTGAATTCCTTTAGAGTTGCTTCTCTGTACTATGTTATTTTCCCTTTGATAAGATAAATCTTTGCAACTAAGACAATGATAGCTGTAATGTAGAAGGAGTTGAAACCATTTTTGATAGGTTTTAAGTTAAATAACCTCAAAATCAAACCTGCAAAGGGGGGTGCCAATGACTGTATGTTTAAAAATTATGAAATATAGTCATCGGCAGGGAGTGCCAATGACTATGTATTTAAGAGATTGTTTATTTTAAGCCAAAATAACATCTTTCGAAGTATAAAAAACAATGGGCTTTTTATGAATATTGTTATTGTTTAACAACTCAATTTGAAACAGTCATTGGCACACATATATATTTGTCGTTGGCATGCCAATCACTGTAACCTAGCAGTGATTGGCACTATGTCAATGTATAGATATTGGCATGCCAATAAATAACTTTTTTTCTTTTCAGATCACCAACGGAGTTCAAATTATGCCTAAATTCTCTTACAAAGCCGATTCTCTTGAGGCAGCTTTACAAGATGTTAGAAATGGAATGACCAAAAAGGCTGCAGCAAAAAAGCATGGTGTTTCCTCGGTCAACTATTCAGTTTCGGCTTAGTGACAAGTTTTCAAAAACACAACTTGGTCCTCCACCTGTACTGACGAAGGAAGAAGAGGATACACTGAAAAATGGATCAATGACTGCTGTCGGAAAGGTTTCCCACGACGGAAAGAAGATTTGCAACTGAGCGTTCAAGAATTCTTAATACAAAATGAAAGACCTAATCCTTTTAAAAACAATCTTCCAGGCCTCGGTTTGGTATCAAGCATTTTTAAAAAGGCACCCTAACCTATCCTTAAGGACTCCCGAAGGAGTAACTTCTGCAAGCTCATGCGTCAGCGAAAACGATATTAAAAATTGGTTTAAAAACTATAGAAGACATTTTGAAAGAAGAAAATGCGGTGGACGTTTTGAAAGACCCGACTCGTGTTTTTAATGGCGATGAGACAAATTTCCTACTGTGTCCAAAGGGTTCTAAAGTTTTAGCTCCCACAGGATCAAAAAATGTTTATGAAATTGACAAGGGGAAATTCAAAAGCCGCCATTACTGTGATGTTTTCTTTTTCTGCTTGTGGGCGAATTGTTTCCACCGATGTTAATCTATCCGTACCATAGATTACCATCAACAATTGTAAATTCTGTACCAGACTCTTGGGGTATTGGTCATTCGAACACTGGATGGATGAAATCCGAAGTCTTTTATGAGTACATCGGTAATGTTTTTAATGCACACCTTGAAAAAAACAATATCACACGGCCAGTTATCCTTTTTGTAGATGGGCATAAGAGCCATCTTTCCTATCAGCTAAGCCAACTGTGTTCTGAGTTGCAAATAATACTGATAGCCCTATACCCAAACGCTACCAGAATAATGCAGCCAGCAGATGTTGCTGCATTTAGACCAATCAAGTCAGGCTGGAAAAAAGGCAGTGTTTAATTGGCGTAGTAACCACCCGACAGACGCTTTAACTAAGGAGAATGTTGCACCAATCCTGAAACATGTAGTGGACGAGGTCAAGCCTCAAACACTTACTAACGGATTTAGAGCCTGTGGCTTGTTTCCTTGGAACTGCAAACTCAATTGACTATACAAAGTGTCTTGGTAAAACCCAAATGAAAATTGTACCATTAAGCGGTAAAGATGTAGTTACCTTGGATCAATTCGAAGGGATTGTAGGAGACGAAATGATAGAAAAATTCCGCAATATAGAGAAAGTTGTGTCGGAAAATAATGAACCTCCACTGTTTTTCACACTATATCGAGTGTGGGAGGAGTTTTCCAGAAATAAGCAACCTCAAAAATTTGTTCGCCACATGCTGTCATGGAACTAAATCCACACTCTCCAAAAAACTGTCACTGATGTATGTGTGCCAGATAGGCCTATTGTCAAAGATGCCACACAACTGATGTTACAAAAACAACAAAACTATGATCCTGAAATTAATTTACCTGCACCAGATGTCAGTGCCAATGCATTAAAAAATGACACCACATATCTTCAACAATCAAAATGTGAAACAATGTACAACAATGTAAATGTAAAACTTGACCATAACTATACAACACCCGAGAAAAAGTTAAGTGAAGGTTCACGTGTTGCGCTACATGCTTCACAAGGCATTGCCCAAGCATCTGGAAGCAGTGGTCCAGCTTTGGCTGATGTTCTCGTGGTGGCCCGAAAACTCCAACCAGAAAAGGCAAAAGAAAAACAGAAAGAGTACCTTACGTTGTTTCTTCGAAGAAATGGAAAATAATTTATGAAGAAAAGGAAGAAAAAAAAGGCAAAAAAGAAAGAAAGAGCCAAGGCAGAAAGGAAAAGACTACGAGAAGAAAAGAATTTAAGTAAAGCCCAGAAAGGAAACTCTACTAAACAACATAGTAAGATTTCTGTTAAGAAGAAAAATTATGAAGATCAATTATGTGGAAAGTCAAAGTTGAAAAGTCAATTGATGTTGATAACGGACCGTCTGTATCACATAAGCCTAAGTCTGTGGGGAAAAAGTTGTTTCCTGTAACAAAAAATGGATTGTGCTACAGTTGTGGGACTAACTTCAAAGACGAAGAAGTCTCCCAACCTGTTGAATGTGACATGTGTGATAGACTGTATCATATAAAATGTATACAAAACAGAGAGGACCTTGATCAACATGATCCTGTGTTTGTATGCAACATCTGTTTGGACTTTGAAATGAAATTGGCCAACGAATTTAAACATTTAATGGTTTTATTAAGATGTTGTAGAAGGGCAAACTATTATTGTCTAGTTTATTTGAATTTTAACGTCACAATATAGGCTATAGAAGTAATATTTTTTTTAAACTTTCTACTTATGCAATCATAATTATTGTATTCAATAGTTGTATATACACATTATACATTTTAGAGTAAGTTGTGTGCATGATTTCATTGCCTCACTCTTATTTTAGCAAAATATGAAAGTGTGCCAATGACTGTCAAACAGAATGCCAATAACTGTGAATTAGGTGCCAATCACTATAATTATGTAACATAATAACAAAATAAATATTTCCACTTCCACATAACATAAATATTTACTTTTTAAATTTATTGTGAATGTAAAAAGAAAGTATAAAGCCAAAAACCAAATCAATATTAACAAAAATATATGTTTTCATGTGTCTGAGAACAAAATATTGAACAGACGTAAGGAATAGCATCTTAAAGTGCCAATGACTGTATAGTTTACCCTACCATGATTGGTCATATTATTTTTATTTTCACATATGGATTATATAAATTAAAACAGTTATTATGGAAGTATCCATCTGAATCACCACACATATTACTAAGGAAACAAGGCTTTTTATTTATTATCTTTTTTAATCTCTTGGAATACTTTTAGGCTGCTTTACCCATTACATTTTTAATCTATGTTCAATTTAAATCATATTTTTATATTTCTAAGACAGCGCATTTGGGATTTTTATACAAGTAATTGCTTCTATATTATGTATTGTTTGATTCCAAAGTTAATTTAAAGATACATATTAATTAGGATTAGTCCATATATATATATTATATATATATATATATATATATATATATATATATACACACCATTAACTAAATTTGTTAAGCATATCAATGGTTTTATGGTACAAGAAACAATTTAAGTTTTACATTATATAGGGTGCGGCAGCATAACTTCCTTTCTTTAAATTCAGTTAGTTGATATCATAGCGGAGCGCTAGTGGTCTCATTCAAGAGGGGGTACTGTAAAGTTTTGTCCCGACACGGTTCAGTCGCCATCATGCGTTGGAATAGTGAGGAGCGTGCCTTTGCCGTTGAGGCCTACTTTTCAAGCGGATGTTCGGTTATTGCAACACAACGTGCATTTCGGAATCGCTTTAATTTAGCCCCGTTGGCTCCCGTCCCAGACCTCAAATCAATTGTTACATGGGTCACTACATTCAGACAAAACGAAGTGCCTCGGCCCATTAGATCACCTGAGAACATTGAAGCAGTGAGAGCGTCAATGTTGCGATCACCACGGCGTTCTGCGCGCAAACACGCATCTGCCCTTGGACTATCCGATCGTTCTGTGAGAAGAATTCTTCGTGATGATCTTCATTTTCATCCCTATAAGATGGCGATAGTGCAGGAACTTTCAGAACGTGACTTCAATTCTCGGATGAACGCGTGTGAGCTTCTTCTTGATGTCGTTCCCGAGGGTGCTATTGTTTTTTTTTAGCGATGAAGCCCATTTTCATTTGTGTGGGTCTGTTAACAAACAAATCATGCGCTACTGGACTGACACCAACCCTCGAGAATTGCATCAAAGGCCTTTGCATTCACCGAAAGTCACAGTGTGGTGTGCAATTTCCTCAGCTGGAATTATTAGTCCCTGGTTTTTTTGAGGAAAATGAGGTTACATTGACAGTGACTTCGGACCGGTATGTAAACATGCTACAGAATTTTTTTTTTCCCACGGTTAGAAGAACCCTACAAGATTTGAAGACCAACATCCGAGAAGAAATTGCCAACATAACACCTGCTACGCTAACAACAGTCATGACAAACTCCAGAAATCGGCTTACGCAATGAATGGAGAATGGGGGACGTCACCTAACAGATTTGATCTTCAAAACAATGTAAATAAAAACTTCAGACATGTACCTACATTATAAAAAATAAATAAATATTTTCTGATGCATACAATAGTTTTTATTGAGTTTTGAAAAAAGGAAGTTATGCTGCCACACCCTGTATTTGTTAAATGTCATGGATCAAATATTGCAATTTGTAGTTGTAATATAAATTTTGTAAAGATTTAACCTTTATATAGAATTGAAATAATATACTTAAATAATATACATTTTTTGTAACATGTATGCTACAATGTGGTTGTTCAAAATGCACAATGTGAGTCTTAAATGTATAATTCTTTTCTATTCATGAACCATATTTATGTAGGTCCAATTGTTTTCATTTACTATGTAGGTTACATAAAAGTTCATAAAAATTCCTATCCTAAACACCGCATGGTGATGATACGGGTTTTAACGAAATTTCGTTTTATATCATGATTACAACATTTGGAATCAGACTATGTTTTTAACACTGATATTTGTGATTTACTTTGAATTAAAGTACTAATTTTCAGATTTGTATAACAGCGTGTTTTGGGATTTATATGTAGTTAAAATCTTTTTACTATGTATTATTTGTTTCCAAAGTAATTTCAGTTAATATTGTAGTAGGCTTGTTCAAAGAGTTCAGAAACAAAAATTTGTCATGTTACATACAACAGTGTAACTTTGATATTGTATGTAAATTCAAATAAGTTTACTTTTTATATAGTGATATAGTATTTAGTAAACTGTATTTAAATACATTAATAAAGTATGTGGAATTTCAAATATTTTATGCATAATTTGTAACAAAATACACAAATGAAGTATTGGTGTTTGCTGTAAATATTATTATAAAGTTTTCTAACTTCAGATAGAAGAAACTTAATTTCGACCTGTTCATATCAATTTTTATCAAATTCTTTATATAATAATTTGTTATATTTTACATTATTGTTAACCATTATACATTTGTATTTATGCTTTAAAGTTATTACTCTCTGGAATAAGGCAATATTCATAAGGCAAATAGGTACAGGAAATTCATTTACATATTTATTATATGCCATGTTTTAAAACTGCTTTAATTAAGAATACAATTTAGAATTATATTTAGTTTAGTTGCTCTTTGATGAACCTATTGGCGAGTGTAAAACTTCAATATGTGTTAGAGTCAACATAGTTGTTTGATGATAAAATGACGTTCATTCAGAGTTTATTCTCAGATTAATATGAAAAAATTGTATACAGTAATATGGTGTTCAGAAGTCACATAACCATTTGTAATACTGTATTACTTATTAAAATGTAGGTTCCAGTTTATTATATTTTACTAATTTTATATCTAGAAGCGTTTCAGTTTTAAATAGCGCTGAAAATTTATAAGATTTTCAATGAGCTCATTAACATAAATGAATCAGTTTTTGTTAAAAGGGCGTAAATCACATTTTTTTTTCAACAATGAATTTTATGAAAGAATATTGGTTCTAATAGGTAGACACATCAAACTGAGTTAAAAGGGCGTTCTAAATCCAATAGTATATGGGAATAATAAGCATAAAAACTTGTCTATCTAGTGACTTTTTTAAATGGGCGTTACCCCAAAATAATGAATACAACATATTGTCAGCTGTGGAGTTACCCTGTTTTAAAAAAAAATCTCTCCAACCACCTGTGTTTCTTCTTGTATTATTTTCCATCAGTTTCATATCTAACCTGAATGTTACTGAACGTGTTGTGAAAAGAAACTGTTCAGTATTTTCATTGCTTTATAGTAGCATCTACAATATGACTTATCACCCAAGCCCTCGTAAAAGGAAAGTATCTAATCCTGACTCATATATACGGACCAAAAATAAAAATGCTCGGCTGAAAGGGCAAGAATATGTAAGTCCTAGTGGGAAAACAGTAGCATCAAAACAGCCAGAATTTGATTGCAGATTAGTACTTATGATTATTTCTGTATATTTTACAAAATAAGCCAAGCATAACTTTTTGTTATGAAATAGGCCTATATAGGTATGTTTGTCTCTAGGTCCATTTTAGTGATTTTAACGTAAAATAAGATTTATGCAGGCCTATAATAACCAAAATTAATATATTAAATTACTATTTACTAATATTTTGTCATAAACTTGATGCCGAAAAAAATAACACAGATGATCACGTCTTAGCGCTTACGTTTGACTATATGAAGACAATCAGTCTTCCTAAAATACCTGTACAGGAGCTGTATTATATGAGACAGTTGTCTCTTAATCTATTTTGCACTCACGACTTAAAAAAAAATTTATATACCTTTATCATGAAGGAAATGGAAGAAAAGGTCCAAATGAGGTTTGTACCTTTTTAAGAGAATATTTAAAATCAGTCCCTGAGCATATTACTGAGCTGCATTTGTACTGTGACAACTGTGCAGGTCAAAACAAGAACCAACCTTTATCAAGTTATTGTTTGTACCTTACAGACTGTAAAGTGTTTAAAAAAAGTTGAACAGTTTTTCCCAGTTCCTGGTCATAGTTTTTTACCTTGTGACCGGGATTTTGGAATAATATCTAAAGCCCTCAGAAGACATGACCGGTTATTTAACCCTGAGGAAGTAAAAGGGGTCATTGAGAAGAGTTCTTCAATTCCAGGTAAATTCTGAGTAAATTTAATTACTGCAGATAAAATTCTTGATTTTAAAAACTGGATGAAGCATTATTACAAACAAACATGCATTTTAAATGAAACCAGAGGCAAACAGGTTGCTAAGAAAGATAAAGTTACCTTTCAAATAAGTACGTTATACCATTTTGAATGTGACTCTACAAAAAAAGGCAACATTAAAGCATTTACCATGATAAATGGCATTATATGTCACAACTTTTATATGAGCAAAACAAAACTGGTTTTTCCTCCAACTGAACCTGCTTATCCTCAGAATAAAGTCCCCATAAAACAGGCAAAAATCGAGGACATATTGAAACTAAAGGAATACATCCTTGATGTCTACTCTGCTTTCTACAATGAAGTATCCAGTGGCTCACAACCACCAATAATCAAGGTCCAGACAGTGACTACGAGATTGAAACTGACAATGAAAGCGAAGAAAACTAGAGAATAAAACACTGAAATAAAAATAGTACTCTAGTTTTTTGTGTGACAGTGTTAATATTTCTTACTTTAACTTCAAACTCTTTATGTACATTCATCTATGTTCTCTAAAACTTCAGAAATTCCAAAAAATGTAATATGTTGATTATAATACATACCAAGCTTCTTTTTTTTAACTGACTTATCATTTTTTTCCTAGGATTTACGCCCTTTAAAAAAAACTTGCCAAAAATAGAAACATATTGCTTAATTTACAGCACTAAATCAAATCATACCTTAACAAAATTTTGTCAGAGTTAGTTATTAGTTCCATGTTAAATTTTGTACAATATAAAAAATTTATATTAAAAAAGAATACAAAAGTTATAATGTTTTTTATGATTCCTGAAAAGTTTTATTTGTGGAGTTGCGCCCTTTTAACAAAAATCGATTCAAATGTAAAATAAATTATTTTCATAGCACATGTATACGTTATCCTCCTTTTGATACAGACCAATGACTTCCTACGCTATATGTACCATAGATTTTTAATTTACAATAAACTTATAGTATGAGTAAAAAATGTGTCATATCCTAATGCCAAAAATAGTTTTGTTTAAAATTAATCGATTGGATCCAAAAGTCTGGAAACATACATCGTATTTAACTATGTCAGCCAAATAGTCATCCAACTCATGTCATGCCTCTAGTACTAAATCCGGTTACAGTTTTTAAAAAGTGGGTCTGTGTTATTGCTGATTGGTAGGCCACAGGTGTGCACTTCCACTAGACCTACAAGCGAGTCGTTGAAATCCCGCCTATTGGACACGTAAAACTGACCGCCAGGCGAAGGGCAACACTGGCTACAAGGTGTACGAGGTGTAGACCGCAGGGTTGCTGGTCATAATTTCACAAGCTGGCGCAGTTTAAGTTATCTGACCACGAGTGTAGGTACATACCTAGACTATACCTAAACTTGTGACTTTTACTGCAAAGGTTATCACCCGTTTTTATAGTGCTGACTAAATATGTCAGTCTTTGCCAAAGAAACTGTTCAAAAATGTACACAGAGTTTGACGTTGAAGACATAAGGAGAAATTCTCTGCCGCAAAAAAAAAACGCTTTAGATAATTTTGAAACAATTTTTTTAAATGATGTTTTTCAAAAAAGTTTTTTACAATAAAAAAGATACACAATATGACTTGGCTTGATATATAAAAAATTCTACTTTCAAATGTTTTACCTTTAGTTTGATGTACAACATATATATTTTAGTATTTGAATACATTTACATTTTTAATGGCATTAAAAATAAAATTTACTTTTCAGTTGATTACTTCACGTAACTGATTTAAGGTTTAAGACAACTTATGAGATATGAGAAATACTCATTAAAGCTTGTTGGTGGAAAATATATTTGCAAAAATTTTCGGCTTTTTATAAGAATATATTAATATATTTGTTTGTTATAATCTCATGATATATCTCAGTGCACTTCTACTAAATATCCAATTTACAGTAAAATGTAGGTACCTATTCATATAATTATCATCTTTAAGAACAAATATTTAAATAAATCAACACCGATAATACTAGTCTGTGTTATATTGGGAATACATATGTGTTAAGGGCAAATTTCATATTATATATAACACCACATACATTATACAAAATATTCTCTGTTGAAATAAAGTGTTTTTAATACAAATTATACAATATCTATAACACCCTCATTTTGCCATGAGACGAGTACCTAATAATAATAAGAAAGCTAGGGTAACAGCTAGAATTCCACCGGAAAACATCAACCCTTTGATTCATAGTGGTATTACAGGAATACCAGATAAAATATTATTTTTCCTGGCTCACTGCATTGTGGTATGGTGACTGTACCGCATCACTGATCTGATTAGTGATGTAACCTAGCGGATTTCAGCAGAACTACTAGTAGCCTGCATTATTTAGCGGAACAAAGCAGTTGCAAGCCGGGAAGACACGGCACTGCGCAGAGGGTGGATTACTGCTGCTATGTCATTTTTCAACGCAGTTATATTTCAATATCAAAGTTAAACTATATCATATCCTGCAAAAGAATATATTCAAGAAGGTTTATAGCACTTGTAAAATACCTAGTTTGTCATTGTTGCATATTTTATAGGTAAAATATGCGTGGTACCCCTGTAGTACTACCATGCCTAGTTATCTTGGCAAGGAACATAACAAAATATCATATTATTTATTTAGCAGACAAATGAAAACCCAAAAATTTTTTTCCCCCCCCCCCCCCCACCCCCCCCCCCCCCCACCCCCCCCCCCCCCCACCCCCCCCCCCCCCCACCCCCCCCCCCCCCCACCCCCCCCCCCCCCCACCCAGGGGTACGTGGTCTGCCACTGAAGTGGTTGAAATCGTATCTCAGTGACAGATATCAGTTTATAGAAATTTCCAATGTTCAGTCACAGAGAGTTCCTTTGAATCAGGGGGTCCCCCAGGGATCTATCCTTGGACCTGTACTGTTCTTAGTTTATGTGAACGATCTTGGACTATCAATTCAGAATGGATAGTCCAATATGCGGATGACACGACTCTCTGCGTCAGAGCAAAACCAAATACCGCTCTGGAAATAGAAACTTTTGTTGAACTGAATTCTTGTATTCAGTATTTCTCGGACTTAAATCTTAAAACGAATTATATAAGTTTTTGTCTCCGTCAACAAGTTAACGAAATTCAACCCATTGTCATGGTAGAGAACACCCTTTTAGAGGAAGTGGAATCCACTCGATTTCTAGGAATATATCTCGATAGATGATTAACTTGGACCGATCATGTTGAGCATGTATGTGCAAGGGTTGCTTCAGGCGTTTTCGCCCTAAGGAATTTGGCACAGGTTTGCTCTTTTGACGTTCTAAAGATGGCCTATTTTGGCCTTTTATATCCTCATTTGACCTACGGCATACGCCTTTGGGGTGGATGTGCCAGGATCAGATTCTGTTGAGTTTTCAGGCTTCAGAAAAAAGTCATCAGAATCATGTGCAAATTGAATCCTAGAGAGTCGTGCCGCGATGCTTTCAGGGAGCGTGGTTTTCTGACTTTACCCTGCCTCTATATCTTGGATGTAGCTCTGTATTGCCGATTCCGATGTGAGTTAGTGCGTGGCAGGGACGTCCACAGGTATGATACTAGAGGTGGGGACAGCTACAGGATGCAACATCATAGAACACTGGCATCTGAACAACTTCCTTCACTAGCTGGTGTCAGATTAATTAATAATCTCCCTGAGAGCATAAAAAATGTCAACAACCCAACCCTGTATAAAGCTCGATTAAAGGACCTTTTAGTGTCTGAAGTGTTTTACTCTGTAGATGAGTTCATGTTACGCCGCTGGGACCACTAAATTTTCGCAACAGTACCGATACTGAAGCCATGTATGAATGAGAGGGGGAATGTAATTTAATGTATGTATGCGAGCAGTGAATGAATCTTAGAATAGCAAATTGCAGGATTTTTAGCTTTATTTATTGACGTTTGCAAATACAATGTAACATTGTTTGAAAGCAATAAAAATATGATTGACTGATTGATTGATTGACATAAAGATACAATATTACCAACAACAAACGTACTTATTGACGATAGGACCTCACCATCATCTATCACTACCTACCCAACTGATTCTCTATTTATTCGAAGGAATGATCCATATAACTGGGAAAAGAAGGATGAAACAATTAATTATTTGGTTAAAAATGACATTGTACAAAACACTGAGACAGGTTTTTTAAGTCACTGCGTTTTTACCCAGATGGTTCAAAACGAGCTTGCACAAAGAGCATGTTTTTCCAGGTAGTTATTGAATGGAAGGGTAGTAGAGCGAAAGTATTTACTTTAATTCACAATCCCAAGGCTCCATATTCTGTGCACCTTGCAGATTATTTAGTGATGCAAGTACATCTGCATTCTCCAGTGAAATGGGGTTTAATGATTGGGCCCATGCAGGGCAGAGAATTTGTGAACATGAAAACTCTAAATCTCATATGGATTGTTTATCAACCCGCCGTTGGTCGCTTGATTAAAATTTACGTAAGCGGTCGCGCGTATAGGTGGCATCTAACATTTAATTTCCGATATTGTTATTTGTTTTTAAAGCATTTATATTTTGTTCAGACTATCATGCAACTGTATTTATAATCTACTATACCTATAAAATGATGATCCTATATATAAATTATCAAAACACATTTTTTATAAAGCTATTTTATTACAAACAAAATTGATGTTACATATTAGTTCTTTAGCACAATGTGATTCAGTTGCTGTCTTCCCCATTGTGTTGCTGTGCCAAACTTTCATTACACCAATATTTCGTTGAGTCCGTGTGTTCTTTGCATATTGCTTTACTGCAGCTTTCACACTGATAGGGAGTAAACCGGTTCTATCTGGTGGGACAATAGGCACACCTTGGTTTTCTCCCATTGGTACCTGAAAATCTCCATATATTTTTGAGTATTACAGTTTTTATAATGCTTATATTGATTCATATCATGTACATATTAATATAAAAATTTACCTAACCTTCATTGACATACCAATAATGTTATACAACGATATTCTTCCTGTAGTGTGACTTGTCGATGGAAGAGGCTGGGCCATAACAGCACTAATGCTAGATTTCAAATTCAAAGGAAGTACTTAAATGTGGTTTCACAATAGTCTTTACCAATCCGGTAATAAACACACTGCCAGCCATAATAGTGTAAGTGGTGGCCTTGTAGATGATCTGTGCATTGATCGTGGCAACATTCAATAAACCACTGTCAACGGCCATCTGTTACTCACTCTTCCGACCTTATATTCTTTTTTCATTCAGGTAGACAGCATAAGTCCTGCTGTGGTTTTATACCTTTTGGGCACATGAGAAACTAACAGAATGTTATTTGGTAAGCATGGAAAGCCAAACATACTGCTTCCAACATTTCTTTCTTTAACCTCTGTAAAACATTTAGGTATCTGGGGTTTGTTTTTTTAATGGTACCAACAATTGTTGTTCTGTGATTAATAAAAAGGTCGTTGGCAAGTGGAACATTGGTATAAAAATTGTTCATTGTGACATTTCTTCCTGTGCGATCTATTGGTTTGATAAGCCTTTTCACAACGCTGTTTACAGTGTTGTCTAAAATAAATGGACCCTCTGGTTGCTTTCCTGGATATATTTCCATTTTCAGAGTGTAGAAAGATCTAGCATCCACTAGAGCATATATCTTTACGCCATACTTATCAGGCTTATTGCTAATGTACTGTCTGAACTTACATTTTCCTCGGAAAGCTTCTAGCATCTCATCTAAGGTAACATATTCTCCTGGAGAGTAATTGTCCGAGCAACGATTTACAAAATTTTCAAAAACATCTATGATTGGTGCTATGTTATCTAGCTTCCTCCTATTTGCTCGTGTCATTTTATCATCGAATCTAATGCATCGAACTAGTAAGTGAATTCTTTTTTCACTCACTACAGCCCTAACGAATTCTGGAGCTGTTCCATCAGTTTTTCAGATATCAACTGTATTTAGGTGACTTGCTTTTTTTGTAAAGATAGATGGGCCTCATGGTTATCGATTAACAACAAAACTCGTTCATCTTTCGATGGTTTTGTTTGCTTGATAAAGTGCTCCGTGAACTGGAAGTATAAACTCTTCATTTAACCAACATGAAGGGTTAGCCCCTCCAATAGTGCCTGGAGGTGCACCCTTCAACATAAAATCCTTAAAGTTTTTGCGTGGAAATACCATAATTGGGGGAATATAGTTGCCAGTTGCACTGATACAGGTGGACAGTGTTATCAGCTGTCCACGTTCAGCTGAAGTCATTGTCCCAATTTGCTTTAGGTCCTACAATTTTTGATGGGTTCTGGACCGTTGTAACCCCGGTCTCATCCTGGTTCCAAATTCTCTCTGGAGGCAGAGGTCTAAACCGCTTGTGGACATCCTCCAAATTGTCAAAACACTTATTAACATTTGGTTGATTGAAACTCGTTGCTCTCGATAAATTGGGTTTTTCTGGTTTTCGAATGGATAGGGCTTCAGAATGTCTTTTCAAAAACAATCTAATCCATTCTTCGCCAGCAGGTTTGGGTTCGTTTCAGGTTTGAGGATATTTTTTTTTGCAACAGCAAACTTAAATGCTAACTCTCAAACCTTCTTTTTGGTCAGACCGTAATTCATTTTGGCAATAGTTGTTATGTAACGTAGTAATGTTAATTCTTCATCTTCTGAGAAAACTTTCTTTACCGTGTATGCTATTTATTCATTGAACAAAAATTTATCTTCACCTGAGGATTTAGATTTATTTAAATTTCTTACTAAAGTTGTAAGTTTTACAGGCTTCCCTTATTGAAATTCGCCTATAACGAGGTGCTATGACAACAGTTTGCATTGATATTGATTCTCTTTTCTTCCCAGTTTTACTACGAGGCATGTTAATCTGAAAAAAATAACAAACAAAACTGTAACATCTTGTACCTGTGGTGATCCCAGGTAGGCTACACGAGGGGAATACGATCCAAGGTAGGCTGCGGCTCCATTTGCCAATATTTATCGCGCTTCAAAGTGTGGTTGTTAAGTTAGAGATATGAGAAGGTAGCGAACGGACGGACGTGGCTCCACTAGCGACAGTCTGCAGCGTCAAACATTTTACGGCGCGCGCCGTAGAATGAAGTGTAACGCGGAAATGGAACCTGTCCTATTTTTACGCTACACTACGCCGCCGCCATTAGATGGCTCCAGTAACTGCAGACTGTAGTACCGCGTCAGTCTATAGCCTACAAACACCCAACACGCAAGCCACACCGACAAGTGTTCTGTGTTTCAAGTTTTTCAGTATTAAATTGTTTTAAGTTTATTGATGTGAGCAATGGAGTTTGAACTTGATTGTGAGGTTATTATATTAGAAGTCGAGAAATACCCCATTTTATACCTACAATAAAGGTGATGAGAATTACAAAAACAGAAATGCTAGGATTGACGTCTGGAAAAAAAGTTACTGCGGGAGATATTGGCGAACAGAAATTAGTGGAATTGGAAGAAGAAAAACTCAATGAAATAGGTAAGTTTAATGTTATTGATTAAAGTTTGCAACCACATGCAAGCAACCACATGTTGTGTATATGTCCTAACCAAATGTGTTTTTATCGTTATTCAGATACTGTCATTAAACATACAGGTTGTCCGGTAATTAGGGGATGATAGGACTATGCTTTATTAGACATCTTTTGTATATTTTGACTAAAAAAATCACCTGGTGAAGTTTGATCCTCTAATTACCGGACACCCTGTGTGTTTAAGGATTACATTTGAGTTTTGCAGACCTATTGTATTTCATTAATTAAAAAATTTAACTTTATAAAACACATATCAGATGGGCATTAAAAAACAATAAAATGATAATAACAAATAAATGTATTTATTTAATAATTATTAGGTAAAACAAATTCTAATTAGTCTGTAGAATATGAATGTAGATCCTTAATTTACTTTTAAGATATACATTTTCTACATGTACTTGTTTTGCCAAGGAATGGATCATTCTTTAGAGTTGAAGTGGTACAAGAACATATTCCTTACATTTACTCCATTCATTGTTCCTCTTACTCCTTGAGGTGTGATGCTTTCCAGATCGCATGACAAGGTGTCCTCAAAATTGTATCCATCATTTTGCTTACATAGTTATGTAATATACAGCAGGTTTTGATAATGCAGTCGGCAAGTTCTATATTAACATCAAGTGGCCGGTGTAAAATTCTCCATTTGTTTGCCAATATGCCAAAGGCACATTCTACATATCGCCTTGCTCTAGAAAGACGGTAGTTAAAGACGCGTCTCTCTGGTGTCAGTGCCCTAGTAGGAAATGGTCTCAAAAGAGTATTACCTAGAGCAAATGCCTCGTCAGCAACAAAAAACAAAGGGGTACGGTATTATGTTCGAAGTATTTTTAATTGGTTTTGGTTTAGGTATTTGCAGATTTCCTGAGTACAAGTCCTGTCTAAACTTTGTAGATTTCAGTACATTAGAGTCATTTAAACTCCCATATGAACCAACGTCGATGTACGTAAAACAGTAATCAGCGTCAGCTACTGCCATCAGCACTGCAGAGAAATAATGTTTGTAGTTGAAATAATTGCTGCCACTGAACTCGGGTTTCACAATGCGTATGCGTTTTCCATCAATGACCCCGATACAGTTAGATGTTCTTTCAAATTTGTCAGCTATATTAATCCAGGCTTCCTCACTTGGTATTTTCATGTAATCAGATTGAAGAGAGTCCCACAGAGCTTCACACGTTTCTTTAACTATATAGTGTGGATGGTCTTTCTACCCAAACGATATTGGAAATGGAGCGACCGCATAGAGCATTCTGTCGCTAGGTACCTGAAAAAAAGGTTTAGTTTTTACATTTTAAATAAAATATTGGTATTGTTTACAGGTAGGGAGATACAGAAAAAATGGAAAGCTTTGAGGGATGCATACTTTAGATCTTTGAAGACACAGTTTGCAAAAAGTGGAAGCGGAGCGAGCAAAAACCGACCTTATCCTTACCAGCAACAAATGACGTTTCTACAGCCAGTGATAGCGAACCGACAAACCTCAGGAAATATGGTAGTCGAAGAAGAAGATTTAAATGCTTTAGAAGTAGAAGATGTACGTCAGTCTGCAGACCATGTAGATCCAGTTTTTAAAAAACCTGCAAGTAAACCTAAAAGGGGAAATTTCGAAACTCAGCTAATTGATATTCTCAAGGCTCAACAAACATCTATTCCGACCCCTGGACCTTCTGATGATGATGATGACAACAAAATGTTCCTTTTATCTCTCTTGCAAAAAAATGAAACAATTAAGTGAAAATATGTCGTTTGAATTCAGAATCAAAGTAATGCAATGTCTACAGGAATGTTACACCAAAAGCAAAATGCGGGAAAATGCAAAGCCACATTGTAGCAACGCTCAACAACAACAACACTCAACAAGGTCTACGTCTTCGGAGTTCCAAAATCAATATGACGATGTAATGGGTAACTTCTCACCTGGTCAAAACAACGGTCTTAATAGTCCAACAAGTACCATTTCACAGCCTCAAACTTGGGACGAAGATACAAATGACTCTGTTAACCCTTTTCAAATTGTAAATTAATTTCAAATGTCTGTAAATGTTACAATACAACATGCTAATAATAAAGAAAAACCTGATTTAGCACCAGTTAGTTATGATTCAGTTCAATAAAGTTACCTCAACCCTTTGGGTGCCAAGGGCCGATATTTTCGGCTTTGCGATTATATTATTTTTTTAAATCGTATAGTAAGCGAATCTTCATAACAGATACATCAAACGAAAGGGGAAGAGTTACTTAACAAATTGATAAATAATTTGTTTATAGTATAAGGTTTTTATTATAGTGTTTCATTGAACTAATAACAAAGAAAATTTTCCGACGTCATGTTGGCTCACTTGCTCGCCAGTTGCCACTAGCGACGATTCCATCGTCTGTTGTTTACGATTTTTATGTTGTGTCTGTGAGTTGTGATGCGTACGTACTAATGAGTTTATAGCTATAAATTAGCACATAAAATCTCCCTGTTTTCTCTTTATTTTACGTAGTTATACGTTGATTGTTCGTGAAAATGAATGGTGAGAACAAAAGACGGGCTTCGCCGGTGAGTGAAGGGACTTTGATAGACCAGGTTAGCGAAGTGTGCAGATCTAACTTTGTAGATTTTTGCCATGAAAATGATGATGATGATGACTCTATACAAGAAAGTTTACCTTCCTCATCTGATGAAATTGTTGATGACACTGACGACGACCCAACATATGACCCCAATCCCGATCCTGGTAAGCGTTTCAAGTTTGTGGTTAGGCCTAGGCCTAGTTTTCAAGCTGCCTCATCAACCCCTTTAGACTGTCCCGGACCTTCTAGTCGGATTCCTGATATGATTGAAGATGATGTAGTTGAACAAAATTTGGATGATCCTGATGAAGGCCTAGTTGTTGAAAATATTCCTAGGTTAGAAAATATTGTAAACTTAGATGAACATGGTACTCCTAGGACTATGTCTAGTGAAAGCGAAACCGATGATGATGATATAGAAGGAGGAAACCGAAATAGGAGACCTCAGCATCCTAGGGGTAGAATGAATCGGGGTCGAGGTAGAGGTAGAGGAAGAGGGAATAGATGTGAAGGTATGCCTAGACCTGAGCCGGAACCTCTGAGCAGTGACTGGGATGAGGTAACTGATGGGAACGATAATGGACATGAGCATTTATTTAATTTTGCAGAATTGAATGGCCCCAAACACTGCCCTCCCCGGAACTCCTTGCCAATAAGTTATTTCAACCTTTTTTTACAGTAAATCTCTTGAACAGCTTGATAACTGAAACAAATAAGTATGCACAACAATTTATTTCAGGGAACAATGTTTCACCAAGGAGTCGGTTGAAAGACTGGGTTAACATAACTGACGAAATGAAGGCATTTATTGCTGTGATTTTGAATATGGGCATAATTAATAAACCCAACATTGCAAGTTATTGGTACACTAGTTCCTCTCAACACAATCCTTGGTTCGTCAAGGTTTTTAGTAGAAACCGATTTCAACTGATTCTTAAGTTTTTTCATTTAGTTGATGGCAACACACTTCCAAAACAACAAGAACCTGGATATGATCCTTGTGGACGCTTTCAGCCTTTGATAGATCATTGCAATCGATTGTTCAAACACTATTTCACTCCTGATCAGAAACTATCAGTTGAAGAATCGTTAGTTGGTACAAAAAAAAGAGTCGCCCTTACCCAATACCTGCCCAAAAAGAAACACCATAAATGGGGCATAAAACTATGGGTACTTTGTGATGCCATGACAAATTACTGTTTGCAGTTCTATTGCTATAGAGGAGCTACTTATGAACCAGACCGGGAACAATTAAACAAGTATGGTATTGGAGCTACAGTGGTTGTAAAACTTATGAAAATGGGGAATTACCTAGGAAAAGGTTACCATTTGTTTTTAGACAACTTTTTTACCACAACTATGCTAGCTAGGTACCTCTATGGGAAGCAGACATGGTTGACAGAAACTGTAAGGATTGATCGAAAAGGTATTCCACAGCCTTTATTAGGAAAGTACAAGGTAGGTAAAAAAGTATATTTCAAGAAAGGACCCATCTTACAAATGGCTTACCGTGAAAAACCAACAAACAAGTCTCAATTTATAGTACTTTCATCCAATTCTGAAGCCAAAAATGTCAGGTATACCATTAGGCGAAGTGGCAAAGTAGTTATAAAATGCAAACCATTGATTGTCTACCAATATAACCATGGTATGTGCGGAATCGATGGTACAGATCAAAAACTATACACGTATCTCGATGAGAGACGCTGCATGAAACATTGGAAAAAGTTATTTTTAATATTTTTGGTAGGATGATGTTGAACTCTTATGTACTCTACAAGCTTAACACTGATAGACCAATGTTCAGGCTTCAGTTCCAAATATCTGTCATTGAGACACTGGCAAATGAATGGATTTCGTCGAAGGAAGCTGCAGTTCCACAGACTTAGTAACATTTTTCAATAGGGCTATGCTATAGACTATAGGCACTAAAAAATAGTGAGTGATTGAATATTGGACTTTTTCTGCCTTTCAATAACTGAGGGTGAGTAAAAGCAAATAATATAAAAAAAAAAGGCAATTTGTCATGATTTTATTTTTTGTGAACATGCATTAGGATCCTAACCAATATTTTTTCAACCATCTCAATGCTAGTTTAATAAATATAGTTTTGTTTAGAAAAGCCCTTACAATAACATGCCCTTACATTACATTGTCAATATTTTAGCATTTTAGTCCAAATGTAAATAAAAATATTTCTTTCTGAAATTTTCTATATTGGTTCATAATTATACATACTAATGTAAAATGTAACATATGTTTACATAAATATTAAAATAATACAATTTTTCTAATTAAAAAAAAAATAAAAAACATTTTTTTATTTATTTTTTTTTTAGTTTACTTATTTATATTTTTGGATATTATCATAAAACTTTGTTATTACATAACAGTATATTTCATAACCTACAAAACAAAACAAAAATTGTCCATTTATCAGTATTAGGATAAGAGTTATACAATTTTTAGTCTAACATAACAAAATAGCTATTTTTTGCTTGGCACACTTGGCTGTTATAGGCCATTTACCACAGGCACTCAGGAAACACCCACAGCTCACATGCATGGCATTACTCAAAACGAATCTTGAAATTTGCTTGGCATCCAAAGGGTTATGTTACTGAGAGCTTTTCTTCTATTCCTATCGCTTCTCTTAGGTTGGTATCCTTCTTCTTCAAACTTGGAGATACTGCTTGTAACAAGTAATCAAAGGAGTTTTGAGACATGCGATAAAATTCAAAAAATTTGTCTGAATACTTTCTTAATTTGTCATGCAACGTATGAAACATGCCTTCAGACTTCCTGTTGCTTATTATTGGGTGAATCCACCATTTTCTCTTGTGTAAACGGCGTCGTCTGTAGACTAAAAGTACACTGAGTAAAACATTACGTATATTAACTTGCGGCATGATCACCGATCAGTCCCGGGTCACGTTTACCGCCACAATAACTGCTAGTGAAGCCACGGCGAGCGCGACGACACTGCAGATTATGGTTCGTATTCTGTTGCTTGTGGAGCCGTATTCTGTTGCTTGTGGAGCCACCCAATTGTCGCGTGTAGCGCGCGAAGACTACGGCCAGTGGAGCCGCAATTGTACACGATGGTGCACTTTTGTAAACAACATAACCTATCTGCCTTAAGATAAATAGGATGCAGCTAAGTATAATACAGTACTCACCAATAACCAGTGGTTTAAAGGAAGTATTTACAATAAATAATTTTACAAACACTAAATTTAAAAAAAATTATTAAAAACTATATATCAAACTTTTTGTACGGTAAATTTTGTTTTTGCCTTGGCATGCGACCCACAGCCTAGAACTGATTTAAAAACACACTAGCGCTGCATGTTGGTGGATAAAGTTTCAACTACTAGTGATTTTACTGTTCAGAGTGCAGTACTTGTCAAGAAAGCAAAGAGTGATCCTAGGTACATTGTTGCCGAGGTACAACACTCTCCCCTACTATTAGAATCAATAGTTAAATTTATAGCATACTAAAATACATTTAAAAATTGGAAAAAGAAAACAAAATGGGTTGGAAAAACACTTTACATAACATAGGACATAAGCTTGTGCAGAAAAATGACAAAGCAGTTATTGTCTTGCAGGTCATCTGTGTTGTCTTCTTCTTCTTCTTGTGCGTGCGTGCGTGCGTGCGTGCGTGAGAGAGAGAGAGAGGGAGGGAGGGAGGGCGTCGGCGGTAATATGTTATATTTTATTAAAGGTTTTATGGATGAACGTTCTTTTAATGTAAGACTAGGAACTCATTTGTCCGACATCAAAATTCTTGAGAACGGTATACCTCAAGGGAGTGTCCTTAGCTGTACTCTCTTTGCTGTGGCCATAAACAGCATCACTTCCTGCGTCAGAGCTCCTGTCAGATGCTCTCTATTCGTAGATGACTTTGCTGTGTTCGTCCCTGCCAGGAGGCTGGCTACTGCAGAGAGGTACCTTCAGCTCACCATCCACCGTCTTGAAGATTGGAGCAACCAAACCGGATTTTCTTTTTCTCCTTCAAAGACTAAATGTATAACTTTTTCTCGACTGAGGAACGTCACTGATCCAACTCTTAGGATAAATAGAATAATAATCCCAGCGAGTCGCTGTGTGAAATTCTTAGGGTTGTGGTTTGATTACAGACTGACGTGGGTTTCGCACATTAAAGAACTTAAAGCGAAATGCCTAAAGAGACTTAACGCGATGAGAGCTTTAAGCGGAACGAAGTGGGGTGCAGATAGAAAATGCATGCTTCAGTTTTACAAGGCATATATTCGATCTTGTATTGATTATGGATCCCAGGTTTATTCTTCTGCCAAGCCAACAGCCCTTAGAATGTTGGACTCAATCCATCACTCTGCTATCAGATTGGCTACTGGAGCTTTTCGTTTCAGCCCCGTTGTCAGTCTGTTAGCTGAGAGTGGTGAGCCATCCCTATCTTTCAGACGTGTTCAATTGGCTATGAACTATTTTTTTAGTTTAAAAAACAAGGCCAGAAAATCCGGCCTTTGAGGTAGTCCTAGACACATTGCTTGCTCCCTTGTACCACAATAAGCCTAATGCCCCCGCACCCTTTGGCATTAGAATCCTGTTACATCTCGCGGAAGTGGACATGAGAGCGATTGATGTTGAAGTATGTCACGAGATGGATAGGCTACCATGGACAGTCAGAACTCCCAATGTAATACTGTCGTTATTACAGTTGGACAAGCAAGACGCATCACTGTCGTCCACAAGCGCCTGTAGAGAAATTTTGTCATCCTGTTCAACCTGCGATGTCATCTACACGGATGGCTCAAAGAGTGAGGCAGGAACGGGTTGTGCCTTTGTCACTTCCAATAGAGAGTACAAATTCTGCCTCACTCCTGAATCTTCAATATACACAGCAGAACTAACTGCTATCTTGAAATCGTTAAATATTGTATGTCCAAGAACAAATAGGGTGGTAGTGTGCTCAGACTCGCTAAGCGGTCTGCTGGCAATCAAGGACATGTTCTCCAAACATGTCCTGGTTCGTAAGATCCGCTACGCTTTGAGCGAGATGATGTCGCGGGGTATCGCAATTACGTTACTACGGGTACCTGGACATACCGGAATACCTGGTAACGAGATCGCAGATAAGGCATCAAAGGAGGCAATCTCTCTGACTCCATGTACTAAGCGATCAATCGCGTCCGATCTAAAGCCGAGTGTAAAGTCACGACTACAACATCAGTGAAATATATCGTGGGATCAAGTGGCCAATAACAAACTTCGGCAGATTAAATACACAGTAAAGCCTTGGTTGACTGCTTACCGCACTAACCGTAGAGAGGAAGTTGTACTGTGTCGACTCCGTATCGGACACACTCGCCTCTCTCACGGTTTCCTAATGAGTCGTGGTGATCCACCGCAGTGTGCGGAGTGTAATATGGCGTTTAAACGTCAGCCACGTGTTGATAGACTGCCGCCTCTACGCCGGGCAGAGGAGAGCACATCGTTTGCCAGGCCGGTTAGATGAGTTGCTTGGTGACAAAGAAGATGTTTTAACAAAGCTCTTTAGTTTTCTAGAGAGCACCAAATTAATGTCCAGAATATGAGTCCTATAGTACCTGATTAGTTTTAGTAAACATTTTAACCGCTAGTTTTAGGCAAGGGTGAGCCTTTTTACAGTTCACCCCTGTTGTTATTTAGTTTTAACCCTTTTGATCCCAACGTCCGTATATACGGACGTCAAAAGTATCTGCATAAAGTCCCAGCGTCCGATTATACGGACGTCCGCGGTATCTGCATAAAATCCCAGCGTCCGCTTATACGGACGTTTACAGAATATTTGTTATAAAATACAAAACGTAACTAAACTTTCACTTACGATATATCAAAATGATCATAAAGAATCAATCTTTCCAACAAAGTTGTGAACTGAACTTTATACAGTACATTACTAGCACTATACGACGTATAATCAACGTGGCGTTGCAACTCATTTCTCTGTGCCGGCCAGCTGTGAATGACTACGCAGTTTATTGTCGCAGTTTGTTGTGGAGTGAGTTTGGCGTTGTTGTTCGACTTTATTGCATAATAGTAGTTGGTTATTTTTGCATTATGTTTGTAAAATGAAGCGTGCAAGGTCGCCACTTAGTGACAATACAGTTCGGCGTATTGTAGAAGAGGACAGTTTTGGTGAGGATTCATCAGAAGCTGATTCAGGTAGTGAGAGCAGTTCATATATTGATGACACAGATGACGACCCTACTTATGAACCGGTACTTGATGTAAATACACCATCCACAAGTAGGGCTAATGTAGGACAGCTTTTGTCATCTAGTGATACAGATGATAATGAAAACTCATCTGTAACCAATCCAACAAACAGGCCATCTGGGGTTAGACATGTACCTAGGCCTCCTGTACCTAGACCACCTGTACCTAATAGTGGAAGTGATACTGATATTGGGGATGATGAGGAAGACTGGGTTGATGTCAATGAAGACAATGATTTGGAATATCCACATAGGTTTTCATTTCAGGAATCGCCAGGTGTAAAACATTGTCCACCTTGCAACTCTCCTGCTGTAGCTTACTTTAGGCTTTTCTTTACTATAAGTTTGTGGGAAAGACTTGTCAAGTACACAAACATGTATGCTGAGAAGACTATATCGGCTCTAAACCTACTAAAAGGACCAGATGAAAGCCATCGTATATGGCAGCGTGTTACAGTTGCAGAAATGAAAGCCTTCGTAACCGTACTTCTAAACATGGGACTAAATAAGAAGCCATCAATTCCTAGCTATTGGTGGAAATGTGAAGCTCAGCACTGCTCATGGTATAGTAGAATGTTTACCAGAAACCGATTCCAGGAAATATTATCTTTCTTTCATTTGGTAGATACAACAAACTTGCCCAAACCCAAGGAACCGGGTTACGACCCATGTGCCCGAGTCCAACCACTCATTGACCACATGAACAACATTTATAAATTTTACTACACTCCAGGGGAAAACCTGTCTATTGACGAAAGCATAATCGCAACAAAATGCCACAATCCTTTAATGCAATACATGCCAAAGAAACACCATAGGTTTGGCGTTAAGCTCTGGGTGTTATGCGATGCTCTGAGTCATTATTGCCTGAACTTCTTTGTATATCAAGGTGCCAAAGGTCCTGAAGGGCAAAGGAACAGAACAACAGGTCTAGGCTACACAGTGGTCATGAAACTTTTAGAACCAGGTTATTTGAACAAAGGCTACCATTTATTTGTGGACAACTTTTTTACTTCCTTGAATTTGGCTAAAGATTTGTATTCAAAATTGACATTTTTAACAGGAACCCTTCGTAGAAATAGAAAGGGCATCCCTCCCAACATATTGAGTAAGTACAATGTGGGTGAGAGAAAGTACAAAAGAAAGAACTACATGCTGATGTTAGGCTACAGGCAAAGAAAAAGCAACAAGAAACCTGTGCTCTTGCTGTCAACCAATTCAAAGGCATCTAATGGACAAAGATCTAAAAAAAAGGGGAAACAAGGTTTACATTACAAATAAACCAACAATTATAAGGGCCTATAATGACTATATGGGAGGGGTTGACAGCAATGATCAGATGCTCCACCAGTACCTCAGTGACAGAAAAACTTTAAAATTTTGGAAAAAAATTACTTTTAATATAATTGGGCGTATGGTGTTGAATGCATACATCCTGTATAAAGAGAATACAACCAACCCTATGTCTAGATTACATTTTACTGTGTCTCTAATTAATCAGCTGAGCAGTGAGTGGTTTGATGTGAAGGAGAGTAGACCTGGGAATGAAAGCAACTCGGACAGAGAATGTGGTGCTGGTGATGCTCCTCAACCTGTTAATGAATTTTTTATAAAATTACCAAATAGAAAAGAAAAGAACTGCTGTGAGTGTAGTGCAGCAAGCACTAGTAAGGGGGGGAAAAGAAGGAAATCCACTTTTATTTGTCGAAATTGCAAGAAAGGCTTGCATCCAAAATGCTATCCGCGCCACAAATGCTAAATAAGTAATGTTTTTTTGTTT
Source organism: Homalodisca vitripennis (assembly GCF_021130785.1). Classification (NCBI taxonomy): domain Eukaryota; kingdom Metazoa; phylum Arthropoda; class Insecta; order Hemiptera; family Cicadellidae; genus Homalodisca; species Homalodisca vitripennis. The sequence continues at coordinate 177,460,441 of NC_060209.1, forward strand.
TTTGTAATATATTTAGAATGTTTCTCCAATAACTATATATCTGTAAATCAATTCTTTACATTGAATTTATTTTATCTCAGTCCATTTTTTATTTAATGTTAGGCCTATACATTTAGTTAAGCCTTTTCTTGTAATACTGAGAAAAAGTACAATTTCTGAAAAACGTGATAATAATAAAAAAAACCTGTATTTTTTTTATTTGTTGGAATAAATTGACAAAATTTGTTGTGTATGTTTATGTTTATGTGTACTTTAATGTGCAATGACAATATACGTGCTAAAAAATTTGTGTGTGTACCTCTTTTGACAACAAAGTCCAAAGTTTCTCGGAATTTTTTTCAGGTAAGCTAATTTGTTCTATAATGTATAATTTATTGCATGAATGCATGTTTTTTACACTCACTATAATGTAGTATATTTCATGCTGAATAAAAAGAAAAAGAAATCATTATAATCGGTTGAAAAATAAGTTTAAAAATAATTTTTTTGCAAAGTTCTGCAAAACGGGCAAAATAGTGCTGGGATTTTTAGTAGATCCCTTACAGTGAATAGTGGGATTTTTGGTAGATATTTTTAAAAAAATGGCTGGGATCGAAAGAGTTAAGGCTTTTAACTAGCACCGCCTAAGTGCAATCTTTTAAATTTCGTTAGAAAAATTTCTGTGTTTTAATCAAGGATAAGCCCCTTTACAGTTAAACATTTCTGTGAGGTGAGAGACACCACTCTCTTATTATGTAGGTGTCACTTAAGGAGACGGGCAATTTTGTCCTTCTATTTATTTGTTATTAGTGAGGGTGGGTCCCTTTACAACCTTACCTTCACTAACTTACCTAGTTTTAGCATTAGATTTTGTTATATTTATTATCGTTATTATTTATCTGACAAATTTTAACTATCGGGCCCCTTTACAGCCTCTTGGCTACTTTTGTTATTTAGTTTTAGTCCTCTGTTCACTGCTGTTGTTTTTCTTATTGCCTTAATGTGATAATGTTATTGACACAGCGATCCGCTGTCTATTCCTTGCACTATTAACGTGACACCATATTTTAAATTGTAGGTGTCCGTTAACCCTACGGGCATTGATAACCTGCGTGTTTTAGACCCTTATGCTGCCCTCCTAAGCCTAAAAGACGTATCTCATAAAGCCATAACTTTCGGAAAAGAGCAATCTAGTAAAATGATTATTTTCACCCAGTTATTCATTAAATTAATTAATTTTTTTTAACTACATTTATTTAATTTATGTTTCTGTGTTTGATTACTATCTTTAATAAGATAAATTTTCACTAATTTATGCTTTTTTGTGAGATACGTCTTTTTTCTTTAGTAAAATCTGCCGTACCGTTATGTTTATAAAGTCGTATCTTATTAAAAAAAGGTAGTAATTAAGAAAACAATAATAGCATTCATATAGAACATTTTGTCTATGGCTGCATTTTCTTATTTAATTTTTTTTATTCAAAAAGGTAAATAAAAAAAAACATTTAAGAATAAAATGCTTATTTTATTCATATTAATATTCCATAAGTTAACACAAAAATAATTTTAATTATAAAATCTGAACACAAAATAGTCTTGCATCTTAGCCACATATGGAAATCTTTTATGGCTCTGGGAGATTTTCCCAAAACAAGAGTCTGCTCTTTTCGATTACACCTCCTATATTTTTTAGAACGTTCTTTTTCTTCTCTGCAGGAATACCATTTACTTTCACCTGTTTTTTTGGTTTTGGTAAAGCACTGATTTGACTATTATACTTTGTGCTCAAAAAGTTGAGCTCTACATGTTCAGTATCAGAGAAATCATTTTTGTACTGAACCGATTGTGCTCCTCTAGTGAAGATGACTTCGACCATTTCACTTAAATACGGCCTAATTTATATTGTGACGAGAAGTCATTCCATAAAAAAAAAGTGTTTTAAGTCCATGGCAAGTACTTCACATTTTGGAGATGCATTTTTCACGGCTTGTATAAAATCTGCAAAATCATACAACTTATTACCCATCCTTTGCATGGATACCTCAACTCTGTGGTGAAAAGAATCTGCTGCCATGAAGGTATGTCCGGGCTCAAAGTATCGTAGGATGATCTGTGAGGTACTAATTTCAGGAGAGTTAATAATAAAAAAGAGGAATGAAAAAAGTGTCCAATTTTTATTCTGAGCTGAACAATTGTCCAGCCACAGAGTGATCTGTCTTGTATCTCGCTTTACAACAAAAATTGATAAAATGTACTAATCAATTCATCCTTTGTTCTTCCAAACACACCTTCATGCCATACGGCAGCAAATACATTAGACTTTTTTTGTTTTTTACCTACAGGCACAAAACTTTCATTGTATGCCACAATTCTGTGTGTAAATATTGCTGACTTAAACATATCCAGACGTGGCAACATAATAACTTTTTCCATGTCTGCACAGTATATAATTGAATCAAAATCTTCTGCTCTCTCCTTATCAGCCACATAAACAGATCGAGATCTTGTTGCTTTGTCATAGTGCTTTTTCCAATTTTGGCAAATTTTGGAAGTATCATCCAAATTTTCTTTTGTGTGTAGATTACTGTGTAAATTAAACTCCTCACACGATTCGCATTCTTCATGGCCTAACTTTACTATCGATATCTTCATTTTTTTGGCAACGGTTCGGTATTTTTCATAGGAACACGTGTTACCATATTTTATCTTATAGTCATTGTACATTTTAGTAAAAGACAAATCACTCGATAGGTATAAGCGATTTGGGGCATGTTCTCGCCGATAGTGAGATATAGTTGGTCCAAAAGAATTTATATGATTTCGGATTGGTTCTTCTCCGATTTTTGTTATGAGGTTCCTTTGACCCTCTCTGATCTTTTTTTGCTTCTACAGAGGTTGTTGAAGTTAGTGCAGTTCGTAATACCCTGTCGTTATTCTTGTCATAACCCAAGGTACTTAAAAAGAACGTTTTACAGACTGTCTGAGATTTTCCGTTCTCATCCTTAAGCGAATACCTAAATGTTTGGTTTCTTCTAAAATCGGTTTCCTTCCCATTTGGCACTGTTCTCTGCTTAACAGAAATAGTTGACACATGGTGTAACATGAATGATTTTCTAGCTGTGGAATCTTCAATTTGCCAAAATTCTGAGTTGAGTACTAGTCTTCTTTCATTAGAGAATTTGCTTGTGCACTTATGTACACAAGTGTTGTTGCAACCAAGTTTAACATTGTGTTTTAGTACAACTGACTTAAATTTATTTATTTTTCTCTGTTCAAGAGAAACATTATGCTTTTTTCTCTTTCTTAATGTACCCTTTTTTGTATAATCAAGAACATTATTTTGTGCGTTATCAGATACTGCACTGCCACTTCTCAGTATTGGTTCAGATGGCTTGGTATTTTGTAACACATTCAAATTGGTCATTTCGGTTGCAACTGTTTGAAGAGGTTGTAGCTGTACTAAGTTGTTTGCTTCCCTGTTGGTAATGTTATCATTGTTCAAAATTATACTTGGATTTTCATTTTCATTAAGTACTACCTGTGTACATGTAGGTGGTTGAGGCATAACTTCAATAAGGTTTTCTTCATAATTAATTTGTAGGCCTACATCTTCCTTATCCTTAATACTAGACGTACCTTCAATTTCCAATGAATTAGATATAGAGTCCTCACTGTCAAACACAAAGTCTGGGATGTAGTCATCATCATCACTCTTTTTCTTTTTAAAGGGGGTTTGCCTGCTCGATCCAGCAAAACTCCTTTTCGTTTCTTGATTCAGAGCTGCCATAAGCATTTTTCTCCCTCTAGATCCCTCCATGACTGGGCTGGAAATAAACAGAACAATTAGAAATCAATTAAAACAAACAAGAAATTAGGCTAGGCTACTGAATCCATTAGGGTCTTTAGATTTGTAGGTTAGAAAAGTATAAGTTTGCATAGTAAAATGGTAAAATTTGGGCTTCAATCTGAGAAGTAAGTTAGTAGGCCTACTTGCTTAACGGGACAACTGCAAGCCAGTGCATTAAATATATATCATTTAACAAATGTAAAACAGTAAATCTTAATACCTTAACTATCTAGTAAACTTGTAGGCCTATCAACACTCATTTCTAAACCAATTACTTGCGTAGATTTTACTGCCTCTAAAGTGAAAACAAGTATCTGCCCAACATAACCTCTCTTAAAGTTTGAGTAAATAACCTATTAGTTTGTTAATTGAGTAAGCTTGAATAAGCTTATGTTTAATCACAATTAAGAAGAGGAAATTTGTTTCAAAGAATATAATAATAATAACTTGTATTGCAATTTATATTTACCTGTATACTGAAGAGTGAAACCAACAAAACTGTTACTACACAATTAAAACAACACAGCCATCAGCTGATTACCCAGCATTCTCCACTGTGAGCATCAGTGTCTCCTAAGCAAATAAGACGTATATTCTAGATACGACTATTTTGTTTAGGAAAGGACAATCATTTTATTTCTAAGTTGTGAAGCGGAAAAGTCGTATCTCTGAGATGCGACTTGTTGGCTTAGGAAATTGAGATACTGCTAAAATGCTTAGGATTTTCATGTTATTTTGAGATAGGTCTTATTTTTTTATCGATTTTATACTGTTTAGATGTGAGATACGTCTTTTCCGCTTAGGGAAAAGATGGGTTAGCTCCCCAACATTACTTAGACGTCAAAAACGAAAAATCGAAAAAAATTGAGATACGTCTTCTACGCTTAGGAGGGCAGTATATATATAAAAAAAATGATACATTCCGGTCTTATTTTTTCGAGACTACCAACAGTAAGCTGTCCATGAAGTATACAACATATTTCAAGTTTTACAGAGAAAACTGTCCGTACAGCATTAGGCAGCCCAAAACTGAATTATGCGATTTTTGTATGAAATGTAAGATTTTACTAAAAAGCGTCCTTACTTCTCCTGAGTTGGCGAATTACAGGAACCACGTCGCTAGGTATAAAAGACATGATGGAATTAAAAAAACTGTTTTAGATCAGTGCAAGACAGACAACTCAATATTAGTTTTGGAGTTTGACTATGGGCAGAACCGCACTTTACCAAAATTGAACGTTAACAGTCAGTACTATAAACGTATGCTGTGGGTGTATATTTTTAATGGTCACTGCCATAACGATGGTGAAAGCACGCTGTACTGGTTCCTAGAGAATAAAGGAAATAAAAACAGTAATAGTGTTGTGTCTCTCCTTTACCATTTTGTTAGTGAGAAAATTAGTGATGCAACCAAAAAAGTACTTATTTTCCGACGGGGCCGGTGGCCAGAACAAAAATTCTACTATGGTCAAGTTTTGTGCATGGTTGTCTAAAACCCTAAATGTAACGATGGAACACATTTTTCCTGATAGAGGGCATACCTTCAACCAATGTGACCGAAATTTTGGAATTTACGGTTCACTGTTAAAAAGAAAAGATAACATTGAAACAGTTGAAACCTACTTACAAACTTTCAGAGAGTGCAGCCAAGCCCTTTTAATGTTGTTGAAGCCACTCCTTTTCTGAAAAACTGGTCCAAAATATTGACAGAGCTAACTAACCCAAACAGTCATTCAAAAAAAGAAAAAGTTTATAAAACTGCTGCATAATATATCTAAGGAAGGTTGTCAGTGGTTTTATGATAACGTGTTTAACTACTAAGCGTAGGCTGTTATTTCACATTGGGACTAAATAACTTCTAAATCAATGCTGTAAATACTTTTGCCTTTATTGAATTATATACTTTAAACGATATTTGAGTGTTTATTGCCCATAAACTTGTTTCAAGTTATCACAGTATTATATTTTAACCTCTTGGTGTGTACAAAATGTTCATTTATTAAAAAAGGGCACTTTTTATTATATGTTTAATTTTAAAATTTTTAGGATATGCCACATTAAATAGCATGTTTTTTACCTAATACAAGTTCAGTACGAACCAGTTACATAGTTTTAAGCGATACAAGAAATTTGGCATATTATAATAGCATTCAACACATTGATGAAATCTTTAAATGCATTTATCTCAAAACACGTTTTGAATAAATGCACTTCTTCCATCCAAGCTCTCAACTGCAGGTTAATTTTTACAAATAGTAAACTAAGAAATAATGAAAATTTAAAATATGTAACGCATGCAAGGTGTGGCTCAAGCGCAGCTGGCAAATGCAAAGAGTTTAAATTTGAAGCTGAAATAACTGATATTGTTGATGTAAGAATAACAAGCAGCGGTACATCTTTAACGATTCATACTGGAAAGAAAAGGTCTTACCAACTGAGGGGAGAAGAACGTAAAATATACAAAAAGAAGTTGTTACTAGATCGAGCAAAAACTGTACAGAATGAAGACATGAAACATATAAGTATAGATGATGCTATTGATCTTAATATGCAGTCTGTCAGAACATGACGCTGAGAAAATGTCGATCAGAAGCGTTCAAAGAAGATGACTTGCTCTCAAACGATTTGTTAGACCTAATTTTAATGGAAAAAACCGAATCAGTTTCGGTTATTGTGATATGAGGAGGAAAAGTATATAAGAAAGGTAGTAGCCTCACCCTTCCAGGTATATATCGCACATGGGCTTCAATAACGTCACAACTAAAAAATTGCCAATTTTGAGTTGGTTACAATCCTGAAACCTCGATTGAATGCGCTACATTTCATGCAGGCCGACACATCTGTAACTCCAAAATTGGACAATAGAGAGCAGAAAAGTCACTATGCATGTGAGCCATTGTCTTCCCTTTCCGATCTCGAACAGTGGCACTTCTGAGTTCGTACAGAGAGGTCAGTGTTGTATTTTCATGAATAGTGACATTTTATCATTTGTGACAGTCTTCAAGAAAATAGGTAAGAGAAATAATACATCTTTGATAATGGAATACTGACATATTTTGATTTGTGACAGTTTTCATGCCAACAATATTACAAAAGCAATGTGGACAGTATTTTGTTAGTGACTTATTTCGAGTTATGTCATTTTTCATGAAAACTATTATTTTGGTCGTAATGCCTTCTGAAGTCACATTTAGAGTTATGTCACTGTTGATGATTTATGTTTAACTCATTTTAACGCTACAAATGTTTCACTTCGAGTTGTATCAATATGAAAGAATGAACGTTATCAAGTATTAGTTGTAATACAATCTTTTTCTATTAAATTATAAGTTATGTCACTATTGAAGAAATTTTTTGATTTACAATTTTATCTTTGTCACTGCCATTTTTTTGAATAAAAATCGTTAAATGTATGAAGGCAGTGACGTACATGGTTTATTCTGTTACAGTTTAAAATTATGGAGTCAAGAGGAAGGTTAATGGTCATGTCTGCTCTTCAACAAGTAGATCGGAATGGAGATGAAGAACCAGCAGCTAAAAGAAGCAAGATTAAGATGCAATCCTTGCATGATGAAGAAGAGAATAGATAAGGAGATTTTTCAATGAGTTTAAGAAAGGAAAAGGGTTTTGAAGGGAATAGCAATAGCTCAAAAGGCAATACATCTAAATTCATTGAAACAACTGCTTTTCAAGAAATACAAGGAAATGAAGATGAAGAACCTCTAGTTAAAACAAAAAACATGATTAAGATATCGTTGTGTAAAAAATTCTGAAAATATACCTAAATTACCAATAGAAAACTTAAATGAATGGTATAGCGTAACAGAAAATACCGTAGATGCGGGCTACTTTGGCCCTGGAGTCCTTCTTTGGCCCAAACTGGGAAAAAATACAACGTTCTCTGTTTACCTTCAGGAAGCAGTATTTAAGCTATTTTCATTAGTTTTCCGCTAGAGTGCAGCACACAGCACGCAGCAATGTCTACCTAATAGTTCCATACCCTCCACTAGGAACAGCAGTGGTGGTTTTGTTTCCTTTATGTAAACACGTGTTTTACTACTCTCTCAAACTTTCACCTATGAAAACATTTGCTACAAGTTTGGTAAGTACGTATTTACGAACATAATTCAATACTTTACTCATTAGTATAGGTGTATTTTTAATTACTTCAAAGGTTTTTATTACAAAATTCCTTAACAACTTGATGTCTTATAACCTGAAATTTACAACCTTCTTTGGCCCAGGTTTTGTCTGGGCCAAGGTAGGTCGCAATTTGTCAAACCTTGTTTTTACTGTCAGTAGTGCTCTAAACATAGGTCTAATGGATGTTTTTCTTTCTCAGCCAAATTAAGTCATTCCAGTTTTGGCTGCCAAGCCACCAGACTTATTAAAATATTCCATATATTACTATAATATTGATATGCTTTAAAATTACAATCGTGTTTACATTTGGAAAAAACACCATATATTTTATTTATAACGTAGCTTGCATATGAATTAAACTGAGTTTCTTTGTACCACTACACCAATAAATTATCAATAAAAAATCAGGTACTGGTAATAGGGCCTATAGCAGAAGTGCCTCATCACTAAAATCGTTGAAAATTATTTGAAAGCCGTACGGTACTTTTTAGTACAAATATTGCAGGTTAGGCACTTCTGCTATACTATTACCATACCAAAAAGCACTTAATGGACTCTTTTTCTTGCATGCATTTGTTTTCAGGCAGTTTATGAAATATGCCGTACAACTACAAACGTCAGCCTGGGAGCCGAAGTTATGCTGACTACAGTCAAGAACATCTTCAAAACTGTTTGGAGGCTGTCAAGTCTGGCGAAATGACACAGCGGCAAGCCGCTGATCATTTTAAAATACCGCGGAGCACTATTAAGAAACAAACTTAAAAATTTGTTTTCAAGCACCCCGGGTCACCCAAAAGTATTTAATGAGGAAGAGGAGCTAGCACTTGCCAGTCATGTTGACAAAATGTGTGAATTTGGTTTCCCAATTGATGAACTGGATTTCAGATTTATTGTAAAAAAACTATGTTGCAAGACAGGGAAAAAGAATTCAGTGTTTTACTGATAATTTGCCAGGCCGTGACTGGGCTAAGTCTTTTTTAAAAAGACATCCTCAACTAACAGTGAAGTTTGCCTCCAATATAAAAAGGAATCGGGCCCAAATTGATGAGAAAGTAGTTTCAGATTACTTTGAGCAGTTGAGCAAAGTAGTAGAAGGTGTTCCACCCTAAAACATATACAATTATGATGAGACGTGCATGTCTGATGACCCAGGCAGGAAAAAAGTAATTTGCCGAAGAGGGTCTAAATACCCAGAACGAATCATGAATTCCACAAAATCCAACATTAGTGTAATGTTTTGTGGGAATGCTAATGGAGAATCAGTGCCTCCTTACATAATTTACAAAGCTGAGCACTTGTGGACCACATGGTCAGAAGGTGGCCCTGATGGGGCTCGGTATAACAGGACCAAACAGGGGTGGATCGATGGAGCTACTTTTGAAGACTGGTTTACAGCTCACCTTCTTCCAATCCTAAAGAAACGCGAAGGAAAAAAAGTTGTCATAGGAGACAACCTCAGCTCACATGTGAGCTTAAACGTGGTCAGGCTTTGTGAGCAAAATGATGTTCATTTTGTATGTTTGCCTCCAAATTCCTCGCATCTTACCCAGCCTTTGGATGTAGCCTACTTTAGACCTCTCAAAATGAAATGGAAACAAGTCCTAACACAGTGGAAACAGTCTGAAAGTGGTAAAACTGTTGCAACATTACCAAAAGACATTTTCCCGCAACTGTTAAAAAGGAGTTTGGATGAATTGGAGCCCAACGTAAAAGAAAATTTAAAGTCTGGCTTCAAGAAAGCTGGTATACATCCAATTGAGAAGGAAGAAGTGTTAAAACGTTTACCTTCCACTAATACGTTTGTTAATTTGGAACTAGTAGGAGAGTCTTTCATCCAACATTTGGAAGAAAAAAAGAAAAGAAGTTGTGAAACCCCGAATGACAAAAAGGCAAAAACTAGAAGTTCCTTCAGGAAAAAGTATTACAGCAAATGTCATTATTCAGTATGAAGAAAAGAAGAAAAAACAAAAAGATGAAAAGAAAATGGGGAAAGAGAAGAAAAATCTAGAAAAAGAAATTGAAAAACTGAAGAAAATGCAGCAGAAGAATTTAGGAAAGAAAGGGAAGTCTAAAGGTAAAGCTCTGAAGAGGAAAAATCCAAAAAAATACTTGGACCTCTCATCGACGGATGATGAGAGTGATTACAGTCTTATTTCATCAGGTCACAGTGACATGGTTTTTTCTAGTGAAGACGAAGAGCAACTGAAACTGTTGTTGGTCCTGAAGAAGTCATCCAGGTTGCATCTACTTCTTCCAATGCTAACGAACATTTAATATAAAACACAAATAATTCTCAAGAAGAAAACCTCAAGACCTGTCTCCAAGTAGAGAACTTCGTTGCTGTAGAATGGAATGGGCTCAGGTTCCCAGGGATAGTTGTGCAAGTGTCCGAAGAGGGAGCTGTCGTTGAATGTATGGAACGCACCAGGAAGTTTTGGAAGTGGCCAGCTATAAAAGACTCTTTATTTTACAAATGGTGTTCCATAAAGAAAAAGATTCAACCTCCAAAACTAATGAAAAGAGGACTGTTCTCTATCAATGATTTGTAACACAACAACTAGGCCTAAAGCCACATTAAGACCATTTTCACTGTCTTAGAAATACAAATGTTAAGCTTAAACATGGCTTTATGTGTAATTTTATTTATAATAAATAGGTTTTATTATTAACCCAAGTCTTTCATTGGCCCTAGATAGTATTAACATGCTTTTAAATAGGTAAAACTAACTTGGGCCAAAGTAACCCAAATGCAAGGGTAACATTGGCCCAGACAAAAAATTTTTTTTAATGTAATAACACTGAAAATGAAACTATACTTATTCATAAATTTACTTGAGGATAGTCTAGGCATATAAAAAAAATTAATACGTCTTTGAAATACGAAAACTAATGAAATTATTGGGATTAGATTACAGAAAATACAAAACATGGGCCAAAGTAGCCCGCATCTACGGTAACGATAATGTAAAACACAATATAGCCGAATTTACTGCATCCCAATCTTAAACCGTAAAAACAGGTGTAACTGATGAGAAAACATGTTCAGATAAAGTTGAATATAATCTTCAGCCAGACTGCAACTATAAGGAATTGGATGTACATACAAAATTACAAATGTAGAAAGTAATTATATAAAAAGTGTGAGCTCTCCAGGATGTTCTTTTTGGAAAAGTATGAATAAAACTGATAAAGCAAACAGTATGAAGATAACATTGAAAAATATTGACAACATGGAAAACCAAAGAGCATACTATAATAGATCAAGTGATGATGACTCTTCGAGTTCCGAAGACATCGATGATACGGATCAAGATCCAGATTTTGAAATATCTTCAGAAGATCGACATAAATACCGATATAATAAAAAGAATAAAAATGTGTGGATGACAGGATTGGAATTGGAAAGTAGTGAAAGTGTGCATACAACAGAAGAATGTGACCTTCAAAGTATTTGTGGTCAAAAGAAAAAGAGAACGCTTAAAAAGAAACGTAAGCGAAAAGACTATAACAGTGAAAGTGAAGGGGGTAATGGAAAAAAGGAAACATGGAAGAAAAAGGCCAATACTTTACTATGGAAAAGAACCTTAAAAAGTTGAAACGAAATAAGGGAGGAAGTTATGAGAACAACTCTAAAAACAACCCAAAGACTGTGCGGGAAAGAGAACTTCAACCTCCTTGTACCGAAAAGTACAAACTTAAATGCACTACAAAATTTTCTGAAGAATGTAGAAAACTCCTGTTTGATTGATTTTGGGATATGGGTGATGTGACTAAACAAAGAAAGTTCATTTCTCGAATGCTGACAGAAGTTAAGCAAAATACCAATACAAAAAAGAAAATAGCAACAGGTCTTCAAATCACGCTTTTCATTTCTTTGTAGGAGACAAGAACATTCGGGTATGCAAACAATTGTTTAAGGCCATTTTGGACGTCAATGACAGACCCATAAGAACAACAATCAGTAAACTAAGAGATGGGTTTATTGAAGCAGAAAAGAGAGGAAAACATGACAAACACAAACAGACGGATCCTCAAATAAAGAAGGGGATCCGGGATTTCATTAATGAAATACCAAGAGTAGAGAGTCATTATCTTCGTCTACAGACAACTCGAGAGTTTATTGATGGCGATAAGTCGGTAGCTAGTTTATACCGAGACTATAAAGCCAAATGCATTGAAAATAATGTCCCGTTTGGAAATTTGACTATGTTCACAAGAATATTCAACTATGAATATAACATCTCCTTTTTCACTTCAAAGAAAGATCAGTATGAAAACTAAAGTAGTCTTAGACAAACTTAGTAGTACTATTGGTGATGAAAGTGAAGGTGAACATATTGATATTGCTGTTGTAAGTGAAAAACGAGTGTATCAGTGACTGTAGCAAGAAGACTAAGACCAAGCACAAAGAAGACGAATCACATATCATGGAGGCTTTGCTGAGGATTAATATACCCGTATGTGACCCTTCATCAGCAATCATGGCGTCTCCTGCTAATAAGTCCCCGTCCACCACCGGACCTTTGGCCGCTGCGGAGGTACATCATGGAGCCAAGTCATCCTCTGATGCGACCGGACTTTCTGATGACACCGAACCTGTGGCCGCTGCGGTGCCTGAGCGCGATGCGGGGCTCTCTTCTGCTGCTGGCCCTCCTGCCCCTGAGCCTCGTAATGATCCTCCTGTGCCTGCTGAACTCCATCTGAAGCCTCCTGCTGCTGGGTTGACTGATGTTGCCGATCCACTTTCCTCCGGTGAGCTCTCATCCGTTTTTGGACCTCCAGTTGAAAACGTCCCCCCCCCCCACCCCCCCCCCCCCCCACCCCCCCCCCCCCCCACCCCCCCCCCCCCCCACCCCCCCCCCCCCCCACCCCCCCCCCCCCCCACCCCCCCCCCAGCTCTAAAAAATTCCCTTTTATACTACTCTGCCACAGAATTACTATACCGTAATTCTTTGCGCTTCATATAATTTAAAACACATCAAACAGATGGTTTTGGGCGGGTTTTAAACCTATTTAAATATTATTGCAAAAAAAAGGTGGTATTATTGAAAAATAGTGTATTTAAATAAATGTAAGTTGTTTTTTATATGTTTGTTATTTATAATTCATTTATTTCAGTGACATAAATTCCCTATTTATGACAATGCCCCTACTTAATTATTTTGCGGGTTTATTAAGGTTAATTAGAACAAATTTTCATTAATTTATTAATTTATTTAAAAAAATTCCCCTAAATATAACCTATAAAAAATTATAAAAACATTAAAAATTTTTTTTCCCAGCAACTTTACGATGTTCCACAACAAAAATTTTCAAATTGTAAAATACAAAATTAGGGTTATTGTTGGTTTTGGATTTGGGGTTTTAAAAATTTTCATTTTTTAAAAAATTATTTTATTTCTGACTTAAAAAGGGGTGAAAGCTCTTCTGCAATTTCGCTCCACATTTCCCGCAGTCTCTGTTTGTTTTTTTTTATCACTGGCGTCCATATTGGCCTTTAGCATAAACCCAATAAATTTAAACGTTCATCTATTTTTTTAAACTTGGGGATTTCAACAAGCCTGCCGTACTTGCTTCTAAACAAATAAATTTGGTTGTAAGAATTTGGTGACGTGAGTAACGCCGCTCGCCCCCACTTGGTGCGTGTAGTGTGACCACGTGTGCGATAGCTGCTTTTTTCCCTTGTTTTTTTGGGAATTTTGTTTATTTCAGCAGGGGGGGGGCGCACGCTCGCGCACCGTTTACTCGCGACGCGGGACCAATGTGCCCCTCCTAAAAAAACACTACTGCTAAACCGCCGGCGGTCTACGAGCTTGCCCGCGGCCGTGCACTACTTGTGCTCTAAATACGCTGTGGCATCGACCCCCCTTTGGTAATCGGGCAGTAGATGTTGAGGTGTCACCTTGGCTCTTTTCTTCCGCCCAAAACGGGGGAGCAGATGACGTAGACGGGCCCAAATTTTTTTGGGTTTGAGATTGTTCCTTCTCCCTTGGGTCACCCTAAAAATTAAACGTATATTTTGTAACTTTAAAAAAATTTAAATACTTTTTAAATTTAAATTCATCTGATGTTTAATTTATATTTTTTCCTTGTTTTGATGTCTCAAAAACTGATGAATGGAAGGACAAAGCTAATGGTTTCTTTTCACAGTGGAACTTCCGAACTGGGGGGGGTGGTGCTTTTGACGGAAAGTTAGCCATTACGAAGCCTAACAGTGGACCCTATTTTTAAAATTAAAAGGTTATTTTACCCAATGCCCCTGCAAATATGGAATTCATTTTACGTTGATGTAGGACAAAAGGAAGGATATCTGATGGCGGTTTTATAGAAACACTACGTTTTATAAGAAACTAAAAAATAATGAACTCAAATTTGCCAAAAAAGGGAAACTGTAGGAAATTTAGATTTGTCTTTATAGGAAATGAAGATTTTCAAAAGAAAAAACTTTTTAAAACCATACCCGCAGAAGGGCTTAACTTCGATCAGAGAATTAACTATCGCTTGTCCAGGCACAAAGAGTTGTAAAAAATGTTTTTGGGTATTTTCCCAAAGCAAATTTAAAAATTTTCCCATACAAAAAAAAACCTGGGGCCAGATAATTTTGATTACATCGTAATTTTTTGCGTTGGTGTTGGGGCAAAATTTGCTGAAAAGAAAGAGTGGTAGAAATTACTAAACCGTCAGAAATTTGGGACAATGAAAACCTTTGGGACAAATTGTGTTCCCGGAGATTGGGGGGGAAAAAAACCTCCCCCTGAAAAACGGTTAAAAAAATTGGTAAAGTCAAAAAAAGGCATGCATCAGTAAGGGGAAAAAAGTTTTGGAGTTCTTAAACACGTATTACAACTTTGGGGCCAAGTAGCTTGGAAGGCAGAATTGTTAATGAGGTTACTCTGACAAATAACTAAATACATAATGATTATTTCCAAGTGTGGGTTTCAAAAATACCCAAGAAATAAAAAAAATATTATTACTGTAAATAAAAAGTTTTTGTCCTGTTTTTTTCCCAAAGTTTTAAATGTGTAGGTCATTAAATTAAAAATTGTACATTTCAATGCAAAAGTTTTCGCAATAAATTATTTGGTTTTTCAAAAATGCTTTAATTTTTTTGTATGTTTTACTGTGAAAGGGGTTAACCTGAAATTTTTATTTTTACTTGGTAATAAAAAAAAAATAAAATGTTACTTTGGTATTTAAAAAATAAAAAAATAAAAAAAAAAAAATGTATTAAAATTTATCCAAGCTCCCACCATACTGTGTAAAAAAATGGCTTTAAAAACTTCGAGAGGGGGTTTTCTAGATCAAAAAAAAAGGAAATCATTTTTGTCTCCCAAATTTAAAATTTTTATTTATCCCTTTTATCCGTTTTTGTTAAAAATTTGCTATTTTATGTTTCTAAAATTTTTATTATAATTTGATTGAGTCCGGTTTAAAAAATGAGGGACCGTTTAAAGCTTTGTGCTAAAATAGATAAAAAAGTAATGTTTTGTTCTTTTTATAAAACTTTGTAACATGTACCTTTCAAAATTAGAAACTTGAAGTTCGTTACCCAAAAGAGATGATGAGTAAAAACCCTCTAGCACCATTTTCCACCCCCGATCTGAAAAAAAAATGCTTTAAAGCGTAAATGAACTATTTTTAATAAATTTGGGCGCTTGTGGCAATTAATCGTGTATTTTTTTTTTTTATTTAACTAGCGATACTCTGCAAAAGGGAAATTTAAAAATCAGTCTAAACTACCTCATTTCCCTCCACTCACGAGTACACTTTACAGCATGACCTGCGCCAGTTTGTTGGGGAATTTCTGTCGAAAAATTAATGATGTGTCGACAGAGTATTCTTTTTGGGATCATAAAAAATAGTAGAAGTTTGTAATAATAGTTTAGGTACATGGCTGCGCCGTGCCAGCTCCTGACTTTGCCTCGGTAACTTTCTTATTTCTTTTCAAAAAATTACCACTAAGCAAAAAAAATTTTTCTTCTTCACATAACCAACTGTAATTTAGGCACACATTTTTGCACAGTTCCACAAGGTCAAAATACGCATTTTTTTTTTAGATTTTAGTTGAGTACTCTTTACATTTTCATCCCCCACAAAAAATGGTGAGCCTTAGGGGGACCCCTTACTCTGACGTTTAAAGGTTTGGCGACCTTTGTACCCGAGTAGTCCCGGGAAAATCTCCAATCCTGGCATTTTCCCCCCCGTCTATCATAAACCCTCCCTTTTCATAATTCCTCCCTTTCCTGACTGGATCGTGCTATTGTTTGGGGGGGAGTGCTTGAACTGCTCATCTGAAAAGGGTGTTGCAAAAGGAGCTGATGTGAGCTTGCTTGCCGAAGCAGACGTAGTATAAATCCTGATCCCACCCACTTCGGCCCCTGGTCAGAAAGTGATTTTTAGACAGAAAGTCGGAGATTTTGTTGCACGTGGGGTTTTTAAACGAGATAACTCGGGCCCCCAGGAATGGGGAGGGTGCCCTGCCAAGCTTTGGTTAAGGTTCCCCGAGGGTATCCCCTTTCCCCGTTTGTCCCCCGGCCTAAACCTTTAATCACGATGCGCGGGTTCAAATTTAAATGGCTATTCCTGCTGACCAGGGGAACAGCCCCAACCCAGGATTTCCCCTGTATGGCGCAACCCCTGGACGAGGTCGCTTTCATGGGATCTTGAAAGGAGGGGGTTACCCACGTTTCCCCACTCTCCCTGCCTCACAGGAGGACAACGAGAAACCCTCCCCCCGCGCTAGCGGTCGGCGGCCCCAAGGGGCGGTCGGGTGCTTAAAAAAAACCAAAAAAGGGGGCCCCGGTGGAGGTCGCCCACCCAAGGATGAGGTTAGTACTCCTTTCAGAGCATTGCCCAGGGAAAACCTCGCGGAGGTCCCCACTCACTCGCTTCCGAAAAGTGACCCGCCCCCCCGGGGGTTGTAAAGTGCCCAACGGACCGCTTCGGCCCCCCCCGGGGTAGGTGTGTCCCCCCCGCGGCACTAAGCGTAGGGGGGCCGGCCCCGAGCAAAGTGCCGCTATTTGTAAGGGGTGTCATGGGTGCGTGTCATGGTGGAACAAACTGGGCTAGCCCCATAAAAATGGTGGTAAATCCCAAACTACCCCGAAGAGCAATGAGAGACATACTCTTCGACCCCCGGACGCCTGTACCGAGACTCTTGAGTCCGTCACAGGTCCCCCCGAGGCTTTTCGCCCCTTAGTCCCAATCCGTTTGGGCATTCACACATTGTGCCCCCCTTTTGGGTCATAGCTGGGGATCAGCCCACGGTTTTTTTCGAATCTTGCCCTCCCTTCCCGCTAAAAGGTTTTGACCCCCTTCCTCGTGGGGGGGACGGTGCATCGCCCACGAGCCCCTTTTCCCGGTTTTTCACGCCCGGGTCGGTTTGGTTTCCCCCAGCGCTTCAGAGAGTAAACCGAGGTTCGTTGCAGACCTTGATACCCGTCCCTCATAAGTTCGGCCCAACAAGGTCCCCCGCTCGTTGTGCCGACAAATCCGACTAGGCTTTGTGCTCACGCACTCGCCCAAGTGTCTCAAGCTTGGGCCACCTGGGGCATGAGACCCGGTTGGGGGGGGGGTACCTTTTGGGGTGGTACGATTTCCCCCTGTATTGTACGAAGGTGCAAGGCCGTGTGAATGTAAAAGGGCCCTCAACAGAGGGGTTCTTTCACACTCATTCCCCACCTGTGCCTTGAAGGAAAGGGCGGCCTTCCCGCGAGCTGGGTTCCCCCATGGTGGCTTGCTCTCACACCCCGTTTTTTAAATTGCCGCAAATAGGGGTGGTTAAAAGGATTTTACCCTTATGATTTGGCGGTCCTACGGAGATTGCGTAGTATAGTACAACCGTACAAGGCTCGGAGGGCCGGGTCCGGCGAGTCTTAAAACCCGGGGGCCCTGCCGGTGCCACACGGGGAAAAACTAAAAAACTCTAGCCTGGGGACTCCTAGTCCACCATCCCTTACCCAGAAAAATTAACCGTGCTATGGACTGTGGAAAGGTGCAGCATGCGGTTAAGGCAACCCGCGCTCTTGGTCGATCGCCGGGGAGGGTGATCGGGGGAAAAGCGATAACAGCTGTGCAGGAACCCGGGGACTAGGAATCGCGGGCGCTCGACTCTCTGGGGATGCCCCCGTTAGGTGGTCTGCACGTGCTCCACTTTTTTATGCCGCCCCAGAGTGGACTCGTGCCCAAAACACGAGTGTTCGTCCGCAGGGGGCCGCGCGGATACGATCCAGCTTTTCTACCCCCAGGTCTCTTAGATACCAAAGAGTCTGAGTATGCTTACCCCATATGCAATCGACTTGGGAACAGATAGAGACAACCGGGGCGCTTAGGTAGTCAACGACCCCATCTAGAGAGCGGGGCCCCTTTGAGGCGCCGACGCAAGGAGAACCCAAGTCGTGGGCAAAGGCCCAAAAGCAAAAAATGTTGCCCCCCTGAGGGATTGCAAACCCGGGTGTTGCCCCCAGACTTTTAAGCAAGGGTTCAAGAACCAGGTTGAACAGCGGGGGTCTTAACGGGCCCCCCTGCTTAACCCCCCCTCGGGGGTTTGATTTTAAATTTGCCCCTTGTGGATGAGCTATTCGGGTTGTAAACGTCGTAGCTGTCGACCAATCCGACAAAGGGGACCCGGGAAACCCCCCTTACCCCGGAGCGCATGCCCTTCGCTGCGTGTGGCACAGTGTCGAAAGTTTTGGGAAAAATGTCTAAGCAATCCCCAACCGCCAGTCTCGGTTTTCTAAGATGTTCAGCTTGTGGGGATCCTACGTTGGCGAAGCAGCCCGCCTCCGCACAAACCCCCTTCTGCCTGGGGTTCAGGCCCTATTACGGCCTCAGCCTTTGATCGACGATCCCCAGAAGGGCGACTGAGGGAGTAATCGTGATGGGCCGGGTAATTAGTTACCAGGATGCTTTTTTACCCTTTTTGGGGAATAAAGGTTTGGGGTCCGATTCTCGCTCCATGGGGTAGGCAGATCCCTGGAGGCCAGCACGGGGGTAAAGAAACCTGTAACAGCCGATGTTGACAGGACCTGACAATGAAGCCTTTGTGATCTTGTAGGCCCTGGGGGCTGCGGAGCCCTTGACTCTCCCAATCGCTTCCTAACCTCGGGCATTTTTGGGGCCCGGACAAGTCGAGGCCAATAGGTGGCTCAGCGGCAAAGTCTTCTAGACGGATCGGCACTTCAGCCCCGGTGGGGGCCCTGGGTGGTATTTGGGAAAACCCGCCCAAAAGGAAGTATAGTAAAATCCCGACTTCCTGAGTGATCTCGGAACCCGGGGGCGCGTCTCGGTTGAGCGCAGCCCCGGGCAGGACCCGCAGGACCAGCTGAGTTTTCCCAATCCCTAGCTGTGCTAGAAGTCCTGCCCGCTACTGTTCCCCCGACAATGGCTCTGGGGTGGGGTTAAGAGGGGTCTGAGGGCGATAAACCATTGCGTGGGCCCCCGGGGTGACCCCCGCGGGTAAGCCCTTGGCTCCGATACCGGGCGGGCGGAAAGGCCACTCTCACCGCTGGTTCTCTTCAACCTCACCCGCCCCCCCACGGTGGAACTTGGATTTCCACCCCCCTGTACTCCCCAGCCCCTGGACGGGACGGGGGGTCACCCGGGTCCTCTGGTGGGGCATTACCTTCACCCCCGAGGACGACGAAAGATCAGGGCCTGGGAGCTGGCGGGGTAAAGAGGGGGGGACAAACCCCCCGTCGCCAGGTCCCCGGGTTTAGCAGGAGTGGACCAGCCACTGGGTCATCAGCCGTTTCATTGGCCCCCCCAGGTATGGGTTTCGCGAGCCAAGATGTACGTTGGGTCCCTCGTTTTTCCCCTGATCTGTTTAGCGATTTAGAGGGGATTTCTGCCGCCTCAACATAGGACCCCGCGGGGCCATGATGATGATGTCCATGCGGTACTTTAAAGGCTCAGGTCATCCAGTGTAAATTTCCCTCCCGCCAGGCATAGGGGTTGCGGGTTTTTAGGGCTGCGGCGCAGCGGTTCGGGTTTCCTGAACGGGTGCGCGTTCTCTCGTGGGTCGAGGGGCCCCCTCTGCGCCCCTGAAGATCTGTTGTTACCGAACAGGTGTTGGCCGGCCCCCTTCGAGGGGGGGGGCACTTGGTACGTGACACTGAACGCATGCCGACTGAGGGACCTTGGGGGCCCCGCCACCGCGTGTGAAGGTAACTCCGCTGCTTGTTGTGGATATGTTGTTTTGTCCCCACACTCAGTGCCCTATATCTCCCCTTCCCCCCGGCGAGAATACGGATAGGTTTGACTCAAAGGGGGAGATAGTTTCAGGGTCGGGGGACTCGCCAGGTCGTACCCGGTTTTTCCCCTGAGGTGTTAACGGAGGGGGGGGGGAACGTCCTCGTTCCGGGCTTTTTTATCCAAATTGAAGAGGGTTTTGTAGGTGCCCGGGGGGGGTTGTCCCCCCGGGGCCCCGATTTCCCCGAAGGGATGGGGATACCCTTAATTTTAGTTCCTCCAAAGAGCCAATTGGATTTTACCGCCCGGGTAACCTTGTTTAAAGGGTTGGCCCCAGAGAGAGGCACTTGGAGAGGCACCCCCACGACCGGTTGGGATAAAACCCCTCAGAAACCCCCCATAGCCCAAAACCTGACAGCCCCCCTTTTTGGCCCTTGGCCCCGAGGCCCCAAAGGGGGGCAAACGACGGGGATGATAAACTAGACCTCGGGAGAAAGGGATGACAGGGGGCTGAGCCCCCCGGGGGGGAAAAGAAACCCCCGGCCACCAGAAAAATGACTGAAAATTTTTGAATTTTGAAAAATTTTTAATGAAAAATCCCCCGAAAGCTTGTTCCCCGAAGGGGGGCCCAACTTCCGGCTTAGACCCTAAACCCCTCCGGAAAGCTGCCCACGGGACAGCCCTGCAAGAGAAAGAACAGATCGTACAGGCACTGGACATTACTGGTGGTAGTAGAATTTAAAGAGAGTCATAGTTACTCCCGCCGTTTCCCCGGGCCCCTTTAAAAACCCTTCTAAGTACACAAAAATGAAAAGAGTTGTAGAAAGAGATTCTTTATGGATTAGAAAAGAAGGTACCTTCTTCAGATTCTGAAGAGGGGAAGCAACCAAACAGAGAAAAACTGCAGAAAGAAAAGAATGTTCAAAATCTTCCCCCCAACCTTTTCCGTAAGTAAGCACAAAGACGAAACTTAAAAAACTTGGAAAAGGTGAGCTCTTCCTTGTTAACAAGGCTCCGTCGGAGTGGGCGGCACGCCGTCTTCTTTTAGGAAATTTGTAAGGAAGCATCTTGGGTAGAGGCTGGGGGAAGCTTCACGGGTTTCAAAATTTCATCCATGAGACCCTTTTTACACAAAGTAGAAGTCGTTGTCCATCCTCATAAGACTTTAAAAATTTCTGCAAAGAAATTTATTCTGTGCGATATGCTTGTTGTCAATGAAGAATTGAGATAAAACTGAAAGATGGTCTTGTGACTGATTGGTTTGAGAATAAGAAGGTTTGAAATGGTGTCCGAACTTACACCAGGACATTTTTACTTTTGCTCTAGTCGGAGTGGCGGTCCCCCTTTTCGTTAAAAAAATTTCGTAATGGAAGCATCTTGGTAGAGGTGCGAACGTCCACGTCTCAGAAATTTTCTCCATGAGTCCTTTTACGAAAGTAGAAGTCGTTGTCCTCCTCAGAGAATTAAAATTCTGAAAAGGAAATTTGTATTCGTCGCGATTGTATGTTGCTCAATTGAAGAATTGAGACGAGAATGAAAGATTGTTTGTGACGTTGTGGTGAGAATAATGAAGGTTAAACGGGGTGTCCGACCCCTACACAGGTCCATTTGACTTTTGCCCTTCCTCCCCCACAGCCACAATTAGGCGGTATCTTTTCCCTAAGGTTCGTCCCTACTTTAAAAAATCTTCAAAGGTGTTTAGATGTAACTTTTTTGGACATTAAAGAAAAACTCGCAAAAACCCCTGAAATTGTAGTCTGGGGCAAAAGTGGTCACAGTGACAAGGCCGTCCCGGTGGCAAAAAGGCAGTTTTTTTGGTCAATGCAAGGGCAAGCATCCTTAAAGCTCTCGCAGCTGTAAAGTATATTAGAAAAAAAGGGAAAAGGGTGAAAATAGCTATAGCGAGAAACTGTCTTCGGCGATGCTCCTAGAGAGTATAGGAAACGACTTGGAAAAACCCCCGAAAAAGGGGATTTCCCCTTTCTCGGGCTCCCTTCCCCCCTGTGCAACCGAAAACCGTGTTTTTCCTGTTAGCTCTGGAAGGATGGTTAGAGAACTAACGAAACAGCTTGCTGCCTTGGAAAACAATTTGTCCCAAAGACCTTCCCACGTAGTGCAGGCACTGATTATCAGCCCTTGCACTTTTTGTCCTGTAAGACCGGCTACCCCTATCAACCAAAGGACGGAAACTTTTACGAAGGGGGGTTGTGCTCAATTTTTAAAAACCCTAATGGGAGGTTCCAGCGTGACGGGAAACAAACTTATTCCGGAAGTACGCCAAAAACTTTTTTCAGGGCTAAATTCAAAAATTCCCTCTACATGGTCGAGCGGTAAAAAGGGTACCAAAAAAACCCTCCCTATATAGTCCTCAAAAACCAGCCAAGGGAGGAGGATTTTTTTTGATGACCCCTTAGGCCCATTAAAATTTGAAAAAACTACAGAAATTGTAAACAAAATCAAGGAAAAACAAAATTATTTCCCAAACCAAAATTTTTATTTAAAATATCATACAATGGACTATTAAGGGGGACGCGAACCCATCTGGAAGACTTAAACCCTACTAGATCACAGATAAACCAAATTTTTCTTTGTATTCGGGAAACCCAAGTATGTATGCAATTTTTATCGGGGATGGATATCTTCCGCTTATGACAACCATAATGAGGACATGCTGTGGAGGAGTTATGGTTCTCGCAAATCCTTCTCTGAATACAGTGGAGGTACCTTTAAAAACCACCTCTAAATATATGATAAAGTAGATTCCCGTTTAAATTGCACGATTTCGTTTTGCCAGAGTAAAGTCATCAAATTTTCGGGAAGGAATTTCTTCTTCGATTAACCGTACCCCCCCTTTATCTCTGGTGTGGAGGAGACTAAAGGCAGTTTGCGGAAAAAGCCACCGTCCCTATTCTTGGTTAAGCGTGAACTACATCATATTAACCGAGCCAAAAGGGGATGTGGAAAAACGCTCTTCCCTCGTCCTTTTTAAAACGTGGTCGGGGACGCGTCCTAAGTCCTTTTTTCCAGCGAAAAAAAAAGTACAACAGACGCACAGCCATACAGACAATAACCATTAAATCCAAAAATTATTTTTTTCCCCTTGACGAACTAGAATTTTTATTTCTCCCATTATAAACAGCTCCGGTGCTGACGACATCCACTTTTCCTGTTGAGTAACTTCCTGTGAGGTTAAAGCGTCCCTTTGCCCCTTTTCAGTAGAAATTTTCAAGAACGGAGTTTTCCCAATTTCATGGCGAAACTCTTAAATTGTACCATTTACAAACCTGGCCAAGAAAAAGTTCTCCCCAAAACCTAAGGCCTATCCGCTTCCCAGTTGTCTTTGTAAGATATGGAGGGAGGGTAAATCGTAGATGGTATGGTTCTAGAACAAATAATTCCTGTCTCCACGCAATGGGCTTCCGTCAAGGCGTTAAAACTCTAGACCACCTAGTTGCCAAAGGCATCAACCTGAAGCTTTCCTGAACGGGGAACTTGCTGTGTTTTTCGATGAAAAAAAGCTTTGGGATACAGCTTGGCGTTAGGGGGTTATAAACATCCTATAAAGTTGGGGGTTGGGGTAAATATTTATATTTTTTTAAAAGGTTTTATGGATGAACGTTTTTTTAAATGAAAGATGAGAATCATTTGTCCGACACCAAAATTTTGAAAACCCGGTTACCCAAAAGGGAGTGTCTTGGGCTGTATCTCTTTGCTGTGGCATTAAACAGCCCATTCCCGCGTCGAGTCCGTAGATGCTCTCTTTCGTAGATGAAATTGCGGTTTGTTCTTGCCAGGAAGTGGTACTGCAGAGAGGCACTTCAGCCCCATCCCCCATCTTGAAGTTGGGGGCAACCAAACCGGGGTTTCTTTTTTTTCCCTTCAAAAAAAATGTATAACTTTTTTTTCGACTGAGAAACGTCGTGATCCAACTTTAGGATAAAAAGAAAATTTTAAACCCGCGAGTCGTGTGTGAAATTTTTGGGGTTGTGGTTTTATTCAGACTGAGTGGGTTCCGCACATTAAAGAACCCAAGCGAAAAGACTAAAGAGACTTAACGCGATGAGAGCTTTTAAGCGGGAAAGAAGTGGGGTGCAGATAGAAAATGCTTTCTTCAGTTTTCAAAACATTTATTGATCTTGTATTGTTATTGTCCCCGGTTTTTCTTCGCCAAGCCAAAAGCCCTTAAAATGTTGAATCCAAACCCTCACTCTGCTATCAGATTTGGTACTGGGGCTTTGTTCCACCCCGTTGTCGTCTGTTAGCTGAGGTGGTGAGCCATCCTATCTTTCAGACGTGTTTTTAAATTTGGGTATGAACTATTTTTTTAGTTTTAAAAATTTAATGCCGAAAATCCGGCCCTTTGAGGTTTGTCTAGACACATCGCTTGTCCCTTGTACCCACAAAAAGCCTAATGCCCCCGCACCTTGTGGGTTAGAATCCTGTTTACCTCGCATAAGTGGACATAGAGCAATTGAGGTTGAAGTATGTACGAGATGGATAGGCCACCCTGGACAGTCAGAACTCCCAATGTAATACTGTCGTTATTAAAAGTGGACAAACAAGATGCTCACGTTGTCACAAGCCCCTGCAGAGAAATTTTGTACCTTTTCGCCCGCGATGTCATTCACGGATGCTCAAAGAGTGGACAGGGGGGTTGTGCCCTTTTTCACCCCAATAGAGAGTACAAATTCGCCTTACTCCTGAAACTTCAATATACACAGAGAATAATGCTATTTGATTTCTTAAAATTGTATGCCCAAAAAAACAAATAGGTGGTGTGTGTCGGACTCGTTTTTTAAACGCCTTTGGTATCAAGGAATGTACTCCAAACATGTCTGGTTGTAAATCCGCTAGCTTTGGGGGAGTGATGCGCGGGGGTTCGCAATTACGTTTCTATGGGTACCTGAAAAAAATACCGGAATAGTGGTAACGAGGGCACATAGGGAAGCAAAAGGAGGCAATTCAGTGAATAATGTGGGATCAAGTGGCAATAAAAAAAAATTTGGCAGATTAAATACACAGTGCCTTTGGTTGACTGCTTACCGCACTAACCCTAGGAGGGGGAAAGTTGTAAAGTGTCGACTCCGTATCGGACACACCGCCTCTCTCACGGTTTCCTAAGGAGTCGTGGGATCCACCCCAGTGTGGGGGGGGTTTTTTAACATGGTGTTTAAAAGTCAGCCCCGTGTGAAGGGCTGCCGCCTCTTTGGGGCGGGAGAGCGCCCTCGTTTGCCCGGCCGGTTAGTGAGTTGCTTGGAGACAAAGAAGATGTTTTAACAAAGCTCTTTAGTTTTCTGGGGGAGCACCCAAAATTTAAAGTCCCGAATATGAGGGGATATAGTACCGATTAGTTTTTGTAAACATTTTAACCGTAGTTTTTGTCAAGGGGGAGCCATTTTAAAATTCACCCCGAGTTGTTATTTTTTTAACCCTTTGAAGGGCCCCTAAATTTAAAATTATTTGTTTTTAACAAAAGCCTTTAATCCCAAATTCTTGCCAAAAAAGGGCCCCAAAATGGCACTTTTTTGCCCCTTTTACAAAACACTGGTGTCTCATCTTAATAGTAGTTTTAGTGAGGTTTGTTTTTGTTTTATTTAGTTGTAATTAAAAGCACAAATATATTTTTTTGTAACAATTAAACTTTTTTTTATTATTATTTTTTTTTTTTTTTTAAAAAAAATTAAATTTTTTTTATTTTTTTTTTTAAATTGGTGACAATAGGAAAAAAAATTTATTTTAAGGAAACATTATTTTTAAAAAGTATTACTTTTTCCAATATAGAAAAAATATTGGGATACTTGAATAAATTTTTAAAATATTTTTTTAAAAAAAACTCAAAACCAGCCACCATGCGGATAACATGAAAAGTTTGGGATAAAAGTGTTTACCGTAACTTTTTTTGTTTGGTCCTACCATGTGGTTTATTGAAAGGTCATTTTGTTTTCTCTTGTTTAAAACCCAATTTTTTTCCCTTTTAGAAACAATTAAAAATGTTTTTGAATAATTTTTTATTAAAAAAAATTTATCAATTTTTTGGTTTTGGCTTTTTTAGCACATTTTGTGTTTTTAAAAAACCGTATCTTTTTACTTTTAAAAAAGACTTGTTTCCCTTTGATTTTTTTGACGGAAGCAATTCTTTTCTTTCTTTTAGGAATTTATCCACCAAAAACCACTAAAAAACATTTGGCCCCACCTCCTCTAAAACTGGGAATGTTCTTACCAATTCCAGCTTGGCAAAAAGTGCCAAATTAAAAATTTTTTGGAAATTCAAAGTGATTAGGGTTTTTTTGCAGTTCAAAATTTGTATAGTTAAGAAAATTAAAAATTCTTCTAAACAAAATATTGTTTTATTTTTGCCCAAATTTTCGGGTTTTTTTTTTTTAGATATAAATTTTAACTTCCCCTTTTCCTTGTATCCCCCCATAAATTTATTAATGGGGACATTTGGTTTTTTTTTTTCCTTTTTTTCCCTTATTCTTTTACTTTACGTTTAGCAGCTTTCTATAAAAAACACAAAACATGCTTTTTTAAATTTTTAAACTAAACCAAAATTTTTAAAATTTTGTTTTTTTTTCCCTATTGTATTTTCTAACAAATTTTGGGGTTTCCCCCCTTTTTTCGTTGTACTGTTACAAAAGTATTTTTGAAAAAAAATTAAATTAAAAAGGAATACGTGAAAAATTTCATAAAATTTTTTACCTTGTTCAGTTTTTATTCCCAATAAATTTTTTTAATGTAAAAACAATTTTTTTTTTTTTTTGGTTTAGCTTTTTTTCTCTTTATAAAAAAGAATGCTAAAATAATTTGAGAAAGGAAAAAAGAAAGTTTGTCCCCCTTTGTGGGTTTTGTTCAATTGCAATTTTTTTTGGGTTGTTTTTGGGGTAACTAGAAAAGGATCGTAATTTTAGATGTGGTTAGGGATATAATATTGACAAAATTTTATTAGATGTTCAAGTGGCTGAAATTTTGTGTGGGGGGATAATAGGGGTAGTTTTTGCCAATTTTTTATTGAACTTGGAAAAAAATCTTAAAAACTTAAAAATATTTTTTTTTAAAATAGTAATGGTTTTTCTGAAAAAGAAGAAGGTCCAGTCATACTTGAAGGTTTTTTATTAGTATATTAAAAAATTGCTGCATAAACTTTTTTTCCGAAAAAAATTTTTTTATTTCATTCCCCCTAAATTTTTTTTGAGGATAGGGGGTTTGGTAACAAAATTTTAAAAGGTTTAGTGAGAAAAAAGAATAATAAGGGGGGCAGTTGGAGGTGGGAATTTTGGGGAATTTCATTGAATGAAAAAATTTTTGGCCTAATAATGAAACTTTTCAGACGGGGAAAACCATATTTTTTCGGGAAAGGGTAAGTCCTTAAAATTGGGAGCTTAGTACTACCTTACCACCCCACCTTGGGAATTTTTTAAAGGGTAAGTAAAATTTTGTAAAATAAAACAAATAACAAAAAATCTAGGGCCCATTTGTGGGGGAACCAATTGGTTGTGATTGCCCCTAAAGGCAAAAGAACTGGTTTTACGTGATGCAAGTACTGTGTGTTTCGGAAAAAGGTTCATAATTGAAGGTTTACTAAAATCCCTTTCATTAGTTTTGGAAGCAGGAAAAAAAGGCCTATTTTTCGGGGGGTTTCACGACGTTTTTTTTTCTCATTGCGGCCAAAAAGAAACATTCTCTTAAGAATGTAAAAATAAAACCCTCACATTTTTTCAACGTTAAAAACAAAACCGGGGGTAAAAGCCAAACGGGAAAAAAAGCTGTCCAAGGAACGAAATCTTTTGACACTCACGCCCTTCTAAAATTCATCTTTCTACTAACAAAAAAAAAAAAATTTTTTTTAATTAAAAAATTTTTAAAGGTATTTTTACTTTCGTTGGAAAAAATTTTTTACAAGAAAATAAAAGGAAGGGGAATTTAAAATTTAAACAAAAAAGGGGGTTTGCCGGGGTTTTTTTTCGGGCCTGCTGCCCTTTTTTTCCCAATGATTTTTCTGGGCCCAAAATTTTTTTGGGTTTTTAGGGGTTTTGAAAAAAGAAATTGAGGGGGCCCTTTCGGGTGGGCCCAAAGGGTTAAGGCATTTGACCCCCTAAGGAACTTTTAATTTTTAAAAAAAAATTTTTGGTTTTAACAAAGGGAGTTTTCAGTTAACAAATTTTGTGAGGTGGAGCCCCTATCTTAATTTAGGGGTTTCCAAATGAGGGCCCTTTGTGACCCAAGGGGGTCTTTTGCCATTAAAAAAAAAAAAAAACAAAAACGAAAAATTTTGGTGAATTTTTTAGTCTAAAAAATAAGGAAGAAATTTTGGGAAAAAAAAAATTTTTTGGGTAGATTTACTGGTAAAAATTAAATATTTCCCGGAAGGGGAAAAGAAAAATCCCAAAATAATCCCTTAGATGGGCGCGGGGACTGGCCTCATCTTGGGGATGGGACGGGCCAGGTGAGGAGCCGAAAAAAACCCAAAGTTTATTGAGTCATTGCAATGCACGGGGCTTAAGGGGCCCCAGATGTCAGTTTCCCCCAATTTTTTGGCAGTTTGTGCTTGCACCTGTTGCAAGGGGTTTTGTATGGGGGTTTTTATATTTAAAAAAAATCTTTAAAATATTTTTTACCCAAAAATAAAAAAATTGGGTATAAAATCCAGGGGAAAAAAGTACATTTCAGATAAGAGCATTGGGTGCTCCATGAACAGTATTATGTCATTGCCTGTAAATATTTAAAATTTTGTTTTTATTTTTTCTGAATAAAATTGTAATTTCTTTTCTCTTTAAAATTTCTTTGTTTATAATGTTAACCAAGTTTTTCGGGCTTGTAAAAGAAGCTTCTTGGGAATCCTAAAAATGCCCTCTTGAAACCAACCCCCCTGAATTGCGAAAATTTTGTATTTTTTTCAATTGTTGTGAATAATCCCTACCCCGTTAATGGGCTTTTCAATTGAAGACCAACAATCAAAATCCCCGTTCGTTTTGGTTTTTTATTTTGGAATTGTTATTTTTGGGGGGGCCATTTTTTGACGGTTAATTACTCCAATTTTTTGTCGTGCTTTCTGTTTCAAAATTGCAAAAATTAATAATGTTTTCCGGGGACGATGATTATTTCTAAATTAGATGGTTGGTAATTGTGAAAAAGAAAAAAAGGGCAGCTCAAGGGAATTGGGGTAGGGGAGAGGCTTTTAAAAGGCCCGATATTTAACCTTTTTTAAAAAAACTTCGTTTCCCGCAAAAATTGGCATAAATTTTTTCTAAAAAAAATATTAGTTGCTGTTTTTCTCCAAAAGAAGGAGGTACTGTTATGCAACACAATACTCCAATGAAAGAAAGCTTCTTTAGTTTTTGAAAAAAGGCCCCAACTGTTAGAAAATTTCAAAATGGTTTTCCCAAAAGGCACTTGGTAACTTTTGGAGCGGGGCCTGAATTTTTTTGCATGAAGGCGGTTTAAGTTGTGACTCACTATTTTGTGTATTCTTTGGTGTCGCTGGTGCTGGCAGTGGATCATCAACTTGCGTGTCTTCATCAGACTGTGGACTAGTAGCACCAACACTGCTTGGCTCAGTACCAATATCTGTTACCTCACTCTCATTATTGTCTCTTGTTTGGGTAACTGGAACCTGAAAAAAAACACCATTATACTATGGTTAAACTTTAAGTAATTAGGAACCCTTGTTTTTCAGGTTCCTGATACAGAAGAAAAGTGGAAAAAAAGTGAGCAAGGCTTTCGAGATAGATGGAACTTTCCTGGGTGTTATGGATCAATTGACGGGAAACATATTCAAATAAGGGCATCAGACCATTCTGGAACAACATATTTTGGTTACAAAAAAACCTTCAGTACTGTCCTTTTTGCTTTAGTGGATCATGATTACCGTTTCTTATATGTTGATGTAGGAAGTAATGGAACTGTTTCTGACAGCACAGTTTTCCAAAGTAGTACTTTGTTCAATGCACTCAACAATGGACTTTTGCCAGAAGGGGGTGTAATAGTTGGAGATGATGCTTTCCCTTTGAAAGAATACCTGATGAAACCATTTCGTGGCCCGAAACCTAACGTTTGATGAAAAAGTGTACAATTATAGGTTGTCACGGGCCAGACGCGTTGTTGAAAACGTTTTTGGCATTTTAGTGAGTAGATTTAGATTATTTGAGAGACCAATCCCACTTCCTCCCAATAGTGTGGACAAAAATCGTCTTAGCAGCCTGTGCCCTTCACAACTTTTTGAGAGATCACAGTCCTCAAACTTACATTCCTCGAGCATCCGTTGATACTGAAGATTTTAACATTGGTGCTCTTATTGAGGGCTTATGGAGGAAAAATACCAACGGAATCCCTAGCGTGGCAAAAGTTGGTACCCACCAGCAATCAAGCAAAGCAAAAGAAAAGAGGATGGCTTACAAACACTACTTTGTGAATGAAGGAGCGGTCGAATGGCAAAGTAAAATGATACATTAAGCCAATATCGCACTTAAAGGACTTAAGTGTATTTCTGTAAGTGTATGTTGTAACTTTAAATCTTAATAATTATTTTAGATTTGGTTACATCGTATACTTTTTGAGAAATAAAAGTTTTGTTTTTAAAAATGGGGAAAAACCAAACTTACAGATTATGACTTACTTATAAACTTAATGTAATAGCAAATAAACATCCTTACCAGGTTACTTTACGTTCGTCTTTTTAGTGTACCCGTAGTCATAATCTCTTTCATTGTCTTGAACCACTTCACTGATGGAACATAAACATCATCCAATCCGGCACCTGACTTTTCACTCTTCTTCTGTTTTTCCACTTCTAGGTTGTAGGTACTTCGAAGAGCTTTTATTTTAGCTTTTGCTTCAATAACACCAAACTCATCCAACTCCATTATTTCGGCAAGTTTTTTAGGGCCGTTTCACGAGCAAATTTATTTTTGTACAATGGATTAAACTGATTCCACAAACACTCTTGTTCTTTGTAGGCATCAATAAACTTCATATTTAACCCTTCACTCCACTTTTTAGACGTCATGGTGTAAAAAAGTACAAAATATGTTGAACAAAACTAAATAGAAAAGTGCACTACAGTAGGGGTGTTGCATGCAGACAGGTCTGTACTGGACTGGACCGACTGGCCGGAGTCGTTCACAAGCTTTCAGTAGGCCGCGCCAGTCTCAGTTTTTGGTGGTGGGGGAACTGGACTGGCGTCAAATCTACTCCTCAAGCCAGTGCACTGGATCGACTATTTCCCACTGGACTGGAGTGTCAGCTGGCGCCGGTAGCGTTTACACGAGGCCAGCTAGCGTGCGTGCGCGCGCGCGTGTGTGTGTGTGTGTGTGTAGCTTTTCTAAAACTGCAACATATGGCAAACGTTTAAATACACATATAGTGAAGTCAAGGTGACCGCATAACCAATACATGTGCTATATGAGTTTTTAGGCCGAAATAAAACTGCATAACTTACACAATTTATTAACTTTATTAAACATTGTAAACGAATTTGCACTTTTAACATTATTTAGTGGTTGGTCTCAATAAAAATCTTGACATAGTGTCAAACTACAAACAGTTTTTAGAAAAAAAATTAAAGAGCTGTTTTGGTATGGTTAAAATCTAATATCAATAAATTGAGTATTTTGAAATACAAACAAATAAATGCAATATTAAAAGCTGAAAACTTATTTTACTATCAATAAATCTTTAGGTACAATAGGAGTTATGTACATTGTTCATTTAAAACATTGATCGCAAACATTCTTGAGATGATTTTGGCACACACCACGATGGCACTTGTCACAACTCTTTCTTGTGTTTTTATCAGATGCTCTTGGGCACATCACACATCTGCCACTAGTTGCTGGTCCTCTCTCTGCCTGTACTGGAGGTCCCTCTGAATCTTCTATTCCCAAAAAGAGTTTACATCTGGCCTTGAGTTGTTTCGGTATCGCGTCAAGATTCATTCGGCGATGAACAGCTGGTTTCATCAACTCCAACGCCAAAGTTGACAAATATTCTCTTCGGACTACATTTTGGTTGTTGTTATTTGCCCGGAAAATGTTTATTGCATTTACACCCCCGACATTCAGCAGATGAAAAAAACAGAGTCAATGGCCATCTTCTAGAGTTTCGGCTAGTGTCATATTGGTGGCACATCTTATCAAGTATATCAACTCCAAATTTAGTATTGTTATAATCAGTTATTAACATAGGCTTCCTCTTCTCGTAGGTGTTAGGATCAATTTCACCGATTTGATGCACTGTGGACAAAGTGGACAGCTTTACTTTTTTTTGGCACATAAGAGACCAAAGTTGCCTTCTCATAGTAGCCAAACAAGGTACTATATACTTCCCTGTCTTTGTCAGCTAAGAAAATTTCTGGAACTTCTCGTTGTTACCCCTTACGGTACCTATGACAGTAAGTTGTTTTTTTTTTCAAGAAGGTCAAGAGCCAATGGTAAAGAAATAAACCAGTTGTCGGCTGTTATGTTTCTCTTTGTGCCAGACAATGGTTCAACCAGGCGCATTACTACGTCATAAGGCTTGTTACTTTTTTTCGTTGGCCCGACAGGCTGGTCACCTACGTAAACTTCTAGGTTACTTGTATAGAAATTTGAAGAATATACAAGTGCGAAAACCTTCAAACCATATTTTGCAGGTTTCGATCGAATATATTGGCGGAATGAACAGTTTCCACGAAACGCCACTAATTGTTCATCGATTGTCAGGTAGTCCGATGGTTTGAAAGCATTTTTAGAGTTCTTTACAAACATTTCAAACACTTCCCTAAACGCTGCTAGCTTATCAAGGGACTGGCGCTGTTCTCTAGTGCGCACATCATCGAAACGCAAACAGCGCATCAAAAACCTAAACCTGTGTTCACTCATTGTAACGTATACAGCTTCAACACCCGTACCGTTTTTCATATTGAACATTTCTATTTAGTTTCTCTTACTTGATTTTATAACTCCTGCAATTAAAAGCATACCTAAGAAGGCTCTAATTTCACGCACATCAGTGGGTTTTGCATCCCGTATTCGTCCAAATTTTGCGATGATTTTCTCAATGTATATATTGGTGTATGTAACTATCCTGTCTATAATTTCTTGATCGAAAATGCATTCAAGGGACTGTATGTGTGTTTTCGCGTTTTTTGCTCTACCTGTAGGACCAGGCCGGTGAAAATGAGGTATTATATTGTGGGATTGAGTGCGAAATGTACGAGCCATATGTGGCTTTACGTACCACCTAGTTACTCTATCTTTACCAATAAAAAACTCACGATTGTCCAAAAGGCCTGCTTCCACAACTCCTCCATCTTCCTGCTCCATATCTTCAGCAAACAAGTTATTTCGAACACCGTCATCACCACTGAATTCATGTTCTAAATCACTTCCTTCATTGTCTTCGTCTGATCTTTGAATATTTGTTTCAATATTGTCTTCTTCAGCTTCGTCAGGGTCTTCTATGCCCAAAACACTCTCACCATCACTTTCCGTTTCTTCTAACCACAAACGTAACTGTTCTCCGTCACTTTCGGTCATGATAAAGCCAGTTACAAGTTAGAATATAAACAAAATACTACTTGAGTTATTCACACTCACTCGACAAAATCAGTATCGCGAGTGGTCGCGCGGGGTAACTATTTACCCCAGCCCGCGCGGACGTCTAGTAAAACATTAATAAAGACAGAACCGCACTACAACAGGAGTTTAAATTACACTAACAGATTATTGAGGAGTAGGGGGTAAGGTACTGAGCCGCCCAAGGTCAACAGTGATGCCAACTGACAAGGGCGATAAAAACAAACTCGCTGGGGTAATAGATTACCCCGCGCGACCACTGAAGTGTTAACCTGCGTCTTGATCGAATCACAGATGTCGTGCTTGCATGCTGCGCTCTACACAATGTTATGCGAGAGACTTCACCAAATAAGTACACCCGTTCGGAATG
Source organism: Homalodisca vitripennis (assembly GCF_021130785.1). Classification (NCBI taxonomy): domain Eukaryota; kingdom Metazoa; phylum Arthropoda; class Insecta; order Hemiptera; family Cicadellidae; genus Homalodisca; species Homalodisca vitripennis. The sequence continues at coordinate 177,494,519 of NC_060209.1, forward strand.
TTTTGACGAAGAGAGCAACGGAGAAATAATTAATGGACTACGTATGGAAACGAGAAGGAAACTACAAAGGAATCGAGAAGGAACAAAAGGAAAATCTGGAAAGGACACAAGGGACAAATTTGTAGAGTATTTCATTGGGAATAGAATGGTTCCATGGCAGGACAAATGTGTAATAACTTTCTAAGGCAGTAACTGCGTTACGCGTTACAAGCCTTATTACTGTACGTGTATAATATACCACTGATGATTGAGTTGGTTATTCTTTTAACAATGTACAATAATAAAGCTTTACTAATGAATACTTACAATATTTTATTCTAAATTCTTCACACATTTAGGACCCAGCCCCATCAAGCTACTCATGAATAATGAAAGTACTTTTTGAATATATTTAATTTATTACAATTAGGGCTTACCACATCAGTAGTTGCTGATAACGAAGATTTGGACATCATTGGTACCTCTTGATCCGTCAGGAATAACAACTGGTCAAAGTACCATAGTTTAGGTACATACACGTCGTCTGCACTCATTCCAAACCAAACTTCCTGTATGCGCAGCTCTTTACGAAATGCAGTTCTCAAACTATTTATCTTCTTTGTCACTAGAGTTTTGTTGGCAAGAGGATCGATCTCTTTAAATTTTTGTTTGAGCATTGTATAAGCTGCCTCACGTTTCACTTTGTTGTGATAGTCTTTAGAGGTTATTTTCCACAGACATTCTTCTCCCCTAAACAACTCTATGAACTGAAGAACTTTTGCATACACACAGTCAATTCGGCTTGTTCACATCGAATTGACAGGCCGATTTGAACGTGTGTAGGTCGCTTAACAAACTACGTTTAAATATGTAGCATTTCACAGGTAGGAATTCAGTGGTAAATAAAATAGAAATGAAAAATAAAAGATTTTATCGAAATATATGTATTAATGCACTATTTGACTCGTCTCTTGTGTATTTGATAAAATTACAAAATTGAAGCAACGTTTTGTATATACGGTATATATTTCATACTAATTATGTTATTTATAATTAAGATTTTTCTGCAACAATATAAATATAATATTTGCTATAGTATATGAGCGTAAATTTCGATATTCTTCATTTGATCTAATCCGTGGCACATCTCATTTCATGACAGTATGTTTGGCTCATATTATTTGACCAAATATAGAGATCCTAGTTGTAGTACTACTATATAAATCATACTGGTACAATACACTGACTTACATCTCAATTCTAGATTGCATCTAACATGGCTTGGAGTGGAAGTTCTATAGGTTATCTGATGGAAGTTCACTAAACACATAACTACGACTCAGAACTTGGTATGAAATTGGCCCATATTCTATAAGTAATAATAGAATTGTACTGGTTACTAACAACATTGTAGCGTAAATATGGGTTCTGGTATCTAATGTGCCTAAGAGTGCTTTAACGTTTCTTTGAACTAGTGAAATTATTAACTACTAGACATTCATTTCATTCTTCCCCATGACATTTTCAGCATTAACATAAAAAACTATTTTTTCAACTAGGAATTCTATGAATAGCAATATATCGGTGGTCTAACTCTAATACCACGTATCTTACAACAACGAAATTTTACAGGACAACAAAAAAACTTCACATTTTTGGTATGTAATAATAAAACAATGTAGTTTTTTTATGTAATAACAAATAACAATAATACATATTTTTTCAACCCTATTACAATTAAATGATGTTCATATTTATAAAAGAAAATAAATTAGATTGTACGAGGTATTAGAGCTAATTTTTTTAAGTTACGTGGGAGTAGAATGTAAGATATTTAAGATACGTAGTATTTGAATTTGATATCAATTCAGTTACATGGTATTAGATGAATAAAAAAGAATTAAAATTCAATATTGTTTTAATTTATAGAATAGTAATGTGTTTAAACAATATTTTTATATGCGTTCTCTGATCTACAAAAAGTTGTCTTAAAAATATACAATACTTCATGCTGTATTGCTGTATTACATCAGTCTTTCTTTCACTGAAAACAATTGTAATACTTAGATTAGTTTTAGTTTTAAACATACCACCTTTAGAACATATGGGCCTTATTAATATACTGTAGTTAGATCCTTAATTATTGAACAATGTTTATGTTTTTGTTTAGTTTTTGATTGAAAAGTTATTGTTCTTTTCCTGGACATCGTTCTCACTGTTATTTTCTTCTTGTTTCTGTGAATTCTTCAGCTTTGGAACTTTTCCATCACTTATATTGTCGTAAAAACTATGGAAATCCGAAGGGATTACTGATTTTCACTCCTGCAAATGCTTCCATTTACTTTCAAGAATAGGAAGTCTATGATGATAGAGCCTTGGAGGGTTAAAGGCCTTATTAAATACCTACTGAAGGTCTTCGTGGCAAATTCTTGTATGGGTCATCAAATTGAAGTTTATAGTGAACCAGACCATCCTTGTATAGAAGACTGAGAATGTCAGTCACAACAGGGTCACCGGCAAGACGGCCAGGTCTGATGGAGTCGTAATGTGATATTTTACTGTAATCCCAGAAAAAGTCATAGGATAGATATTTTGCAACATTACGGAATGGTGCCCTTCCGGGCCTCTTTAGTATAACTAACAAATTCATATAGATTGTAGATGTAATTTAGCATTGCATTAACACATATTTACTTAGCAAGAAAATGAAGTACGAGTAGACATCGTTGGATTTTCAATTAATTACTGTTTGTTTTACTTTTAATTTAAACTGGATATTGGTGCAATTTTAAAATGTTTTTTATTGAGAGATTTATATTATTTCTAACATTTTTTCATTATCTGCTCTATTAGATTTATCTTGTTTGAGGTTCTATAACCACAAACTATTGATTCCATAACATTTGAAAAATATAAATTACACTTACAACTGACCTTCCTCCAGCAACTGGTCCTATAAAAGGAGATATTTGGAGCAGAATGAGTAGAAAGATACCTTTAAAAATATTCAATGTTACCTTAAAAAACGGATAAAGTAACATTGATAAAGGTTTTAAAGATCGTTTTGTAAAACTATAGTTACTACTACGTTTTTTTCTAGGTAACCCGTGATGCAGTCTGCAATAAGAGTCTAGGGTCTGACCCTTTTTTTTTCCGTATTTACTACTTTAACCCTGTCAAGGTTTAGACGTTCGATCGAAGAAAACATTTTTCAATTTAATGAGAAAATGTCCCACCCTACCTTAAGCTCTGTCCCCTGTGCATGTTGATCACAAACCCTTGCAGGCGTGTTGTGATAGGTAAAAACTTACTTACTTTTATTAAAATTCATATTGTTTCTTAAATTTTAACCATGCTCTTTTTCGCGGCTTGTAAATGAACGCTTCAGATGGTAACTACACCCAAGAGTGTCATCACTGAAGCCATACTGATCCATTTCGAATAGGCACATATATAAGTAATAAATCAATTGTACTGTCAACTAACAACTTACGATTAAAAATGTAGCATTACACAGGTAGGAATTCAGTGGTAAATAAAATTGAAAATAAAAAACAAAAGATTTTATCTAAATATATGTATTAATGCACTATTTGATTCGTCTCTTTGTATTTCATAAAATTACAAATTTGAAGCAACTTTTTGTATATACGGTATATATTCCATACTAATTATTTTATTTATAATTAAGATTTGTTCTGCAACAATTTAAATATAATATTTGCTATAGTATATGAGCGTAAATTTCGATATTCTTCATTTGATCTAATCCGTGGCACATCTCATTTCATGACAGTATGTTTGGCTCATATTATTTGACCAAATATAGAGATCCTAGTTGTAGTACTACTATATAAATCATACTGGTACAATACACTGACTTACATCTCAATTCTAGATTGCATCTAACATGGCTTGGAGTACAAGTTCTATAGGTTTTCTGGTGGAAGTTCACTAAACACATAACTACGACTCAGAACTTGGTATGAAATTGGCCCATATTCTATAAGTAATAATAGAATTGTACTGGTTACTAACAACATTGTAGCGTAAATATGGGTTCTGGTATCTAATGTGCCTAAGAGTGCTTTAACGTTTCTTTGAACTAGTGAAATTATTAACTACTAGACATTCATTTCATTCTTCCCCATGACATTTTCAGCATTAACATAAAAAACTATTTTTTCAACTAGGAATTCTATGAATAGCAATATATCGGTGGTCTAACTCTAATACCACGTATCTTACAACAACGAAATTTTACAGGACAACAAAAAAACTTCACATTTTTGGTATGTAATAATAAAACAATGTAGTTTTTTTATGTAATAACAAATAACAATAATACATATTTTTTCAACCCTATTACAATTAAATGATGTTCATATTTATAAAAGAAAATAAATTAGATTGTACGAGGTATTAGAGCTAATTTTTTTAAGTTACGTGGGAGTAGAATGTAAGATATTTAAGATACGTAGTATTTGAATTTGATATCAATTCAGTTACATGGTATTAGATGAATAAAAAAGAATTAAAATTCAATATTGTTTTAATTTATAGAATAGTAATGTGTTTAAACAATATTTTTATATGCGTTCTCTGATCTACAAAAAGTTGTCTTAAAAATATACAATACTTCATGCTGTATTGCTGTATTACATCAGTCTTTCTTTCACTGAAAACAATTGTAATACTTAGATTAGTTTTAGTTTTAAACATACCACCTTTAGAACATATGGGCCTTATTAATATACTGTAGTTAGATCCTTAATTATTGAACAATGTTTATGTTTTTGTTTAGTTTTTGATTGAAAAGTTATTGTTCTTTTCCTGGACATCGTTCTCACTGTTATTTTCTTCTTGTTTCTGTGAATTCTTCAGCTTTGGAACTTTTCCATCACTTATATTGTCGTAAAAACTATGGAAATCCGAAGGGATTACTGATTTTCACTCCTGTAGTGTATTTAGTGTGAGAAGTACTAAGTTGGTAGGTATCCATAGTGATATTTAATGTCTGCACCAGTGATGTTGGCAGTATGTATTGTCAGGCGATGTAACATACGATGTGGTCTAAAAGAATAAAGAATGCTCATAGGCTGCTCTCCTGTGACGTCACATCACGCCACTACCCTACAACCAACGGTCCAAGCTGGCCAGCCAGCAGTCCACCCAGAGTCCACCACCAGACACCGTCATGTAACCTCCGCGTCCCTTCCGTTCCTTTACGAGCGGTCCTAGAGCAATGTTACTCTAAATGTGTAGTTTAATTATTCTTCCCGACCCATAGAGAGTACAGTGTCGACCCGCATACATTACAGTGGCGACGAGGAAAACAACTGCAACAGTGAATTACAGTGATTTAGTGCGGAAGGGCAACAAGCGTAATGAACACGTGCAAATAACCGCGAATGTGCAAGGACATTCCGGACATTCCAACGGTCGGGAGTAGTAAGGTACGCCGATCGATATAAACTATTCTTGGTGTAAGCAGCGCACAAGCTGATTTTAATCGTTGCAATTAATGCCGTTAGACGATTATTTTTACCGGGGACATTTTAAACAGTTATTACGGAGTGTACAAGAAAACAAAATGGCAACTATCGGGTCTATGGGTTATTTTGATAGTGCGGAAGAATCGTGGCAGTCTTATATAGAGAGATTTGAGTTTTTTATTGATTGTAATGATATCGATAATTCAAAGAAACTAAGCACTTTGTTGACAGTTATGGGTGTAAGGACCTATACGTTACTGAAAGACTTAATTACACCAGACAAACCGTCTGACAAGTCGTACAAGGAAATTGTGGACACTATAGCGAATCATCTGCATCCCAAGCCTTCTTTTATCACGGAAAGATTTAAATTTAGTAGGCGGAATCAATTGGATCATGAAACGGTTAGCGATTATATTGTGCATTTAAAACAGTTATCTAAGTATTGTGAATTTGGTGATAAATTGCCAGACTACTTAAGGGACAGATTAGTCGCGGGTCTGCGAGACCAACAGATACAGAAAAGACTTCTCGGGGAGGAGAACCTCACTTATGAAAAAGCCGTGCAACTAGCTACTGCAATGGAATTTGCTGAGAAGGGGGCGGCCCAGATGACAACTGCAGGAGGACGTATTCACCGGATGCAGAGCAGCGGGTCGATACCGAAAAGGACACAGGCGGCGAGCATCGCAGCGAGACGGTCATCGGACGGCGGGAAGGCGCTGGGAGACATCACCTGCTATTGTTGCGGCAAGCGAGGATCACACACAGCATCGCAATGTCGGTTTCGTGAGTACACGTGTAACCATTGTAAAAAGAAGGGACACCTTGAAAGAGTTTGTAGATCGAAAAATTATGTTAACAAACCTAATGAGAACAAACCAAATGTTTTTACAAATAGGTCTAAGGAGCTTTCAGCTAAAGGGAAACAGTTTTACAGCAATAAAAAGCAATATGTTTATAAAGGTAGGCAGCACTATGTAGAGGAAAGTAAAGAATCAGCAGAGTCCGGTTCAGATAATCACTGGAAACATAAAGACAATGACGATGTGTATGACATTTCCAATCTATTTACGGTTAAAGAAATAGAAACTAAGATTAATAAAATTGAGCCAATAACGGTACAGTTATTAGTGGAAAGTAAGGAAATTGTATTTGAAGTCGATAGTGGAGCTTGTGTTTCAGTTATGTCAGAAAAAGATTGTAAGACTAAGTTAGGAAATATAAACATGTATCCAACTAGCTTAGTATTAAGTTCATATACACATGAAAAGATCAGGCCTTTAGGTAAGGTTATGGTCAATGTACAACATAAAGGTAAAGAGAAACAATTAGCTTTATACATCGTAGCTAATGGGGCTAATCCCTTGTTAGGGCGTGATTGGATGCAAGCATTAGATTTAACAGTTAGAGTGCCTAGTAATGTAAACAATGTACAGTCAGCCGATCGCACGAGCATGGTGGGGGTTGTGCCAACTGCAGGCGGCAGCGCGGCAGACGCATGCACGCCTGTCAGTGGAAGCCACAACACACCTGTAGAGGTAAACAAACAAACATCTGTCAATCCGTCTGTTGTCAACAACAACAAACAAGTAGAATTACTGTACAATGAGTTTCCAAATGTATTTACGGATAAGTTGGGATGTTTCAAGGGTGCACCAGTTAAATTAAAGTTAAAAGAAAATGTAGTACCAAAATACTTTAAACCTAGGACGTTACCTTTTACACTTAAAGAAAAAGTAGAAGCCGAGCTGACTAGACTAGAACAAGAGAACGTTATTTCACCAGTAGATACCAGTGAATGGGGGACTCCCATTGTACCAATTATTAAGGCTAATGGGAAAATAAGAATTTGTGGGGATTATAAAATAACTGTAAATCCTTTCTTGGAGGTAGACCGACACCCGTTACCGAAAATTGAAGAAATATTTGCCAGCCTACAAAACGGAGAAAAATTCTCTAAAATAGATTTATCTTCAGCTTATCAGCAGCTTAAACTAGATGTAGATAGTCAAACGTATTGTACAATTAGCACACACAAAGGATTGTATGCTTACAATCGCCTATGTTTTGGTATCAGTTCAGCACCGGGAATATTCCAGAGAATAATAGAACGAACATTACAAGGTATCCCGGGGGTAACTGTATTTTTAGATGACATTCTAGTAACAGGTAAAAACAATGAGGAACACATGCATAGACTTAGACTAGTGTGTCAAAGACTTGAAGACAATGGGTTCACAGTGAGCAAGAACAAATGTAAATTTTTCTGTGACAGTTTAGAATATTTAGGTTTTGTTATCAGTAAACAAGGGTTGCATACCGCACCTAGTAAGGTTGAAGCAATTGTCAAGGCACCTGAACCTCAAAATGTGACACAGCTTAAAGCCTTCCTTGGTCTTGTTAATTACTATTCACGTTTCATTCCTAGGATATCCACTATTTTAACCCCAATGTATCAGTTGTTAAGAAAGGATACCGATTTTGTATTTAATTTAGCATGTAAGAAGGCACTACAAGAGATTAAGCAAAAGTTAATCTCTGCTGAAGTTTTAGCGCATTATGATCCTGCATTACCACTAGTGGTAGCCAGTGATGCTAGTCCATATGGCATTGCATCAGTTTTGAGTCAGATTCAATACGACGGTACAGAAAGACCTATATCATTCGCAAGTAGAGTGTTAAATAGCGCTGAGAAAAACTATTCACAAATAGATAAGGAAGCATTAAGCATTGTATTTGGTGTTAAGAAATTTAGTCAATATTTATATGGTACACAGTTTTTGTTAAAGACTGATCATAAGCCTTTAGTGGCTATTTTTGGACCAAAGAAAGGGTTACCTGCTTTCGCAGCCAGTAGGTTACAACGATACGCTTTGTTTTTAAGTGGTTTCCAATATGAGATTGTGTATGTTAAGTCCCAAAACCATGGCAATGCCGATGGTTTATCTAGATTACCTGTAAATAGTGAGATTAAAGATGAAATCTCGGATGATGACCTTAATATTAATGTCATAGGTACCTATTTGCAGTGTTTAGCTGAAAATGACATACCATTAAGCTATGTAGACATAAAAAGAGAATCAATGGTAGATAGTGAAATATAAAAAGGTAATATCCTATGTAGAATTAGGTTGGCCTATTGTAACTGAACCAGATCTAAAGCCATTTGAAATTAGACAGTCGGAATTAACCTTGGAGCAAGGAATCCTAATGTGGGGGTACAGGGTGGTAATACCTAAAAGGTTCAGAATAAACATTCTGAACGAATTGCATACTTCACACATAGGTATTGTTCGCATGAAGGCATTAGCCCGTGCATATGTATGGTGGCCTAATATCGACCGGGACATAGAACAACTAGCTAACAGCTGTGCAGCCTGTTTGGAGGAACGAGCAAAACCGCCCAAGGCTTTCCTGCATCATTGGAATGTTCCGGAACGAGTTTGGTCTCGAATTCATATTGATTTTTTTGGACCTTTTCAGTCCAAGTTATTTTTGGTGGTAAAAGATGCGTACTCTAAGTGGCCAGAGGTGTTGCCCGTTGCTTCAACGGCAGCTGTTCACACGATTGTGAAATTAAGGGAATTATTTAGTAGGTATGGTATTGTAGACCACATAGTGTCCGACAACGGACCACCTTTTACCAGTCAAGAGTTTAAAGAATTTTTGATGTCAAATGGTATCAAACACACGTTTTCACCACCATACCACCCAGAAACCAATGGTTTGGCAGAACGGTCAGTCAGAACTATTAAAAATAAATTGAAAACAGCTCTTCATAATTCCAAGGATTTAGAATTAGCTTTGAGTAACTTCCTGTTCACTTATAGAAATACAGTGCATTCTACTACCAATCTATCGCCAGCTCAATTAATGTTGGGCAGATCGCTAAAGTCTAGGTTAGATTTAATTCGCCCAAATGTTAAAGCAATAATGTCAGATAATCAAGAAAAACAACGATTGTACTATAGGGGTAGTAAAACTAGACAGTTAGCTATTGGACAACCAATCATAGCCAGAGATTACAGAGGTAGAAATAAGTGGATACCAGGTGTGGTAGTTTCACGATTAGGACCAGTCACGTATTTAGTTGAACTAAATACGGGCATGAGGTGGAAACGACATATCGACCAGTTGGTAGGTTTACAGTGTAGTCCGGAAATGTCTGAGTTGACAACAATGCCTAGACTCCCAGACGCAAGCGTGGCAACAGAGCACACGCAGGAAACGATCGATATACAGTCGCGGGACAGAGCGAGCGCAAGGTCGCCAGTACTTTTAGCAACGACCTTGCCCCCCTCTCCGCAAAACCATAACAATAACAGAAACGCTCAGGGGCAAAGCCCCAGCCCACGTACAAATGTAAACAATAACAGTTCCAGCGTTTCACCCAAACAAATGACACCTGTTAGACGATACCCACTAAGGGATCGTAAACCTTTAGTCAAAATGGACTTGTAAATACAACCCAATTGTGACTTGTATATAATTAATATTGTTTAAGCATTATTATTATCGATTTGTTAATTGTGTTCATTCAATGTGTTATTAATTGCTATATTCTGATTTATTGGTTTTGATTGAAGTGTTTGTGATTTGTGTTAAATGATTATATTGAGTTTGTATTTTGTTCTCTATAATCTATACTTACAAAAATAAAAGAGTATAATGTCAATTTTCTTATTCATTGTAATTGATTTAAAATTGGAGAATTGTAAAACAAATTGTAATTGATAAATTTCTAAAATTGTAGGGGACTTATGTATTTAAGGGGGAGGATTGTAGTGTATTTAGTGTGAGAAGTACTAAGTTGGTAGGTATCCATAGTGATATTTAATGTCTGCACCAGTGATGTTGGCAGTATGTATTGTCAGGCGATGTAACATACGATGTGGTCTAAAAGAATAAAGAATGCTCATAGGCTGCTCTCCTGTGACGTCACATCACGCCACTACCCTACAACCAACGGTCCAAGCTGGCCAGCCAGCAGTCCACCCAGAGTCCACCACCAGACACCGTCATGTAACCTCCGCGTCCCTTCCGTTCCTTTACGAGCGGTCCTAGAGCAATGTTACTCTAAATGTGTAGTTTAATTATTCTTCCCGACCCATAGAGAGTACAGTGTCGACCCGCATACATTACAACTCCTGCAAATGCTTCCATTTACTTTCAAGAATAGGAAGTCTATGATGATAGAGCCTTGGAGGGTTAAAGGCCTTATTAAATACCTACTGAAGGTCTTCGTGGCAAATTCTTGTATGGGTCATCAAATTGAAGTTTATAGTGAACCAGACCATCCTTGTATAGAAGACTGAGAATGTCAGTCACAACAGGGTCACCGGCAAGACGGCCAGGTCTGATGGAGTCGTAATGTGATATTTTACTGTAATCCCAGAAAAAGTCATAGGATAGATATTTTGCAAACATTACGGAATGGTGCCCTTCCGGGCCTCTTTAGTATAACTAACAAATTCATATAGATTGTAGATGTAATTTAGCATTGCATTAACTCATATTTACTTAGCAAGAAAATGAAGTACAAGTAGACATCGTTGGATTTTCAATTAATTACTGTTTGTTTTACTTTTAATTTAAACTGGATATTGGTACACCAATATTAACAATTTTAAAATGTTTTTGTTGAGAGATTTATATTATTTCTAAGATTTTTTCATTATCTGCTCTATTAGATTTATCTTGTTTGAGGTTCTATAACCACAAACGATTGATTCCATAACATTTAAAAAATATAAATTACACTTACAACTGACCTTCCTCCAGCAACTGGTCCTATAAAAGGAGATATTTGGAGCAGAATGAGTAGAAAGATACCTTTAAAAATATTCAATGTTACCTTAAAAAACGGATAAAGTAACATTGATAAAGGTTTTAAAGATCGTTTTGTAAAACTGTAGTTACTACGTTTTTTTCTAGGTAACCCGTGATGCAGTCTGCAATAAGAGTCTAGGGTCTGACCCTTTTTTCCGTATTTACTACTTTAACCCTGTCAAGGTTTAGACGTTCGATCGAAGAAAACATTTTTCAATTTAATGAGAAAATGTCCCACCCTACCTTAAGCTCTGTCCCCTGTGCTTGTTGAGACTTCACAAACCCTTGCAGGCGTGTGATAGGTAAAAACTTACTTACTTTTATTAAAATTCATATTGTTTCTTAAATTTTAACCATGCTCTTTTTCGCGGCTTGTAAATGAACGCTTCAGATGGTAACTACACCCAAGAGTGTCATCACTGAAGCCATACTGATCCATTTCGAATAGGCACATATATAAGTAATAAATCAATTGTACTGTCAACTAACAACTTACGATTAAAAATGTAGCATTACACAGGTAGGAATTCAGTGGTAAATAAAATTGAAATAAAAAACAAAAGATTTTATCTAAATATATGTATTAATGCACTATTTGATTCGTCTCTTTGTATTTCATAAAATTACAAATTTGAAGCAACTTTTTGTATATACGGTATATATTCCATACTAATTATTTTATTTATAATTAAGATTTGTTCTGCAACAATTTAAATATAATATTTGCTATAGTATATGAGCGTAAATTTCGATATTCTTCATTTGATCTAATCCGTGGCACATCTCATATCATGACAGTATGTTTGGCTCATATTATTTGACCAAATATAGAGATCCTAGTTGTAGTACTACTACTGTATATAAATCATACTGGTACAATACACTGACTTACATCTCAATTCTAGATTGCATCTAACATGGCTTGGAGTACAAGTTCTATAGGTTTTCTGGTGGAATTTCACTAAACACATAACTTCGACTCTGAACTGTGTATGAAATTGGCCCATATTCTATAAATAATAAATGAATTGTACTGTTAATAACAACAGTGTAGCGTGAATATGGGTCCTGGTATCTAATGTGCCTAAGAGTGCTTTAACGTTTCTATGAATCTAGTGATATTATTAACTACTAGACATTCATTTCATTCTTCCCCATGACATTTTCAGCATTAACATACAAAACTATTTTTCAATTTGGAATTCTGTGAATAGCAATATATATATACAACATTTTGAAAATTCAGAATATATTCTATTGTAATATTATACAATAAATGTATTTAATTTGTACAAAATATTATACATATTTTTAAAAGATAGCAACAGAAATAAAAAAAGGAATACATATGAAATAGGTTTTTAAAAGATCAGAAATGTGTTAATCCAGAAATCTTAATAATCCTAGGAGAATGCTTTAAATGGTTAACAGTGAATAAAATCTGCGTTCTTAATTTTAATCCGTATACTCATCATGTATATAAATTCGATCTGTATATCTTTATACGATTTATTTTAGTCTGAGTAAATAAAAAGTATTAAAATTATCAGCCAAGATAATTGTTTTATTTTAAATCCAGTTGATTGTTGAGTATCATCGTTTATGATACTCCATCATGCTTTCTCTTTATAAAACTCTAACATTAGTGTAACAAATGTTATAACGTTGTAATGTTTAGAATTCTTTATTGTCTATTTAGAATATTACTATTTACGCTTTAAATCATTAAAGGACAGTTATTTCTAATTTTTCCTAATTAAATAGATAAAGGTTTTAAAGATCGTTTTGTAAAACTAGAGTTACTACGTTTTTCTTCTAGGTAACCCGTGATGCAGTCTGCTATAAGAGTCTGAGGTCTGACCCTTTTTTCTGTATTTACTATTATCACCCTGTCAAGGTGTAGACGTTCGATCGAAGAGAACATTTTGCAATCTAATGAGATAATGTCCCACCCTACCTTAAGCTCTCATCCCTGTTATATCCTGTTACTTTTTAAACACGCCTCATATTTTCAAACCACAAGTATTTTACATTCATGTAATTTAGCATTGCATTAACTCATATTTACTTAGCAAGAAAATGAAGTACAAGTAGACATCGTTGGATTTTCAATTAATTACTGTTTGTTTTACTTTTAATTTAAACTGGATATTGGTACACCAATATTAACAATTTTAAAATGTTTTTGTTGAGAGATTTATATTATTTCTAAGATTTTTTCATTATCTGCTCTATTAGATTTATCTTGTTTGAGGTTCTATAACCACAAACGATTGATTCCATAACATTTAAAAAATATAAATTACACTTACAACTGACCTTCCTCCAGCAACTGGTCCTATAAAAGGAGATATTTGGAGCAGAATGAGTAGAAAGATACCTTTAAAAATATTCAATGTTACCTTAAAAAACGGATAAAGTAACATTGATAAAGGTTTTAAAGATCGTTTTGTAAAACTGTAGTTACTACGTTTTTTTCTAGGTAACCCGTGATGCAGTCTGCAATAAGAGTCTAGGGTCTGACCCTTTTTTCCGTATTTACTACTTTAACCCTGTCAAGGTTTAGACGTTCGATCGAAGAAAACATTTTTCAATTTAATGAGAAAATGTCCCACCCTACCTTAAGCTCTGTCCCCTGTGCTTGTTGAGACTTCACAAACCCTTGCAGGCGTGTGATAGGTAAAAACTTACTTACTTTTATTAAAATTCATATTGTTTCTTAAATTTTAACCATGCTCTTTTTCGCGGCTTGTAAATGAACGCTTCAGATGGTAACTACACCCAAGAGTGTCATCACTGAAGCCATACTGATCCATTTCGAATAGGCACATATATAAGTAATAAATCAATTGTACTGTCAACTAACAACTTACGATTAAAAATGTAGCATTACACAGGTAGGAATTCAGTGGTAAATAAAATTGAAATAAAAAACAAAAGATTTTATCTAAATATATGTATTAATGCACTATTTGATTCGTCTCTTTGTATTTCATAAAATTACAAATTTGAAGCAACTTTTTGTATATACGGTATATATTCCATACTAATTATTTTATTTATAATTAAGATTTGTTCTGCAACAATTTAAATATAATATTTGCTATAGTATATGAGCGTAAATTTCGATATTCTTCATTTGATCTAATCCGTGGCACATCTCATATCATGACAGTATGTTTGGCTCATATTATTTGACCAAATATAGAGATCCTAGTTGTAGTACTACTACTGTATATAAATCATACTGGTACAATACACTGACTTACATCTCAATTCTAGATTGCATCTAACATGGCTTGGAGTACAAGTTCTATAGGTTTTCTGGTGGAATTTCACTAAACACATAACTTCGACTCTGAACTGTGTATGAAATTGGCCCATATTCTATAAATAATAAATGAATTGTACTGTTAATAACAACAGTGTAGCGTGAATATGGGTCCTGGTATCTAATGTGCCTAAGAGTGCTTTAACGTTTCTATGAATCTAGTGATATTATTAACTACTAGACATTCATTTCATTCTTCCCCATGACATTTTCAGCATTAACATACAAAACTATTTTTCAATTTGGAATTCTGTGAATAGCAATATATATACAACATTTTGAAAATTCAGAATATATTCTATTGTAATATTATACAATAAATGTATTTAATTTGTACAAAATATTATACATATTTTTAAAAGATAGCAACAGAAATAAAAAAAGGAATACATATGAAATAGGTTTTTAAAAGATCAGAAATGTGTTAATCCAGAAATCTTAATAATCCTAGGAGAATGCTTTAAATGGTTAACAGTGAATAAAATCTGCGTTCTTAATTTTAATCCGTATACTCATCATGTATATAAATTCGATCTGTATATCTTTATACGATTTATTTTAGTCTGAGTAAATAAAAAGTATTAAAATTATCAGCCAAGATAATTGTTTTATTTTAAATCCAGTTGATTGTTGAGTATCATCGTTTATGATACTCCATCATGCTTTCTCTTTATAAAACTCTAACATTAGTGTAACAAATGTTATAACGTTGTAATGTTTAGAATTCTTTATTGTCTATTTAGAATATTACTATTTACGCTTTAAATCATTAAAGGACAGTTATTTCTAATTTTTCCTAATTAAATAGATAAAGGTTTTAAAGATCGTTTTGTAAAACTAGAGTTACTACGTTTTTCTTCTAGGTAACCCGTGATGCAGTCTGCTATAAGAGTCTGAGGTCTGACCCTTTTTTCTGTATTTACTATTATCACCCTGTCAAGGTGTAGACGTTCGATCGAAGAGAACATTTTGCAATCTAATGAGATAATGTCCCACCCTACCTTAAGCTCTCATCCCTGTTATATCCTGTTACTTTTTAAACACGCCTCATATTTTCAAACCACAAGTATTTTACATTCATGTAATTTAGCATTGCATTAACTCATATTTACTTAGCAAGAAAATGAAGTACAAGTAGACATCGTTGGATTTTCAATTAATTACTGTTTGTTTTACTTTTAATTTAAACTGGATATTGGTACACCAATATTAACAATTTTAAAATGTTTTTGTTGAGAGATTTATATTATTTCTAAGATTTTTTCATTATCTGCTCTATTAGATTTATCTTGTTTGAGGTTCTATAACCACAAACGATTGATTCCATAACATTTAAAAAAATATAAATTACACTTACAACTGACCTTCCTCCAGCAACTGGTCCTATAAAAGGAGATATTTGGAGCAGAATGAGTAGAAAGATACCTTTAAAAATATTCAATGTTACCTTAAAAAACGGATAAAGTAACATTGATAAAGGTTTTAAAGATCGTTTTGTAAAACTGTAGTTACTACGTTTTTTTCTAGGTAACCCGTGATGCAGTCTGCAATAAGAGTCTAGGGTCTGACCCTTTTTTCCGTATTTACTACTTTAACCCTGTCAAGGTTTAGACGTTCGATCGAAGAAAACATTTTTCAATTTAATGAGAAAATGTCCCACCCTACCTTAAGCTCTGTCCCCTGTGCTTGTTGAGACTTCACAAACCCTTGCAGGCGTGTGATAGGTAAAAACTTACTTACTTTTATTAAAATTCATATTGTTTCTTAAATTTTAACCATGCTCTTTTTCGCGGCTTGTAAATGAACGCTTCAGATGGTAACTACACCCAAGAGTGTCATCACTGAAGCCATACTGATCCATTTCGAATAGGCACATATATAAGTAATAAATCAATTGTACTGTCAACTAACAACTTACGATTAAAAATGTAGCATTACACAGGTAGGAATTCAGTGGTAAATAAAATTGAAATAAAAAACAAAAGATTTTATCTAAATATATGTATTAATGCACTATTTGATTCGTCTCTTTGTATTTCATAAAATTACAAATTTGAAGCAACTTTTTGTATATACGGTATATATTCCATACTAATTATTTTATTTATAATTAAGATTTGTTCTGCAACAATTTAAATATAATATTTGCTATAGTATATGAGCGTAAATTTCGATATTCTTCATTTGATCTAATCCGTGGCACATCTCATATCATGACAGTATGTTTGGCTCATATTATTTGACCAAATATAGAGATCCTAGTTGTAGTACTACTACTGTATATAAATCATACTGGTACAATACACTGACTTACATCTCAATTCTAGATTGCATCTAACATGGCTTGGAGTACAAGTTCTATAGGTTTTCTGGTGGAATTTCACTAAACACATAACTTCGACTCTGAACTGTGTATGAAATTGGCCCATATTCTATAAATAATAAATGAATTGTACTGTTAATAACAACAGTGTAGCGTGAATATGGGTCCTGGTATCTAATGTGCCTAAGAGTGCTTTAACGTTTCTATGAATCTAGTGATATTATTAACTACTAGACATTCATTTCATTCTTCCCCATGACATTTTCAGCATTAACATACAAAACTATTTTTCAATTTGGAATTCTGTGAATAGCAATATATATACAACATTTTGAAAATTCAGAATATATTCTATTGTAATATTATACAATAAATGTATTTAATTTGTACAAAATATTATACATATTTTTAAAAGATAGCAACAGAAATAAAAAAAGGAATACATATGAAATAGGTTTTTAAAAGATCAGAAATGTGTTAATCCAGAAATCTTAATAATCCTAGGAGAATGCTTTAAATGGTTAACAGTGAATAAAATCTGCGTTCTTAATTTTAATCCGTATACTCATCATGTATATAAATTCGATCTGTATATCTTTATACGATTTATTTTAGTCTGAGTAAATAAAAAGTATTAAAATTATCAGCCAAGATAATTGTTTTATTTTAAATCCAGTTGATTGTTGAGTATCATCGTTTATGATACTCCATCATGCTTTCTCTTTATAAAACTCTAACATTAGTGTAACAAATGTTATAACGTTGTAATGTTTAGAATTCTTTATTGTCTATTTAGAATATTACTATTTACGCTTTAAATCATTAAAGGACAGTTATTTCTAATTTTTCCTAATTAAATAGATAAAGGTTTTAAAGATCGTTTTGTAAAACTAGAGTTACTACGTTTTTCTTCTAGGTAACCCGTGATGCAGTCTGCTATAAGAGTCTGAGGTCTGACCCTTTTTTCTGTATTTACTATTATCACCCTGTCAAGGTGTAGACGTTCGATCGAAGAGAACATTTTGCAATCTAATGAGATAATGTCCCACCCTACCTTAAGCTCTCATCCCTGTTATATCCTGTTACTTTTTAAACACGCCTCATATTTTCAAACCACAAGTATTTTACATTCATGTAATTTAGCATTGCATTAACTCATATTTACTTAGCAAGAAAATGAAGTACAAGTAGACATCGTTGGATTTTCAATTAATTACTGTTTGTTTTACTTTTAATTTAAACTGGATATTGGTACACCAATATTAACAATTTTAAAATGTTTTTGTTGAGAGATTTATATTATTTCTAAGATTTTTTCATTATCTGCTCTATTAGATTTATCTTGTTTGAGGTTCTATAACCACAAACGATTGATTCCATAACATTTAAAAAATATAAATTACACTTACAACTGACCTTCCTCCAGCAACTGGTCCTATAAAAGGAGATATTTGGAGCAGAATGAGTAGAAAGATACCTTTAAAAATATTCAATGTTACCTTAAAAAAACGGATAAAGTAACATTGATAAAGGTTTTAAAGATCGTTTTGTAAAACTGTAGTTACTACGTTTTTTTCTAGGTAACCCGTGATGCAGTCTGCAATAAGAGTCTAGGGTCTGACCCTTTTTTCCGTATTTACTACTTTAACCCTGTCAAGGTTTAGACGTTCGATCGAAGAAAACATTTTTCAATTTAATGAGAAAATGTCCCACCCTACCTTAAGCTCTGTCCCCTGTGCTTGTTGAGACTTCACAAACCCTTGCAGGCGTGTGATAGGTAAAAACTTACTTACTTTTATTAAAATTCATATTGTTTCTTAAATTTTAACCATGCTCTTTTTCGCGGCTTGTAAATGAACGCTTCAGATGGTAACTACACCCAAGAGTGTCATCACTGAAGCCATACTGATCCATTTCGAATAGGCACATATATAAGTAATAAATCAATTGTACTGTCAACTAACAACTTACGATTAAAAATGTAGCATTACACAGGTAGGAATTCAGTGGTAAATAAAATTGAAATAAAAAACAAAAGATTTTATCTAAATATATGTATTAATGCACTATTTGATTCGTCTCTTTGTATTTCATAAAATTACAAATTTGAAGCAACTTTTTGTATATACGGTATATATTCCATACTAATTATTTTATTTATAATTAAGATTTGTTCTGCAACAATTTAAATATAATATTTGCTATAGTATATGAGCGTAAATTTCGATATTCTTCATTTGATCTAATCCGTGGCACATCTCATATCATGACAGTATGTTTGGCTCATATTATTTGACCAAATATAGAGATCCTAGTTGTAGTACTACTACTGTATATAAATCATACTGGTACAATACACTGACTTACATCTCAATTCTAGATTGCATCTAACATGGCTTGGAGTACAAGTTCTATAGGTTTTCTGGTGGAATTTCACTAAACACATAACTTCGACTCTGAACTGTGTATGAAATTGGCCCATATTCTATAAATAATAAATGAATTGTACTGTTAATAACAACAGTGTAGCGTGAATATGGGTCCTGGTATCTAATGTGCCTAAGAGTGCTTTAACGTTTCTATGAATCTAGTGATATTATTAACTACTAGACATTCATTTCATTCTTCCCCATGACATTTTCAGCATTAACATACAAAACTATTTTTCAATTTGGAATTCTGTGAATAGCAATATATATACAACATTTTGAAAATTCAGAATATATTCTATTGTAATATTATACAATAAATGTATTTAATTTGTACAAAATATTATACATATTTTTAAAAGATAGCAACAGAAATAAAAAAAGGAATACATATGAAATAGGTTTTTAAAAGATCAGAAATGTGTTAATCCAGAAATCTTAATAATCCTAGGAGAATGCTTTAAATGGTTAACAGTGAATAAAATCTGCGTTCTTAATTTTAATCCGTATACTCATCATGTATATAAATTCGATCTGTATATCTTTATACGATTTATTTTAGTCTGAGTAAATAAAAAGTATTAAAATTATCAGCCAAGATAATTGTTTTATTTTAAATCCAGTTGATTGTTGAGTATCATCGTTTATGATACTCCATCATGCTTTCTCTTTATAAAACTCTAACATTAGTGTAACAAATGTTATAACGTTGTAATGTTTAGAATTCTTTATTGTCTATTTAGAATATTACTATTTACGCTTTAAATCATTAAAGGACAGTTATTTCTAATTTTTCCTAATTAAATAGATAAAGGTTTTAAAGATCGTTTTGTAAAACTAGAGTTACTACGTTTTTCTTCTAGGTAACCCGTGATGCAGTCTGCTATAAGAGTCTGAGGTCTGACCCTTTTTTCTGTATTTACTATTATCACCCTGTCAAGGTGTAGACGTTCGATCGAAGAGAACATTTTGCAATCTAATGAGATAATGTCCCACCCTACCTTAAGCTCTCCACACGTGTCCCCTACAGCGTTGCAGACTAGCCAGGTAGCCGTAACCTTGACATCTGTAGCACCTGGTTGTCGCAATGTAATCCACTACCTTGCATGATCTCCATCCAAGGCAGATTCGTCCAGTACGCATGAGAGTCTGTCTTATCACCGGGCTGACTTCGCAGACCCAGTGACACGTCTCCGGATCTCTCGGGCCCGTCCTGAAGAGGGGGGTGAAGCCTGCCACGAAGGTTGTCGGCTCCATCCCTGTTGAGCGGATGTTCTGCTCGAAGATATACCTCGCAATCTCGCTTGATTCCAGGACCCTAGGTATACTCCAGGACGAAGATCGTATACCATGATCTTCGGTAATCTCTTCTTAGGTTCCCTGGTATTCACGACGGGCTGCAGCGTTTCGGCTAATCTCTGTGCTTGATCTTTTCCTTCTATCTCTATTGCCACCCCACCATTCCAGATCTTGGACACCCTGTGCACCCTTAGGCCTAAGGCTTTGGGGTCCACAGTTCGGCGCACCAAGTTCTTTACCTCCTCAGACGTTGCTCCTTCTGTCTTCGGGTAGACGAGGATCGTCTGAGTTGGTTTCGGAGGCCTGGGTGGGATGGTTCTATTCGGTGCTTGCCTAGCCGCAGCCTGCGCGTATGAGGGTCCTGGTTGTGGTACTGTAGGATGCTGAGTCAGAGGGATAGCTTCCTTGAAGACCTTGACGATGCTAGTTCTCTCTTCAAGACGCGCCCTTAATATCAGGGTTTCCTCGTGTAGCGTCCTCGCACGTCGGAGGGTTGAATGGAGTTCCCTCTCGATGTCTCTAATTTTGTCTGAGGATCCGCCTTTTTCTGTAGCAGCCTAAGCTTCCCCAGGACCAGGTTAATTGAATTTTCGACCGCGTAGTAATTTGTTAATCCTGATGTCGTAGATTTTTCCTTGTCGGAGTCGTCGCTGTCGTCGTTGGTACCCAATCCCAACCTAACCCTGGAGGCCTCGACTTTGTCTTTCTTGCTTACTCTAGCGTCGGTGGTCGGACTCGAACGATTCTTCCGCTTCTTGGTGACTAGAGCGTAACCTTCCGAGTCTTCGTCAGTCGCATCTGTAGTTCCAGTCACCATCCTCTCGGTTGTTTTCCGAGGATGAGTGAGGTCGTCCATCATTTCCTTGTCATCAGCTTTCCCTCCGGATCCGGAACGAATTCGAGAGGGAGAACCTACCGTCAATTCCTTGTGAGTTATTGCCATGTCTTTGTCTCTGTTGGTAAAAGTCATTTCCGGTATGAACAACCCCCCCCCCCGATTGTTACGAGGTCTTTGTTGGGGGGTGTAGCTTGTGGTCTGTGCCGTGGTGGACCCAAGGGGTGTCTTGACCCCCTTTTTCTTTGGGTTCACCGGCTTGGTTGGTCCAGATCCCGGGGGGGTCCTTGCGGCCTTCCCCCTACGCTTGAAGGGATCTGGATCCATTGATGTCCGGTCCGGTAGTTTTATTCACAAACCTCTCTCAGAGGTGGTGTGGCCCCTTTTAGCCGGGCTCCAGGAAAACCGCACGGGTCCGTGTCGTGCGGCTCCTCTTATTGCCCCCCTACTGGGTAGCAGGGGGGTTGCGTGGAGTTCGTTGCCCGGCCGCAACCGCGTGGAGGTAGGGGCACCGAGAGAGAGGGAAATTGTCTATATCGTGGTTAGGGGTGCCAGCAGGTCACCAAATTCGGGTAGTTTGGCCTTACGGCCTTGTGATTTTTGTGTTGTTGTGAGTTCTCGAGTACGGTAATACTGTGAAGAGAATCGAACTCACAGAGACGGTCCAAGCTACTTTTGTTGGTTTGTCACTTTTTCACGAACTCTATTTTATACTCTTTAATCTCTCTCGGCCTGCGGCCACACTAGAGCAGTATAACATAGTTGAGCTGGTCACCACAACTCCTCGCAGCCCTACCTGTACACTGGAGCAGTATAACAGAGTTGAGCTGGTCACCAAAACTCGACGTGGCCGTACTTATAAGATTAAGCAGTATCGTAATTAAAGTTGAGCTGGTCACCACAATCCCTCGCGGCTTACGTATCAGATAAAGCAGTATCAAAATTAGAGTTAGTCTGGTCACCACAACTCCTCGCGGCCACACCTATAAGATAAAGCAGTATCAAAATTAGAGTTGGTCTAGTCACCACATCTCTTCGGGGCCCTGCCTGTACGCTAGAGCAGTATAACTGAGTTGGGCTGGTCACCACAACTCCTCGCAGCCCTATCTATAAGATAAAGCAGTATCAAAATGAGAGTTGGGCTGGTCACTACAACTCTTCGGGGCCCTACCTGTACGATAGAGCAGTGTAATGGAGTTGGTCATGTCACCACAACCCCTCGCGGCCCTATCTATAAGATAAAGCAGTATCAAAATGAGAGTTGGGCTGGTCACTACAACTCTTCGGGGCCCTACTTGTACGCTAGAGCAGTATAGCAGAGTTGAGCTGTTAACTGTTAACCTCAACTACTATTATCTCTCTCACTGGTCTACTTTCAAAAAGAAATTTTTTTACCATAAATTGTTGACAGAAATTCACTACAGGCTTTGAATATTGTTTGCTCTTCACAGGAAACGACTGCAAATGGTGTAGGCCTACACGTTGAGTTTTCCAAAACATTGCTCTACTCATGTGGCAGTTTTACACATGTTTTTTTGTTAATGAGGCCCATGTTCCTGTTGCAGTCCATATATAAATGGCCAAGAATTGGGAGCAACACTTTGATTGAGTTCAATCAATCAATCAATCAATCAATCAATTCATTTATTGCCAAAAACATAACATGCATAGGCATTCGTCAAGAAAATTATAATATCCTAACTTAAAGAATAGACTACTGACAGATCAAACACAACAAGACCAAATCAATATAACAGGAGTGATCTACAATTTATTATCCTCAACGTATTCCCGGACACTGTAATATTCTCTCGAAATAAGAAATTTTTTCAGACGATTTTGAAATTCCCTATCGTCCACAACAATTTTCAAGCAGGATGGCAAAGAGTTAAAAAGGCGGATGCAGGAGTAAAGACTTTGTTTTTCAAAAAAAAGATGTTTTATGGCAGGGTAGGATTAGGTTGTTTCTTTTTCTTAAGGAGTAATTATGGGCTGGATTAACGTTGACTGAAAAAAGGTGGGGATACTTTTTGTAAAAAGAAAGACACTGAAGGATATAAATGGATGGGAACGTAAGGATATTATTACTGCGAAAGTAACCTCTACAAGACTGGGAACGACTCAACTTGAAAATAATCCGTATAGCTCTTTTCTGGAGACGAAAAACATATTGAGTTTTCTTACTCTTGTATCCCCATATAGAGACTCCATAGCAAAGGTAAGGATAAAAACAGCCATAGTAAGTAAGCAAAAGAATTTCCTCACTAGCAAAACAGGATAGTCTATACATCAAAAATATGCAGCTGCTTAGTTTTTTCGTGACTTTATCAATGTGACTAAAAAAGTTTAGCTGATCATCCAAAACAATTCCAAGATAATTAACATTCAAAGAAGGACACATTTCTGACTCTCCAATCATAATGTTTTGAGATTCAATCAACGTTTTAGCAGACTTTCTAATTCCAAAATCAAGAAAATTGGTTTTAGATGTATTTACAAACAGAGAGTTTTCACCCAACCACTGCAGCAAATTACTGGCCTGAACAAAGGTTTGGATTTCAAGCTCGGCTCGATTGCAACCAGAGATGACCAAAGAGGTATCATCAGCAAACAAAAACAACTTGGAACCTTTCACGCTTCGATGGATGTCATTTATGAATAGTAAAAATAATAAAGGACCAAGTACGGAGCCTTGGGGAACTCCAGTGCGTACTTCTCGCTCCTCAGAAAATTGTTTTCTTAAGCACCCTGTATCATCAATAAAAGGAATTTCAACAATCTGTCTACGGTTCAGGAGATAAGAAGCAATCCAATCAAAAGCTTTCCCTCTAATACCCAAGTTTTCAAGTTTTCTGAGCAACAACCCGTGATCCACAACGTCGAAAGCCTTCGTAAGATCCAAAAATAGGCCAAACACGTGATTCCTGTTATCCAATGAGTTTGATACCTCAGTTAGAAGACTAAAAATTGCATTGACTGTAGACAACCCCTCACGAAAGCCATATTGATGGTCATGTAAAATTCCATTGACAGACAGGTAGTTGGAAAGTCTGGTCAGCACAAGCCTTTCAAGAACTTTTGAAAATGTAGAAAGGATCGAAATGGGGCGGTAATTGCTAAGTTCATTTGGACTTCCTTTTTTCTTAAATATAGGTTTTACAA
Source organism: Homalodisca vitripennis (assembly GCF_021130785.1). Lineage (NCBI taxonomy): Eukaryota > Metazoa > Arthropoda > Insecta > Hemiptera > Cicadellidae > Homalodisca > Homalodisca vitripennis. Next base: position 177,519,204 of record NC_060209.1, read on the forward strand.
TTGAGAGCTTCAAGTGTGATGGGAACTTCCCAGATTCAAATGACGAGTTCGCAATCTGTGCAAGAGGATCAGCCAATATATCTATACAGCTCAACAATGAGCTGTATAGAGCTATACATTCAGTCTCTTTGCAAAATGAGCAACATAATGAATAAGTCTGAACAGTGTGTAATTTTTGCTATCCATTTTAAATCTTCTTTGTGGGGATTTTCGTGTGCTTCTAGTTTGTGGTGTTTATTTACTTTTTTACGATTGTGGGTGTATAATGTAGAAGCAATGAAGACATAGTGCATTGCTAGACACGTTATCCATACACAAAGAGGCCGTGGAGTGATCATAATCCTTAAATACACCCATCCTCCTGCCGGCTTTGATAAATTAAATAATATTGTATTAAATAAAAAAAACTAAAAGATTTTAAACCTTTAATTAAATTAAACTGGACAAAGTAAGATCACACACATAGCAACACGTCGATCCCCAATCATGCTGAAACCCGTCCCTACATATTTTAATTTACAAAACCAATTCACCCCTCATAATTTTCCGGCACCTACCCCCTCCCTACTAATTAAATTAAATTAAGGTAAGACTTGCGGTATTCCTCACCTCCGGAACGGTACACCACAATCCATCACTCACTGGCAACTCCCATTCTGCTCCCTTCCCCAGATCTCCTTATCAGTCCGACGAACCGGTCGGTGATCCACAGTTTGGCCTGCTATCTTATCAGCACATGATAAGTCTGTTTCCAACAGTCGATGAGATATTCTAATATATGTGGTAATTAGTCACCACAATCTTCCCCCTTAAAGGAAAGAAAGGGAGAGGAAACAGGAAGGAAGAAATTTATAATGAGGAACACTGAGTAAGAAAATTTTAATTTAGGATTATCCAAAAATGTTGGGTGCTCTTCACCAATCGAAAAGCAGGTGATGGCAGCAGGATCCATTATGTATCGATAATGATGTTTTCAAAAAAAACTAACCAAAGTCCAGCCTTTTGCTAGGTCACCCTTCAAACAGTAACCGACTAGGTGATCGCACCTCTCATTTATACTTTGTTTTCTATTACAAACTAGGGGACAAATAAAGTCTCACACCCACATCCTGAATAGAAAGTGGTGTGTTAAGAATCAGAGATTTGTTTAGGTGCTGAGTATGTGTATGAGGGATGAGGAATGAAATCTACCATCTTTTAAACATTATTGCATGGGTGCGGAAGTGGCGGGGTCTTCATACCCCAACACATATGCCAAGCCAGAGCGTCCACGAAGCACATGCACAGCCATCTGTTCTCTTCTAAAGTACTGTACTTTTTCTTGCGCGTGCACCTGGGAACTGCCTGATCCAAACCTTGTCTTCTTTGATTATCCCGATCAGGCTGAGCTGATCTGGCAGGCTTCTTTCAAACTATCCTCACTACATTCATTTTTCTTTTCTTACTACTCTCACCTGTCTGTGATATCAATGATATCTAGAACCAAGAAAATCATTGCAGTCACTAGACTGTTCGTTTGCTAGTGCAAGATTGTATTCCCCCAAACTTCTTAAACGTCTGGTGACCATCACCAGACTGTATAAAAGCACCGACTGTCAGACTGGCCAATATGACTAGATGTATTTTGGAGCAGCCTGCAACCAACCTGTTCGGCCAAGTTTACCATTTTTTTATTTGCAACCAGACACATTTTTCTGTGTACCCTTCACTTCTGCCAACTGCTTAGCGCTCTCACCGATTTATTTATTTCAGGGGATTTACCAATACAGAGGAGGTTGACAGTTCAGCAGGTGCAGTTAAGGATGTAGTGAATGTATCTCCTCTCATCGTTGAAGTGGGCACAGAATCACACGAGCAAGACAACTCTCCCCGCGCTTGTTCAACACAGGATGACTGCACAGGTGTTTAAGACGACTGCGGTAACACGCCATTAGAATTGAAAAAATCCAAAGGTGTGAAAAACATTAAAAGCGAGCTAATGGTTGAAATAATGAAACGTAAAGAAGAAACTCAAGTTCAGTTTATTAAAGCCATAGAAAAACTCGTTGCTCCCGAGGTTCCAGTTGAAGATGATATCGAAATTTTTTTAAAGTCAATAGGTTCAACAATGAAACAATTTACACCAGCAGAAAAAGTTGATGCCAAAAGAACAATTTTTAATGTGGTTAGTGACATAGAACTACGAAATCAAGGTGGTAGTGCTTTCCAAACATACAAATACACTCCCTCAAACAGGTCTTCTTCTGCTATGTCACATGGCACATATAGTCCAATTCAGCTAATAACCAGAACCAGTTATAGTGACACCGAAGTTCTGTTCTTAGAATATTAGATGAAGCTGAAAATATTTGTATTTTCAAATCGGACCCGTAATGTTAAAAATAAGCCTTCAACTTAGAAGTTAGTTATATCATTATCAACTAGTCTAAATTAATCTAATTATTTGTATGTAAGTGACGATTCCTTTTGAAGAACATTTCTAATTATGTTTTCTTTATTATTTTACAATTTGAAAAATGTTCAATTTATAACTTTATTATAATTGGATGTGGTTAATGTCCCCACTCGGGACAAGTATACATAGTTACTAATATTTGTAATGTACAATCTCAATGTATAGACTGAGGTCTTTTTTTTATTAAATAAATATGTTTAGTGAGAAATACTTTTACTCATTGTTATCCTTGCGTCAAGTAATACCACTTGTACACCTACGTGTGTTGGTTTTCTTTACTGTAATAATTTTGACAGCTTTATTTGGAATTTCACCCACCTTAAAGTAACTGCCAGTTTCATCTCAGAAGACATCGGATTGTTCACTCGGTTTGTTGGTTCTGTAGAACAGTCGTCCTTTATTGAATTAACAAGATACGAAAACTGCTCTTTAGTGAATCTAAAGTACTCTTTAAACTTCATTTCAGCGTCTATTAAATGTTTAGTCACTAATAAATTGTAAGCACCTTCACTGTCTCTTCTTTTCAACATCTCACTGAACTGTTTACGCTTTTTCGAAGCTTGTAATGCCACAATATCCATGTCATGATCTAAATCACTGTATAGCATTAGTGCAGCCGCTAGCAATTTTTATGTGAAGTCATGTTACACACAACCGTGTGTATTCTACGCAATGTAGGAAATCACTGGACGGCGGCTGCGTTTCCGACCGAGGTACAAGCCGCAGCGCATCTACTGTATTACGCGTCTAGGAAACCACAGCCTCACCCCTTGCAGTGATGCTACTTTCACTGTAGCCGCCACCAGATCTCTTGTTATAAGATCTGTAATAGGAAAGGCTGTTATTTGTTGTGAAATTAGAATACATGTTTTGGGGTTTTCAATTGATCGATCATATATGAGATTACCCACGTGAGTCTTCAATCCTCTGATGCAACCTCTATTGATCCAGTGTTCCTGGATTAGGGCGATATCCAGGCCTGTTATATCCAGACCTGTTGAGATAAACCTCCTTCCCAAGATGTCGGTCGCGCCCTTAGCATGGTGAAGGTTTATCTGTATTAGGCGCATACTGACACCTTTTTCCCACCTCCCCCTGATGGTCCATCCCCGTCCCTCCTTTTGGATTGTTTGGAGACGCTGTCCCATTTTCTTCCTCGGGCCGAGACGGATAGTCCTTTTAGAAAGGGTTCCCTCTTCAAGAAAATGGAGGACTCCACTGGTTTGTGGTGTAGACCTTTCAGGTAAGGTATGTACAGATTGACACCTTCATGGTCTCCTCCACTTCCATCTTTTCAGCGGTGCTTTTTTCCGTGGTGACTCTCAGATTTCTCTGAAGTCTCCTCTACCTTAGTAGGTTTTTCCGTGTTTCCTTGGTGTTTCTTTTTCAGTCTGAACTGAATTTTCCCAAACTTGTAGCCGACCCATGGACCCTCTTTCTCAAGTTTGTTTGCTGTGGCGCAGTCGACTGCCAGAGTAAGTAGTACTGACTGCTTATCATGACCTTCAGAAGGATCGAGTGGGCAATCAACTCTTTCAGTCCTTACAAAGCTCCTGGGGGTGACGGGGTGAGACCGGTTCGCTTGCAGCGGGGACTGGATATTCTCCTTCCCCAGTTTTGCAGACTGTTCAGAGCCTCCGTGGCCCTCAGGTACATTCCACTATCCTGGAGTGTCCTGAGTAGTGTTCATACCGAAGCAGGGAAGGGCTAGCATGGATCGGCCGAAGTCTTTCAGGCCGATATGCCTTCCTCATTTCTTCTTAAAACCATGGAGAAAATGGTTGCCAGGTTTGTTTGGGAGGGAGCTTTTTTGGAGCGACCTCTACATACTAACCAGCATGCCTACACTCCAGGAAGGTCATGTGACTCGGCCTTGCATCAATTGGTATGCAGGATTGAGAAGACACAGGCGGCAAAAGAGGTAGCCATAGGTGTCTTTCTAGACATCGAAGGAGCCTTTGACAACACAGCCACTCAGGCGACTATCAATGCGGTCTCAAGACGTGGTGTTGATGGTCAGATGTGTGACTGGATAAGGGTCTTGCTCACGGACAGGGTGGTTGTCAGTGCGAGGACTAAGAGGGGCTGTCAGGGTGGCGTCCTCTCTCCTCTCCTGTGGAACCTGGTTGTGGACAACCTGCTAAATTCTTTGAATAGTAGCGGTGTCTTTGCACAGAGGTACGCAGATGATATTGTGATTCTTGTGAGTGGCAAGTTCAACACAACAATCACGGAACTGACCAATGCTGTTCTGAACATGGTGGGAAATTGGTGCGATGAGGTTGGCCTCACTGTCAACCCCACCACCTAGGCTGTTGTGGTTGCCTTTACCATGAGGCGACAGATGGATGGCATTGGCCCTTACTATTCAGAGGCTCTTCCATTGAGCTGAAGTCTGAGGTTAAGAACCTGGGTTTGATCCTAGATATGGTTCTAAACTGGGGACCTCATCTAGAAAGGGTCATTACCAGGGGGAAATGGTCTCTAATGCAATGCAGACGTGTGATAGGTGGGTCCTGGGGACTGAAGCCGAGGCTTTACGTTTCCGTGGTCAGACCTGCATTAATGTATGGAGCTGTCGTCTGGTGGCCAAAAACGGAGGGCAAGATGGTGGTAGCTCGTCTGGCAGGTATCCAAAGGATGGCCTCTCTTGCTATCACTGGGGTTTTTCCTAATGCGCCAGGTGCGGCTCTGGACTGTTGTCTTAACCTCGCGCCCTGGACATTGTCATTCAAGCTATGGCCAGGAGGAGTGCCTACTGTCTTCAACAGATGGGACTCTGGTCGGACAGCGGTGGGCACTGTAGAATTAACACCCTGATACAGGAGGATGCTCTGCACATGATCTCTGATCAGATGCCACAAAAGTTTTCCTTTGACAAACCCTTTAGCATTGTTGTACCCTCTAGGGATGATTGGTCAGAGGGAAGGAAACCTCTTCCACCAGCGGAGCTTGAATGGTTCACAGACGGCTCTAACACAAATAGCAGCACACAGGGCCGGATTTACCAGTTTGCCGCCTATAGGCTTAAGATAATTTGCCGCCCCAAAAAGGGGAGCACACCCCCCCCGCCAAAAGTGGGTCCGGCGGTCCGGCCCCCCTCCCCCGGGAAAATTTGCATTTTTCAGGAACAAAATAGTAATTTTGATGGTGTTTTTAAAGCATTTCGTAACAGTTTTAATGTATTATAAATTTTTTTAATGTTTAGTCAAATAACGGGGAAATATCGCGACGCGGTGGTTAGGTTAGGTTATTTCACGTTATTTACCGACCGAGAAACACAAAATGACCGCGGCACGATGTTTTAGCTTGATCAACAATCGATATGTTCGTATTCGATTGTGCCGTTGGAACTATATGGAACTGCAGCCCAAATAACACACATTTTAGAAAATGTGTATTTTTTGCAGACTTACACTTACTTGGAATGTTGTTAAATATTTTCAAATCTTGGAAAATTGTTTAATTTAAAATTAATCAAATGGTTTTTCAAGGTGAAATTAAAGTTGACAAAATTATTTGAATAACTGGTTTATTATAAGCATGAGTTGAAATATTTAAAAATAACGTTTGTACATTCTAATACAAGTTCATTGTGTGATTAACAGAACTAATTTATTGTATATACAGTAGGCTATTTACATTTTACAGAGCTTTCTTACGAGCCTTTTTAATTGAGAACTCTTTAATTAAATCTTCATAAGAGAGCTTCTTTGTTAAATTTGCTTCTATACATAGGAGGGAAAGTGAATTGAGCCTGTTTTCAGAAATGCTTGTCCGTAAGTAGTTTTTAACTCTTCGAAGGCAGGAAAAGCTACGCAATTAGTTGCAGGTATGCACAAACTAATTCGTACTGCTATGTCCAAGTTAGGGTAAACATCATGCAACGAGTTCTTTCTCAAAAAGGTAGAAATTCCTTCCAACGTTTTATCTGAGGGATTGTCCATTCCCACCGCACAGTGTTTTTGGAAGTGAATGCACTCTTCAATAAAATCGGAATCTAAGTCATTTTGATAAATTTGATGAAGTTTCGTTGCCTTGTTTCTTAGTTCCTCTTCTGTGATGTTGATGTCTGTTTTGCTGTCACACAATTGAGTCAGGAAGTAGAATTTATCTACAAAGTCACTATAGGCCACTTTTCTTCTCTTAAATTCACAAATAAAGGAGTCTAGAATTGGAAGAAATGTGTTAATTCTCAAGTCATCTCTGCCAGTCAGGTTGACTTCTTCACTCCGGGTTTCGTCTGGCCTGACTTTTCGCTTGGTTTGTCTGCTTGTGTCTTTTTCGTATGAATCGTATGTTTCAGTTTTGGTTATCTTCATACCCAATTCCTCGAAATAAGAAAAGTTGTTTCTTTCTGACACAAAATATTCCTCTAGAGAACCATACAAATCCCTGACTAACAAAACGTCAACGGTTCCACTTTGTATAGTTTTACTGACTTTGTGAATTCTATGGAGGGCAGTGCTCCAGAAGCATACCATAAATGCAGTCTCAAAACGTTCTAGATTCCGAGCGATTCCTTGAGCCTCACATCTGGTTGTAGCCTTTTCTGTTGGGTCTTTTGAAATTGTTGTCAAAGCCTTGTACACTTCGTCCCAAGACTCTCGCAAGCTCTGACATGCATCATCCCTAGCCGACCATCGTGTAGGACACACCCTTTTTATAGTCTTATTATTCTGATAAGAATCTTCCATTACACCTATCAGGCACTCCCATCGTTTTGTAGAAGATGTAAAAAACACATAAAGTTCTTGAAGCAACATGAAGAATCTGCACGCTTCTTCACAAGATTCAGCAGCAGATGATCCGACCAGATTTAAAGAATGAGCCGCACACGGGATGAATAGAGCTAAAGGACTTTTGCTCTTTATCTTTGCCTGAAGACCAATTGTAAGTCCCCGACATATTTGAGGCATTATCGTACGATTGGCCTCGGCAGTTATCAATGTTTATTTCCAGATTTCCTAGTTCTCTCATCACACTTTTAAACATACCCTCTGCGGTATGTCCAACTGACGGGATGAAGGTAAGAAATCGTTCACAGGGTACACCGTCATTTAAAACATACCTGACTGCAAGAACCAACTGGTCTACATGGTTGAATCAACTATGAGAGAAAAATATTTTGACTGTTTCAATTCTTCACAAATTTCTTGTCTTACATTTTGAGCCATTAATTCAATGACTTCTTCACACGTTTGGGAAGAGAGATAGTTTGTACTTCCACAATTACCATATTTTTCAATGTGAGTAGCTAAAAAAGGGTCGAATTCGGAGATAAGCTCTAAAGCCATAAGAAAATTTCCATTTCTGTTTGATCCAAAGATTTCATCATCGCCTCTTAATGCAAGGCCTCTTGATGTCAAGGCCTTAACGGCCGCTATAACCCTGGCCAAAACCTTTTTCCAATAATTGGTTTCTTTGTCTAGCTGCTCAGTTAACATAATGCCAACACGTTTCAGAGCAATTTCTCGTGATTTTAGAGTAATGATTGCCGACTTGTGAATTGGTGAGTTTTCGTGATGACTGGCCCAACTTTCACCATTTTTCCAGTCGTTGAATCCGTCTTTACAATCAAACTGGGATTTCTCTTTGAAATTGAATGCCAAACAAGAGCCACAATAAACAGAACCCTTGCTTTTTGAGAATACCATCCACTTTCTGTCCTGAACCTCTCCATTTTTCAATGTTCGTTGAAACAGAGATTTGGATAAATATCGTTTTTGATCCTTGTATTCTCTGACGCTGTTTGAGAAATCCAGGTCGATATTTTGTTTGAACCCATTTTTTGCGATTGAATCTCGAGTTGCATCATTCAAAACCCAGAAAGCTGGATCTTCGCTGGAACAGCAGGGTGACAGCAGCTCCAACGAAAGGCTTTCAGTGGCGATCTCGTGAGGTATGATGATGTCTTCGTTTAAACTTGCTAGATTAGCTGGTGGATTTGAGCAGCTTGGCCCAGCTGAAACATTGTCGTCCAGCTGGCCGGCCGTCTCGTCAACGGAATCGTCAAGTGCAGGTCCTTCAAGTACTGGTGCAATCTCTTGTTCTCCTGGCGTCTTAAAGAACAAATCTAGCCTTTTGGTTTGTTTCAATACACGTTCTTGTTCTTCGAGTTTCTTCTTCGCCTGTTTCTTGTACTCCGCACCGCTAAGCCTCTTCCGTCCATCACTCATTGTAGTTGTAGAGAAGCTAGTAGTAGCCTAAAATATAAAACTCTACGTTAGAACCGAATAGTCAGTTATTTGGGAGCGTAATCTGCGTAACTGCCATCCTAGGGGTCCTGGAGAAAACGAGATTTGAAAGCTCTTTTTATATGGGAAGAAGGAAGAAGGTCTGGAGGGCACACATATACCAGCCAAAAGGGGATCTGGAAAAATGTTGGACTTTTTTTCTGTGAGAACGCAAGCAAATACATTGTATTACTTACATGAATTTTTATGAGATTTTTTCAATTTCTTTGAGTTTCACTCGCCAAAAATTTTTATTTTGTCTTAATAATGAGTTTTAGAGTACTTCTGTTCTTACTTATCGAAAACATATGTTAAATATGCCAAAATATCTGTAGTTTAAACAATTTTCCCTTAAAACTACCAAGTAACACTCATGATTTAGGGTACCTACCTAACATTCCATGATGTAGAGAGTAACACTCATGAGGTTTATAAGGAGTAATAAGTACAAGAGCAGCGGTAATAAGCAAGTAAAGTAATTATCCTAAATTTTAATTGGTTCATTGATAACACATACGACAATTGAGTGTATTTTATTAAGGGGGTGCTCTAACACGCCGCTGACCATGAAAACAGGGCGTGGAATTCAAATGATCACTGCTCACAGAATTAAGTTATCCTAAATTTTAGAGTATTGGTGTATTCCTCAAATGGTGATCTAGGATTGCCGTTTTTTAAATGTTGAAAATATTAAATAATATAGTGTAGGGAACTTGGCAAAAAGTCCAAAAATTAGTGATTTTTAACCGCCCGTTGAAGGCTAAACAGATTTTTTGAGAGGAAATTAAAAAATCGAGAACCCTAGATTGATTAGTTGTCAATAGATTTCCGTAAAAAAAATATTACTTTTTATGAGCACATTTTGTGAGCACTGTTGGAATATGATCATTTGAATTCGACAAGCCTGCAAGCGTGAAATTAACATTGCGCTTATGGGAGCCGACCGGCCAAAGGTTGCTAAAACCGCAATGGTGAATCGCCCCCTTAAAATTAAAGTTATTAAAAATTGTATATATTGGGACCTCGAAAGGACAGTTGATTTGACAACGACCCACATGTTATTGCAATGGTTACTTGTTAGCTAAAATTTTCCATTCACTCCACTCTTACATCTAAGTCTCATTCAGATTCAATCATACTTACAATTGATTGTTGACTTTAACATTGAACTAGCTGAATACAACGAGTCAACGACTTATATAACACCGTAACCGTGCCGCCGTGTGCACAACACTAACATCAACCACCAACTGACAGCGCAGTGTAGTCACTGTAGACTGTAGTGTAGTGTAATCTGTGGATGTGTGAGTCGTGAGTCAGAGGGTGCGTCTGTCGGTCCGTGACAGCGTCAGGTGACTATCAGCTGAGCGCCAGTGTTAGAGAGGTGGGGAGGGGCAGGGGAGCGGAGAGCTGTCGCGCCAGCCACCCAGGGCTGCCGGCTGTCAGGGGGTGTTGCCAATGTAAATCGGCAGATCGCCGCTCGTTGCGCGAAGGAACAAGGCGTTCGTACATATTTTGTAGTAATACATACAACGAAATAGGAAATTAAAGTGTATGTGTTTCCTAAAAGCTCTATTTATATAACACAAACTTAAACTCGTATAAGGAAAATAATATTGTATTTCACAAATATTTCATTTTAATATTTTAATTTTTTTTCAAATCTGCCGCCCCTTAATTTTGCCGCTCTAGGCTGCAGCCTACTTAGCCTATTTAGAAATACAGCCCTGGCAGCACAGGCGCTGGAATTCTGGGAGTGAGACCATGCAGGGAGCTGGTGGTCCCTATGGGTCCGTATCTGACAGTTTTTCAAGCGAAGGTCGCAGCTATTATGGAATGTGCTCGTGAGAATCTTCGTCTGCGATATACGAGCAAGACAATTAATATTTTCACGGACAGTCAGGCGGCGCTGGACTCTTGTGTGATCAAATCCAAACTGGTTTGGGATTGCTATCAGGCCGTTTCCTCCCTTGCCAGAATCAACAATGTGACCATTTGTTGGGTTTCTGGTCATGAGGGGATTCCTGGGAACAAAAGAGCTGATGCCCTGGCCAACCGGGGCTCAGCGATAATTATGACGGGCCCTCAACCGTTCTGCGGTGTTCCAAGGTGTGAATCCTCTAGAGTTGTCTCGAGATGGATTCGCGCGGATCATGAGAGAAGGTGGAGGTTGCATCCGGGCTTGAGAATGAGTAGAATTTTATTAGTCACCTTCCTCCAGGGTGGCGTCGGACCTTCTCTCATTTAATAAATCAATGTCTTCTCAGGTTATTAGTCTCATTACGGGGCATGGTCACCTGAGGAAGCATCTTCACAGACCCGGCATCCTTCAGGAGGATCCGCTCTGTAGAGGGTGTAATGAGCAGGAGGAAACTGCTGAGCACCTGCTATTTGATTACCCCTCAATAGCAAGGGAGCGGTATGCCATCTTTGGTACTTTGGACAGGGGTGGTGAACTTTCCCAGGAGGACCTGATAGGTTGTTTTCGGCGGTTTCTGGAACTGCTGAAATTGTAGACTGGTAGGCCCTGGTGTGTTTCCGGGGTGCGCAAAAAGCCCTTGAGGCTTAAGTGCATGGTAGTAGGCTCCCCCAAGGGAAAAAAGCTCAATTTTACATAATTTTGCTAGTTTTTCTGATATTTAATCAATTCTGGATGATGTTTTTGGTTTTAAAGAGTCTCTCTGTATTTCAGCTTCTGTGGTTTCTTAAGTGCTGGTCTTGTTCTGTGAAAATTAGTGTTGTTTATATTGGTAGTTATAAAACAATTTACATTAGAGGCAGTGAAAAGCATCTTTTTGGAACTTAATTAGTTTCTCAGTGTCGATATTGCTCCATTTGAAGTGTGCCACTATGTATTTCACCTTTTCTACAAGCTCTTTGGCTAATGTAAGGGCATCCTGAACCACTAGATTTAAGTTGTAGGCAATTTAACATCATTTTAATTCCCTCTGAATCGCTGCTGCTATATTGCTTCCATTATCAGACACTACTACATGTACTTTGTCTGAAATACCGTAAGAGTCTGTGGCTTTCTTGATTTCATTGCCATCACTACGAGACCCCTCAAACTGTAGACAATCCATTGACTCTGATTTTAGTTTAAAATCCTCAGACATGAAGTGTGCTGTCATCACAATATAAGTATTGTTTGAGCTGGACAACCAGCAATCAGTTGTTAGGCACACTCAATTAACTGAGCTTAGTTTGTTTGAACCTTTATTTTATACTCACCGTATGCAGAGTTGCAGAAATTGTTTTTCTGTTGGGAGGAATTTAAATGGATTCAATGCAGATAAATTTGAAAAACCCCAGATTTTCCACAACAAAAAAGGGCTGAAAATCCTTTGTAAACAACTCTAGCAACAATATATCAAGTCTTTATTTCTGACCGGCACCAACATTTTTGTGACATAATATGTACTAACTTTAGTTTGCATAACAATTGAACTACTATGAGACCGATTAAAACTAGATGTTACTGTTCTAGTAGCTTGGTATGACTGAGTAGGTTTATCAGAGAAGTCTTTGAGTTCTTGGTTGAGAGGAACAAAGTTTTTGAAAATATTACCTATTAAGATTAAAAATGAATTGGATCAAAATAAATTTAAAAAGGCTTTTCACTTAAACAACCCTTCATGAGTTTTGAATAATTCTAAGTAAGCTATAATGATTATGATCATTTACATGTAATTATTTGTATTTAATATTTTACGCTATTTATGTACACATGATTTGTGCTAAAAAAATAAATGTTTGATCACTGCTCTATTTTAATTTAACTATTTACCAATACATGATTACAGAATGATGTTAAAAAATATTACGTAATAATTGACAAGTTTTTTTTATATTTACACTTTCTTACAATTATAATAACACATTACAACCATCCTCTTTTAAACTTGAGTTTAACAACTTTACAATAATGTAAAACACATATTTTATAAAAACGCAAAGTTTTTATATTTGAACTCTAGGAAGTTGATGTAATAGCCCAGATAGTATGACTGTGATATTCTTAGTTTTTATATTTTATAAGATGGTATTACTCTAACAAATATGTATACCTAAAAGTTAATAATCAAAACATATTTATAATATATGCATGACCTCTTTTATAGAATTTATTTAATTGGTTCATTTGTAATGGAAACAGGATTTTTCCGGACATTTGCCATCGTTCAGTGAAACAAGAAATCAGCAACACTACGTTTCGTGATCTGCAATCCGGAAAAATCCTGTTTCCTTCACAATCCTTCCATCGTCAAAATAACCTTCAAACAAAGAATTATTTGTAATGCCAGTTATAGTTGTTTATACTGGCACAAAAATTTAATTTTATAAATTTGCCACTTGTTATTGGAAGTAATTTTGTATATGAACATTAATTATTGAATAAAAGTGTAGCGACTTAGTTAATTAACTTACTTTAAGGTTTGTAACAGTTTAGTTAGTGTTTAATTGCTTTGCATTTGTTATTAGCCTCCATGTTAAATTGTCCATTGGCTTTAAATTTAGCTAATTTGATTTGCTGTTTATAATAAGTGCTGTTTAGTCTATTATATTTTAATTTATATGTTATGTGTTCTTTGGGTTTATCATAAAGCAGTAGAACTAAATTTCTTACATGACCAAGGAAAGTGTTAAAACTCTTATTAACCCTGGAACCCTACACCGGGGTACTGAGTGCCCCACGGAATTTTTGTTTTCCTCTAAATTTGTAGTGGTAACACTTACCGCGCCCATTGGCCACGACTTTTACTTGGCCTTGACTGTCAATCAGTCGTTGTGTTCGTCTCTTTTATGACACATCCCCTTTCTGCTGCAGGGAGGTTTTGGGGCACTCAGTACCCCAGTGTAGTGTTGGTGTTAAGTTCTCAGCCAAGTGCATTATTGTTATGTTTTGATTTATTTCTTCGTTTTTTTATGTATTTACAGTGATTACGCTACAGTTATGGATAAAACACTCACAGACGATGACGTTTTAGCAGAACTGTGCAAATCGGAGCCAGATTCTGTCCATAATCAGGAAAACGTGACTAATGACTTTGAGGATAATGCAGATAGTGAATGTGAAATTCACTGTATGAAGGAAGATGATGTCCTGCCTGACGTATTTTCACCCGATGCGTCAGAAGACGAGTACGTGCCCCATTCAGATGATGAGGATGAGGATGAAGAAACACCAACCATGGACGAAAAAAGAAGAAAAGTTTTTAATGAAAATCTGCAGCCTGGGACTTCCATTGCAGGTCAGACTGTGCCAGAAAGAGAAAAGGAAGGAATACAAGGTATGGATACAATGCAAAACTTGCCTGAAAGTATTATTGTTCATAGAAAAAAAACAACTGTTAGGGAAAAATAAATATAGATGGTCAGCAACACCTCCAAAAAGAGCTGGGCGAACACCTAGAAGAAACATAGTTCTCATGAGATCTCGACCAGCCCGAGCTGCTTGTGGTGTTACAAATGCTCCAAATTTGTTTTCTTTATTTGTAGATGATACCATAATAGATTTAATTGTCAAACACACAAATGAAGAAATTTCAGTGCAGAAAGAAAAATACAGTGATCAATGTTTCACCAAAGATACTACTGATAAGGAAATTAGGACCTTATTAGGACTCGTAATTTACTTTGGAGCATTAAATCATAACCACACATCTCTAAAGATTCTTTGGCATGAAACTAGAGGTCTTTGCATTACCAGAACTGTAATGCCTTTAGCAAGATTTGAGTTTTTGATAAACACACTGAGATTTGATGAAAGGTCAACTCGAGATGCTCGGAAAGAGACTGACCCTCTTGCACCGATTCGAGAAGTTTGGGACAAATTTATTGAACACTGCAAAGTGTATTACATACCCGGGCCCTATTGTTGTATTGATGAACAGCTCCTTGCTTTTAGGGGAAATACACAGTTTCGCATGTACATACCTAACAAACCTGCGAAATATGGTTTAAAGCTAGTCATGCTCTGCAACTCTAATGGCTACTTGATCAATGCCATTCCCTATACTGGGAAAAAAATGGACACTGGACGACAACCGCAGGCTTATTATTTTGTAGATAAACTGTCAGACACTATACGTGGCAGCAATAGAAATATTACCGTAGATAATTGGTTTAGTTCAGTTCCACTGTTCAATGATATGCTGAGTAAGTACAACTTGACAATGGTCGGAACATTACGCAAAAACAAACCTCATATACCATCAGTAATGTTGCAATCTAAACCTGCGGAAATGACAATGTTTGCTTTTGATAGAGAATTGACCATGGTGTCTTTTGCACCTAAGAAAAAGAAGAATGTAATCCTTCTGTCAAATATGCACCAGGGATATTCCATGCAAAAGGATACTAAGCTACCGGAGATCATTCACTTCTACAACAGCACTAAAGGAGGAGTTGATTTATTGGACCAAATGTCAGCTCAATACTCTTGCAGTAGGAAGACAAGAAGGTGGCCGATGTGCCTATTTTATGGGATCCTGAATAGTACATGTGTAAATTCATATCTAATCTACAAGGAAAATATGTTCCTGAAGCAGTTGGAGCTCATAAACTTTGATATTGGTAAATACTTTCATAGGCACCTGGCTCGGTGTGAGAACATTGAAACTCTGCTCTTGGTCCCCACTTATTATGAAGTTGAGTTTGAAGGTACCAACCACCAGCTTGTGTTTGATAGACCCCCACCCCGTTTGTGATTGAAAAGACCAACATCAGGGTGACGTTGGCTGCTTAAAAACTTTCTGATACACTGAAGCATTTTGTGTGGGGGTTCACCACCAAGATCCTGGATTGGATGAAGAGGTTTGCCAATGCACTTATAGAGATTGCAAATTTGACAGATACCATTGTTCCAAGTGACATTATTATGATCGAGGATCCCGTTACAACCGAGATTTTGACAGGGAGGGTACAGTTTTTGGAAACTGTGGTGGATTCGGAGCTAGTTGAACTGTTACCCAATACCAGGTTTTCAATCCTTAAAGTACCATTTAAACACATGTGGCGAGTGACCGTTCCTGGTCCATTTCGATGTAAAAATGTCGCACACGTCTTCACCAGAAGGCCTCCTCCTACAATGTAAAAAAACTGACACAGGATCATTTTCAAGGGAGTTTAACCTTCTCGAGTCTTACTTAATTATCAATGCAAGTAGGCCCTCTTGTAGGCTTGTCATTTAAACAAAGTCAATTGATCTCATAGAGTAAAAAGATATTGTGTTTTGTTTCCACTGTCTAATATATTGATATTTAAGTCTCCACAGCAATTTAAGCAAATATATAATAAGATCAACCAGTGTGTCCAAAAAATAAACATTGGAACAGGTGTCCGGTGTGCAGTAAACCGAAACTATAATTGTATTTAACTTTGGAATGTCTATTGTAGTTACCTCAAAAAGTTTTCTGTGCAAGAAATGTTTTAAGTCCAGGAAATAAAAATTAAAGGGTAAATTTAACAAAAATAGCTACACTACCGTGCCCAAACATTGTTCTACAGAAAAAATGTTATATCCACTTGGTATAAAGAAATGAATTTCTGCTTCCGTTAACCAATGTTCATTTATAACGATTACGTCTGGATAAATATTTGTGTGTAAAATTAATGATTCAAGTTCATCTGTCTTAGTCCTTATTGACTGAATATTGATGTGAAAAATGTTAAGCAAAAAATTATTTAATCATGTCTGAATTGACACTGCATGCATTTTTCATTGTTTGAAGAACGAGAACTTGTACATACCAAAAGTCCTATTACTTTTACATGTTGTGTTTAGGCCTACGGCATTTTCCTAAAAAGAAACCTGAACGTCACAAGGTGATTCACTGTTTGTTTTCACCACAGAAGAGTCTTGAACTTCAGTAGGCCTATAACGGAATTGATTAAGAAAAAGCCAACTAGCCAGAAATCTGGGTTGAAAATTTTGTCCCACAGCACCTCTGGGACATCAGTTTTAAACAACCGGTAACCTGGATAACAATATATCAAATGGGTAATTTCAAATCCATTTACCTCTTCTTGCATATACTGTCTAAGAGAAGAACAATCAACATCAGAGGATCGCCTGGACACAATGAGAAATTTAGTTTTCTCAATTAGTTTCATAATGAACTAAGTAATAATAAAACAATATAATTTAAAATCTATATTTTTTTATTTTTGACAGTTTGACTCCCCATAAACAAGCACAACCACTTTAAAGGTACACTTATACAGCCAGGAACAACAAACAGCTGATGTCTCCCAACACTGACAAGTTTTTTGCTTCTGACTTGTGCAAGCATAGCTCTAAAGTGATCGTGCTCGATTATGCATCGATGGATTTCGTTGAAAGAAGTACCATAGGAATTGTTATATAAATTGAAAAATAATTAGTATTTTATAAATATTTTATAACTATACTGTTTTTTTTTTATATATATATATATATATATATATATATACTTGAAATATATATACTTGAAATATTTTCAACAAGTGCCATTATATTAATATCAAAGCAAATCACATTATTATTTTTAAATTTTTTCACTTATTACCTGTTAACTTTACTAGTTCTAAAGATATACAGTGTCCGCATTTCCCCTTTTCCTGGTCTCGTACAATCACCTTCATTGAACCAATTATTTTTGGTGATGATTTCGGCCCGTGTCATAGTTTGCTGGTAGGTTCATCTGAAGTAGATTTTCTCAATTTGTTGTTGGGAGGTGATGCATTTTATGATAACCTTGTAAAATGCACTAATGCCTATGCTGATTACAAACAAAATACAAGCAACAAACAAGATCCAAATTGGACACCAGTAATCAGGGATGAAATGAAAGCTTTTGTTGGTATAGAAATTTATATAGGAATGTAATTCCAGAGGTTAGGGATTATTTCCAAGGTAATATCATAAATGCCCTATTGTTGAACAAGCAATGACTTTGTGTCGTTATAAAAACATTCATGAGTATTTCCATGTAAGTGACCCCACATTAGAAACTGATGATGTTTTACATAAAGTTAGGCCAGTTTTGAATATTATTGATGGTTTTAAAAAAAATCTACAAACTTTACAGTTGGCTTTGATTGAATCAGTTTTACTTAATATTTTTTACATCAATATTCAGTAAGACTCGAGAAGGTTAAACTCCCTTGAAAATGATCCTGTGTCAGTTTTTTTATACTGTAGGAGGAGGCTTTCTGGTGAAGACGTGTGCGACATTTTTACATCGAAATGGACCAGGAATGGTCACTCGCCACATGTGTTTAAATGGTACTTAAAGGATTGAAAACCTGGTATTGGGTAACAGCTCAACTAGCCCCGAATCCACCACAGTTTCCAAAAACTGTAACCTCCCTGTCAAAATCTCGGTTGTAACAGGATCCTCGATCATAATAATGTCACTTGGAACAATGGTATCTGTCAAATTTGCAATCTCTATAAGTGCATTGGCAAACCTCTTCATCTAATCCAGGATCTTGGTAGTGAACCCCCACACAAAATGCTTCAGTGTATCAGAAAGTTTTTAAGCAGCCAGCGTCACCCTGATGTTGGTCTTTTCAATCACAAACAGGGTGGGGGTCTATCAAACACTAGCTGGTGGTTGGTACCTTCAAACTCAACTTCATAATAAGTGGGGACCAAGAGCAGAGTTTCAATGTTCTCACACCGAGCCAGGTGCCTATGAAAGTATTTACCAATATCAAAGTTTATGAGCTCCAACTGCTTCAGGGATTGTAACAGACAGATGGTATCTAGGATGGCACAAGTAGCGCAGTCTTCTTGTCCCTTCTCAAGGCGAAGCCGCTTGAGATTATGGAGTCGTGAAAAGCCTTTATTCAGTACATTAAGCATACACATATACAGTATACAGGGTGAGTCTGACCACCCGTGCAGTATTTACAGCTGTCTTAATAACTGACTTCCACACTTTTTTTATCTCTTTTTCTCCATAATTTGGCCTCTCAGAATCCGTTAAAATTATTTTCAATTTTTAAAAATGCCCCTAAAGGGCCCAATTTGGGGTTAGGGGTGCTTTTTGGGGAATTTTCAAATGTAAACATGGGTCGTGTGACATCAATTTAAAGGTCTAATTACACCGAACGTTTTGGCGCAAACAAAAATTAATTATCTTTAACCTTATGTAGAGGGTGTACCAAAACGTTTTGAAATAGGACTTTAAAATAAAGTACCGTGTTACCCTACCTACAGTACGGAACAGCTCCAGATTTGTATCCTAACTTGCTATTGACCTATTTTTCAATAAAATATGTGGTACAGGGATTTTTCACTGGATTTTCTAAATTTCTAAATATTCAAAATTTCAAAATACAAAAAATCCTAACACTCAAAATTCTTAAATAGCAACATATAATAAATTTTATATCAAATAAAAGGTCTTTTTAAAACAAACATTTTTCGTATTTAACTTTTTTCCCTATCTCTTACTGTTTTAAAATGGCAGCCGAAAAACTGAATTATGTATGTCTGTTTACAACATTTTTGCAAATATCCAATTTCTAATATATTTCATCATTTCAAAATTTAAAAAGAAACTTAAACCCTTTATCTCCATTTTTAATAAGGAATCAGTCTATAAGAACTTAAAAATTGGGTGGATAGCAACTAGCCTGGATCATTGCCTAAATCCAGGGTTTAGTTGTGACAACACTTCTTTTGATCTCACTAATCTAACTTTTTTGTCACATTGGATGAAAGAATGCCCCCTTAGAGAGAACAGCTGGGTAATTTCTACTGAATGAACCAGACTAAGCCATGTACAAAACTTCAACATTGCTCACTATGACCACAGTATTTCCTGAACATGGCCTTCCATGTGGAAGGACGTCAGCAAAATATGCTTAGTTTATTCTATGAGTTAGGTTTTCATAAGGATAAAGAAGATGTTTTCAAAAGAAAATGTATTCAAAATTGTATACATTTATTTTGTAAGTACAAATTCAAAAGCATGATACGTGCTGTGGCACTTCACATTTTATACAATTCTTAGTAGCTTATTTGTGACACAAGTGCAGTAGTTTTATCTTCCCAGTGTGTGGATCACTCTCTAAGTCAACCACAAAGTGGTCAGTTCTGTTGTACCTGTAAAGAAAAGTAGTATTTAATTCATTTATTCAAATGATTTACAGGAGATAACACCTTGCAAAACTAAAACTTACATGTTTCTGTCTCCAAGCATCCTCTGGATTACTTGTCTGAGGCATGTGATGGCGCCCTCACTTGTGTCATGACAATCGGCTAAAATCAAACCACAAATTAAAAATCTTAGTGTAAGTCACTTACTTTAAGTTGAGTATAGTTGAGCAATATGTTAGTTTCCAGGATACATTAATTCATCATACACACTGACTTATATCCCAATACTCGACTGCTATCCAACATAGCTGGGGATTATTCAGTGGGTAGGTTTCAAGTAATACATGCATTCATCAAACACACTGACTTACATTCCAATACTAGATTATTGCTATCCAAAACACCTGGAAATTCAGTAGGTAGGTTTCAAGGAATACATTAATTCATCAAACACACTGACTTACATCCCAATACTAGATTATTGCTATCCAAAACACCTGGAAATTCAATAGGTAGGTTTCAAGGAATACATTAATTCATCATACACACTGACTTACATTCCAATACTAGATTATAGCTATCCAAAACACCTGGAAATTCAGTAGGTAGGTTTCAAGGAATACATTAATTCATCAAACACACTGACTTACCTCCCAATACTAGATTATTGCTATCCAAAACACCTGGAAATTCAGTAGGTAGGTTTCAAGGAATACATTAATTCATCAAACACACTGACTTACATCCCAATACTCGACTCCTATCCAACATAGCTAGGGATTATTCAGTAGGTAGGTTTCAAGTAATACATGCATTCATCAAACACACTGACTTACATTCCAATACTAGATTATTGCTATCCAAAACACCTGGAAATTCAGTAGGTAGGTTTCAAGGAATACATTAATTCATCATACACACTGACTTACATCCCAATACTAGATTATTGCTATGCAAAACACCTGGGAATTCAGTGGGTAGGTTTCAAGGAATACATTCATTCATAAAACACACTGACTTACATCCCAATACTCGACTGCTATCCAACATAGCTGGGGATTATTCAGTGGGTAGGTTTCAAGGAATACATTAATTCATCAAACACACTGACTTACATCCCAATACTAGATTATTGCTATCCAAAACACCTGGAAATTCAATAGGTAGGTTTCAAGGAATACATTAATTCATCATACACACTGACTTACATTCCAATACTAGATTATTGCTATCCAAAACACCTGGAAATTCAGTAGGTAGGTTTCAAGGAATACATTAATTCATCAAACACACTGACTTACCTCCCAATACTAGATTATTGCTATCCAAAACACCTGGAAATTCAGTAGGTAGGTTTCAAGGAATACATTAATTCATCAAACACACTGACTTACATCCCAATACTCGACTGCTATCCAACATAGCTGGGGATTATTCAGTAGGTAGGTTTCAAGTAATACATGCATTCATCAAACACACTGACTTACATTCCAATACTAGATTATTGCTATCCAAAACACCTGGAAATTCAGTAGGTAGGTTTCAAGGAATACATTAATTCATCATACACACTGACTTACAACCCAATACTAGATTATTGCTATGCAAAACACCTGGGAATTCAGTGGGTAGGTTTCAAGGAATACATTCATTCATAAAACACACTGACTTACATCCCAATACTCGACTGCTATCCAACATAGCTGGGGATTATTCAGTGGGTAGGTTTCAAGTAATACATGCATTCATCAAACACACTGACTTACATTCCAATACTAGATTATTGCTATCCAAAACACCTGGAAATTCAGTAGGTAGGTTTCAAGGAATACATTAATTCATCATACACACTGACTTACATCCCAATACTAGATTATTGCTATGCAAAACACCTGGGAATTCAGTGGGTAGGTTTCAAGGAATACATTCATTCATAAAACACACTGACTTACATCCCAATACTCGACTGCTATCCAACACACCTGGAAATTCAGTGGATAGGTTTCAAGGAATACATTAATTCATCAAACACACTGACTTACTATCATAAGAGCTTACTATGCATTCTTTCATAGTAACTTAAACTATGGAATAACACTTTGGGGAGGCAGTAATGAATCATAAAGAGCTTTTATATGGCAAAAGAAAGCTGTAAGAGTTATAAAAAATGTAAGTGATAGGAATTCGTGCTTACCATTTTTTAAAGAACTTAAAATTATGACCTTACCATGTATGTATATTTATAACTATGTACTGAATGTTGAAGAAAATTTAAGTAATTATCAAAACCGTCAAGATGTACATAATTATAGTACAAGGCAGAGATATGCTTGACCAATTCTCTATAAGGCTACAGAAAACAAAAATGAGCCATATATACATGAAAATTAAATTATTTAATAAGTTACCTGAAAGTGCATGGGAAGTTAGTATTAATAGGTTTAAAATTATTCTAAGCAAATGGCTAAAAGAAAAGTGTTTTTACAGCATTGATGAGTACCTGGTCTGTGATATTAGTGACTTAAGATTTTAATTAATATTAAGTATTTATTATTCTATTTAGTATTTTGTTATTTGTGTTTATTTGTTGATTTTTAATTAATATTAAGTGTTTATTATTCTATTTATTACCTTGTTATTTGTGTGTATTTGTTGATCTTTTGTTTTAATCTTGTTATGTTGATGTTGTTGATTTATCTTTGTTAAATAATTGTTGTACTGTATAATCTGCTTGTTGACAGTTTTTTATGAGTCCATGTTATAAGATAGAGAGTTGTTGTAAGAGTATGAAAGATTTTTTAAGTTGTAATAATTGACAATAATTGTAAAAATTTGACCATGTCTATTGCACCGTTGTTGCCTAATGACAATAAAGATCTGAATCTGAATCTTACATCCCAATACTCGATTGCTATCCAACACACCTGAGAATTCAGTGGGTAGGTTTAAAGGAATACATTTATTCATCAAACACACTGACTTACATCCCAATACTCGACTGCTATCCAACACACCTGGAAATTCAGTGGGTAGGTTTCAAGGAATACATTTATTCATCAAACACACTGACTTACATCCAAATACTCGACTGCTATCCAACATAGCTGGGGATTATTCAGTGGGTAGGTTTCAAGTAATACATGCATTCATCAAACACACTGACTTACATTCCAATACTAGATTATTGCTATCCAAAACACCTGGAAATTCAGTAGGTAGGTTTCAAGGAATACATTAATTCATCATACACACTGACTTACATTCCAATACTAGATTATTGCTATCCAAAACACCTGGAAATTCAGTAGGTAGGTTTCAAGGAATACATTAATTCATCATACACACTGACTTACATCCCAATACTAGATTATTGCTATGCAAAACACCTGGGAATTCAGTGGGTAGGTTTCAAGGAATACATTCATTCATAAAACACACTGACTTACATCCCAATACTCGACTGCTATCCAACACACCTGGAAATTCAGTGGGTAGGTTTCAAGGAATACATTAATTCATCAAACACACTGACTTACTATCATAAGAGCTTACTATGCATTCTTTCATAGTAACTTAAACTATGGAATAACACTTTGGGGAGGCAGTAATGAATCACAAAGAGCTTTTATATGGCAAAAGAAAGCTGTAAGAGTTATAACAAATGTAAGCGATAGGAATTCGTGCTTACCATTTTTTAAAGAAGGGCCATTCCACACCAAGTCATCCAGGGGGCGGACACACACCTCCGTCACAGATTTTAATGAAATTTTGTACACATAATGTAGGCATTTAGATAGGATAAAATCCAAAATTTCAGTTGGTTCTGACAAATGGTTCCAGACATATGAAGTTTTAAATTTATTAGCTAATTCAGTTCCCGAGACCCATTTTGCCGCCAAGTGAGCGTACACGTATTCTCGTATTTCTATGTGGAATGGACAATTTTTAAGCTACAGGCTTCAAATTTTACTCATATGTTCAAAACTTAATGCAGAATCATATAATACTATTAAAATGAGATTTGTTATCTACTATCACCATAAAAAATAATTCCGAAACACAAATAATTGGATTTTTCTGAAATCGGAACATCAAGTTACAAAAAGTTTTGTAGCAAAAATCTCTCTCCACCTACCCCTATAAAAGTATATATCACTGGAAAGAGGATAAAATTATCTTTCAAATGGTATAATAATATGAGTGGGGTTTTGTGTATTACCATTTTTATTACACGTCAAAGTAAAAAAATAAAATTTACTCTATTAAAACACAAAATATAGCCAAATATTAAAAATACCTATGAAAAATTGTTTTGAAAGAGGCCATTTTACATAAAATTAAATATGTTTAAATCAAATGTTGTTGCAGAATAAGTCACAGTTAAGTTTTTTAAAAACAATTAAGTCACTTATAATGAGTACACAACTTATATTCAGTACTTACTTGATAATATTTCAACAGGTATGTACATTTTCATGTTAAAAAAAAATAAAAATCATTTATACTGAATTGATTATGTTGGTCCATCAAAACTACATTTTTCTCTCTCACACACACACACATTGCACTCTAAATTACAAACTGAAAATATTCCACGCTTTGTCTATTTCTTTCCGAGATACAGAATCAATTTTGTACGAACGTCCAAGAGAGGTTGTTTCAGGTGGATTAACAATGCATAACAGATGAGCTGCTGGAACAGGGCACTGATCTTCTTTTTGGGGCCAAAAAAAGTTTCACTAGGTCCATGAGGGTGCATAAATTTTACATCATAATCTCCTTCAACTTCATTGAAACACTGGATCATTCCAAGAATCAAGAATCAAGAATCTTTATTGTCATCCCACATAACAATGTATTGACAACGTCAGAATAGCACTAGTAGGCCTAAATAAATATATAAATATGACCAACATATAGGAGCACATAAATAAATTAAAAATTAAAATTTAAATTTAAAATTAAGTTAAAATTAAAATTAAAATAGCCTACAACAAAACAGTTTATAAATCACATGGCACATAAAAATCAACATAGCAAAATTTACATGAAAATGCAATCACTTATACTACAGGAATAAAATTCTTCTACAGAAATAAAAAGCTTTTTCTTTTAACCATTTAGTCATTGAATTCTTAAAATTTTTACATGAAATGTCTCTTACAACTAATGGTAACTTATTAAAGAGTTTTACCGCCTAAATAAAGATATGCACCGTGTGTTTTAGATAGTCCTAGCAAACCTCTGAATCAATAGAATGTTGGTTTCTAGTATAATGATTGTGGACTGAGCTTCTTAAATTAAATAATTCTAAGTTTTCTTTTACATATGATAAAATTTGTAAGATAAAAATTGAAGGAAGCGTAAGTATATCATATTCTATAAAATATGGTTTAACAGGTGTCACTATAGCTAATATTAAAAATTGTACGCACAGCCCTCTTTGGCACAAGAAAACCTCTTTAGCACCACTAGATCCACCCCAGAGAAGGGTGCCATACAGAAGTGAGAGTGAAAAAGAGCAAAATAAGCCTTTAAAACTAAATTACAACTAGTACAAAATTTAAGTTTCTTAAGTAAAAAGATAACTCTACATAGACGAGCACACAAGGCATCAGTATGTGCTCTCCATGTAAGTCTTGAGTCAAGATGGAGACCTAGTAACTTAACAGACTTATTTACAGAGTTGACACCTAGGTTAAATATTATTTCCTCTGACTTATCCTCATTAACTCTTAGACTATTTGCAGTAAACCAAAGGTAGGATCTCTCTTTCATATAGTCCATCATAACAAGATTAAAGCTCAGGAAGTTTACTAGAACACATCAAAGTAGTGTCGTCAGCATATAAGATACTCTTGTTTGGTAGAAATTTTGGGAGGTCATTAATGAAGACGACGAACAAAAAGGGGCCCAGGACAGAGCCCTGGGGAACCCCCCTAGTCACTCTCTTGAGATCAGAGTTCTGGCCACTTAGTTTGACAAACTGGTACCTATCAGACAAGTAAGAACTAAAAAGAGATAGTTCAACATCTCCGAGTCCATAATGGTTAAGCTTTTCAATGAGTTCTGAATGAGGGTACAATGTCAAAAGCTTTACTAAGGTCCAACAATAAAGTGCATATCTCTTCTTTGTTTTCAAAACCATTAATAATATAGGAGACCATGTTTTCTACAGCCTTAACAGTGAGAGGTTTTGTCTAAAACCAAATTGCTCCGATGAGAGTAAGCAATTCTGCTCAAAATAATGTTCAACCTGGAATTTAACAATGCTTTCGATTATCTTGGACACAACAGGCACCAAAGCAATTGGTCGGTAGTTTATTAACATTTAATTTATCGCCTTTTTTGTATATCGGCACAGTTACAGTCGTTTTTTAAACATCTAGGATAAACACCAACACTGAGCATCCAATTAATAAGAATTGTCAAGGGATACAAAATTTCCTTTGTAACTTTCTTTAAAAACAAAATTGGATAATCCAAAGACATCTTCAGACTTAGAGTTACTTAGCCTACATACAGTGTTATGAATATCAACAGGGTTAACATAACTCCACTTAAAAGGCAATACCTGAGGGACTCTTGATGGTTGATTTTAATATCTCTATGGCACTAGCTGTATTTACATTATCATTACTACTATTTACATTAATACATATATTGACAAAATGGTTATTGAAGTCATCGGCAGAAAAGGGAAGTTTAGACTGACAATTGTTTTTTAAACTACGCCCAGTTTCAGCATTGATGACATTCCAAGCCGCTTTGCATGGGTTTACGAGATTCTAGTATGTATTTATCATTGGCATTCCTTTTTGCAATATCAATCTGTTTCTTTATAAAACTTCTTGATTCTCCTATGATTTTGTAACAGGCTAGGATCATTTTTTTGCTTTTTGATGGCTTAAATCTAGCAATAGCCTAAGTTTTCCTAAGAAAGGGGTATACCAGTTTTTGGCACGCCTAGGCCTAGAAATAGTTTTAGTAACTAGAGGGCAACATTCATCAAGGCTTAATGACAGAGACTGTAGAAAAGAATAACAGGCACTCTCAAGATCATTAGCTACTGAGAAAATATATGGCCAGTTAATATTACTTAACCTATACTTCAATCTATTAATATTTACATCATTTAAAAGTCTATAGTTGTAGGTTATTTTTTCACCCGCATTACGGGGTTGTGAGCTTTGTAACTGGAAGTTCGAAATTCAACAGCAGGCCAAGGTGATCGGAGAGGTGAGGTTGGACAGTTTTACAAGTATAAGTAGCTGGATGGAGATTGGAAATGAAATTATCCAAGCACGCTTCCGCACGAGTGGGTTTGAAAATTCAAACAAAAGCAATCATAAGACTTAAGCATATTGATGAACTTTATAGTTTGTGAACTATTTACTCTAGGATCAATGTTTATGTCACCTGCGATAACGATCTTCAACTTACAGAATTTAGGGTTACTAGTTATAAAGTCCAAAAGTTCAGATAATCTATCATTAAAAATGTCAATTGCGGAATCTGGGGTACGATATACAGTTAAAATGATCAGACCGACAGCATTGGATACAATCATGGCTGCTTCAAATATTTTGCACTCACAGTAAATGTCAATATTTACCACCTCAAATGGATATTGAAAAGAGTATCTTACAAAAATTGCAGAATCCCCCGTAGGAGAAGGTCTACAATAGCTAGCAGCTAGAAAATATCCATCAGGTACATATAATCCTATTTTCACCCTGGGTACACCAATGTTCATTGACACACACAGTATATCACATAAAATAGTACGATTGAAAATGTCCAATAGGTTTAATTTGTTTTTTATTGATTGAAGATTAATAAGTACAAGTTTGACTTCAAAAGATACATTGCCACTAACCTCAACTTGAGACTCATCCTTAGTGGGAGTGTGTAGAACCATAAACTATGTGACTTGTGAATTCACCTGAATGTTTTCCAAAAAAGAAGCTTCATGGGTTCCTTTCTCTCCCAGAACTTTTGCGTTTATATACAAACCGACTTACATAAGTTCCTTCAGGCCAGAAGTCTTCATCATACACAGTATCCCACTGGGACAATGGGACACCCACTTTAAATGAACTGTATCCTGGATACCTACTTTTTTAAATTTCGTCACCTCACAGTTATTATTACCTTTCACACGAGCAATTACATATTGCTTAATGTTCTCACTTTCTACACCTTCAGCAAATCTCGAAACAAAGATATGCTTATGTTTTTCTACAATTTTTCAGTTATCATCATTAACAGGAGCACGGCCCGTTAAGAACTTAGACCTTTTGTAGTTATTCATAACCTTCCTAGTTTGATTGCTGTTACGTTTTCTAACTTCAATAAATCCCACTATTGGAGTCCTCAGGTTCCTCTTCCAATTCCAAAACCACCTGTTCCCTATTCAACGACGCAACAACAGAAGGAACATCTGTTGTAGACTTGGTACGCAATGTGGATGGTATAGCTTTGTTTTTCATGAAGCCTAGCTGTCTTCCTCCTTGTCAGACGCCTTTGCTTTCTCGATTTTTTTTCGTTTCAGACAGGTTTCCTTTCATGTCTGCCAAAGTTTTGGTTGGCAGCACTGAAATTTCTTTGCTTTGGCTTTGAGATTGAGAAAAAAGAGAAGTTTCGACCGCTGGAGTCAAAATATGTTTTGTCATTGACATTTCTAACTGCATCAAAGATATTATTTATTTTTATTATTCAAATCTTTTGTAACTAAAGAAGAGTCAATTTTCGTCATAGCGGATTTTAATACACTAGCATAAGAAATACTGCTGGTACCCAGTGAAAATGTCACCAATAGCATCTGAGTGATTATTCACCATTGAAGTTAGTTTAGCGTTTTTCATTTTGCAGAATATTTAATTGTTTTCTAAGTTTCAAGCTGATTATTTGTTAGATCAGAAATTTGATCAGTCAATATTTTAATAAAATCAAAACATTTACATGTATTGTCCTCAATTCCCTCACTTTCAACAGCAATAACAACTGCAGGTGATGTACTCACGTCATGTTCAAGCAGACCAGTTTGCTCCATACAGCTATCGCACTTAAAATTAGATTTTTCACCTTTAGAAAATGCATATTCACTTTTAGATTTTCCTGCACAATTAAAGTGAAACCATTTCTTGCAGTTTCCTTCACACATAATGCCACCAGATCCATTAGTGACTCTTTTAGGACAAGCACCACATTTAAGATTCTTGTTAGTAGGCGCCATTTTTTTTTTTTTTTTTTTTTTTTTTTTTTTTTTTTTTTTTTTTTTTTTTTTTTTTTTTTTCCTATCCCACCAATTATTTTCATAGACACATGCTACAAAAGAATGAATATTAGGCTCTAGAGTTGGCAAAGTGGTTCTTGAATATGTTTTGTTTTTAAACAGACATCAGTGTCCTGAGCTTAAACTGTTCTGTATTATGTATAGTACGCCCAGTTAGTTATTATTAAGATATTTCTTTTTGTTTTTAGTGCTAGTTACTTGTTTTGACACTACCAAAACTATGAGTAGGTGTCATATCTTGTTATCGGGCAATGAATAACCCAAGTGTTTTTTTGCCGTGTCTGAGCTTAGTCGCTTCGCTGTAATTACTTCACTAGTTGCCTGGCTGAAAGAAGTGAAAACTTCTTGTTCCCTTAATAGTTTCACAACATTCAAAACGGGTTTCAAGAGACTTTCTTTTTGTTTTCAATATCGTTCTCTTTCAAAAAGAAAAAACTAATTTTCGAGAACTGATTTGCACAAAATGAGTACATTTCTTCAGCATTTATGATTTTGGTCTGAATCTCTGGCACTTTGTAAGTTTTTCTTTGTTACAGTCCTCTTAACTGTTTCCTCCGATCCCATCACAAACAGTTTTTTCCGTGACTTGTTGCATGGAATGACCAACTTGCTTCTAGCCCCAAAATCTTCTTTATGGTAACACAAATTTACCATTGACTTGTAATTTTTATATTGGGCACTGCAACCATCTGTTAGGTATTCAATTTTGGTTACGTTAGGAAAGTTGGACTTAATGTACTCAACGGTTTTTTCTTGAACGAATAGACGAATGGTACATTATGTTTCAAATCATCGAAATAAAACACAAAGAGGATTCTTTTGTTGTTTCCCCCTCGCTTCTTGAGTAAACAATAACAGGATGAATTGAACAACTTAAATGACTCCAATGATAGGATTGCACTTCATTTTTTAGGACAAAATTGTAATTTTCAGCGAAGTCCATTAGGACTAAGGCTACATCATATTGTAAATTCTCCTTCCTTTCCCTCATACAGGTGTTTTGTGATTTAGTTATGAAAGAATGTGGAATGAGTGATTCAATTTTATCAATTACAAAGCCAATAAACTCTTGGCGTGGAAGAAGAGCATTGTCTGCAGCTTCATGTGACCATCACTTATCCACTGTGAGAATTTTGATTTCTTCCTCATCGTCAAAATCTTCTAAAATATCCTCCAAGTATTGTCTTAATGGCTTTTGTTTTTGGACATTCATCACAACGTTTCAGCATACAATTTCTGGACTGTCTGTTGCAGACTAATTTTTCCATCATAATATGTATGGCTTCTTTATCATCGCTGATTTATGGCATTAGCCAAAAGCTCGACATTTTGATGGTATAGGCATACACAAACGCAATGCGTGCCTGGAGAACCAGCCAGTACACACCATTTTTGGCCTCAGAGAGCAAAATTTTGAAAATCCTATTTTTAAATTTGGATGTTTTTCTTTGAATGCAATAAACAGTTCTTCTAAATTACATAAAAATAGTCTTTTTGCATGTAGGTATTTTTTTGTACACTAACTCTGTCTTTCGCTCCTGGAAACATATAAGAAAATTCATCATCTTCATAGAACTGTTTTACTGCTTCAATTGTCTCTTCAGGTAGTTTTTCTACCTTCTTTTGTTCTGGCATCGCCAAAAATGCCTTTTTCATTACAAACAGCCCTAGCTTTTCGTACTAAGTATTCTGAAACATTCAGTTTTTTCAGCTACTTTTCTGCGGGACCATGACTTAGGAGCAATTGTTAGTAATTGTATTTTTTTCCCTTCTGGGTTATATTGGTCCTCAGCTTTTGGCTTAATAGCATCCATTAAATAATCAAGATCTTCAGATTTTTTCTTTTCCTCATCATGAAATTTTTCTTCGCCATCACTCGAAGACTCATTTAAAGAATCATCATTTACTTGTAGGACACAAAAGATAGTTTCTTCTTGACTTGTAATTTTGCCTGCTTTAACTTTTTCCTGGCATATTTTTTTTTTTGAATGAGTAGATAAGGACTGAGTTTCAGAGGTGTCACATCTAAACCTAACAGAGACTCATTTAGAACTTCTTTTTCCACTACTCTTTTGGCAGTTGTAAGATCTTTGCCAATATCTTCATCACTCTCATGAAATGCAGTTTCATCATTATTTAAACCTTTGTTTTCTACATTCAATAACTTTCTACAATTACTGCACAAAAGCTTTCCTGGGACTCAAAATTATGTCTTTATTTTCTCTAACATCTTTCGCCTTTTCTAAGGTAATTACTCTTAAATCTTTTTTCTTTGTCAAAGGTACAGCATGTTTTTGAAAAGGGTCACAACATGATTTTTGGCTTTTTTCAAAATATTTTCAAAAAATAACAAAAAATGATGAGAAACAAATTGTGTCATTTTCACGATACTGATTATTTGTCCGCCAACTCAATGTTTCTACTTCTTCACTTGAAAGCTTTTGAAAAATTAAATGTACACTTTTATCTTTTTGTCAGAGTAAAGTTTTCACAAGAAGAGTCTGAAAGTTTACCTACTGTACAAATTAAATTTGGTCTCACTTGACTTGGTCCAGCAATTTCTTCCATGATAAAAATAAACACTTCACAATTAATTACATATTTATAATAAATAAATTAATTCATTCATTTAAAATAGACAATTCACAAAATATGTAGTACACAGCACCAATGTTAACTGAACCACAATCCTCACATACTGACAATAGCTTGCAGTGTGACTTACTGAGTCATGTTGAGACTTGTGTGTTTTCATGTCTCCACAAGAGTAAGTTTCTTTCATGTTGAGACTTGAATGAATGTTCATGTCTCCACAAGAGTAATTTCAAACACTGTTTGAACTGGTCTAGATGTCCACCCATTGTGGTTTGTGTTTATAAAATATTAGTAATTAGCATATAATGTAATATTGATGTTTGACCTTTAATAGTTAATAAGTGTTGTTTTTTTTTTTATTCAGAATGTTAAACTTTTAAATGTTGTATAAAATATTATTTTAATGCTTGTAAAGTTATAATTAGCCATGTTTTAGGTAAAAGTATTGTAGGCCAATTTAGTTAAGGCCAATAATTATTTGTGTAAAAATAATACTTTAATTCATTGACTTACTAAATTTTTTAAAGAAACTTAATTTTTCTTTTTTATTTATACACACTTAAAAACTTAGAACACAATATTTTATTTCACCTTCATATATTTTTCAGATATTTTTCAAACAAATATAATACATTTTTACAACCTTAGAATTTATTTTTTCTTCATCACATAAATATTTTGTATACAATCACATTTTAGTGTCTTAAAATTTAATTTTTTGACTTTTGATATATGATAAAATGTTAATACTCAAAACCCCACTCGTATTATTATACCATTTGAAAGATGATTCTATCCTCTTTCCAGTGATATATACTTTTTATAAGGGTAGGTGGAGAGAGATTTTTGCTACACACACTTTTTGTAACTTAATGTTCCGATTTCAGAAAAATCAAATTATTATTTGTGTTTATGAATTATTTTTATGGTGATAGAAGATAATAAAATCCCATTTTAATAGTATATAATGATTCTGCATTAAGTTTTGAACATATGAGTAAAATTTGAAGCCTCTAGCTTCATAATTGTCCATTCTACATGGAAAGACGAGAATACGTGTACGCTCACTTGGCGGCAAAATGGGCCTTGGAAACTAAATTAAGCATAAAACTTCAAATGGCCGTATCTCTGAAACCCTTTGTTAGAATAAGCTACAATTTTGGATTTTCTTATTATTTATATGTATAATTATCTATGTAAACTTTTATTGAAATCAGAGAACCTTGGTGTCAATTCTACTTTTGGCTGGATGATTTGGCGTGGAATGGCCCCAGAACTTAAAATTATGACCTTACCATGTATGTATATTTATAACTGTGTACTGAATGTTGAAGAAAATTTAAGTAATTATCAAAACCGTCAAGATGTACATAATTATAGTACAAGGCAGAGATATGCTTGACCAATTCTCTATAAGGCTACAGAAAACAAAAATGAGCCATATATACATGAAAATTAAATTATTTAATAAGTTACCTGAAAGTGCATGGGAAGTTAGTATTAATAAGTTTAAAATTATTCTAAGCAAATGGCTAAAAGAAAAGTGTTTTTACAGCATTGATGAGTACCTGGTCTGTGATATTAGTGACTTAAGATTTTAATTAATATTAAGTATTTATTATTCTATTTAGTATTTTGTTATTTGTGTTTATTTGTTGATTTTTAATTAATATTAAGTGTTTATTATTCTATTTATTACCTTGTTATTTGTGTGTATTTGTTGATCTTTTGTTTTAATCTTGTTATGTTGATGTTGTTGATTTATCTTTGTTAAATAATTGTTGTACTGTATAATCTGCTTGTTGGCAGTTTTTTATGAGTCCATGTTATAAGACAGAGAGTTGTTGTAAGAGTATGAAAGATTTTTTAAGTTGTAATAATTGACAATAATTGTAAAAATTTGACCATGTATATTGCACCGTTGTTGCCTAATGACAATAAAGATCTGAATCTGAATCTGGATCTTACATCCCAATACTCAATTGCTATCCAACACACCTGAGAATTCAGTGGGTAGGTTTAAAGGAATACATTTATTCATCAAACACACTGACTTACATCCCAATACTCGACTGCTATCCAACACACCTGGAAATTCAGTGGGTAGGTTTCAAGGAATACATTTATTCATCAAACACACTGACTTACATCCAAATACTCGACTGCTATCCAACATAGCTGGGGATTATTCAGTGGGTAGGTTTCAAGTAATACATGCATTCATCAAACACACTGACTTACATTCCAATACTAGATTATTGCTATCCAAAACACCTGGAAATTCAGTAGGTAGGTTTCAAGGAATACATTAATTCATCATACACACTGACTTACATCCCAATACTAGATTATTGCTATGCAAAACACCTGGGAATTCAGTGGATAGGTTTCAAGGAATACATTCATTCATAAAACACACTGACTTACATCCCAATACTCGACTGCTATCCAACACACCTGGAAATTCAGTGGGTAGGTTTCAAGGAATACATTAATTCATCAAACACACTGACTTACTATCATAAGAGCTTACTATGCATTCTTTCATAGTAACTTAAACTATGGAATAACACTTTGGGGAGGCAGTAATGAATCACAAAGAGCTTTTATATGGCAAAAGAAAGCTGTAAGAGTTATAACAAATGTAAGCGATAGGAATTCGTGCTTACCATTTTTTAAAGAACTTAAAATTATGACCTTACCATGTATGTATATTTATAACTGTGTACTGAATGTTGAAGAAAATTTAAGTAATTATCAAAAACCGTCAAGATGTACATAATTATAGTACAAGGCAGAGATATGCTTGACCAATTCTCTATAAGGCTACAGAAAACAAAAATGAGCCATATATACATGAAAATTAAATTATTTAATAAGTTACCTGAAAGTGCATGGGAAGTTAGTATTAATAAGTTTAAAATTATTCTAAGCAAATGGCTAAAAGAAAAGTGTTTTTACAGCATTGATGAGTACCTGGTCTGTGATATAAGTGACTTAAGATTTTAATTAATATTAAGTATTTATTATTCTATTTAGTATTTTGTTATTTGTGTTTATTTGTTGATTTTTAATTAATATTAAGTGTTTATTATTCTATTTATTACCTTGTTATTTGTGTGTATTTGTTGATCTTTTGTTTTAATCTTGTTATGTTGATGTTGTTGATTTATCTTTGTTAAATAATTGTTGTACTGTATAATCTGCTTGTTGGCAGTTTTTTATGAGTCCATGTTATAAGATAGAGAGTTGTTGTAAGAGTATGAAAGATTTTTTAAGTTGTAATAATTGACAATAATTGTAAAAATTTGACCATGTATATTGCACCGTTGTTGCCTAATGACAATAAAGATCTGAATCTGAATCTGAATCTTACATCCCAATACTCGATTGCTATCCAACACACCTGAGAATTCAGTGGGTAGGTTTAAAGGAATACATTTATTCATCAAACACACTGACTTACATCCCAATACTCGACTGCTATCCAACACACCTGGAAATTCAGTGGGTAGGTTTCAAGGAATACATTTATTCATCAAACACACTGACTTACATCCCATTACTCGACTGCTATCCAACATAGCTGGGGATTATTCAGTGGGTAGGTTTCAAGTAATACATGCATTCATCAAACACACTGACTTACATTCCAATACTAGATTATTGCTATCCAAAACACCTGGAAATTCAGTAGGTAGGTTTCAAGGAATACATTAATTCATCATACACACTGACTTACATCCCAATACTAGATTATTGCTATCCAAAACACCTGGGAATTCAGTGGGTAGGTTTCAAGGAATACATTCATTCATCAAACACACTGACTTACATTCCCAATACTCGACTGCTATCCAAACACACCTGGAAATTCAGTAGGTAGGTTTCAAGGAATACATTAATTCATCAAACACACTGACTTACTATCATAAGAGCTTACTATGCATTCTTTCATAGTAACTTAAACTATGGAATAACACTTTAGGGAGGCAGTAATGAATCACAAAGAGCTTTTATATGGCAAAAGAAAGCTGTAAGAGTTATAACGAATGTAAGTGATAGGAATTCGTGCTTACCATTTTTTAAAGAACTTAAAATTATGACCTTACCATGTATGTATATTTATAACTATGTACTGAATGTTGAAGAAAATTTAAGTAATTATCAAAACCGTCAAGATGTACATAATTATAGTACAAGGCAGAGATATGCTTGACCAATTCTCTATAAGGCTACAGAAAACAAAAATGAGCCATATATACATGAAAATTAAATTATTTAATAAGTTACCTGAAAGTGCATGGGAAGTTAGTATTAATAAGTTTAAAATTATTCTAAGCAAATGGCTAAAAGAAAAGTGTTTTTACAGCATTGATGAGTACCTGGTCTGTGATATTAGTGACTTAAGATTTTAATTAATATTAAGTATTTATTATTCTATTTAGTATTTTGTTATTTGTGTTTATTTGTTGATTTTTAATTAATATTAAGTGTTTATTATTCTATTTATTACCTTGTTATTTGTGTGTATTTGTTGATCTTTTGTTTTAATCTTGTTATGTTGATGTTGTTGATTTATCTTTGTTAAATAATTGTTGTACTGTATAATCTGCTTGTTGGCAGTTTTTTATGAGTCCATGTTATAAGATAGAGAGTTGTTGTAAGAGTATGAAAGATTTTTTAAGTTGTAATAATTGACAATAATTGTAAAAATTTGACCATGTATATTGCACCGTTGTTGCCTAATGACAATAAAGATCTGAATCTGAATCTGAATCTTACATCCCAATACTCGATTGCTATCCAACACACCTGAGAATTCAGTGGGTAGGTTTAAAGGAATACATTTATTCATCAAACACACTGACTTACATCCCAATACTCGACTGCTATCCAACACACCTGGAAATTCAGTGGGTAGGTTTCAAGGAATACTACATTCATTCATCAAACACCGACTTACATCCCAATACTCAACTGCTATTGAACACACCTGGGAATTCAGTGGGTAGGTTTTAAGGAATACATTCATTCATCAAACACACTGACTTACATCCCAATACTCGACTGCTTTCCAACACACCTGGGGATTCAGTGGGTAGGTTTCAAGAAATAGGTAGGTCCTCACTTGTGTCATGACAATCGGCTGAAATCAAACCACAAATTAAAAATCTTAGTGTAAGTCACTAACTTTAAGTTGAGTATATGTTTTGAGTAATATGCTTAGTTTCCGAGATACATTCATTCATCAAACATACCGACTTACATCCCAATACTCGACTGCTATCCACCACACTATCTAAAATCTATCTAAAAGTGGTGGTGGATGTTCTATTTATATTAAGCCAGAGATTGAATTTAAAACTATCAATTTAAGACCTTTTTGTGTAACGGGCCTTTTTGAGGTAGCAGGTATAAGAGAATACCTGCAATAGAGCCTAAACTTAAGTTAATAACTGTTACTCTATATTGTATGCCAGACTCTAATGTACCACAGTTTTTAAATACTCTTGATTTATTTTTATTATTTTTACATGACAAATACAATAATTTACAGTATATAATTTCTTCAGACTTCAATATTAATGTACGACAAAATAAACCAGAAGTGGAATGGTTTTTAAATATTTTAAGATCACATAATATATATTTGTTGTAACAATGAGCCAACTAGGGGCGAGGCTTGCCTAGACAACATTGTAACTTCAATCAGTAGAAATAAAACTAGTTGTAATGTTATAGAACCACATTTATCTGATCATTCTGGTGTATTTTCTCTCAATTTTTCGACGTGTATGTATGTAAAAATAAGCCTAAATTTTAAAAAATGTATTAGAGATATGAGTGATAGAGCAATTTGTAATTTTAAATATGACTTACTTCAAACAAACTGGGGTATTTTAAACTGTTTTAACCCCTTGAGTAGTACGGGAAACTGCTTCAAAATAGTAATGATGTTCCAGAACGTAAAATGAAAAACAAGCAAAAGGAGTAGTGATTTCCAGAACGTCATTTATTGTTTGTTACGAAATTGATTTTTTTTCTTATATTTTTGTTTTATTTGCATCCATTTAGAACCATATAGTTATTTAAAACTAATTTTAAACCAAACCATAGTTGGTAGTGTAATTTTTGAGGCAGAATAATCAGCAAATAAGACATTATTATCAACCATCTTATTTCTCGAGCGGACAGGCCGCACACGCCATCTATTAGAAACAACAGGAACTTAATTGAATTTCCCTCTAGAGTGTGTTGTTGAGCATTGCTAGCTAAATATGTTAAGTGGTTTAACGTTTCGTTTACATCGTTTGCTGCTTATATGCTCGAAAGTAATTATACCTAGTGTATTAGTACTGATAAGATGGATTTGGATCCGGACATTATACTTCGAAGTGAAGAGATCAGACATCTTATCTATGACGTGAGTGAGGGTGATCAAATTACTGAAAACGATGGCAGTGTTCTTTATTCGGACGACGACATCTTTGACAAACAAAGTGACTGTGGAGAAAACACATTTTTCAATATAGACTATGTCTTTGCGGATCAAAGTGATGTCGAAGACGACTCCTTTGTCAATGCAGGTACATCTACTAGCGATATTAGACACCAAGGACACTCTTCACAGTCTATGATGAAGACTAATGACAGTATCGATTTTTCTAATAATTCATCCCTGCCAGATAATGCGCCTGAACTATGTCACAATTGCTCTTGGAACCATGGGAATATTTTTAATCCCAAGAATGCTTCATTTGACAATTCTAAATCGGGCCTTACATTGAATGATGTGTCAAATTTTGAAGGAAAGAAGATTGAATTCTTTTACAATCTTTTTGATGAAGATTTAATTTCTCACATAGTACAAGAGACAAATAAGTATGCTCGTGATGAAATAAAAAATTAAAACATCAAAAAATCTTCTAAAGTAAAACGCTGGAGTGACACTAATATAGACGAGATGTATTGTTTTTTGGGAGTTATGCAATGCTCAAGCGTCATTGCAGAAAAAATACAATGAAACAGTACTGGAGCACGGATCCTTTATTGTAAACTCCAATTTTCTCCACTCTGTTCAGTCAAGATAGGTTCCTACTAATTCTTAGAATGCTTCATTTGGATGATAATTCTCTTTAAGAAGGAGGTGATAAGCTCTACAAAATAAGAACTGTTATTGAAACCATCAGAAGAAAGTTTTCTTCAAACTTCAGTCCAGAAAAAAGTCTTGTGATTGATGAAAGTCTGATTCTTTGGAAAGTCAAGCAGTACATACCTTGCAAGCGCTAACGCTTTGGTATAAAAATTTTTGTTCTCTGTGACAGCAATTCAGGTATTGTTCTTGACTTTCTTGTATACACAGGAAAAGGCACAAACTACATGTTGAGTGAAGAAGAATTGGGGTCTCAGCCAAAGTAGTAGAAACCCTAATCCACCCCTATTTAGAGCGGAATCATGTACTCTATCTCTATAACTTTTATACAAGTCCGACCTTATTGGGATGGCTCTTAGATAACAAAACTGGAGCTTTTGGTACGGTAAGAGCAAACTGGAAGGACATGCCATGTCTGCCAAAAAAAATTAAAGAAGGAGAGTGCATAGTTCGAAGCAGAGAAGACATGATTGCTGTGCGATGGTGTGACAGCCGACAAGTAACCATGCTTTCTTCAGTACACCAACATACTATGGTTCCTGTAACCAAACGAGGGAAAACCAAAGAGAAGCCCAAAT
This sequence comes from Homalodisca vitripennis, assembly GCF_021130785.1. NCBI lineage: Eukaryota > Metazoa > Arthropoda > Insecta > Hemiptera > Cicadellidae > Homalodisca > Homalodisca vitripennis. The sequence continues at coordinate 177,558,614 of NC_060209.1, forward strand.
CAGTCATCGAATACTGCAAGGATATGGGTGCCGTAGATAGAACGGACATGGTTATATCATTCAATGATACAACGAGGAAGACAACCAAGTGGTACAGGAAACTTTTTCCACTTGTTAGATCTAACACTACTAAGTGCCTTCCGGATGCATGGTATATTCAACAACAAAAAGATTGCATTCTCTGAATTCAGGACATCTCTGATAAGACAGTTGTTTGAGGCGCACTACCAACCCAGACAGGGGAGCACTGTGCCATGCCCAGTAGCAGCGCCAAGTGGAGACAAACATCCACTCCGCCTGATAGTGCGCCATTTTGCCCTCCCTATTCCAGAAGGTCAAGCAAGGAAAGCTCAAAAGCGGTGTTATGTATGCTACAACACAACCACCCGTGAAAAGAAGAAGAAGGATACCACATTTCACTACCCAGACTGCAATGTAGCATTGTGTATTTACCCTTGTTTTGAGGAATTTCACAAAAAAATTTGTAAATCACAAAAAAAATGTAAACATTCCAACTTTAGTACATTTTTATTTGTAATCAATTAAAAAAAAGTACGTTTAATATGTTTTTTTTACTCCTGGGTTGTATTTTCATGTTTCAGCTGGTACTCCTGTGGAACAGAACCTAGTGGCGTTCCAAGACGTAATTACTCATCAAAGGGTTAATGATGTAGAACAAGCCTTTGATTACTTTATAGAGTTCTTGACGATTTCTTTTGAGAAAAATTGTAAAGTTAAAGAAGTTAAGGTTAAGGATAAGCAAAAGAAGGTAAAATTAAAATGGCTCACACCTGAGCTGAAACAAATCAATCAGTACAAATTAGCCCTCTACGATAGATATAAAATTAGCAAAGGTACAGCCCAGGAACCAGACTACAAAAAAGATTACATCAAAGCAAAAAGGTTGTATAAAGTAGGAATAGATCAAGCCAAACGGTTAGAGAATGAATTTTACATAGCAAACTCTAGTATTAAGTGTAAAGCTGCTTGGGAGATACCTTTGTAAAAAACTATCTAGAGTACTTTATCTTCTAAGAAAGTTAAGAAATTATGTATCTATTGAAACATTGTTATTAGTTTATAATGCCCTTTTTCAATCACAATTAAGATATGGTGTAACTTTATGGGGAAACAGTACTAGTGCACAAAGAGCATTCATATGGCAAAAAAAGCGGTTAGGTCAATAAAAAATGTATCAGACGGAAAAACTTGTGTTCCTCTATTTAGAGTATGAAATTATGACACTGCCAAATCTTTATACTTACTGTTGTTTAGTAAGTGTAAAAGAAGTCCTCCGCAGCTTTACAATTAGGGAACAAGTACATGGGTATGATACGAGGAAGTATTTTTTAGATCTTCCTCAAGTAAGATTAGAAAAAACTAGAGGTAGCCATATTTTTATGAAAATTAAACTGTTTAACAAATTACCACAAAATGGATGGTTTGTACCTTTAAGCAATTTTAAGAGAGAATTAGAGAACTGGTTCAAGAATAATGTTTATTACTCAGTCTCAGATTTCTTAAGCAGCGATATTACATGTTTATGCTTTTAAAATTGATTTTCGCTGTGTGTCCCATTGATTTGTTACATTATAAACCATAATAATTGTTTATTTGTTTTGTTTGTATTTGTTTTATTTATTCGTGATATAGTATGTGTTTTATTTATTAATTTATCTGTATGTACATAAATGAATAAGCTGACTTTGTCTATCGCTGTACTTAAGCTTAATGACAATAAAATATTTCTGATTTCTGACACCTGGGAATTCATTGGGGTAAGTTCCCATGAATACATTAATTCATTAAACACATTGACTTACAACTAACACTTTTTATTTTGAAAAACAGGGTTATGCATGATATTTTTGTTAGGTAAAGCCTGTAGAGTAAAATGTAGAGTAAAAAAACTGTATAAAACAATGGTGTTTTTACATTTTTACTTTATAATTTAATACTTAAAATAATTATTTTGTTGCTGTTTTTAAACCGAATTCCCAAGTTGAATGTATATTTTAAAGCTGTTGGTGCATCAAATCATATTTTTTTATTGAACATGTGTATCTTAACTCATTTTGTTTTGTTTTGTAATATTGTTTCTACTTCAATAAACTGTAAAAAATATAATTTAAACAAAACGCTATTGTTAGGGGATATCTAGGCCTAGATTAGGTGGAGGAGACAATAGACAATAGACAATAGACAATAGACAATAGACAAATCTGTTTTTTCATCACTAGATGTTAAATTGTCATCTAGTGAATCACTAGTGTCATTAATTTGTAATACACTTGTAAGCCATCAGAAAAATAAATGTACTAATAGTAAATAAATAGTACTAAATGAATAATTTAGTACTATTTATTTATTTAATGTATTTATTTATACATTGTTTCGATGTTATAACCTAGTACCTCAATCCAAAGTAATAAAAGTTATGTATTTTCATGTGAAAATGGGGTCTAAAACTGATTACATTATTTAATTGCATTTTACACTCCTATTTAAAATAGATTAAAAACTAAAACAAACTTGTATTAAGACGAAATCAACAATAAAAGCTCTAAGAACCTGATTCACAGTAGCTTGACTAGTTTGTTTCCATCGGCAGAAATTTCACTGGAACTCTTGTTGCACATCAACAAACCAGTGACATTGAGTAGAAAATTCCGCAATTTAATGAGAAAATGTCCAATCCCTCTTCAGGCTCTGGCCGCTGCGAAGGTTGAGTCTATCCCTTACAGGCCTGTGTGCTCGAACACAACAGGGTTACAGCCACATCAGTCGTGCAGTTTTGTGTAATAACCTTTAATCAGAATATGAACACAATTAGCTCATGTTGTATAGTATGCTTAGTAGTCTATGTAATTATGTAATACTACAAGGCGTATACGGAAAGTAAGTACCATTCTGAAAAATAAACCAGTCAAACAAATCTTTCAAACTAATATTATTTTTTAACAAAAAGTATATTTTATATTATTTTTTCAACATAGTTTTCTGCCAATGGTCAAACACTTGTCCTAAGAGTGACCAGCATTTCTATAGGAACCTGCTTTATACAAACTTCCCACAAATTAAGATAGCTATGGCTCCACAGTATTATTCCCATTATCAGATCCACAGCACTTGCTGTTTAGCTCATGCTTCATGTGCAGGATGTTAGTCAAGCGATGCCGAGTACTGTACGGTTTGTGATCAAACTACTCTCAACGAAACGTTCTTCTCATTTTTGTTTTGGATTGCACGCATAGTTTTCTCAAGTCTCACAATATTGTGCCACATGCAGTAACCAAAACCCTTTATCTACCCCAGAACTCAGTGTACATGAAGTCATAAAGTCATTTATTCATCATTCAACAATTTACAAAATTGTAATAGATTTTGTCAGAACAGTACATACAGTTATCACTTAGGCCTATTTCACCTATGTTAAAATTACATGAAAGGTACTCATTTAAATTATAAAATGGGTTTTTGAGTAACAAGCGTCTTAAATTGGTAACAAATTTTGCAAATGCCATTCCCCTTAATGACACAGGTAACTTATTAAAAAGTGTAATGCCAAGTGAAGAGTGATAGCTCGCAGTTTTGGTAAGCCTACATCGAACCAGATCAAGTTTATCCACATTCCTAGTCTCATATTGGTGTATATCACCTCTTGATCTATACGAAACAATATTTTTCTTTACTAAAACTAAAACTTCAAATGTGTACAAATTAATTACTGTAAGGATATCAGTTTCAACAAAAAGAGGTTTACAATGGGCTAGAGATTCAGAATAAGTAAGTATTCTCAGAGCTCTCTTCTGTAACACCAAAACCTTTTCCATACCAGTTCCATTTCCCCAGATAACAAGGCCATATCTAATAATGCTCTCAAAATAAGCAAAATATGCCATTTCCAGGAACATTAAAGTGACATGTTTTCTTAAATTAACTAATAAATATATTACTCTGCTTAATTTTTTACAAACAACATCAATATGTACATTCCAACTTAGCCTAGAATCAATATGCAATCCGAGTAAGACCACAGAAGTAACACAGCCCTCAGGAATATTATTTACAGATTTAAGGGTAACATACAAGTGCTTGGTTTCGTCAGAATTTAAAAAGAAACCATTGGCATCAAACCAGGAGATTGCCTGTGTCAATGAATTATTTACAGAATTGCAGGATTACATGATTGTTTAGGATGATATTGTTGTTTTTGATTAGGGAGTTTAGTGTCTCCACTACACTGTTGTTTGGACTCAGGTGTCATGAATCCAACCTACTACAATTTGAATGTTCAATTAATTTATTGTCAATAACATAATACACATGGGCATTCGTCAAATTACATTACTAGTTTACAAACTATTTTTGCAAAAACGACGATTGAAATTAAGCAAAAATTGGTACTTACAGCTTACACGAAGATAATCATAGTAGTCTACAATCGTTGTTCATTTAAGTATTCCTGGACACTGTAGTACACCTAGAAACAAAAAATGTTTTAAGTTTACCCAGAAATTGTCTATCATCGGCTACAGTTTTTTTAAGGAAGAAGCCAAAGAGATGAATGCAGGAATATAAACTCTGTTTTTCAGAAAATGTGTTGTGTTGAGGTAAGGCCAGGTCATTTCTATTTCTCAAAGAGTAATTATGAGTAACATTATTGGTGACAGTGAAAAGTTGGGGATTTTTTAGAAGGAAAGACTTTAAGGAAAGGATCTAAATAGGCAGTAATGTCTGGATATTATTTTGGTAAAACACATTTTTTCAGGACTGTTCATGACTTACAGTGAAAATTGTCCTTCTAGCTCTTTTCTGTTGATCAAAAACATAATGAGTTTTTGTGCTTTCTGATCCCCAAATAGGCAATCCATAACTAAGTAAGATAAGGATAAACCTTGTAAATGTCCGTTCTCATAGACTTTTATTAACGTTATTTACCAAGTCATCATTAACAACAGAAGGTTCACCACTACAAGCCTCTGGGCATTATGGGCATTTTTTTGATATTCTCTAAACATTTTAACCTACTTTCTCACAATTCCATTACTAATCGTTTCTCCATCATAAACATATTTAACTTTATGATAAATTCAGCTGGAATGTGTTCCTTGCTTTTGAAAATCGAATTACAGCATGTGGCTCAAAGTTGACAGGATTAGTAATTGTTTTCAACATTTAAATATACAAGTAAATTGAATGTAGAGCAACCAAAATGGCGTCAGTTGAGAGCTAGTAAAGAAGTGTGTATGCATGGAATGCTGATCACAGAGCTTGGTGGTGGTGGTACATGAAGCAGTACTTACTTTTTTAATATGCCTTATAATATATCTGTAATATTTTTATTATTTAATTTTGTCAGAATAACTGTTAATATTTTTTACTTATTGTAGAATTCATATTGTTTGTAAAATACTCACTATCCTTATTATCGCGTCTTGTAAATGACTGCTTTAGATGGTAACTAACTATACCCGAGAGTATCATCACAGGAGAATAGGCTAAGCCACCTAGAATAGACACATCAATATGTAATAAATCAATTCTACTACCAACTAACAGCCAACTTGCAATAAATATAAAACTAGATGTTTTGAATAACTAAAAAAGTAGTTCATTGTTGGGCAACTTCTGTCTTGAATATATTTCTATATTTTCAAATTCAACAGATAATATCATTTTAAGATTTAACTAATCGCGTTTAAATATAGTTCATTTAGTACTTCCCCTTTTTATATTGTAACTGGCTATAGAAAAATACAGTACTTGTGTGCTAATCATAGTTTAACGTTCATTTTTCAATGTTAACTTAACAAAGTTAAAAATTAAAATACATAATTTTAACAAGCCTCTATATTTTGCACACACTTTCTCCCCCCCCCCCCCCACTAGGAATACTAGGTATCTTCTTCGTAAGCTATTTATTGTAGACTAGATAATTATTTCTCTCATAGGAAAGTCTGGAAAAGCATATTTCAGTATAATTTAAAATTGAATAAATGAACAATTAATTTGAACTGCTTCTCGATACACATGATAACTCATTGTTTGGTGTACATATGTGAGCATCTTTTGGACCCAGCAGGGAAACAGCTTTAGTGATAACCTTAGCCGCCAATTAAAATCTCATTCAAAACGATATTAAAAATTAATGATCCGTCATCACTTATTAGAAGGCCTCCCACTTCATGTTCCATTCATTGAACATGTCATTCTTCAATGGCTTGCCTAATCCACTATTAAACCATTCCATCACTTATTGCACTTTTACCACAAAATCTGACGATACATTTTGGCTGCCTTGATATTTCCTACATTCAAAACCGAATCTCACAGTCAGTAGAATAATCAATTGTCTTAAACATTTGAAACTGCCCAAAACAACAAAATTACAAAACTCAAGATACAATATGATACAGAGGGTCAATTGGGCAAGATAATACTACTCGTCACTGTGACCCTGAAGATCTTTTGTGACTTAACCTTGAAATCTAGACAATCAAGGCCATCTTATGGCTTTTGATAAACCTCAAGATATTCCTTGAAGCAAAATTACCCAAGGTTTAGAAATTTCCTGTGAAGGTATCCCCACCTAGTCAGGGCAATCATAGATGCTTTAGTCTCAGATGATGTGTTGAGGCAGCATTACAGTGAAAGGTCACTTACTTTCCGGACACAACTCGTACTTAATGGTAGACATACAACTGCAACAAAACATAAACGCAGGACATGGTATACTACAGAGTTGTCAGCATTGAAAACGCTTCTGATGGACTGTTTTACAAATCTCGCAACAAAGGGTTAGCAGAGGACAAAGTAGCCTACCGTGAAGCTAAAGGGATTTATAAAACTGCTTTAGATGAAGCAAAACGGATGAGTAATAACGATTTTATCCTCACCACTGACAACAAATACAAGGCTGCTGGCAAGTTATAAAGAGAGAAATAGGATATACATCAGTGCATCACGAGGTGTCAGACACTGAGAATTTTGCTGATTTCTTCTCAGAGGCAGTACAAGAAGTACGTTGCAACATCCCTGCATCCAAATGTTGAGTGTAAAACAATAATGTTCGCTGACCATGTGACATTTTTGATCCCCAATAAAATTCCTGTAACTAGGCTAATAGATGAGGCTGAGGAATGGTACAGAGCCAATGTGCTTTATTTAAAGACTCAACAAACATGGCTGACTGACTACAGTCTTAGTAAAGTGAACTCCAAGAAAAGTGTGTATTTAAGTGGTAATAATCCAACAAAATATTATTTACTTGTGCACAATACTTACCTCGGATCATATGTAAGTAAACAACAAAAAATAATACTTCATGAAATTTCGAAACTTTATCAAGAAACTTAAGTTTAATTCTGAACATTCACCAAGCAAGTAAACGGTCAAGATTAAGACTTTCAATATTCCAAGCACATCATTTAAAACATAACTACTATATTAATCACTTTAAATTAGTAAAATACACTTCAAGAAAGTATCAAGGATTAAATCAATATAGAATGCAAACTATGAATAATTACTATCTATGACACAACCCGATAAAAGTGTGACGTCACTGCCAAGTCACAAGGCAACAGATATTCCACATCATACAGTGTTGGCGCTGGCACACAGCTGCTTGGCCACCTGTAACTAGACCACCAGACTACTGACCCCAGACACTGTGTCAGCATTGTCAGCGCTGACCTACAGCAATACATCCAGCTGTTGTACTGCTCAAGCTACTGACACGGCACTTGATTGCCACTTAATCAAGAACACTTATTTAAATTGACAAAAAGAAAGTTAACAGGAGGAGGCAACCAAACCTCTAAAATAACTGCCAAATTTTGTATTAGCAATAGAATTATTTTTGTAATAAAACGGCTTTATCTCATTACATTACTTAGTATTACAGAATAATCAAAGCAGCCCTCCATTTAAATTATAAATGGAATAATATTTAATCAAATTTATTTTAATCTTGGTTCCGAATAGGATTCATTCAGTTCCTGGTTCCATAGTAAATACTTTCTGCATCCAAATGACCTCGATGGACTTTAAAGTAGGTGACAAGGGTTTTTATATTAAGCTGAAAGGCTATCCACACTGGCCAGGAATAGTAGAGAGAGTAATAAGCAATAATGGTACAGGGAAAAGCTTAAAATACTATGTCCAATTTTTTGGCAGCCATGATCATGCCACAGTAAAGCACAGTGATTTATACTCGTACGAGGAAAATATATTAGTATATGGGCAACCAAAAGCAGATAACTACCGGAACAAAAAGTTTAATGCTGCCTTAAAGGAAGCTGAAGAAAAGGAAATAAATCTCACACAGCCCTGTACCGAAGTAAATGAAATTAGCAAAAAGATTGACAACCTTGAGAAGACTGATGACCTTGACCTAGAAACATCCCTGACCCTAGCAGCCGAAGCAGGCAATGCACTGCTGACAGAGAATACCAAGCTTAGGCAAGACTTACAATTTCTACAAGATGAAAATGTAGAATTGATAAAAGAACTGGAAAAGAGAAGTAACGACATACAGTTTTTTATGGAAGTAGAAGCTAGTTGTAAGGAAAAGGATGAAATAATCAAAGGGCTGACTGATAAGAAAAATGAGCTTCTGCAAGAGACCAGCTTTATAAGGAAAAGAGCAGATGAAGAACGGAATTTGAAAGAGGAACTGATACAACAGTCAGAACTTGAAATCCAAAGCCTAACTAACAAAATTAAACAACTCCAGTGTAATCTAATTGAACAAACTAATCTATCGGAACAATCTGAAAAAGCTTTGAAACAAGAACTTAATTCCCTGTCAAATCGTGAAGAAAGGCTAAAACAAGAAATTATTGACAAAAACTCAACTATTGCAGCTATGAGGAACGACACAGAAAAGCTTCTGCTTAAACTTACAGAACAAGAACAAATTACAAAATCCTACTTATCCGCCTTTTTCAGCAGAATCAAAAGTCACACTAAACATTCTAACATAGTTCTAAACAATAGTCATCTAGACCAATTAACAACTCAAACTCTTTATACCAACTCACTGCCTCTTGACGTCTCCCTTCAAGACGAACTGTCAATTTCATGTTTTGAAAACACAAGGATGAGTACCACAGCAAATAAGACAAAAAACCTAACTGCAGTAGGTAACAATGCAAGCAACTTTTTGACATCAGGAATCAGACAAACCTGCAACCAAAAACTGGAAAATCATTTGACAACTCCGACAAGCCCAAGCCACTCATTGACATCAGGAATCAGGCAAACCTGCAACCAAAAACTGGAAAATCATTTGACTACAACTCTGACAAGCCCAAGCCACTCTTTGACATCAGGAATCAGGCAAACCTGCAACCAAAAACTGGAAAATCTTTTGACTACAACTCTGACAAGCCCAAGCCACTTTTTGACATCAGGAATCAGGCAAACCTGCAACCAAAAACTGGAAAACATTTTGACTGTGTCCCCAACAAAACAGAACCACTCCCTGATATCAGAAATCACACATGCCATTGACCAGAAACTGACTGACTCCGTGATAGGCTCTAAACACATCAACACATCTGGCCGAGAAGACAGCCTGACTACTCACAGTACCCAGCACACACCTCTCCCAACCAAGAACACAAAAGGAAACTTCTACAGTGTTTCTTTTCAAGTTGCAACCGCTAGAAAACATAAAACTCTACAAAACACAATGTCTGTCAACTCTAAAATAAAATTGAATGTGAACAAGTCACCACCAATAAATGCAAAAATAAGACTAGCAGATGAAAAATATGAAGATTTCTTTTTAAAACACATAGAGTTCTATAAAAACCTTTTGAGAATAGATAATACCTATGTCAGGACCAACCCGCCACTAGGCGACAATACTTCTGCAACTGCACCCTTGACTCAAGAGCTCTCTACACAACAGATTCACTCTTTTCCCAAGACCCAAAGTCAGAAACTACTGCAAGCTGATGTGCAACAACCTAATCATTTTTTATTACACAGCAACAAGACAAACAGCAAAATAAAAATACAATAATAAGCAAAGGAAAAAGACACTCTTCAAAAATTAGTATCCTCCACCAAAACATAAGGAACCTAGAGAACAAAAGAGAGCAACTCAACCACTTATTACATGACACCTCTCCAAACATATTAGTACTAACAGAACATGGTCTAAAGCAGAATGAATTGTTGAATACAATAATTCCTGGATACAAGCTAGTCACAAATTTCTGCAGAACACAACATAAATATGGAGGAGTAGTTATTTTCACAAAAGATGACACAGTGATTGAGGCAGAATCTATGAGTGTGGGAGATCTTAGTGAGGAACTTACATGTGAAATAGCAGTAGCAGCCCTAAACATCAGTAAAACCAACATTACTATAATTGGAGTGTACAGACCCCCACAAGCAAATTTAGAAGATGCACTCAGAATTTTGTCACAAGTTTTAGAGCAAACTGAACCACATAAAAGTAGCGTTGTTCTGGTAGGTGACATAAACATTGATTGTTTAAAGGTACACAAATCCAAAAACAGATTTGAAGAGACTCTAGCAGCTTATAACTTTAACAGACTAAACCTTCCGCCAACTAGAATTACTTATCACTCAGTTTCCTCGATTGATTGTGTTTGTACAAACTTCCCCATAGAGAGCCTCAAAGTGCACATACTTGATACAGGTCTATCAGATCACAAAGGACAACTTTGTGTGCTAGATATTACCACCGAGCAACCAAGACAGACATCCCAAATCAGAAGACAAATAAATGTTAATACACTTAACCACCTTAAACTTGGCCTTGCACAACAAATGTGGACCGAAGTCTACTCAACGATATCAGCCGATGAAGCCTATAACAATCTTCTAAATACTATGACTATGGAAATAAATGCTGCATGTCCACTAAAGAAACTTAGGCAGAGAAAAAGCAAAACCTATGTTAACTACAATGACATAGAAATTACCCAACTAAAGCAGGACTATCTTCAGTTGCTTCGTATGTATGAATTGACAGGGCTAGAGAGAAACAGATCTGCCATGGCTAGTAAAAAGAAGCAATATGACCTAAGACTGAGGAAATTAAGGCAAGAGAGTGCAGCAAACCATATACAGCAGTCCAGCAATAAATCCAAAGCAGCTTGGGAGATAGTGAACTCTGAGAGGGCTACAAAAAGAGGGGAGAAGAACAATCCACTCATCAAATTAATTACTGAAGGGAAAACCATAGAAAAACCTGAAGACATTGTAGAAGAACTCAACACCTATTTCTCAAACATCGCAGAGGACACATTAAGAGCAGCTAGCAACCTAAATCAACCATCTACTAGAGTCACAACACCTAGGCCTAGGCTAACACAGACAAAGCTTATTCTAACAGACACAACTGTGAGGGAAGTTGAAGAAATCATCTCCTCCCTGAAGAATAAAACCTCCAGTGGTCTAGATGAAATCTCTGCTAAGCTGGTAAAACACTGTGCTGAAACAATCATTGCTCCTCTTGTTGATGTTATCAACAAATCCTTCAAAAGCGGCATTTTCCCCTCGGCTCTCAAAGTATCAAAAGTGTACCCAAAACTGAAGAAAGGAATCTCAACCAACCTCAGTAACTATCGCCCCATTTCAATAATTCCCACCTTTTCCAAAATCTTTGAGAAAATCGTCCTGAAGAGACTCATAGACCATTTGACACAACTTGACCTCCTCACTAACTGCCAACATGGTTTTTTAAAGGGTAGATCTACAGCCACAGCCTTAACAGACCTAGTAGAATTTATTATTGATCACATTGACAAAGGCAAATACACCACTGCTGTTCTCCTTGACTACTCAAAAGCGTTCGACTGCCTTAGCCATGATATCATTCTTGATAAGTTAGAGGCACTAGGGGTCCAGGAAACTGCTAAACACTGGTTTGAAAGCTATCTCAGAGGACGGAGTCAACTGGTAGAGCTCAGTTACATGGAAAATGGTGTTACTCGAACAGTAAAATCAAAGTTACGTTCGATTGAAAGAGGAGTACCACAAGGATCGGTGCTTGGGCCTGTACTTTTTATACTTTTGACAAATGACTTCCCTGATTACATCAAGGACTACAGTTCGGTGGTGATGTACGCAGATGACACAACCCTTTTACTGAAAGGAGACACACCAGAGGACATCAGCATCAGTGCATACATTGCCCTAAACATGACATACGACTACTGCCTTACAAATAACTTGGTAGCAAACCCTTCTAAAACAAAACAGATCAATTTCAGCAGAAGAGGTGAACAAATCCCGGCCCTTCCTGATATTGACCTTGCAGACCAAACTGACCTTTTGGGTCTCACTCTAGACTCAAATTTGACATGGGGCCCACATGTTGACATCCTGTGCAAGAAACTCAACTCTGCTCTCTATGTAATAAGAAGAATTAAATGCATCAGCAACATAGAAGCAGCAAAGATGGCATACTTTGCTTTATTTGAGACATACTTGAGGTATGGTATAGTAGTATGGGGTGGCACATCAACTACCAACTTAAATCGTATACTCACCATCCAGAAGTCAGCTGTAAGATCCATAGCAGACCTAAAAGCACGAGACAGTTGCCGAGAAGAATTTAAAAACCTCAAAATTAAAACAGTAATCTCAATTTACATACAGGCAGTCATACTCCATGTTGATAAATTAGGACTCCCAAAAGAAACAAGATTACATTTTCATGACACTAGACATTCATCAAGAATCCCCGTTGCGAGACATAGGACAGCTCTTTATGAAAGAAAACCATCATTCATCGGGGCTAAACTCTACAACCATCTCCCTGCTGACTTTAAGCTACTGACAGGCGAAGCGCTGAAACACAGATTGAGCTCCTGGTTGACAGATAATCCAGTCTACTCAATCGAAGAGTTTCTTGACAAGACCAAAGACAGTGGACTTAACTTAAGAACATGATAACATTGTATATTCATCCAATATTGAATTGTCTAACCTCAACATACTTGACACCATTCTCTGTACTTGATGTTCAGAAATAAAGCATTATTCTATTCTAAATAAAGCATTATTCTATTCTATTCTATTCTAAACAATATAAGACCCAGCAAATTAATTTTTCACTGAAAAATTCCACACAAGATGACACAATTAATCCTTGAATAAAGTTGCTTTGTTTGTTTATTGATACTGAGTTAGCGTGACATGCTCAGATTAACTTTATGTCCAAGAGATTGAATAGAGTCATATAATTATCTGTTAAGGCATCTTAAAGCATTAATATCAAATGGCCATTTAAAAATAGTGTATTTTGCACTATTTCAGAGTATTTTATGTATGGCCTCCTATTATAGGGTAATGTGAGTGGCATGGACAGAATACTCGTAATTAGAAGAAGGTTGTCAGGCATTTAACCGGTGCTGACAACAGATCACACTGTAGACCTTTGTTTCTCCAAGAGAGTGCTTTAACAATTGTAAATATGTATATATTCTTTTGCTTGCAGCATGTCAAAATCAAACTACTGGATTTGACAATAAACAGCTCTTAAATTTTTAGATCTTTCGCTAGGCTAGCTAAAGTAACCAACTCTTATGAGGCTATGAGTGTAAAACTTTTCAATATGTAACCTGTGAATGCTCAGCATGCTGATTTTAAGAAATTCAAGCGGTTTATTTATAAATGGTTGCTTGCTAACCCTTTGTATAAATTGCATGAATTCTTTGAGACAGACACAATAAATATAAATTCTTCCTAAGTTAAGCTAATATATATGATTTGAATTGACTAAATATTCCTTTTTTTATTTAGTTCCGTAGTTTTATATGTGTATATGTTTTACTTTGCACAGTGTTTGTTTTCATGGCCTTTGAAACGTCTATAACACTTTTAAACCCTTGTTTTACTCATTTCAGGCTCCTCATAGGCCTTTGTTAAAACTTATAAGAATTTATTACAATTTATTTCATTCTTCTCATAAAATTTTATACACATTCTTTGGTCCATTTTTTTAATAAACAAATTCATTGAGTTCATAAAACACGTCTAACCTTAGCAGCTGTCACTGAAAAAGTAAACAATGAATAAAGCTGGAAATTGTATTATACTACAGGAGCAAGAGTACCAACAAAACTATTAAAAATATTAACATTCAGACCCCCTAAACTCTGTGAAACAAAAATTCTTGTTACTTTTTAAACACGCCCCATATTTTCAAACTACAAGTATTTTACATTCATGTAATTTAGCATTGCATTAACTGATATTTGCTTAGCAAAAATATAAAGTAGATAACATTGGATTTTTAACTACTGTTTATTTTACTTTTAATTTAAACTGGGTATTGGCACACCAATAATAACAATTTTAAAATGTTTTTGTTGAGAGATTTACATTATTTCTAAGATTCTTTCCATTATCACTTCCATTATCTGCTCTATCAGATTTATCTTGTTTGAGGTTCTATAACCACCAATTATTGATTCCATCACTTACAACTGACCTTCCTTCAGCAAATGGTCCTCTGTTATGAGATATCTGTTGCAGGAAGAGTAGCAAGATCCCTCTGGAAGGGGGTCACCTGTAAAACTATTCAATGTTAGTTTAAAAACTAATAATAAAGAGGTTCTAAATTTTAAAAAAATAAAGTTTATTACCATTTTTTGTTTTATAATGATATGTACATAAGAAATATTTAAATATAAGTAAATTTACTAAAAAATGTATTGGTTCAGAGAATCAACTTGGTGGAAAAAATAGACACCAAAATGTTAAGTATTGACTAAAAAAATTATCTTTTTCTCTGTTATAGATAATAATTTGATTCAATAGGAAAAGATGTGTAGATAATTTTTGATGTTAGGATATTAGACAATACACATTTTAGAACTCAAATTTAATAATAGTAATCTACAACAGCAAATATGTTGGCATTCTTCCCATGTCCAGGATTTCCTATGATTCTTCCCACTTAGCATCAGTCAGAAAACAGTGAATAAACAATCACTTTCCCATTATTCATCATAACTTTCTTTACCAACGTTGTTGTTATTAGCATATTCACGTTACCATGGAGGCCCCTTCGTTGAATCAAAACTTACCAACTCTAACATCACAACCTCAACAATGTCAATTAGAAAGGATGAGGTTTTGCCAGTTGGAAGTCGGTTGCTTAACAGTATTCTTTTGTAAAATGTATTTACCATTTTCTGGATTTCTTGTACCAACTCTCTTCTTCTGTGACTTCAGATTTGGGAGAAACAGTGTCACTCTCACCGGGCTGATGGATTCTGAAATAAAAAGCATGTCAGTAATGATTTTATCTATTACCATGCTTTAGTAAAACTTCATTGGGGAATGTTTTTAGTTCATTAATACAGAACTGACTAAAAATTGTCTGTCTCAGAATTTTAGTCAGAACGAATAATGAACAGACGAATTTATTATAAATGAAACCTATAGAATTATTTCTTGATCACCTTCATGTGGAGCATTCACATTTTGGATTTGCTAATAAAAGTTTTAAACACAGAAATGGAAATGAGATAAAGATTGATCATTTTAAATAAACTGTTAATTCTTATTCTCTCACTTACTTTAACTAACTTAATTGCTACCACCAGATAACTATACTAGCAACAAATCATTTTATTGAAGAGGCTTGGTTATAAGTCTCTTATTAGTGTATAAAATCATTATTAATATCAATTTTACATTTTCTTTTTTCTTTCAATATTTGTGATTTCCAAAACCTTCCTTGTTAAACGTGCAATCAAAACCAGTAATATATCAGAACGTAAAAATGTGTTTATAATTTTAAATATTTATTTGAATACTACAATACAAAGTGGTCAGATGCTTTTATCTGTCTGTAATATATACTGTACATATATACGAGCTGAACTCAGCCAGATGTGAATCCTGTGAAATGATTTTAATGTCAGAATATCAAACCAAAGTTATATAATTCATAATTAAGTATTGTTTTGTCTAGAATGATAATTAATATTATACTTACCATTACCATGTTAGTGTATTTTATTCCAAATATAAATTCAATAAATAAAACAAAATACTACTCTTTTGCATTTCTGTAAAAGGAACTTTATATACAAAAATGAACATAGCATTTATCTATTTCTTCATTATTTTTGCAGTTTTATTGTTGTAACAGATGACGTAAGTTCATTTAAATTTGTATATAATGCCAAGCTTTAAGAGGGTACGGTAGTTAGCTGCCGGCAGCGCATCTGAGTCTCTGCCTTTAACAAGGGGGTAGGAATTTGCCAACAGAGTATCAGGCCTCTTGCACTTTCAGTAAGTGTCTTAACTTCCTCTTTAACAGTGGTTGCCTATTTTCAGCACATAGGTCAATAGGCAACTTGTTGATATGTTTGGCCCCAATCTCAAGATAGCAGGGCTTCAAAAATCTAGAGCCTTTGCTGTGTGGATCTCAATACATCCCTACCTCTAGTGTTGTAGTCATGGATGTCCCTGCCTCGCTTTACTTCGCATTTACAACGACAGTACAGGACACTGTCGTACATGTAGAGGACCGGGAGAATTAGCAATCCAAGTTTTCTAAAGTAATCCCTGCAGGATTCTCTGATTCTTATTTTTGATATTTCCATGAACAGTATTTGGATGAAGGTAGCCAACTTTACCAAAATTATGTATGAGTGCTAATTCACTGTCTTTTGCGTTTTTTCTAATATATATCTCTCTACACAAATATAGCTCTTTCCCGAAGATCCCTTAAATCATAACAATAAAAATAATGGTACGTCAATATTGGCTCTTTTTGGGGAAATGTTCTGTTCCCTTCCGACACCACCTGATCTGGTCAGAATTCCAGTCCTCATGCTTTGATTCAGTGAAGTACAAATAGATTTCGCTGGCCTGGGGATTGACAGGTGGCATGCAGTTTCCCTTGACTGCTATAGCTAACTATAAAATATCCCAATACTGCCCTAGAGGTAGCCAGTAATTTTGGTTTGTAAGTTTGAGCATGACAGCCATTTGTAATTCCTTCAAAATCATTAGAAAATTGTAAGCGTCTTTAGTTTGCAAAAGCTATCTTTGTTAATTCAATATTCTTCTGCAGTGTTATCTAGTTATCATTGTATTAATGATGTCAATAAATTCACCTCAGCTGTTACTGTATCAACAGTATCCCAGTAATAAGTTACCGCTGAATTACCTGTTACTGTCACTAATACTGCAGATCTAGGCTGCAGTATAATAAGAGGCCACCAATCATCGATATTCAGAACATTCAAATGACTGAAAGCAAAATGTCCGACTAAATAAGTAATAGATATTTCAAAGAACAATATGGTTTTGCATGTTTTCAATCTTCAACATTAACATATAAATATTAACATAATTTACAAATTAAAATATAATATAGCTTATAATTACAAATCATTAACATTTACTTACCTTGTGAATTTTTAAGGATAAACGTGACTGCTTGTGAAACAAAGACGACACGTACGTCATTGTTCTTGTTGCTATTAGTCAATAACGAAACATGATTTTAATTTTAAATGTATTTCTAAACACGATTTTACTTTGAATTAATTTTGAGTGGACTGAATTAACCTTTAAAATCATATTATGGTTAAGCTATACTTTTTATATGTAAAATAAATGTATTTGTTTCAGATTGCATAGAATAAGTAAACTATATTTAAATGACGTTTGAGCAGCTTAGTACTTACGATTATTTTAGCCAATCTAAAGTGGTATTTCTGCAGGAACTGATACTGTCAAGAGCACATTCATTAATTAAAAAGTCATATTTTGTTTGATTTTAACTAAAATAGAACAAGATTTTTCATTACATTCATAATACCAAATTTAGAATTTACAAAAGTCTTCTCAAGACCGTTTTTAGATACGTCATGTTTGTTTTTTACTTTTCTTGTCATTTTCTTCTTTAATTTGTGTTTTAATCTCAACAATACCAACTGGACAATTATGATTTAAAGGAGCAAGGTCATTATCTTGTTAACATTTAAAACATTGCTCAGTGTTTACAAAAACATTTTGAGCCAATATCTGCATATTCATCGCCATTGTTCTTGTCATTGTCACTAGCCTTCTATATCATTGAAACAACAACAGCTGGTAATGGACATCACCAGTCTAAATAAAGAAAGCTGGCAATGATTAGTTATGAGTATTTGTAGGTCAAATGTTGTATTCCATAATATTGATATTTAAAATTAATAATCATTACCTAATTGTGTTGGTGGCCACTTATTATACTGTACCCCAAATCTGTAGTGGCAGCAAGTGCAGGCAGTTGTTATGCATGTTTTATTTGTATCAGACATATTTATTTATATATATTGGGGAAATTCAGGTGGGGCTAAGGAGGTCTTCTTATGCCAAAAGAAAGCTTTGCGCATAATGTTTAATTTTAATGTCACTGACTCTTGTAAGCCACTATTTATAAAGCATAGTATACTCACTGTTCCTTCCATTTATATCTTGCAAAGCTTAATGTATGTTAAAGAAAATCTAGATTTATTTAAACTTAGACGCTCTAAGCATGACTACTGCACTAGACAACGAGACCTTATTGACCTAAAGCACGCTAGACTAACAAAAACTCAGCACGCATACTCTTATATTGGTATCAAACTGTTTAACAAGCTGCCTATGTCTGCTAAGGATGTTACCTGTAAAAACTTTAAAAATGTTGTAATTAAGTGGTTAAAAGAAAAAGCCTTTTATAGTATAGATGAAATGCTTCTGTGTAGTATAGACGATTTAGCCTTTTAGATTTTATTTCCTTTTGACTTGTACTTTTAACCATAAGTGTCTAGTATGTATTTTATTTTATACTATCTTGTTATACTGTGTAAATGTATAACAAAATGACTTTGTCAATGCATTGTAATATTGTGGGACGACAATAAACAGATTCTTGATTCTTGATTCTTATCCTTCAAAATGGTAAAAATTAAGTAAATGATATACTGTTTTGTTTGTTACATTTTAGACTTTAAATGTTTTTTTTTTACTGAGAGAACAAATTCGTCAAAAGACCATTTCTTAAACAAATGACTATCCATCCAAGCAGATGATTGACGATAGAAAACTGGAAATGTTGCCATGTTTAGCTTTTTAACACGTTCACGACGACATGCGTCACCGGTGACACACGCCGGCATTCTGAACGAAGCAGGTGACGCACTCTATAGGTTACAACTGGGCGGAGTGTGGCACGGGTGACGCACTATCGCTATACGTTGTTATGATGAATTGTTAACTTACACCAGAGTTTAAGGCCATGTTTTATGTTCAACGCCTATCATAATAATGTTTGTTTTAATAAATATGGTTAAAATAAAAGTTAGCAATAAAGTGATTGTGGTTGGGAGGTAAAAATGTATGCAAAGTCTCAGTAGTATTAATAAAAATGTGTATTTAAAAATAACCGATCACACTGTTGACAAAACTATGAAGAAAACAACTACAACATTTTATGTTTGATATATAAAATTACATATGTTTCGCATTGTAACATTCAAGGCACATGGCAGGTTCATTTGGGCACCCACTGCAATACGTTACAACCCGCTTAGAGTTTTTTCGTGCTTCTTTTGCTCCCCTTTCACTGCTCATTGTCACGTAACACGGCAGGCATCGTTTTCGTGCTGGTCCTGGTCTCTGCAAAAATTTGTGGTTCTGCGATGGTCTCCTCCGAACAGGTTACTGAGGTGCTGCGGCTAGTGCTATAAGTGACTTTACCAGTGATTCTCTGAAATGTAACATTTCTATTTTTTTCTGCCGATGTTCGTTGAATGTTACATAAGCGTTGACCACACATGTACCCAACAGAAGAAGCTCGATTGCTACCTTCTTGTACCATTTTGTACTTTTTCTTAGAGACGTGTAGTATGCAGACATTTGGTCAGAATAATCAACACCTTTTTTTGCAGCATTATAAGCAAGTACAGCTGATGGTTTCCGTACTTCCTCACCTCTTTGGTTGCGCCTTCCTGTTGGTATAAGGTTATCGACATCTTCTGGACGAGTGCTCACCATCAGAACTCTTCGTTTGTCTTTCCAACTAATTACTTTAACCCCAAACTCATTCTCTTTCGCATGCACATTCCCTTTCCTCATTTTTTCAGCACACAACTCTTTGGGATTACCTCGTCGATATTGTCTCAGTGTTCCACATACATAGGTTTTCTTGCTTAGTAATTGTTCAGCAAGAGGAACACTGTTTTAGAAATTATCGCAAAATAAGGTACGGCCACTATTCAGCAACTCTTCCATCAAATGTATTACAACTTTTAGTGCATGACCAACGTTAGCCGTGTCATCACTTTTTCCTGCATATACTTTGACTTTTTGTGTGTAGCCAGATGTTGTGCATATTTTTAAATTTTTATTCCATATTTATGGGATTTTTGAGGGTTATACTGGCGGAAGATCAGTCTTCCCCTCCAAGGCACCATCGACTCGTCAATGACGACTTCTTCCCCAGGAACATATATGTTTTTGAACAAAGTGTTCAGTAAATTGGTTAGCTCCTTTATTTTAGAAAGCCTAGGTTCAACTGTATCAACAACATCATTGTTGTGAAAATGAAGGCACTTTAAAATACTCTCGAACCTGTCCCTGTTCATTGTATTTTTGATCAGGTCTTTTTTGTAAATATCTTTACATGACCAGTATAATCTCATGTGGGGTAAAGGACACATACCCATTATCATAACAATACCTAAGAACTGCCTTATTTGGTCTCTGTCAACTGGAAGCCAGTGACGCATCATAGATCTTCGGCTTACATCGTTATTGGTCAAAAACTGATCTGCAAACTTGTTTGTTTCCGTCACAATAAGGTCCAGTACATCGTTATTTAGAAACTGTTCAAAAACCAACATAGGATCAGAAACATCAACATTGAGCTGTAAGCCAGATATTCCAGTAAATGGAAACTGCCTAACAGTTTCTGTGCATTCTCCCCAAACTCTTACAATCTCAGTTTGTCGTTGAGGCCTATGAGGTTCAACATTATTGGGGTGATGATCATTTTGTGGATTATTTTCAGCATGTAAATTATTTACAATCTGGGGGGGGGGCTGAGGATTAGCTACAATGTCAATGTTTACAAGCTGTTGATTACTTACAGGTAGCGGGTTATCTTCCACATCACTCATATCATCTACAGATTCTGCCCTGCTGTCATCAGAGCAGATAGACGAAGGTACATATTCGCTTCCTGAGTACTCAAAATCAGTTAGTTCATTTATATCAAAATCATCGTATCAAAAGCGTTCTCAATGTCACTGTCATCCATCTCCCAAGCTAAGATTCAAATTGCACAATAACAACTAATATAAACAATATAAAAAACCACAACAGTAGCACTGAGCTAATTGTGATAAACAGAACACAAGCTGTTGTGAAGACGTAAGAGCACTGAACAGCCGCAAGTGAGTGACTAGGTTAGCTTGATGATTGCGCGGGAAGAGAACAACAACAAGGAAAAACGCAGGAAAGTAGTGATGTGGCTCGCCACCCGCCAGCAGATCATAGCAAAGAGTAGGTTAGGTTCAGTAAAACAGTTTGTCACCGGTGACACACAATGCCCATTGAAGCGAAGGGCAATGTATAGGCGTCGTGTGCCACGGGTGACACACTGGTTTTAACTTATTCATATACATTTTATCATTGTTTTTCAACCTAAAATGCATTATTTATGCATTATAGAATGGTTTTAGGGAGAACAACGTTTATGCCTATTTTGAAGATTTTGTGTTATATATGACTGCTCAATATGTAACAACACGTAAAATTGTCGTCGTCGTGAACGTTTTAAACACTCTTGGTTTCTTACATTTCCTTATGAAGAACAACAGCATTTTGTGGCTTCCTGCGGCATTGCTACAAATTGTAAATTGTGAGTCTGGCTTTAGCATGCTTTGTTCCTAACACAGGGTCATTTTTAGCAGCAAGTGTGGTTTTTTGAAGCATTTTGTAATTTAGGCCTGTTTTATCATTGTAGACTTGTTCAGGTACAAGTTTCTGTTCTATGACAACCCTCTCAAATTTGTTTATAAATTCTTTATTAGCATTATCATCAGCTGAGTTTTTCCCCGCAATTATAACATATTGTATGCCATGACGCAATTTCCATTTATATAGCCTCCCTTCACTAGCGCTAAACATTTTTAGATCACCTCCTAACTTTTCATGCAATTTTATGGCTTTTTCCTTTACAACAGGGCCTGAGAATTGTGTTCCTTTGCGCCTTTACTGATGAAAACCATTCATAAGGCTTCATGAACAAGTTCCAGTTTTTCAACATTTTTCTGTTTTTTAATGGATCATCTGTCTTGACTGTCGTTGAGTACGCTTCCAGACCTTTACTGCTTTTCTTCCAGTACTTTACCATACTCACCCCTACACCCAACTCAGAAGCTAGCTTAATAACAGACTCACCATGGTTCCAACATTGCAATACTTAGTTTTTGTTCCAGGGAAACACAAAACACATTTATGTTTTTGAATTACAACTGTCACACACATAACCTCACATTAAAGCACTTCACAATCCGTAGTCATGAATTGGGGAAAAACACAAACAGTATTAACGTTAACAAACATAGAACAGTACAAGATTGTACTCAGAGTACCATTCCACATCAACAACCACAGCTGAACCGACGGTTTGTGGTACATAAACAAAGAATATTGTACTGTAGATGAGTCTGAACAGGCTTGCCAACGGAGTATGGTCAGATCACACAGACGGTTTGACATTAGGTCAGATATTGGGGAGGAGTCAGATCTGGGAAGGTCGGATGTGAGAGGTTCTATGGTACAACATAATTAAAATAAAATGTGATTTGGTATAAGTAGTTATGTATGCAAAAAATTACGGTGATCAGTAGTCGCTGATCCTAAGTTTTACAAAAATATTTTGTAATTGGAATACACTGGTTTGGTGTGAGGAGCCATTGTATGTTAAGTAAGATACTGTGTTCTGCAATCAGTTGTGAAATTAAGTACCTTTGCTAGCCAATGTTTAAAAAAAATGTATTTCTACTTCTAAATAACAGGAGATATGTGTATGTATCTTAATAATGATTTAATGAGGTGGTAACACTGAATCCTTCGGTAATTGTTACATTAACGGCTGGAGCGCCAAAATACGAGTTTCGTGTTATGCGGCACCATATTTATAAACGTAAATGAAAAATAATATTGAAATGAGCAGATTTTTGATCCAAATGAACAATGTTTTTCTTAATGTCGAGCTACAAATTAATTATTTGTTATCGAGTTGAGACGAGTGCCTCCGGCCATCAGCGTGGGCTTCGGCAGCACCCGCTGATGTTAACGAAAGAAAAACATTCTTCGAGATAGTAACTATCAGTAAAATATCAAATTCTAGAGGAGCTGATCAGAAATAAAAATTGAATTGTAATGCAAAGGCAATTATGTAGAGTGTAAAAAATGGTACTTTGGGATTATACCGACCACACCCAGACATAAATCGTTATTTGACATTTTGCTTCTACTGATTACTAGATTAGCGTAGAACAATATTTTGTCAATATAAAACAGGAATTGTCTTATCGCAAACCCCTCCGCATCCTCAGACAGAGGTCAAAGTCGAGCGGTCTAGTAGATAACATGGTTGCAGAGTCTCGCCGCCCGTTCAGGTGGTGCGTCGCTTTGTTGCACTTCCGTGTTTTACTCCTACATTTCTCCAAACACAAAAATTCAACAAAAACAAACATTATCAAACAAAAACTAACCTCTTTATTAAAAAAACACACAAAGCTTGTTTTTATTCTTGATCACACTCCGCCACCCAAAATGCGAGTGCCTCCGGCCATCAGCACGGGCTTTGGCAGCACCTTCCGCGCTGATGTCAACGAAAGAAAAACATCCCTCGAGATAGTACCTATCAGTAAAATATCAAATTCTAGAGGGGCTGATCAGAAATAGAAATTGAATTTTAATGGAAAGGCAATTAGGTACCTATGTACCGTGCAAAAACCTTAAATAATCATGTGATGCCGTGCGGCCTACCGTAATCGGGATTCTCGAGAAAGATAAGATAACAGCGACATCAATACCGATCACTATACCTGGAAATGCTTGTTGATTGATGGAATGTTAGTTCTGTTACTCAACTACATCGTTTTATAACGTTCTAAGTTCATTGAAAAAAGTTTAAGCGTTGGGGGCATATAACGGAATCTGACCACATAACAATAATTGATAATCGTTGTAAGTTTGTAATTCTGTAATTAAAGAGTTGTTTTTTCGTTGTATCATGTTTGTTTCTATAAATTTATATTTTTGTTTTCTTCATACTGGTGTGGTCGGTATAATCCTAAAGTACCTAAAAAACTTAATAAATCATGAAAAACCCAATATAAATATAGGACATTTATAGAGAACACTTACCATTAGTGTGTTCCACAGAATGTGCAGAAACTAAATAATCTCGTTTCGGTCGAAATGTAAACTCTTAACATGCCCGACAAAACACTTCGACACACCAATTCACTACGATTGTTCGAACTAGTAAATGGTTGATCCATGATCGTCACACACTCACTCGATCCAAACTATAGTACACGATATCTAGTGAAGCACTGACTTCTGCCCGGAGCGTTCAGATAACAGATACACTATCAGTCCCAGCCATCAGCCCCAGCCGCAGATAATATTTATAGATATCCAGACACAGCACACAAACAGAACATTAATACAATAAGAACTTAACTATTTATGTATATACCCTCTAAAACCATGTTATTTGTCATTTGCACCCCTAAAACCATATTTTTTTGTTCAGGAGCATGAGCAGAATACGTTGATAACGTCAAATTCGTGATTTGCCAGGTCGGCCTTTAATCTTATAATTTCCAATCCTTCAAAGATTATACTGCAATACACTTTTTCTCTTATGGCTTATTACATTTTTGGACCCTTTACATTAATCGCAATAGTTTCCTCCCATCTCTAAGTACATATCTTGAAATCACTTTTTGGGTGTAAAATGTTTACTCTATAGGCCTACATTTTATTTTGCTACTATCACAAAACCAGAAGTAACGGTATATCCTGAACCAGGTAGTATTAATATATATGTGTATAAATATATATACATTAATCAAATTTGTGTTAATGGCAAATAGCCTTATTTAATTTTTCCAATAAACATTGAATCACAAAAAGTACTTGTTCCGCCGGGACTCGAACCCGGATCTCTCACTTGCCGGGTAAATGTGCTACCATTACACCACAGAGCCCTTACTTTTTACGATTCAATTGTATTGTATTTGGCCGTATCTGTCACATGATGCATTTAAATAACCAAACTAACATATGATCGGAAGACCAAATACCTGTCAAACGACTTTTTGTTTACATTAATCAAATTTGTATAAATGGCAATAGCCTTATTTAATCTATATATATAAAAATGAATGTTTGTATGTTTGTCCTTTATGGAATCGTGAACTATTGGACCGATCATGATGAAAATTTGTACGTATATGTATTTTTCCACGGAGAAGGTTTATAAGCTATGCCCATCCCTTTCCCGATTCAGGATTCCGCCCCACTGGTTACAGAAATACCCATAAGAAATGCATTGCAGCAAACATATGTTAACGTCTTTTCAAATTTTTAATCAGCTGTTCTTTGTAAACATATATTACACTTATAGTTTTAAAGCATAGAGTAAGCTTAAGAGAAACGACAAATTTTGTTTAAACTGTTTTTTGCAATCACTGTTAAACATAGACTTTACTATCCAGATAATACAATTCAAATTTGACGTAAAAATTCACCTTTAACTGCAATATTTATTTAATATAAACCATGCTCATGCTTGATCAGAAGAGTAATGCAGATATCATAATTACTATCTTACGTTGGCTACAAATATAAAGAATGTTATAAAATCAACCTTAGTTGTTTTTTTTGACAGAAGTATGGTTCTCAAAACTCCGTGTGTACATATTCTCTCGATCGAGACAACAAAGCAAGCTCAATCGTGGCATCGGAGATATAACTAATTTAATCTAAAATTTATTATAGTAAAAAAAAAAATTTACTAAGTAATATAAGGACTTCGGTTCTTAAGATTTGCGTACGAAGCCGTGGGTAACAGCTAGATAGAGGCAGGAATATGGTACATACCTTCATAATACGCCCAAGAGGCTCACGATGGAACGACTATCAATTATCTCAGCAATGTTTAGAATGTGATAGAAAAAGAATAAGTGAATATAGTGTACTGTTTTCAACGGGAAATTGCGTGCGAAGCCGCGGGCAACTTTTGCAAAAAATTATTGAAATGCGCAGCAAAGCGCGCCGGGCCCGCTAGTTTTTTAATAAACATTGAATCACAAAAAGTACTTCCGGGACTGACTGAACCCCAACACTGGATCTCTCACTTGCCGGGTGAATTTGCTACCATTACACCACAGAGCCCTTACTTTTTACGATTCAGTGATATTGGATATTGTATTTGGCCGATTCAATTATAATGTATTTGGCCGTATCAATATGTATAATTATATATATAAGTAAAAAAGATAATAATGTGACATAACCTCAATATCCAATTGACTGTTTAGATATGACAATAAAATTGAGCTGTGGTTAAATGAGGCACATTAACTTTTATACCTTTCTGGTAACATATAAAACATGTTAACTGCTACATCAAATAAATATTAAGTAAGTAATTGACTTACATTTTTTGAGAAATATAGTAGTGTAAACTGCCGCCAGTATATGTTATACTCAACACAAGGCACAAGAACAACTCATAAACATTTAACTTAATTGACTACTGACAGGGTGGACTAGACCTACAAAAAGCTTCTCTCTTTTGCCTGGAGAATGGCTTAGGGAATGTCCCATAAAACCTCGACGTACACTTTGTTTTTCGTGAATTTAGATAGACCAAATCGGACAACAATTAAAACGCAATACAATTTTGTAATTTATTTAATACAAACAAAGTTACAGATTAAAATAAAATACACAGAACTGTGTAGTATAAGAATAAATGAGTTAATAATCAATTGTTAAAGAATCGTTGAAAAACTACATTATTGACTTTATATTCTAGTCTTCTTCTTTGGCTTTTATACAAATAAATCAAACCAAAAAAGTTAAGGTTTATTAATATAAAAAAATAAATTATGGTTTCAGTATAAGAAAAATGAGGACATAATATTGTTAAAAAAATTGCTGAAGCGAACAATTCAGTTAATCAAGTTCTTCTGCTATACACTTTAGCAAACTAATACAAAAACATTTGAACATGAAAATTAGTGTTCTTATTTCAGAACCTAACGCTTTTTTTTTAAACATACTTTTCGTTGTTCCTAAAGTTCTTGTTCTCTTGTAAGTTGAAATAAAGTCAACACTAGACATGTCTAAATTTAAAGTTATTGCTCTGCTCTAATTACATCGACAGAACATCAATTCCGAACGTTTATCCGTTTTATAGACACAATTGAAAACATTCTTTAAGCACAGCGACGTAACTAGGTTATTCAGCACCCGGGGCAAACACCTATTTTGGCGCCCCTCCCCCCCACCAATTGAACTGAAACTAATTCCTTATAACTCCTCTTAAAAAGTGTGGTGTGTCCATCGGTACCGGTACGCTACATTAATACTATCTTGAATCTTGATCTTAAAATACTCAACCTCAAGTTCAAAGTATATAGGCCTAAATATATTTGGTAAATAATAGAATACGTATTTTCAAAAACAAATAGTTTATTTCAAAACAACACCATTTATACTAAAACACTTATGATAGTAAATTATGTAAAATATTGATTTTAAAAACATTTAATTGTTCTTAGAATTTAACTTTTCGGGCTTTTCTTGCAGCAAATGTACTGACAATCTCACTGAAGCATAGTTTTGAGGCTACCTGGTGCTCAATGGAAATAATCCCTAGGTTTGTCAGCCTCTGTTGCCCTGTCAAATTCCGTAAATAATTTTTTATTATTTTAAGTTTACTAAAACTTCTTTCATTCGAAGCCACTGAAACCGGGAATTGTCAAGAAGATCCGTAAGGCAGTCATTATGTTTGGATATACATCCTCCATTTTGTTCACACACACAAAAATTTCAGAAGATCAAATCGAATTGGCTGTTTGGATATTTGGTACTAAATCCAAACCATGGTATTTGAAACTTTCCACTTCAGTTGCCAATTCGTCTTTGTCCAAGTCTTCTTTATATTTGGAGGCTAATTCAATTGCTTTAGCCTTTAGGTCATCCCCACTCATTGTTCCAAAGCTAGCTCCGTTGAGAAAACCAAACAAATGATTTATGTTTTGAATAGAGTTGAATCTTTCTCTGAGTTCACAAAGAATGCGATCGACGATTTTCTAATAGCTGCTGTTGAAATTTCTTCTCTTCTGAGAATTCAGGTGCTTCATCTTCGGCATTCTCATCAAACATGCGCTTTTTTCTTCTCTTTCGAACTACTTTGAAATGAGGATCAAGGCCAAGATTTGTTTGCCATTTCTTTGGCTTCTTTCATTGCAGCGTTTGAATAGTTTGCCCTTTCCGAGTCTAGTTCAGAGATCAATCGACTGATGTGTTTGGCCGATCTATGTATGGTGATATTCTCCACTTGTAGGAGCTTGTTCACAATGTCAATGCGGGTCAATTGCTTGTACCAAAAACAGAGAGAACTATAAACTCAAACTGCTTGACATTTTTCAAAAGATTAGCTGCTTCAGTTTTTGTTTCATCTGAGGTAGTTAGGCTGGTTCTGAGGTCATTTAAAGCATTTATAATTTTACCTAGATGCTTGTATATAACTTGTACAGCTTCCCTCTTAGTCGACCATCTGGTGTTACTTTGTAGTTTTAGAGATAGAGGGACATGTTTTAATAAAACCTCCCATCTATTGGTCGAGGAAGCAAAAAAAATTGTACAAGCAGTTAAGAGTTCCAAAGTATGACTGTACCTCCCCTGACATACTAGCAGCATTTGCACCTACTAAATTTAAGGAATGAGCCGCGCAAGGCACAAAATAAGCCAGGTTGTTTTCGGCAAGAATCCTAGATTGGACGCCTTTGTATTTGCCCAGCCATATTCGAACCATTGTCATAGCACTGGCCCCGGCAGTTCTTCAAATCTAAGCCATCTTTTTTGATTTTCTCTGAAATTTCTTGCGAAAGACCCAATCCAGTTTTTTCACCAACTTTTACAAAATCAATAAAACTCTCCACTACCTCCGGACCCTGTTCGGTGATTTTCACATAACGAAGGACTTGAGACATTTGCTCCAAATGACTTACGTCGGGAGTACAGTCAAACATAATTGAAAAGTATTTTTTGAAGCCTTGATGTCACAAAATATGTTTTCTCTGACTTTTCCTGCAATAATGTCCTAAAAATTCATTCTGGATGAGCGGCGAAAAGTAACTGACTTGGCCTTTTTTTATGGCGAAGAATGTGCTCTTTCAGAGGTGCAATGGTAATGAGATACTAGTTCAATAGTGTTCAAAAACCTACCGCATCTAGGGTCACTGAAATCCAGGTTTTTCATTGGAGCCTCGTAATGGCTGCCATCTTTTGCTAGGTGTAAGATTACATCAAATGATAGCATACAAAACACCCTTCCAGTGTGCCTCTTCAAGTGCAATCATGTCTTGTAGTTCTTTGTCAATGCCAGAACGTTTACTTAAACTAGATTCTAAATTTTTCCAAGCACAAAAGCACTGTTTGTGATTTAAGGAGTTCTCATGCTCAGGAATCCGTTCACTCAATTTTCTTCCACTGAGTGAACCCTTCATCTTTGGCTAAAGCAGAAAATCTTATGTGGATGTTGATGTTCAGTGTGCGAAAAAAGTTTGCATGGGATACAATACAAGGAATTGTTTGATTTGCTATAGACTAGCCATGTTCGATGTACTTTTAAGCCATTAGGCATAATTTTTTGTAAACCACTCTTTAGTCAACTGTCTCCCATCTCTTAAAGTATTGTTAAGATCAGTTCTATTTTCCCTTCATTCAATAATCTCGATACGAGAAAACATCTGTCCTGCATCCGAAATGGTATTAGGCCACTTCCCCGGATCTTTTAGATCAATAGATTTTAGTAGACTCACCATGGGTTGGATCAGTTGTCAAACTCGTAGACGTACCATTATTATACTTTTGCTCCGGTTGAAACATCTCGATCTCTTCACCCTCGACGTCATCCTGGGTGACCGTTGGTACAACTGGAAGTTCTTCCAGCTGAAGATTTTCCGTACCAAGATTAGCATTAGTTGAAAACACGTCTTGGACTGCATCAGCTGATGACCCTCCATCTTCAAAAGTCGTACTTGTACTACAGCTGATTTCATCTGAAAAAATAAAAAATTCGAGTTACCTTCATTCGATAAAATAATATTATTGGTATATTTGTCAATTTTGTGGTAGAACTTAGCTGTTTAAATTGGTGCCGTATTTATCTAAAAGCATAGTTTTAACGCTAAATTAAACAATACTGCCGACAAAGCATCTCCTACTATACTATTTTTTTTAAATAAATTTATGACGTTCTTAGTTCTTGGTTAAAGCGAATGTCGTCTTCAAGTGTGACGATGACTAGATTTGCTGCTTGTTAGCGTTTCTAAGAAATAGCTTAAGAAGAAGAAAGCTTAAACCCTGTGTTCAATTATATATTTTTTAAACACAGATTCATATCAATAGTACGCTGCTACAGTTACAGAAAAGTTAATTATGATATATTTTTAAGGTTTCAATAAGTTAATCATTAATCTGTATTAGTTAATAAATACAAAGTAACAAAGTACTGTATATCTATCTTACCTACCTTTTACTGTTTGTTT
The DNA here is from genome assembly GCF_021130785.1 of Homalodisca vitripennis. Taxonomy (NCBI): domain Eukaryota; kingdom Metazoa; phylum Arthropoda; class Insecta; order Hemiptera; family Cicadellidae; genus Homalodisca; species Homalodisca vitripennis. Next base: position 177,589,480 of record NC_060209.1, read on the forward strand.
CATTTAGCCATGATGATAGAAGAGACGAGATTGATGTGCTTCTTTTTTTCTCTCTTTAGCTCTTTTGCGATTTTCCGCACCAGACAGTTTTTTCGACATGACTAATATTCACAAACACGAAATAATATTGCTAGTAACACTCAAAGAAACAGCTTCCGCAACCACTTTTACGTGAACCGAACCACTGATGATGTATATAATGAAGTAGAAGTATGAACTATTGTCAACAATAGTAGTGCACAACTGCACAACATACGCAGTTAGTCTGTTAGTCAAGGTCAGGTCCAGCGAGCATCGATGTGTTTGTGTTTGTGGCAATGTGGCATGTGTGGTGCGGTGAGAGGGATGGGGGAGCTGCGGGTGGGAGCCGGGAGGGGAAGGAAGTGTCTGACGCCGCGCCGTCCCTAGTGAGTCATTCCACAGATAACACAGTGTGCCCATACTCGTTCTGTACAAGTTCATGCAGACCGTAAACATGATTCGTAAATAGTCAGATAGCATTCATCATTTCACTTTGCATTTTCTTAGACTTAAATCAAATAAAAAATAATAAATATAATGATTTTCTTTTGCAACACACCTCGCATTAAAAAATATTTTCAACAATTTTTATTAGAAAAATCTGTGGCCGTGTTGGCGCCCCCCCAACAACTTGCGCCCGGGGCACATGCCCCGCGTGCCCCCCCCTAGTTACGTCGCTGTTTAAGCATAAGCACTTGCCTGCACTGATTATTTATATCTTAAAACCCCATAATTTATCTTTTGTCATAATTTTAAAGTGTTATACTAATGTATGTAAAACTCTGAGGACTATATATATTTTTTATAAATATTTTTCAATGTCATGATTTTTAGGTTAAGTGTAGAAGCAAAGACAAAATTGTAGTTAAATAATTTCAAGTGACGGTGACAACGATAAATGACTGATAAATCAAATGCCTAAAACACTGTAAATAAAATTAAGTTATTACAAAGAACTTCATATTTACCTGTCAGGAGATAAATTTGATATTAACTCGCTATCACACCAACTGCTGCTTGGTTCACGAGCTGGAAAGGTCTCTGGTTGATAAATCAACCATTTGTCACTCTTCAGATTAAAACTGACAACAGGAAGCAACAGGCAAGCTGAACAAAATTAGTAAGCTTCCATACAATCTACCAAGCTACAGGAAACAACAAGAACGACAACTCCATGCTCTATCACCGAATTATGAACCATATTGTAAATGGTTGAATTTTTAACCGGAGACTGTTCCCGCAAAAGTAATAAAATTTCCTTGCCCATACAAAGGCAAATTAGGTGGTTGATTTTTCAACCGGAGACTGTTAAAGGTTTAAGGACAGATGAAATCTTATATAGAGCGTTTTCTTCATTTAATTCAAAGTGCTTTCAAATTTCCTATGAGAAAATCACATTTTCGAGTGTGTTCAAAATGTTTTCTTATATTGCATTTGAACTTTCTGAACAACGTTTAAAAAAGTAATAAAGTTTATTTTTACAGCCCTTTTCGATAGAACAATACTGCTCACAAATATTACCTCTTTCTATTACCCTTGTTATATGTTTCAAGTCATTATACTTTTTCTGAGGTCGAGGATTGTAAAGAATTTAGGACAACTTCTTTGGCCAGGGGCCCAAGCACTTACTTTAAATAGAGTCACACTTTGTCTTTCTGCAGATGCTTTTTAGCAATGTTAGACTCAGTAGACGTACAATTGTATTGCAACAATCAATTGGGTTGTATGAAATATGTTTTACACGATGAAATGTTGTAGCTAATTCAGCAAAAATAATTGTATCATTTTTCGGACTGTTTTCCTTTGGGAAGAAGTTGAAAGTACCAACAGGATATGATTTTCTGCAGTTATCCTCCTCTTATGCTCTACACCAGCAACACGATGCTTAACATAAATAATTCCACAGTTTGAAATTGAAAAATCTGTTACAAAGTTTACAAGCCTACCCACTAGAGCGTGTCATACCGATCATCGTGTGAAAGTGAACGACTAGAAAAAGAAACAACATATCGTACAATGAATGTATATATATAAAACACTAAATTTATTGTTTCCGGAATCTAGTCAATGTAAATTTATTCATCAAAACTGATAAAACATATAACTGTAAGTTACCACAATCTTTACTAAATAATTTTATTGTTAATCTTATGAACAATTGACTGGATTGATTGATATGCCTTTGATTTATCATAAGTTAGATGATTCCCTTACAAATGTTTTAGATAAATTACTAAAAATAAAACAGACACCTTGTTGAGTTAATTAAATCAGTATGCCCTGACTCAGATATAGCTAAACAATATTTGTGATCATACAAAATATTCAGCTCTTGTGAACAACGTAGTTGGAAAAAATAGGTTTGAAGAAAATATTATTTTTAAAATCAACTTTAGTTTGTTAGTTGATAAGTCCACTGATACTACATGTGAAAAACATCTTGCTGTTACTAATAAGAACATTTATCAGCAACCGTGATATTCAAGATTAATTTCTTTGCCTCCTACCAGTAACAGATGGGGCATAAGATGGATTGTACACAATTATTCTAGTTTTTAATTAGCACAACTGTCCATACAAAAGTAATATGGTTGGATTCGGTGCTGATGGTACTAATACAATAATGGGGTCGAACCATTCAATACAATCCCTTTTGAAACGTGTTATTTTGATAACTTATTCGTTACCTATCAATTATGTACCGTATGCCATTTATTGGTACCTTGTGCTTCTAATGCTTGTGAAAAAATTACGAATGAAGATGAAGAGCTAATGAAAAATGTTTATATATTTTTAGTATAGCAGCAAAAGTCAGCATGAGTTTAAACAAAACTTGTGGAAGTTAAACCCCACACATTCCTTTAAGGCTATGTCAGAAAAGATTGCTTTCTATTTTTTCATGTATAGAACGTGTTTTGGAACAGCACTAAGCTCTAAAACGATATTTTTAGACAGATTATTTGATGGGCATGATTTTAGGCATGGTTAATGCTCAAACTATCTTTGACAAGTTAACATTAATATTAATAAACTGTATCTTGAATTTCTGAAACGTCGAAATATTTACTGACTTAAACCATGAATTTCAATAAGAGAAACCTAAACTTGGACACTTGTATGACAGATTTTAAAAAGCAGATCCAACAATACTGGACTCCTACATGGAGCCTGAATATTTCAATAAACAGACGTTTCAAAACTTTAGTATAGAAACCCCAAATATTTCAACAAGTTAGAAAATATGTATTTAGTTCCCAAATATGCTGATGGTCTTATAGCAAAATTAGGGTTGACTGTAGAATAGATTACGACTTTTAGAATTGACGGTCTAAACTTGTATGTTGACTGTGCCTATCAGATGTATTCAAGATTTCCCTTGAAAATGATATGGCAGGAAAATTTGAAACATCTTCAGTTTTTAGATATAAATCAAATCCATCCAATCGATCTCTCCAGCAGTAAATGCATTTATATTAAACGTTGATATTGATTTAGTATTAGTTGATAGGGAATATAAAGCTATTAGAATAACTTTAATTGACTGGAACAGACAAATCAATACTCTCCTTTTGGGGAGAAGTTAAGGAAATGAAAATTGAATTTATAAACTATTTACCTCTTTGATGGATTTGTAGCATATATGTTTACATTACCTCATAGTAGTGCTTGCGCAGAAAGAATATTTTTTGCAATAAATTTAAAGAAGACAAAAATTAGAAATATATTAGAATACAAAACACCAACGGGACTTTTTCATTCTAAGAATTTAATGAATGAAAATGAATTATACTGTTTATATTTTAACATTCGAAAGAAAATGTTTGAAAAACATTACAGCAAAATGTATTGATAATATACCTTACGCTCATTAAAAGAATAAGGAATGGTGTTAAGAAAATACTATGTTAAATTGTGGTTTTTGTGTTAAATGTCTTGAAAATCCTAACACAGTATAAGCTACATATAGTCACGGGTATGTGCTATATATGAATGTAGAAAACTTTAGGATGCTGCCTGTCTGGTATAGCTCATTACAAAAATAACTTATTTCATATTGTATTGGCACGGTCTTAAATATTATAATCATTAATTGTAATATATGTTTTGAGTTCATACACACAGTTTGGAATGGTAAATTGTTGTAGCAAATAATTGGATAAATGTGGAATTCTTGAGTTTAAAAGGTGCGGCAAAGTCAGGAATTTCCTTGTCACTAGTGGGGAAATCTCCAAAATTAATCTGGCAACACTGTTTCGACTGATGAGTGATGAGACATGCTTGTAGTGGTTTCTGTTTCTGTTTCTTTAGCATTTTACATCGACCAACTGTAAAAATGGTAGCCTATGGCAATACAAAATACAACATTTGAGGTTTATCAGTACATGTGTATTGTGTAGTTCACGAAAAACCTATTCAAATACTGCAGACTGAAAAGACTCCATTGGAAATTTATGGTTCGGTAAGGAAGTTCGTTTATTTTCTACTGAAAACACAAACTAAATTGTAATAACTGAAATAGAACAATCACAGACAACCAAGCAATGTCCGTCTTACATCACATGTTGCTACTTTTAGGATAACATTTTGTTCTTTGAAACTATACATCTGATAGGTGGCCCCCAAGCTCTGGGGTTAGCCCATTTCCTGTGATATTAAATTTGTTTTAATTTTTCAATAATGTTCCTATGCACAAAGGTAAAGATCAAATAACATTTTACTCCACTGGGGGAAGTGACACTGCATTGTAGTAAGTGGCCCATTACTACAATCAAATAATTGATTATCTAAACTACTGAAACCAAACTGAATAATGTTATAAGTATTTCAAATTGCAATATAGTTTAGGTGTTTTTACATCTTAACAAATTAATTATAAATAAAAAAAACTTCTAGGCTATGTGTATTTATAAAATGTAACAAAGGGTAGACTTTAATACAAGGCCTAAACTGGTTATTCTGAACTTAGCATGATTTCAACTTATTAGTTGTAGCAATTTTAATGTAAACAAGAAACTAATATTTTGAGACTTTAAAAATGGCGATGAATATAAGGAAAACATGTAAGATATTTCTCACAAGTGATGAGATTTTGTTTAATTAGCTTGAACATGTGGATTTGGCTCCTGGTAACACATGGGAAGAATTCTTTCCTTAATTTCACTAAAGCTGTAGTTACTTCTTGATATCAAGCTCGGAAAGTTATAAATATTGTAAGGTTTCTTTGAGATCTGTCTAGGCCATAGTTGGTTTTGTTGTTTTGTAATGTTATTGTAAAACTTATGTATTTAAAAATGTAATTTACGAGATTTTTCTTGTTATGGTAATTTATTATAACATGTATTTTGTATGATTTTACATAAATCAAAGTTGGATAATATATCGAATTATTCGATAATAGCAATGGAGTAACGAGTGTAGGCCGCTTATTAGTCTCCCCCAAACAAAAAAGTGTAACATTTAGTTACTTTATACTACGATGAAGGATAACCATGTCTGACAGCTTGTGACCATAAATAACACACATGCATAACCATTGTAGTTGTGATCATTACTCTAATACTGTAGAAATGACACTTTGTTTGATTTAGGATAATTTAGAACAATATTGTTATTCAATACATTAACCCGAGACCTAGAGGACTTTTCAAAGTACTGACTACTTTCTGGAGTTCCCTGCTGCTCCAATAATAATATTTAATTGTAAGTAACTATAATTGAAATGGTTATTTCATGTTTTAGAAAGTTTAGGGTGGACTACAATAAGCGGCCTACATTTCTTACTCAGTTGTTTTTATTGAATGCTTCGATTCTTTTATACATTTAACAATTTATTTAACTTGGCATACAATTTCAACTTATTAATTACAGTAATTTTTGTTTAAAAAATAAGCGTCAAGAAGTAGGCCTAACTTATTTTTGGTGAATTTGAAAATGTTGATGAAATATATGAGTGAAATAGGCCTATGTTAAATATCTTTTAACAGAGACAAGATTTGTTTCATGGCTTTAAGATATGGATTTGGCTCCTAGTAAAACCCATGGGGGAAATCCTTCACTTTATTCCATGAAAGCGGTTGCTCACTGATGCTTGGCCTATCTAGGAAAGTTGTAAATATTGTACAGTTTTTTCTGATATTTAGGTCTAGGGCAAATTTGGTTTTGATAAAATTGTTATGTTATTTTTAAATTTATTCAATTAAAAATTGTTATGAATTTGTTGTTATTAATGTGTTCGGGCATAATGTACAATTCTTCGGGCATACGATTTTGATATAATATTGAAGTTGAATAATATAAAGAATAGTTCGATGATAACCATCGAATAACAAGTGTAGGCCGCTTATTAAAGTCCTGCCAACGTGAAACTGGCCATAGATTCCATCCACAGAAAGAACGAGTACCCAGACCTAGTTCTTATCTGAATCCTAACCTAGTTCATTAACTTAACCCATACAAAACATATATTAATTTAATAACATGAAGATAAATACTACAATTAAAGATTTTAAATGAACAAAGACTACTTTTATGATAGTAACCATGTTCAGGGCAATACTCATTTAACAAGACAAGTTCTGAGAAACCCAATAAATGTACGGCCATCCATAGATTGGTCTTGTCAGCACATAGCCTATAAAATTGGTGTGACTACGAAAACAGGTGCAGCCTAAGAATTATGTTTATATTGTGGTATAGTAGACTGTATCTCAAATATGTATAAAAACTTTTAACAAAATAGGTTTGTACGTTTTTGAGGTACGGCCATCCATAGATTTCGTTTTTCAGTATTTTACATGTAAAATTGATAAATCTCCGAAAATAGGTGTGGTCTAAGAATGAGGGTAGTAATATAATACAGTAGACCATGTATTGAAGGTGTATAGAAAGTTTTATCAAAATCTGCATCTATGTTTTTAAGGTAGGGTCATTGATGGATTTTTTTCTATTCATTTGGCCTGTGAAATTAAGCACACTTTGTTCATGAAAACCGGTATTTTTAGTTTTAGAATGCCAGTTAAGGAGATTTTTTTTTATTTGTTTTCAAATAATACAATTTATTTAATTTTGTTAATTGAACTAGTTCAGGAACAATAATTGATAATATATTTGAAAATTATCCCAAATAGTTTATCAATATAGGAGACTAAGGGGTATCATTGGTTTTTAGGTTGAGGTATAACAAGCTAATGAAGGGTAGATCTTGACAGACAGAAGGAATAATTGGGATACTAATATCCACATAAAAAAGTACAAGGAATAGTAGAAGTCAGAGAGTATGGTTACTGTACCAACTGTATATGAGGTATTTCCCATTAATAGTATTAAAGAGAATTTCATAGTTATGGAAGTTTAAATTGGCCTCACAGTTATCAGATAAGATATTAAAATATTCTACTTTTGTAGTTATTTTCTTAATTTCTTCATAAGAATATTTACGTATTATTCAATTCCAAACAAAGTTCATATTATAGTGATTCAAATCATCACTAAGTTAACACAAGTGAAACTGTAAAGTTGATCACTGTATCATGCATAAGTGAAGTTGTTCACTTGTGAATGGTTTTAGTGCGCACTTTGGATTTCATCCTGTTGTACTAAAGAATAGTTCTTTGTAAAAAAAGTATTTAGCTTTTCTTCTTGTTATATGGTATGATTCTTGGATGTTGGTAGCTGGATTATGTTCACTTGAAGAAAAGCTTGTTGTAGGCTACTGTAGTGCAAGTTTCCAAAAAGTCTGGTCTAATTTAAGCCATTCTCCATTGTTTCAACTTAATTTTTCTTTGAAAATTGTAACAATTTTAAACTCCAAACTCTCAAACATCTAATAATGTATTACATTTGAGTTTACAAACATAATCTCTTAAGAGTCCTCAAAATAAACAATGCCAAACCAATTTTTACACTGTCTCAATTTCATAAACAATACAGTGTCAATCGGCCAGATGAGCTGAATTGGGGCCTTTTTTGGGAAATATTTTTGTTAAAACCATATTCATCTAATAAAATACCTTTTACTTTAATGGCATATGTTATAATCAAAACATTGTTGTGTTCAAAAACTTACATAGTCCTACAGAAGAATGACTTTCACTTATTGGTGGCCTCTTTTAGAAATTGGAAATTTTATGACTGTAATAGCTGAAAAATGCCTTTTGCCTGACATAAATCAACTGAAAGTGAATGATGAAAGTTAAGGTCTAAACCACTTCCTTGAAGAAGAAGAAGATGCTGATTAAATTGAACATATGATTTTCTCAATGCCACTGGCCTAAATATAAGTTAAACACCTATGAACTTGGAAGTTAATCATATTGTTCTAGATATGATAAATGTAGATATTCCAGTGGTACTGTGATTTTTCAACGTGAGTAACCAATTTGTATGTATTTAAGAATTGCAATAAAAAAGAAGATAAAATCAAATTTACTTCGTTCTGACGTTATTGATTTTATCTATAGGTTACACATGGATCTGCACAAGGAGCACATGTATCCAGTATCCAACAGCATGGACTTTAGTATATTTGTCATATTATGGTTTTTGTTATTTACACAATTAATGTATACACTCAAAAAAGTATATGTACTTAAATAACATACATTTATTTAATCCCAAATAAAAATTATCACAATGCACCGTATTATTTGTTATAAAAATGTAATACCGGTAAATTACACATTTATATTGTAATTATATTAAATACCTATTTAAAAAGCATGGAAAACATGAAAAGCTTCCCAACAAAAACTGATTTTGTTGCCATATTTGAAATATATACTTAGGGGAGAGGGGGGCAACTTGTGGACAATTTCAAGATTTTTATTTTTGTATTTTTTTTTTTTATTTTTAGTAATATATTTTGTTTATAGATTCATTAGCTTATTACTGATTAAATAAACTGCATTTCAAGAGTACTAATCAAATAGTTTTTTTATAATAAAATTTTTAGTAAACTAATGCACACTGTCCACAACTGCCCCAATGCGGGGCAGATGTGGACGTACCAATATTTTTACGGGGCACATGTGGACACATAAAAAAATAGAATTAAAAAGCACAAATAATTTTTAAATGAGTATATTTTTAAAAACTACATTGTTCCCTGATATAACTTAACATATCAAATACACTTTTAGTTAGTGAAGTCATTATTTTTAAATGTTTCACACAAGTAAGAACAAAATTACGTAAAATATTACAAGTTCTTTACTCATGTTATGTTTACAATCTTTTGAAAAACAATAGGCCTAAGCTAAATTTGCAATAAATTCTTATATTTCTCCTTTAAACTGAATGCTTTCTTTAAAAACGTTAAGTTATTAGCCAAAAATAAAGGCCTATCCATGTTATATTCATTGAAATCAAATTTAAAGATAAAAGTGCTAACAGCTCTTTCAGTACCCCCTACAACTTTGGGCTGAGCAAGTTTAAAAAACTAAGTCAGTTATGTCCACAATACTCTCATCTGTAACATCAGGCTTCACAAACTTAAAAGAATCAAACAAAATCTTTTTTTCTGAAAAAATTTACTGTGAATTCGGAGAGTCCATGTTTTTCACTTATTTGAGCAACATAGTGCTTAACGCTTTTTTTTTCCCACTCATCTTAACTAAAACAAAATCGTTAAGGTTAATATTGCTTCCATCTTTATTAATTTCCTCATACTCTTCTTCGTTTCCACTTTCTTCACTTAAAACAAGAGGGCTCAGTCCTTCACCAAAAATCTATCGAATCCTGAGATTCTTCCGAGTCGGATGTTTTATCTGAAGACTTCTTGGTAAACTTAAGTTTCTTACAAATCCCTTGCTTAATTTTTCTCCAAACTGTTTTCTCTTACAACTCTTCTGACTAGGTAAAAGCTTAGCTTCTTTTTTATCTTCTTTTCTTAGTTTTCTTCTTCAATTCTATTTTTTTCCGGCGTATCTGTCAATATGCATGTTTTGCCTTTTTTCCTACCTCTGCAGCTTTCCTTTCTTGGTTGAGATTTAGGATAAGGCCTAACTTCTTCAGGTGTCAGTATTTTGTTTGTTGTTTTGTTGAATATTGTAGGAGAGTTGAGCTGTGCTAAGCTAACGTCACACATTGGTCTTGAAAACTATTTTCAGAAGGCCCTGCAATTGGCCCAAATTCACCGTCGTTATCAAAAGGATTTTCTATTTCATCATTATTTTGGGTAGCCCCACAACCTTCTTTTTCAGTTAAAAAGGTCTGAGGCAAAGGTTGCTCAGTCACTTTAGATGGTGCATAGTCATCTTCATTAAAAATCATCTTGTTGTATGGCACGATACCGGTTTTTTTAAACCCAGACAATATGTTCGTCCTCGTGAAAGCGTTATCATAGGCTTTAGCAGACAAACCTGCAACATGATAGATTGAAATCGTCTTTCCTGGGTTCTGTGATATCCAATGATTAAATTCTGCCTTGCAGGTGTTCTTGAAGGATGAAAATACACTCTACATCCAGAGGTTGAAGCCTATGGCTTGTATGAGGCGGAAACCGTGAGCAACACAATTCCATTGTCATGACAGAAATTTATCAGTTCAATGCTGACGTGGCTTTCATGGTTGTCGAGAAGCACCAAAATAGGATTTTCCTTTGATGCACAAGTGTGTTTTTGAATATGTTTCATAATTTGCAAAAACACATCCTGTGTCATCCATTCCGACTTTGTTGCAAAACCAATGCTACCATTAGGGGCACCTGCAATAAAAGCATCTTTAAAAAAAACTCTTGGGAAAACATAGGCTGGGGGTATAGTATTGCCCAATGCAATTTACAATAGCACAGATGGTTACAAGTTCACCTCGTTCAGCTGATACTGTCTGTCCAACTTGTTTTACTCGAGCTGGAGCAACAACTTTTGGTGCCTGCAATACGGTCGTAATACCTGATTCATCAATGTTTATTATTCTCTCATCAGAAAATTTATACTGTTGAGTTACTTTATACAGGTTATCAAAAAAAGCATCTACATTTTTGTTTGTTAAAATTCATGTTTCTTGCAAGGCTGGTATTTTCTGGTTTCCGTAGTGTTAGTCTAGGATGGCGACGCGATTGTATCCTTTCATCCAATCAATGCCAGCAGTTTTATTTTCTTCCCATGTTTTGGGCATTTTACTGCTGACTTTAAGGGCATATGAATATGCAAAATCTCTTACTTGTCTGTAAGTCAATCCATATTGCAATTTACTAGATTGAATCAAGTAGTCTTCTAACATTTCTTCTTCTTCTTTGCTGAAGACCTGCATGGAGCTGTACTTTGAAGTACCTCTTCTAAACGGCAGCACTGACGGGAGATCCACGATTGGTACTTCATTTTCTTCTAATTTTATTTTCCTCTTTTAACTTTTTAAACCGCTTATGCAGCAGCGACTTGGACACTCCATGATCAGCAGCTGCCTTTCGAAAAGAGCAGTTTCCATTAAGGAGATCCTGAAGAGCTCGTTGGATGGCATCTTCAGGTATCGAAGCTCGGTCTGTCTTAGGTGTGTAGGTTCTCACCATTCTACCTGTAATATATAAACTGACATCAGTGGTTAGGCCTGTAAATAAAAAAATTTTAATATTTTTTCCCTTTGATTCATTCCTATAAACACCATGGGTTTTACGCAAATAAAAAACGCAACTCGTTTCTAATAGACCTACTTAAATTTGGTAGGCCCCTAACCTGCTATTCTAAATGGGACTTTATTACATTAAATATAATTCCAATAGATTATAAAATGTAGGAACTGTTTAAACAACATATTTGCTAAAAATACACATACAAATTGGAGTGTTGGGGCACTTGTGGACATGTCCACATGTGCCCCATTTTTAATGTCCACAAGTGCCCCAAGTGACATTTTATTATATTTCCCTCCCAATCTTAGTTTTAGGTTAGGTTTAGGTACACAATACATACATCAAATATTGCCTAAAATAGTGGAGATTCACCCTAATATACTTTTGTTAAATAAAAACGTAAACACAAAAAAATATTTGCCTTCAAACACAGTGCTTCCAATAGATTATAAAATGTAGGAACTGTTTAAACACTATTTGCTAAAAATACACATACAAAATTCTGGGGCAACTTGTGGACATGTCCACAGCATTTTAATGTCCACAAAGTGCCCCAAGTGACATTTTATTATATTTCCCTCCCAATCTTAGTTTTAGGTTAGGTTTAGGCTTCAAATTATGCTAAAATAGTGGAGATTCCTAATATACTTTTGTTAAATTAAAAACGTAAACACAAAAAAATATTTGCCTACACAGTGCTAAGTAGACCATCCTCAGAGTGTGTGTATGAGCTTCAAACTTCCTTCGTAGAGACAATACACTAGTACCATCCTGTGGTAAAACTGTGAACTAAATTCTGCACCTACAAAGCGGGAAATTCAAACTGTCCACTTCTGCCCCTGTCCACAAGTGCCCCCCTCTCCCCTACACAACAGACTAGCAGCTAGTGTTTATTCACACCACCGTACTTGGCACACAACAGACCTAATGCCCCTGGTCATTGTTGATGAGCAACAGGTCTGAGCAGTAGGTTTTCACAATCAGAACTCATCTGTAACATGAATGTACATATGTAATTTTTAACTTTTAATGTGATCATCAATAAATGTTATATGTAATTCATTTGAAATAATAACTGCTAAAAGGGTTGAGTCATGTATAGTAACAATTGTCACCTAATGACAAAAGAAATTACAAAAATAACCATGGTAAATGATTTAACAACGTCGATAAGAAATGAATAACAGTAAAATATGACAGAGTACAATGAAAATGGATCCAGTTTTTATATTGTTTATTACAACCACCGATACTTTATATATAGAATAAAAGATGAATCGATATCAACATATCTTGAATACTAAATCAGTCCCACGGTTCAAATTAATAGAGATAGTTTAAACAATTACATAAATAAAAGAACCACAACTACTACTGAAACACTGAAATTAATTGATAAGTCATTTGAATAATTAAATAAACATAAAACAAATGTATTGCAATCAAGAAATACAGTTAATTATCTTTCATTAATAGTCAATAAATCTAATCGCTTAAATATTTTCATTTTTTACTGGAAGTGGAAGATTAGTTTTCTGGAACATATTACTAATAAATAATTAAAGATACCTTCTAAAAGAGAGACATCATTTTAATATTAATTTTTGTGTTTATTCCTTTTTATGAAATGTTTTGTGTAAAATAAGTATGTTGTGTTTTAACTTTCCATTTGACGTTCATAGTAATCTAATTTACTACTAAAATATTATGTTTCAGATCCCATTGGAGTAAGAATGGAATCATTGTAGAAGGATTTAAGAAGATTGAAACTCCCTTGTTGCTTTGGGTCAGTTAGTGGGAAGCGTATTTTAATTGAAGCTTCTCCTGATTATGGAATGTCAGTGCTTCAATTACAAGGAATATTTCTTTCTTCAATTACAGTATAGTTCTATTGGCTGTTGTTCATCACAACTATAGACTAAATACATATTGATTTTAAAGGATCCAGTTTAGATGTTGGTTTTTGAAATTATGATTTGTATGAGGCCTTTTGGTTACCTGATAACCCTGTTCTTATTTGGTTTCGTGCATTTCCCCTCAAAATGTACCTCACGAAACCATAAGGTAGTTTTATGGCAAAAATAAAGTGGGTACATAAGTCAACTGTTAACAAACCTGTGTTAGTTATGAATTTATTAATGTATATTTTGTTATTTGCTACGCTAATTTATCTTAGATTTACCCTTGGTATTTAGTTTTTTAATGTTTGGTCTTCTGTTTGTTAGATTTACAAGTACAAGTATTACCAGTATGGCCCATTTACAGCCATGCCGGTAGTAATGTTTTCATTCCTATTGTTTTGTTATATAGTATTTATTCACTTGTGATTTAGTTTTTAATAATTGCCAGAGTGCCCATTTACAGTCACTTTGGCAATAACATTGTTGAGTTTGGTTTTTTGTTTATTTTATGTGCTACCCTTATAGTTTAGATTTTAACTATTGTTAGAATTGTCCATCTACAGTTTACCTAGACAGAAAATTGTTGAGTTGTTATATTATTAATAATGATTATATAATATTTTACGGTACTGTTTAAGGTGTCTTTATTTGGCTATACTTTATAGCACGATTAAATGACAACGCTACAACAGTATGCAGTTGTCATATGTACAGAGGCCATTGATAATCTCTTGTGTTTTATGGCCCTTAAAAAACCTGTGTTAATTACACACATCCTGCTGGATGTAGTTTTTTCAGAGGTGGTGTAAAACATGCATGACTGCATGAACGTTTGGCCTCACTGTAATCAACCAGCAGGGTGGTCACCTGACCGGGGAAACCGGGATTTTTCCTGAGAACCGGGAACAACAATAAATTCCGTCTCCAAGAACTTAAAATCAAGACATAATTAGACAGTTTCTTGAATCAAGAATTTATTCATCTCGAAACATCGTATTATACGCGACGTGGATCGTGAAATTGTGAATGAAGATCAACATATGTTCGCAAGCTTCATCTGAGAGTTGAGGAGGTGTCATGCAATATGGAACATGTCCACCAGATCCAACTTTTGGGTAATCATGAAAAACTGTTTTCTCAATTAATAAAACTTATATCTCTTTATTTTATTTGTATAGTTGGTTGTTACCCAAATAGAAAAAAATACATTATGTTTTTTAGATAGGTAGTTATACGAGGGCTGTTTTTTAAGTAAGGGCCGTTTTTTTTTAAATAAACAACAATTATTTTTTTCAAAATACATTTATTTTCAGAATCTACATACTTTTTTTTATTTTTCTACATAGTTGCCTTGTTTGTTAAGGCACTTATCATATCTTAAAACTAAGTTTTGAAATCCCTCTTCAAAGAAATTTGCCGCCTGCTCTGACAACCAGGAGTTCGCGGCCGTCTTGACTTCTTCGTCGTCATTGTAGCGCTTCCCGCCAAGACGATTTTTCAAGTACCGAAAAAGGTGGAAATCTCTCGGAGCAAGGTCGGGACTGTACGGCGGATGATTCAAAACTTGCCAGCCAAAAGAGTCGATCATTTCCTGTGTCCGAGCAGCGGTGTGAGGCCTTGCATTGTCGTGGAGGAGCAGAATTCCCTTTGTCAGCTTGCCGCGTCTTTTGTTCTGAATGGCGCGTCGGAGACTGGCTAGGGTTGCGCAGTAGGCTGAGTTAATCGTCATTCCTCGCGGCATAAAGTTCACTAGCAAAATACCGCGCCTGTCCCAGAACACAGTTGCCATAACTTTGCGCCGCGACAGCGTTTGCTTGGCTTTGACTTTGACTGGAGATGTTGTGTGCCGCCATTCCATGGACTGTTGCTTTGATTCAGGAGTGATATGGGATATCCATGTTTCATCTCCTGTAACAATTCGACTCAACATGTTGTCTCCTTCCTCGTCGTAGCGGGTCAAGAAAGTCAAAGAACTGCTTAATCTCTTTTTTTGTGATCCTCAGTGAGGAGTTTGGGTACCCATCTTGAACACAATTTTTTAAAGTTTAGGTTTTCTGACACAATTTTGTACAGTACTGACCTGGACCATTGAGGAAATTCCATAGAGAGAGTGGTTATTGTGAACCGTTGGTCCTCATGAATTTTTGCGTCAACTGCAGTAACCAAATCTCCCGTGATCACAGATGGCCGGCCTGAGCGATCTTCATCGTGGACATTTTCGCGGCCATCTTTAAATTCTCGGACCCATTTCCGCACTTTAATTTCACTCATTGCCTTGGCACCATACACCTCACAAAGCTGACGGTGAATGTCAGCAGCCGACATGTTTCTTGCAGTCAAAAATCGTATCACTGACCGAATCTCACACGCGGCGGGTGATTCGATAATCTTAAACATTTTAAAGATCCACAGTAATGGATACAGGTTAGCTACAGAGCTGCAACTGACATGAAGTTGTTCGCTAGGAATGCCGGGAGGCGGGGCGCACGCTCGTTACGGCAGGAACTAGTGATGTGCCGAGTCGAATACTCTTTCAACTCGAGTAACTCGTATTCGAATACTTTACCTACCTACTCGAGTCAGCCGACTCGGATTCGCTATTCACATCCTCGGGTAGCGGACCTCCAGCCGACTCGTATTCACTATAATTAATTGTATTCAGTATTCACCCGACTCCTGCAATTCGTTGACCTGCACTGTTGAATGCGAGTAAAACAGAACTGATTCGCGATATTACTTGATTTTATATTCCATTTTTTAGAACCATTTATCTGAGTTAACACTGTATTATACATAACGTGGGAGTTTGTAAAAAATAAAAAAATACTTCTAGTTCACACTTGTATTTAATTCCTATAAAATACAATTACTATATTAAAAACTAACTATTTTAATTTTTATGTAATTTGGTGTAATATTTGGTATTGCATGTAAATTTAAAATATATATATACACACACATCTTATTATGTCTTTTTCCCTATGAATGGTATATGAATAAATTAAACACATAAGATTACAATAGTGTAATATATTTAAGTATTACTATATTATACTATACGAGTATGTTGCACAACATTTCAATTGAATATAGACATCGTAAAAAACATATATCTAAGAAATAAACAGTATCTTTTATATTTGTAATAATGAATTGGGATGAATAATTATAATATATATATATATTATATAATATAATAATATAATATAAATATAATATAATAATAATATAATATAATACAAATGTAATATAATAATAATATAATATGATAAAAATATAATATAATAATAATAATACAATATAATAATTATTTGTCACAGGTTAGTCTGTATTATACACTACACAGTTTAAAACAGAATAGGTACATCCTACATTGAATTTGGTACTGTAGGCTTGCTCCAGCTGTTTAAGAATAAAATACTGTCCAATTTTTTAGGCAGTAGTCTGTTCCTGCGTTCATTGGCAACCATCCCAGCCTTAGAAAACAAACGTTCAGAAGGAACAGAAGTTGCAGGAATACACAAATACATTTGGGCTAGTTTATAAAGTGAAGGGAAAATGTGCTTCCTCTCTTCCCAAAACTGGAGTGGATTCGCTTTTCTGTCTAAATACGGTAGTTCTATATACTGATTTATCAATTATTGTTGCTGAAGAAGTTGGCGTTTGATAAGGTGGTCAATTCAGCTACCTTTTTTTCAAAAGTTTCCCACAGATTGTCCTCTTCTGATTGCCTTGGCTCAGGTTGTGGTGGTAGGCTTTGTGTGTGAGGTTGTCTTGATTCGGGTTGGAGTTTGGTCAGTTCTTCAATTACCCACTTCTGAGCGTTTTGGGCATTGGATTCAACACCAAAGGCCTTTTTCTTAAAACGAGGATTCCAGGAACGTTGCTTTGGCTGATGTCCTGTTATTTTCATAAACATTCAGTCTTTTGTCAATGACTTCAATTAGTGATGATTTTAGATGTTTACCTGCATCTGTTTGGGGGTTCTTTTTTATTAGTACACTTTGAAGTCCTCTTACTAATGGTATAACACTGGATAGTGTAGGGTAAAGCTTCTCCGCACACAAAAATGTTGACATTTTTTCTATAGGCTGGAGTAAAGCAATGCAGTCGTCAATTATATCCCACTCAGAAGCATTTAGAGATGGTACAGGTGACTGTATAAGTGGCAGAGTAGCTGAAAGAGGAATTTTAACTTTGACCAACCGTTCCAACATAAATAAAGTTGCATTCCACCGAGTTGGGACATCTTGCTTCAATTTAAAGCGTTTCTAAACCCATTTGATTTTGAATATCTATCAATTTATAGGAAGATTTAGCACTATGGTTGAAATGAGTCACAAATTGGAACGACATTTGCTGATAATTTTGATCAATTCATCATGTTTTAAATGATCATTTTCATCATTGCCCTTCGATATGCAATCCTTAACGGCAAGATTTAATGTGTGCGCAACACAGTAGTGATTACGCAAATGTAAAATTTCTCTGACAGCCTTTTTAACATTGCTGGCATTATCAGTAACAACAGCGACAATTTTATGATGTACTTGCCACTCTTCTGCAATGTTTCTTATAGCGTTAGCTATGTTATCAGATGTATGATCCAAGGGTAACTCAGAGGTAGATAACACGTTAGAATTTAACTTGGCATCAAGGATGAAATGACATGTTAAAGACATGTAAACTTCTATTACTATCTGACGTCCAGATATCTGTTGTCAATGCAATATTTTCAACTGTTGCTAGTTTTTGTTTAAGGGCTTCTGAGCATACCTTATACCGTTCATCGAGTAATTTGGTCGATAACAGTTTTCTGCTTGGAAGAGTGTAGTCCGGGTTAAGTTTCTTAGTGTAGTTTTTGAAACCAACATTCTCTACTATCTGTAAGGGCTGATAATCTAAAACTATCATGTCTAACAAAGCGTCATCAACAGATTTTTGATTTATTTTGGTAGGTGCTACTAGTCTCATTTGTTTATGGCGTTTGCGTGGAGGTTCTGAATCAAAATTATCACAAGATATGTTGGTATCTTGTGTTTGTGTTCCACTAGTAGAAGCATCATTACTTACGGAATCAACCAAGGGACCTGCTGGAAGATTCGTGCTTGACTTCCTTGAAATTCCAGGAGATGGCTGTCTATCAGAGGTGTCCAAAATACTGAACTGGATGTTTTATTCTTTAGATGTGTTACTAAGTTAGATGTGTTTCCGAAATGTTTATAGGAAGATGAACACAACTTACATTGCACTCGATTATCTGTAGTTTTCTTGTAAAACTCCCCATTACCACAGATTTTTTGTTGTACCGAGGCATAGTTAGATAGAATGAAAATTAATAATGGCTACAGATCACTTTCAAAACATCACTTAGGGTTATGAACAAAATGACTTATTCTGTCTGACAAGAGATGGATCGCGCTAAAAGTTCGGAGCGAGTCGGTCGAGTTCGTAGCGAGTCGTAAGAGTTCGTAACGAGTCGGAGCGAGTCGGACGAGTTCGTAACGAGTCGGAGCGAGCCGGACGAGTTCGTACCGAGTCGTCCAATCTCGGGTTCCCTTTGGTTTGGGTGGGATAGTGATTAGTGAATAGAATACGAAATGCGAGTTGACTCTACTCGAATAGAACGGAATTGTCACTCGAGTCGACTCGAGTGGAGTCTGACTCGAGTTGACGAGTAGAACTATTCGACTCGTCACATCACTAGCAGGAACGCGAACTACTACCGTGTACGGGAGAACGGCCCTTACTTAAAAAACAGCCCTCGTATTTACGGGAGTTATTTTAATTTTTAATATGGACATGTTCCTTTTTGAACGGAAACGCTGGACTTGTCCCTTTCTGCACTGACACAAGTTGGATATGTTCCTTTTTGCTTGAATTAAGACTATAGTATTGGTTTTAAACTATTACTGTTGATATCTCTTAAACAATGATACTACAGTACTTTATCAGAGTATTAACCCTTACCTGTAGCTTAGGCAAATAAGGTATGATTCTGCTCGCTGCTCAGGTGACTCGTTGCTGCACTCTAACACAGTTTAATACCTTTCCAAGAATTTAATACTTGTATATTTAATAAGTACAGTAAATATATTGTATTTTAGTTATAGGCATTGTTTAGTAGGGGAGAGCGGGGCATGTTGAGACAAACTTCAGATTTTATTTTTTACATTTTTTGTTTGAATTATTTTGTAATTGGAAAAATACTGATATTATACTTCAATTAGTTGTGCACTTTTCTATGGTATTGACGCTTTAATTAACTATATATATCTCCCAAAATTAAAATATTTGTTTAATGCTGTAAAGTGTATCAATGTTCCCCACACGGGGGCAAGTTGATACTAGCGAGAGGCAAGTTGATACAAGTGTATAAATAATAAGCTAATAGACATTAAGGTAGCAAATAATCACTTAATAGACAATCGAAAAAATGTATTAAGCAGAATATAGTACAAAGGTAACGTAAGACATATTATTAAACTATTTTAAACACACAGTTTATGAGATTGTGTTCATAACCTACTCAGAATCACTGATTACAAAGTCAGATGTACAGTGAATACAAGTGTACATTTTACAGTCTTTCCCACATTCTATATGGGCCCATTTTTTGCAAGAAATGCACTGTATCCAGTCCTGACCTGGCTTGGATTCGGAGAATGGCTCCAAACATATGAGACACAGGGCGTCGTTCTCTTCCTCCGACTCTGATTCAACCTTCATTTTATTCTTTGGGACGCATTTCTGTTTCTTCACCTTGTTCTTCTCCTTAGTCTGACTCTCTATCATTTTAAAAAGTATTTTTTTGGCGTTTTCTGACTTGGCTACCATTTTAGCTTCCTTTTTTTTGGCTTCCACTTCCAGCCTCTCCTTAACTGGTGTGCTAGTAAGGATAGCGGATTTTAAAGATTTCCTCCCTTTTTTGATATTTTTTCGCTCTCCAGCTTTAGGGTAGGGCGGATTTCTTGAGGGCTTACAGTGAATACGCCTACAGAAACATCCTTATTTGTAGATGGAACTGCAGTTGTAGTCTCAGTTCGGTTCACTTTGGAGTGTAGACCATCAGCGTTGCTTGTCCCAGCTTGAGAAGTCTTGACAGTGCTGTCTTGTGAAGTCATCTCTCTATCCGTGACTGCGCTGGACAAGAAGTCATCCTCAGTAAACACTTCTCTTGCATGGCGCGATTCCTGTTGCTTGAAATCCAGATATAATATTTGTAGGATTTATTGCTCTAGGGAGTGCCATCTTTACTATGCCAAGAATGTCGTAGATTGTTACAGTTTTCCCTGCATTGTTGACCATCCAGTCGTCGACTGAAGCGAAGTAAAATCTTTTGAAAGGCCCATAAACTGACCTGTCAAGCGGTTGCAGGCGGTGGGAAGTGTGGGGGGGGGGAAAGACAACATGACGATACCATTTTCTTTGCAGAAGTTGAGCACTTCAATAGATAAGTGTGATTCATGGTTATCCAAAACCAACAAGCAGGGATTGCCCTTGCTAGATCTTACGTGGCCGTGAAAATGTTTAATGAACGTCAAAAACGATTCAGATGTGATCCATCCGGATGGGTAGGAAGTTCCAATACATCCTGGTGGCCCGTTAATGATGAAGTGATCCTTGAAGAATACTCTTGGGAATACGAACATTGGAGGAACTGAGTTGCCGATGGCACTGACAGCCAATACCATAGTGACAGTCTGCCCCCTTTCTGCTGACGTAGCTTTCCCTACTTGGCGTACTCCTTTCTGAGCTACGATTTTGTTTGGCCTCTGAACTGTTTGCACACCGGTCTCGTCAATATTCCAAATATCCTTAGGTTCAATTTTGTATTAATCTAAAGTACTCTTCAAATTGTCAAAAAATAGATCAACATTGACTTTATTAAAACTGGTAGCGCGACTAAGGCTCGTAGCCTCAGGCTCCCTGATTGATAGTCTAGGGTGTCTTTTCATAAATAAGCTAAACCAGTCCTTTGTAGCCATTTTATGGTTAATCCATGAATCAGGTAATGTAATGATATTCCTATTAGCCATAGCAAGTTCGTAAGCTAAAACTTTGATGTTTTGTGGTGTAAGTCCGTAGTAGATTTTTGAAGAGTGTATTATATACTCTTCGAGTTGAGATTCTAATTGGTCTGGAAAAATTTGTCTTGGTTTGGCATACCCCATTGTAACGGTTTGACCTTGCGATTCATCTTTTTTTCTTATAAATCTAAACAATGTCATTTTGTCGATCTCAGAGGCTACAGCTGCTTCCCGCAAAGACATGGTTTTGGTCTTGACAGCTTCATAGGCTTTTTCAAAGCTCTCATCCGGGACTTTCCCTCGATCTGTCTTCCTGGTATAATTCCGCACCATGTTTCTGTAAGAAAAGACAAAACTCTAATTTTTACAATATTGGGGTACGTTGATACACTGTATCAATTTTCCCCAGCTACGCGTATCAACTTGCCCCATTGAACAATTGTCTCTTAAGTCTAACTTAAGTCTCTAAAATATAAAGTCCAGAAATATGAAACTATCATGGAATTCTTACCAAGAAACAGGTGTTTAACTGTGGTAACAGTGAACTTCCTGAATATTATCCTCTTGCTGGTACGCCAACTCAAACACACTAGCCAACAATTACTTTCTACTCATGAAAACACAATTTCAACAATAAAAACACGTAGAGTACTCTGTTGACAGCTGGACGCCGTGTGGCACTGCGTCTCGGTAAACAACAGCCTCTACTGACTCATGTCCGCCCTGCGCATGCGCGTTAGCTCACAGTCACATCTGTATCAACTTGCCCACGTATCAACTTGCCCCGCTCTCCCCTACAATAATGAAAAAATCACATTTCTAATACATTTATTTATTCTAATAAAAATGTTACAAAAATAATTAACTTTATGAGAAAAACCAAGTGTAAACTTAACCCGGGATCACTCGCGTGTTAGGTTGAATCTAACATTTGGAAATATTGAATAAAAACTCATTTTCCATTAATTTTTTTGTTTTTATTGTACATAATTGCATCTTAAACAGTACTTTATACATTATTATGAAACATTTTAAATGGTTTGTTATAAAAAAATATACATATTGATTATATGAGCAGTTTTGAAAAAATGCCCTCGAGTGCCAAAATAAAAAAAAAAAAACATTGTAATATTCTTAAAATGTACATTTACATAAACATGTACAGTCTCTGATTATCACAAAGGTGTTCTTGATCATTTACTCTGCAGCTGCGCACTGGAAGCATGTCAGCACTGTAGAAGAAATATGCTCTTTGCATACTGCGTGGTTACAACCACTACATCTGGCCTGTGTATACCTGTTTTTTCTAATAGGACAGTATACACATCGGGTTTTTTGTCCGTCTTCTGGAGGTGGTGCTGGTGTTGCAGGTGTTCCCACAATGCTCTTGATCTTTTGGCGAAGTGCAATTGATAAGTTCGTCAGTGATGACCGTCTTGTAATGTGGGGGATTGCAAGTGCTCTAGCCAACTCGGTTAAATACTTCCGTCTGGGCATTAGAATGTTTGTGTTACTCTTCAGAATTATCTGGCTGTTAATGGCTCCAATATTCAACAAAGAACAAAATACAGTGAACGGCCATCTGTTACTAATCCTTGAAACACAATATTCTGTTTTCATTCTGTCAACCACATCTACACCTCCTTTTGTGAGGTTGTAAAATGTGATTAGTTCTGGTTTCAAATTATCACCACTTTCTTCGTCAATCACTCCTTGTTTGTGCATGGTTGATCCGACTAAAACATTTTTATTTCTCTTTGGAATGTATGAGGCTAGCATACAGTTGTTTGGGCTTTTGGAGAAGGCAAATATAGTACTCTTTACTGCACGTTCACGTAAATTGGTCGTGAGTTCTAAAGGGAATTGGCGCTTATTTTTACGAACAGTTCCTACTACAGTAAGTCTGTGATTTGCATAGAGGTCATTAGCCAATGGTATGTCCATGAAATAATTATCCATTGTAACATTTCTTCCGGAGTTGTCAATGGGTTTTATCATACGTTTTACAACACTCACTACATCATTGCCTAAATCAAACTCTCCTGGAGGCTGTTTTCCAGGATAAATCTCGAGGTTGTTTGTAAAAAAAAGTCCTTGCATCAACCAGTGCGTAAATCTTTATCCCGTATTTCGCGGGTTTGTTGGCAATATATTGCCTGAATTGGCACTTGCCCCTAAACGCCTCCAACATTTCGTCTAGAGTTGTTAATGCACCTAGATTGTAGGTGTCTTGACATTTTTTTACAAATGCCTCAAACACGTCCCGTATTGGTGCTAAGTTATCCTTAGTTGATCGGGCAGGTCTTGTGCTCTTCTTATCAAATATTATGGCCTGAATGAGTGTTTGGAAACGCTTTTTAGACATCGTAGCCACAAAGAAATCAGGAGCAGTGCCATCATTTGCCCAAAGCTCATCAATATTCAAATGGTTACCTTTCTTGACTCCAGCCAAATACAAAATACCAAAAAATGCGTGTAATTCGCAAAAATCTGTTTGAGGGCAGTCTTTTTCTCCTCTTGTGTACTTTTGGCTCATAACTAACAGCTGTTCATTTGTACAACGTACTATTTCATCAATTAACGTGTCGGGAAAAAACAATTTCCACGTGTCATAAATTGTGTTAGAATGACGTGCCATAGCCTTTACTCCAGGTAGTGTTGTAATTATATTTTGCCTAGGTGTTCTTGAACTGGGAGGTTCATGTACATTCCATCCCGTGATTTGGTCTCTTCCTACATAGTACGGTTGTAAGTTAGAGACTAATGATAGATTAGGCCTACTTACAGTTGGTGTCGTAACACTGGGTTCACATGGAGCAGCACTTTCAGTAACTTCATTAGGTTCATTCTCGAAGTCTGACTGCTCTGAGTTGGTGTCTTGATCATCAATTTCAGTTGTTGCATCCAAATCTGACACGTCATCGTGCAACAAATTCTCCTCTTCTTCTAACCAACCCAAAATTTGTTCATTGTTCATTTTTAAGTATCTGTTTATAAATGTCACTTAGTTCAAGCAAACAGATTAACTACACCACAATATTAAAATTAAATCAACAATAAAACTAAAGTTGAACACAAACAAAACACTAACGCGGTTACTCGCGTCGTTAGGTAGCACCTAACAAATGAGACAACATCGTTACTCGCGCGGTAGGTTGGCACTAACAGCGCGCGTATGGCTACACTCCCCTCCCCACCAGTTACCCCCACCACACGGAACTTACTCTTTTCGCGCGAAAACATGCACACAGACACTTCAACGAGGAATAGACAAAAAGACGAGAAAAATATAGTAACTTTGACTAGTAATATTGTACTCCATTTACCAATGTTAGGTTCAACCTAACAGCGCGAGTGATCCCGGGTTAAACGGGGCCAATTAACTTAAACGTGAAGCCCACAATCATCTTCAAGACAGTCACATTGTCCAATGTCAGCTTCTTCCCCCTCTTCTTGATTTATCTCTCGTCCCTCCAACATAATCTTCTTGTAAAAAGAAAATTTCTCATCGTCACTGCAGTTATCACTATAAAGTTTCTTTAAGAGCGAGTCAATGTCCTTCTTTTTTCCGTCAGTTATTGGATGTCCCAAGGGACGTTGCTGTAACGGTTCATAAACGATTTTTTTAAAAGTCCAACCCTTTTTGTTTAGTTTGATTGGCTGTTCATCTTCGTTTTCAAATCTAAAATTTTCCATTGCTTTTAATATGTTTATTACTTTGGATCCTTGGTAATGACAATTCTTTTTTTCTAGCTTATTAAGTGGACACTTTTTAACTGCTTGGACAAAGATAGTGTCCTTTAGGAACTAATCTTCTCCCAGTTTTTGTATCTTGCCAACTGCTTCATACTCAGTAAAGTAATCTTCTTTGAAAGTCATTGTTGGTTTTTTTCGCATTAGGCGGTAAAATGGTAGTGACAGCGATACATATGGGTTTTATGTATTAAATTCAGTCGTCGGAAGTAGGGCTATAAACAGACTTAATAGTTTGGTACATTGAATAATATGTTTGACATACCCGGCCGGGTTTTTTAGTACACCAGAAAATCAGTTGGATTTTTTACCACAGCTGATAAGATACCTTTTGGAGAAAAAAATAATCGGTAAGCTATAACAAATAACGACAAGAAAGGCGCGTTTGCGTCCGACATGTTGCACAGCAATGACAATGTTATGAGCTGAGAGCTGAGCGGCAGGAGAAACATTTACTGTCTAGAATTGGCGGCAGATAGTAAAATCGTGTGGTACCGCCCTGCCGCTCAAATCTGTCGTGAGTGTTCCCCATACGTATAACACAAACATTAAACTTTAAATCGCCGCTCGATCCAGTGTTCATCTCGGTTGGTCTATGAATGATTACTCCTCGCACACGTTCAGATTGGTCATCAGATTACATATCGTTAGCCTAATGTGCAAAGGGCGTAACTCTAAAATGACAAACTTTTCAGTACAACCAAAAAACTGTTTCTATGACAACTATGTTAATAAAAACATCCTTTTGCCCGTAGGGGGACGTCTTACTCTGACTTTTAAAGGTTGGCGACCTTTCGTACCCCGAGCTAGTGCCAGACACATCTCCAATCCTGGCACTTTCCCCTGTCTCATCCATAAATCCTACCTATTCCTAATTCCACCCTTTTCCTGACTGGATCGTGCTATTGTTTGCGGGGAGTGCTTGAACTGCTACACTCTGAGAAGGTGTAGCAGAAGAGAGCTGATGTGAGCTTGCTCTGCCGAAGCAAACGGTAGTATGAATCCTAGTGCCAGCCACTTCGGTCCCTGGTCAGGAAGTGATTATTGGACAGAAATGTCGGAGATTTCTGTTGCCACGTGCGAGCCCGAGTCGTGCGTGAATTCCCGACTCGGTTAAACGAGATAACATCGGGCCCCGGGGAATTGGGGTAGGGTGCCCTGCCAAGCTTTGGCTGACAGGTTCCCGAGGGTATACCCGTTCCCGATGTCTCGGCCTGCACCTTTAATCACGATGCGCTGGTTCATCTATTGAATGGCTACCCTAAACCCTTCTCAAGAACAAAAAAATAGAGTTGTAGAAAGAGATTCTACTATGGATCTGGAAAAGAAGCGTGCTCTCTCTTCAGAATCTGAAGAGGAAACAAACAAACAGAGAAAAACTGCAGACAAGAAAATTAATGTTCAAAATCTTCCCACACCACTTTTTCTAGTATTCAAACACAAAGACGAAACTCAGAACTTGGCAAAGGTGAGCCCCTTCCTTGTTAACAAGGCTCTAGTCGGAGTGGGCGGCTCGCCGTCTTCTGTTAGGAAGCTCCGTAATGGAAGCATCTTGGTAGAGGCTGCGAACGCTCCACAGGCTCAGAAATTTCTCTCCATGAGATCCTTTTACGACAAAGTAGAAGTCGTTGTCCATCCTCATGAGACATTAAACTTCTGCAAAGGAATTGTATTCTGTCGCGATATGCTATGTTGCTCAATTGAAGAGTTGAAAGAAGAACTGAAAGATTGTCTTGTGACTGATGTGGTGAGAATAATGAAGGTTGAACACGGTGTACCGACACCTACACCAGGTCACATTTTGACTTTTGCCCTTCCTCACCCACCAGCCACAATTAGAGCAGGATATCTTTCTCTACAAGTTCGTCCATATTTTAGAAATCCTCAGAGGTGTTATAGATGTCAACGTTTTGGGCATTCAAGCAAAACTTGCAATAACCCTGAAACATGTAGTCTTTGTGGAAAAAGTGGTCACAGTGACAAGGACTGTGCCGGTGGCGAAGAACAGTGCGTCAACTGCAAGGGCAAGCATCCTTCAAGCTCTCGCAGCTGTAAAGTATACATCGAAGAAAAGGAAGTGCTAAAAATGGTCACTAGCGAGAAATTGTCTTTCGGCGATGCTCGTAAGGAATATAGGAAACGACTTGGGCAAACCCCGAAGAAGGACGTATCCTATTCTCAGGCTGCCTCTGTCCCTGTGCAACCGAAACCGTGTTCTTCCTGCTCAGCTCTGGAAGGCATGGTTAGAGAACTAACCCAACAGGTTGCTGCCTTAGTACAACAAATTAGTGCCAAGACCTTCCCACGTAGTGGAGGCACTGATGTATCAGACCTTGCACCTTCTGTGTCTGTAAGACCGGCTACACCTACTCAACCCAAAGGACGAAACACTTTAAACAAGCAACAGTCTTCTGAAGGGCAGGTTGCTGCTCAATTTTTAAAAACCCCTAATGCTGGAGGTTCCAGCGTGACGGGAAAGAAAAATTTATCTCCGGAAGTACGCCAAAAACTTGTGTCAGGGCTGAATCAAAAAATTTCCTCTAAAGTGGTCGAACGGTCAAAGGGTGCCAACAGAACCCCTCCCTCATACCAGTCCTCTAAATCCAGCCTAATGGAGGAGGATTTGTTTGATGACGACCTTAGACCACATTCAGAATTAGAAAAAACTACTGTAAATTTCAAACAAAATCAAGGAAAAACAAAAAATAAAATTACTTTTAAAAGCTAATGTTATATGAATATTAAACAATGGAATATTAACGGACTGCGAAGCCATCTGGAAGACCTGAACCTACTAGCATCAGAAATAAAACCAAATCTCATATGTATTCAGGAGACCAAGCTTAGCCGTGCATGCCAATTTTCCATCAGAGGATGGGATATCTTCCGCCATGACAACCATAATGACGGACATGCATGTGGAGGAGATATGGTTCTCGCAAATTCTTCTCTGAATACAGTGGAGGTACCTTTGAACACACCTCTACAATTAATTGTTACAATTAATCAGTTGTGTTTATATCCCCCCGCCACCAGAATGTCTTCCAAGAGAAGATCTATTGGACCTTATTAATCAATTGCCTCATCCTTTCGTACTTGTGGGCGATTTCAACGCCCACCATCGTTTTTGGGGCTCTACTACTTGCTCTCCAAGGGGCAACATGGTTTCCAAGGTCCTTGATGATCTAAATCTTGTTTTATTGAACGATGGCTCGCCAACTTATCTTTGCCCGAGAACAGGTTCCTGGTCAGTATTAGACCTAACCGTGTGCTCACCACAAATTGCTTACCGCTTCGATTGGTCAGTTTCCTCTGACCTTTACGGTAGCGACCATGCACCGGTCATAACTAAAGTTCTCGATATTCCAGGTAATGTGTCCCAAAGACCTAAATGGGTGCTTGATAAGGCAGATTGGAGCAAATTTAAACAAGTTTTACAGGCACCAGATGTTTCAATATCAGTAGTTATAGACTCCGCCGTCAACAATATAACAGTTGCCATTTCAAGCGCCGCTCTGGAAAGTATTCCAAAAACAACAGGAATCATCAAAAGAAGAAACGTACCTTGGTGGACAGAAGAGTGTAGGATATCGCTTCGGGAGCGCAGGAGAGCTTTGCGGATATTTAATAGATCTCCGACCGAGGAAAACCTCGAACGATTTCGTTTTGCCAGAGCTAAAACTCGGCTCATATTTAAAAGATGTCGACAAAATTCGTGGAAGGAATTTACTTCTTCGATAAACCGTACCACCCCTTTATCTCTGGTGTGGAGGAGACTAAAGGCAGTTTGCGGAAAACAGCCACCTCTGCCTATTCTTGGCTTAAGGGTGAACGACATCATATTAACCGAGCCGAAAGATGTGGCAAACGCTCTGGCCTCGTCCATTTCTAACGTGTCGAGGACGATGTCCTACAGTCCTTTGTTCTAGCGATATAAAGTACAACATGAAGCACAGCCATTAAATGACAATAACTATATAAGTCCCTTAAATTTATTTTTTTCCCTTGACGAACTAGAATCTGCTATTTCTCCCATTATAAACTCAGCTCCCGGTGCTGACGACATCCACTACGCCATGTTGAGAAACCTTCCTGTAGAGGTTAAAGCGTGCCTCTTGTCCCTTTTCAATAGAATTTTTCAAGAACGCAGCTTTCCAAGTTCATGGCGTAACTCTTACGTTGTGCCATTGTACAAACCTGGCCAAGACAAGTTCTCCCCTACTAGCTACAGGCCTATCTCGCTTACCAGTTGTCTTTGTAAGATACTGGAGCGGATGGTAAATCGTAGACTGGTATGGTTCCTAGAACACAATAATCTTCTGTCTCCACAGCAATGTGGCTTCCGTCAAGGCCGTTCAACTCTAGACCACCTAGTATGCCTGGAATCGTCAATCCTGAATGCTTTTCTGGAACGGAGGCAACTTGTTGCTGTATTTTTCGATATAACAAAAGCGTATGATACAGCTTGGCGTAGGGGAGTTATAAACACCCTTTCAAATTGGGGCGTCGGTGGTAATATGCTATATTTTATTAAAGGTTTTATGGATGAGCGTTCTTTTAATGTAAGACTAGGAACTCATTTGTCCGACACCAAAATTCTTGAGAACGGTATACCTCAAGGGAGTGTCCTTAGCTGTACTCTCTTTGCTGTGGCCATAAACAGCATCACTTCCTGCGTCAGAGCTCCTGTCAGATGCTCTCTATTCGTAGATGACTTTGCTGTGTTTGTCCCTGCCAGGAGGCTGGCTACTGCAGAGAGGTACCTTCAGCTCACCATCCACCGTCTTGAAGATTGGAGCAACCAAACCGGGTTTTCTTTTTCTCCTTCAAAGACTAAATGTACAACTTTTTCTCGACTGAGGAACGTCGCTGATCCAACTCTTAGGATAAATAGAATAATAATCCCAGCGAGTCGCTGTGTGAAATTCCTGGGGTTGTGGTTTGATTACAGACTGACGTGGGTTTCGCACATTAAAGAACTTAAAGCGAAATGCCTAAAGAGACTTAACGCGATGAGAGCTTTAAGCGGAACGAAGTGGGGTGCAGATAGAAAATGCATGCTTCAGTTTTACAAGGCATATATTCGATCTTGTATAGATTATGGATCCCAGGTTTATTCTTCTGCCAAGCCAAAGCCCTTAAAATGTTGGACTCAATCCATCACTCTGCTATCAGATTGGCTACTGGAGCTTTTCGTTCCAGCCCCGTTGTAAGTCTGTTAGCTGAGAGTGGTGAGCCATCTCTATCTTTCAGACGTGTTCAATTGGCTATAAACTATTTTTTTAGTTTAAAATCAAGGCCAGAAAATCCGGCCTTTGAGGTAGTCCTCGACACATCGCTTGCTCCCTTGTACCACAATAAACCTAATGTCCCCGCACCTTTTGGCATTAGAATCCTGTTACATCTCGCAGAAGTGGACATGAGAGCGATTGATGTTGAAGTATGTCACGAGATGGATAGGCCACCATGGACAGTCAGAACTCCCAATGTAATACTGTCGTTATTACAGTTGGACAAGCAAGATGCATCACTGTTGTCCACAAGCGCCTGTAGAGAAATTTTGTCATCGTGTTCACCCTGCGATGTCATCTATACGGATCGCTCAAAGAGTGAGGCAGGAACGGGTTGTGCCTTTATCACTTCCAATAGAGAGTACAAATTCTGCCTCACTCCTGAATCTTCAATATACACAGCAGAACTAACAGCTATCTTGAAATCGTTAAATATTGTATGTCCAAGAACAAATAGGGTGGTAGTGTGCTCGGACTCGCTAAGCGGTCTGCTGGCTATCAAGGACATGTACTCCAAACATGTCC
Organism: Homalodisca vitripennis; assembly: GCF_021130785.1. Taxonomy (NCBI): domain Eukaryota; kingdom Metazoa; phylum Arthropoda; class Insecta; order Hemiptera; family Cicadellidae; genus Homalodisca; species Homalodisca vitripennis. The sequence goes on from NC_060209.1 coordinate 177,620,567, forward strand.
TGGTTCGTAAGATCCGCTACGCTTTGAGCGAGATGATGTCGCGGGGTATCGCAATTACGTTACTATGGGTACCTGGACATACCGGAATACCTGGTAACGAGATCGCAGATAGGGCAGCAAAGGAGGCAATCTCTCTGACTCCATGTACTAGGCGATCAATCGCGTCCGATCTAAAGCCGATTGTAAAGTCACGTCTACAACATCAGTGGAATATATCGTGGGATCAAGTTACCAATAACAAACTTCGGCAGATTAAATACACAGTAAAGCCTTGGTCAACTGCTTACCGCACTAACCGTAGAGAGGAGGTTGTACTGTGTCGACTCCGTATCGGACACACTCGCCTCTCTAACGGTTTCCTAATGAGTCGTGGTGATCCACCGCAGTGTGCGGAGTGTAACATGGCGTTAAACGTCAGCCACGTGTTGATAGACTGCCGCCTCTACGCCGCCGGGCAGAGGAGAGCACATCGTGTGCCAGGCCGGTTAGATGAGTTGCTTGGTGACAAAGAAGATGTTTTTAACAAAGCTCTTTAGTTTTCTGGAGAGCACCAAATTAATGTCCAGAATATGAGAGATATAGTACCTGATTAGTTTTAGTAAACATTTTAACCGCTAGTTTTAGGCAAGGGTGAGCCCTTTTACAGTTCACCCCTGAGTTGTTTTTCAGTTTTAAGGCTCTTAACTAGCACCGCCTAAGTGCAATCTTTTAAATTTCGTTAGGAAAATTTCTGTGTTTTAATCAAGGGTAAACCCCTTTACAGTTAAAAATTTCTGTGAGGTGAGAGACACCACTATCTTAATATGTAGGTGTCACGTAAGGAGACGGGCACATTTGTCCTTCTATTTATCTGTTATTTGTTATTGGTGAGGGTGGGTCCCTTTACAACCTACCTTCACTAACGTACCTGGTTTTAGCATTAGATTTTATTATATTTATCATCGTTATTATTTATCTGACATATTCTAACTATCGGGCCCCTTTACAGCCTCTCGGTTATTTTTTTTATTTAGTTTTAGTCCTCCGTTCACTGTTGTTGTTTTTCTTATTGTCTTAATGTGATAATGTTATTTGACACAGAGATCCGCTATTTATTCCTTGCACTGATAACGTGACACCATATTTTAAAATGTAGGTGTCCGTTAACCCTACGGGCATTGATAACCTGCGTGTTTTATGTTTTTATTTTAGAATTAAAATTTAGGTACACACTTGTTACTTTTTACTTTCTTTCTTAGAAATTAAAGGTTTTTAACATAATTGTTGGGAGTTACAGCCTTTTCGTTTTAAAACTATACAATTAATAGGAGTTACGATGTTTTCAAATTAATAAAATGTTAATTAGTTACTGACATATTAAATTATTTTTTAAGTTATCAAGGTTAAAAAAATTTCCATATACAAATGTAATAATATATTTATTTAATCACAGTGAAAAAACAGCTTAGGCTATTGCACAATAAAAAAATTGACTACTTCATAAAAATAGGCATTCAATTAGTGTCCTTTACTCCCAAGGCAAATTATCATAAAATAAAAGATAATCACTAGGAATTGTTTTTTTTTAATTCTTGGAGGTCATCAAACTTTCGCTTTTTAATTTTTAGTCTTTCTTTATACAGCTTTGGTATGTCAAAAATTTCCACGGGCGGCACTGTTGATGAGTATCGGATGGGAAGGTCCTTGTATTCCTCTGAAAAATCCAGTTTGTACTTCAGTCCTTTTTTGTTGTATTGGATTGCTCTGATGTCAGTTACACAAGGATCACCAGCTTTCCTACCTGGTCTTATAGACTTGAAATTGTTTAGGCTTCCATAGTTTCTGAAAAAAGTGTGCTCTAAGTAAGCAACCGAATAAGAGTTAGGTTTTGACCGTGCTGACAGGAAAGCTGCAACATAGTCAGCAGGAACATTGAACACTTTGTTTTTAATGTTTCTTTCAATTTGAGAATGGACGGCATCAGCCTCCATTTGAGTATGACCTTTTTCTAGGTACTTTTGCTCAATTTTAATGTTCTTCAGCCTAGCTAAGTTGAAAAGCCCATTTGATACAATTGCGTTACGGTTTTGATACGTGCAACCGCCGCTATACGGGATAATACTTTCAACATCATTGGGCAAAGGGCACTGCTTCATAATAAAATCACAAATTATTGTTGTGAATTCATTGGCTGTTAGTCCTCCCTTAGACTCATTCCACACATAACATTGTACATCCTTTGTTTTCGTTGAAAAATGTTAGATTGTGCATTGCTAATTTTGTTTTGTAATAAAGGCTTGACACGTTGGACTCTGGGCATAGTAACACACACTGCAAATCCATAGTAAAAACTAAATGCTCCTTACTTTCCTTGTCCTTTTCTTTTTCAGCTCTTGCCGCATTCTTTTTCTGTCTATGCCCTGTGTAAATTTCCTCTGTTACATTTCCTGTCCGAAATCCAACACATATATCGCACTCGTCCTTTTTCGGTTGGAACAAGCTCAAGTTTTTGTCCTCGAATGCCTTTAAAAATGTTGCAATAGACAGAGGTTTTACATTATTGTGTTCTGTACACCAACGACAGTATTCTCGGTATAATTGCTGTTTTTAAGTCCAAACTGACTCTAAATATTGTCTCGAAGTGCTCTTCCTACAGTAATGAGACTCCATTTTTGCCAAACTTTCAAAAAAAGAGTCTAAAGCTGTATTTGATTCAGAAAAGACACTCCTTCTTGATTCAGAAATTTTCGGATACTTTTTCCTCTGACTGTTTGGGATAGGAGCTACATTTTGGTCCTCTTGGCATGTCAGTTCATCAGATATCCTTTCACCACAAATGCTAGATTTTTCCAGTTGCGCATTGCTTTTTCTCCTAATCCAAGTGTACCTAAGAACATGCTTTTGCACACGCGTACTCTCTCTTGATTTTTTTCTAGAAAGTAGATATAAGAACTTTCTCTTCTACTTGTATCTTCGTTTTTTTCGGTCTCTTGCTCTTGATGTAGGCCGAACAATAACCAACATATCCAAATAAGTTTTCTTCTCTTCCCAAGTCATTTTCCAAAACTTTTTAAGAATGGTTTCCCTGTTTTCATTTCAGATCATCTTACACTGTATCTTAAATTTATCTTTTACTTTACTCTCACAGCGTTCTTTCATTATTCGTTCGTTTTTTGGTAAATCATATTTCCATTTTCCGTCTTAACGAATCTTTCCTAGGTATGTTTTTCCTTTTTCTCTAGCAGACTTGTTACGATTCACAGCCCAGTCTTCTTCATTCACATGTTGCCGCTTGCGCCTTTTTCTTTTTGGGTTTGTCACGTTAGCTAAGGGTAAAGACGTTATTTCCTCTTTAACATCAAAATTTGATCTTGGTCTCGGATCTTCACTATCAGAATCAACCGAAGAAGAAGGCTCATAGTCAGGGTCGTTAAGGTCCATCTTCTATGGATTAAGTGAATTGTCATTATCTTCTAATATATTGGTATCACCAGGCAAATCAAATAAATTATTTTCCGTGGTCACTTCAACAACTACGTCACTTGTAGGAATACTAACAAAATTATCATTTTGATTATTTACATCATGTCCACTTAGATTATTATCAGTACAGGCAGAAAAATCTTTAGGCAAAATGTTAGTTTGGTTTTGAGTGTACTGGTCACTGTAGCTAAATAGGCGTGTACTAAATGAGTTGAAATCTAAACTCAAGTTCACGTCTTCTGTAACATTGTTTAGATCAAAACTTAAGCTAGGCGTTTGTCACATCATTGCTTTCGAGATTAAAGTAAAAAAGTGACCCACTTTTATCAATAACCAGCATGTTGTTGGCTTGAATTGCTGTATTGAAACCTTCACATGGGTTGTTGATTAATGTTTTATCATTTATTTCTTTGAGTTTGTTCATTATTTTGTCTTTTCTGATAGCCATACTCAAAAATAACAAAAATAAAATAACCATAGTAACTCCATTATAAAGGCCCCTTTAATACATTTAAATTGACAATGTTATAAGCCTTTGCCACTAGGTTAATAGTGAAATAATGTAGGCCTACGTCGTATTAAATTTGTGATTCCTACCAGAACTGTTGCCATGGTATCAGTAGGAATACTGTAGTTAATTTTTCATTAATATCTTAAAAATTTGAATAACTTAATTGGTATAATTTTAAACAATATTCTCAATATCTAAATTTGTGAGGCTGCACTTCCATAGGAGGCAATACAATAGACAATAAAATTAAAATATCGATAGCTGAACAACCTAAAACATTGCGCTATGGCGGTAAAATTAGGTTATGTTACGTTATTTACACATACTTCGATTTGGAATATAAAATAATCTGATCTAACTGCCACAGAACGATGTATTGGTTTTCAGAAGCCTTAATAATAGATACTCTTTATTCTTTATACTGTGCGCCTATTATGGAAATGCAGCTGTTTATGGAGTTACAACTTTTGCTTTTAACTTACCCTTAAGAAGGAAAAGCTGTAACTCCAAGGATATAATTAATTGGGTTATTTTCTCACGTTAACAAACGCTAATTTTAATACTAACTTTATACGGAGTTACTATGATTACTTAGTATCACTATTTCAGTATAAAATGTAAATAACTACTATTAACAACTTCACTACATCCTGTACATCAGGCACTGTTCACTGCTCTTGGTATCACTATGGCATTTTCCCATGAACTACAGGAGTTACAGCTGTTGCTTAGTATTGAACTAGAGACTTCTAGATACAACCTTTGATAATTAAGGATTTTATTACTTGTGGATTTTTTTGGAGTTACAGCCTTTTCTTGACCATTGAGAAACAATATCACCATGGCAATGGCCAAAAATCTCAAAATTTACAATAAGTGGAGTTACGACCTTTGCTAATTAGGCTAACGATATGTCAAAACAAAGAAAGTGATGTTATGTTTTGATATCACGGTCAGGGCCGCCCACGGGGGGGAGCAATGGCGCAAGTTGCGCCATTGAAACAAAAATTGGGGGGGAATGAAAATTTTGGGGGGAACTTTAAAAAGCTGGTTTCGGATACGTTATTTACAAAGTTAAAAAAATGTACAAGTTTGCAGTAGTTTTAACAAATTAAGGGGAGCGGGTCGTTCCTATCCCGCGCATGTTAAATTTACAAACTTTACGTACATATATTGTCAAAACTAAGTAAGTTACAACCTTCAAATTTTTTGTAGGCAAAGAGTACTCCTTTATAAACATCTCTTGCAACTTTAGTAAAAAAATCTTTAAAAAAATTTTTTTTAGGAATTTTTAAATATTGTGTGTAAAAAAATTATTTTTTTATACAAAAAAATTTTTTTTTCTCATTTGTTTTTTTAGATAGAATGATAAAAGATGCAACACCATTTGGAATTGCACTGTTCTATATGCATACCAAATTTCAATTCTCTAGCATTTATACTTTTTGAGATACATGTACCTTTATATGAAAAAAACCAAGTTTCCGGGAAATGTCCGGTAAAGGCAAAAATGACTGCTAAACTAACCTTTTGCTGCTAAAACATCCCAGCTCCGTACTCAGGGTCATCTGGGTCTTCATTTTCCTCTTCTAATGCAAGTTTTCTTTTCCTCCTAGCAACTCTAGCCTCCTTGGTCATGTCTAAAGCAGATTTTTCTGCCTTTTTCAATCGTATTGTATCAAAATTTCGCAAAGCGGCAACAGACTTCTCGCTCAGTTTGATTCCTAGCTTGTTATACACATCCAATTTGCTGGTGAATCCATTATTAAAAGTTAAAACTGCATCATATATGCCAAGTTTTAGAGTGTTTAGCCTTACAAAAACATTTTTAGGCACCTTAGACCAGACGGCATTGTTGAAACTTTCGTTCTGGTTTTGAGTCTTTTGGTCAAGGCATTTTTTTAGAAGATCCGGATTGGCTAAATCTCTATAAATTTGTTTGATCTGTACCATCACTTCATATGGCAAATTGTGTGACTTATGGCTGAAAGTCTGATGTAGGGCTTCGGCTTTATTATAACCGCACCACGACTCCGGCCCCTTTGGACATAGGCCATGTTGCGGAGTGTCATCATTCGATATTTTGTGGAAATAAGTTGCCCACACATTTTTAACCATTTGTTGAAGATCTGATCCACCTCTTTTTATAGCTAGGCCATAATATTCTTGCAGCTTGTCTATGTCATTATTTGTTAGCCTATTCTTGCCCCATATTGCTCTATTATCTTTTAGTTTTGTTTTTCCCAACCGTTTCTTCAATTCCCTTAGTCTGCTCCCCATTCTCTTCTTGACATAATTGACGCATTCCAGTTTTCTTACTTCTACTTCATCTCCATATGGCTTATCGTCAACCACCTTTTTAAAACCATTGCTGTCACCATCTCCTAAGTATCGTACATACCGTACATTTCGATCTCTGGACTTTCGGAAAACATCTAGGGCACCCGCAACTTCCATGCCGCCACTTGACCCTTCGTAGTTTTTGGAACATATATGATCAGGTACTATTTTTTTTTTTATTTTCATGTACAGTGCAGATTTGACAGTATTTGGACATTATGGAAACATCCAACACCTTGCCAGTATCTAATGATGTTACGCTGACAACCCCATTCAGTGACTTGTGTCCCCTCCTTTGCCAAGACCCATCTAAACAAACCGTCAAATCTCTTTTTGACGTTTCTTCACACTCATTTACAGACACAGCTTCCTCAATTGCCTGCTTCATACTTTCACTAGCACAATTTTCAACAGCCTGATATATTATGTTACTACAAGGTCCTATTTTTTGAGGTGGTAAAGGTAAGTCTAATAATGAACACAGAATGTTACCTGCACTGATACCTTTTCCGATCGTTCTCATGCCGTAAATAAATTTCAAGTTTACCTCATATTTTCCATTCTCATTTTTTTTAGAGTTGTAAAAATTAGTTGATTCCAAACAAACACAACATTTCAGTTCAATATTCACAGCCAATCCAAATCTTATCCGTAGTACAAAGTTCTATGCAGTCTTCGCTATCGCAGAATTTACATTTTACAAATTTTTTTAATTGCTCACTAAATAAACTAAGATCCAAAATAACACTACCCATTCCAGTTCCTTCATAATTGTCATATTTATCAAAGGACAGTTTTTTAGAAGCAGAGCTAATGTTTGCATTAGTAGTAGGCCTAGGGCTAGGGCTAGCAGAATCTGTTTGGGTAGGCCTAGATTTAGAGTCCAACTTACGGTACTTGTTTCCTCTAAACTCACGTTTAGATTTAGTTTTGTAACTAACCTTTGCTCTTGGCATGGTTATAAGAAGTTGTAAAACACTTCAAGAAACAATACACACTCCTAATCTACCACTAACTATGAATAAAGTGCAACACTTTTAGTAAAACTAACTATGAATAAAGTGCAACACTTTTAGTAAAACACAATTATCCGACACAAACACATATAACATAACCTCCTAAGCATATCAAAACAAATAAAGCAATATTCTTTCTGTCATCGTATTCCCAGTTGTCAGTACCAGGTTGACCAACAGAGCAAAGCCATAACATACTTATAACTACCGTCCTGGGTATGACGTTAAACTGCCTCTTCCCACCTAACCATTCCCTAATTCCTACCAAATCCCCCTCCAGGGTCTATAAGTACCCGTCCTCTGACCGTTCCAGTGCATGGCTCGCTGGGAGTGCTTAAGCCGGCACTAGATGCCCTATCTGGTGTCGGTGAGAGCTGATGTGAGCTTGTCTCTGCCGAGGCGTAGGTCATGTACTGGTTCAGAAGCCAGCCACTTCGGTCCTTGGTCAGGAAGTGTTCAGTAGGCAGGGGTGTCGGAGCCCCTGTTGCCACGTGCGAGTCCAAGTTGTGCGCGTATTCCCGACTTGGTAATCGATGGAAACCGGGCCTCGGGGAACTGAGGTAGGGTTGTCCCCCAAGCTACGGTTTGTGGGACACCCGAGGGCATGCCCGCTCCCGGTGAATCGGCCCGCACTACTAAACACGATGCGCTGGTGACCTTATCTATGGAAACTCAAACCACCCCACCCTTAGGGCAAGAATTCGGAGTAAGAGATCCTAATGATCCAGAGAAAAAGCGACAGTTGTCGGATTCTGAAAATGAATCATACATAAAACAAAGGAAAGTGGAAGAAAAAGTAAACGCAGAAAATATGAACGTTCCAACTCCACTATACCTAATCGTTAGCCATAAGGATGAGGGCAAAACTCTAACGAAGGTTAGTCCTTTCTTAATAAACAAAGCTTTAGTTTCCTCAGGCGGTCAGCCTAAATCTGTAAGCAAACTGAGAAATGGAACTATCTTGGTGGAGGCTGCAAACTACATCCAAGCCAGGAAGTTCCTTCAGATGACAAGCTTTTTTGATCAGGTGGAAGTCGTCGTTCAACCGCACTCCTCACTGAACACCTCCAAGGGGATCGTCTTCTGCCGTGACCTGATGGAGTGTAGTGAGGAAGAACTCAAGGACGAGCTGCAGTGTGAAATGGTAACCGATGTGGTTAGGATGCTTCGGACGGAGAATGGGAAAAAGGTTCCTACTCCTGGTCTAATTCTGACCTTTGCTTTTCCCCAACCTCCAAAAACTATTAAGGCTGGGTACTTGTCCCTGACTGTACGGCCATACTTTAAAAATCCCCAGCGGTGTTTCCGTTGTCAGAGATTCGGGCACTCTACTAAGACGTGCTCGGGCCCTGAGACTTGTTCCCGTTGCGGCGATGAAGGCCACCAAGAGGAAGGTTGCAAGAACGACGTCAGATGCGTGAACTGTAAGGGCAAACACGCGGCCACTTCGAAGGAGTGTAGAGTTTACTTAGAGGAAAAGGAAGTATTGAAGATCGTTACTCTTAACAAACTCTCCTTTAACGAAGCCCGCAAAGAGTACAGGAGAAGAATCGCTCCAACCCCTAAAAAGGGAGTCTCATACTCCGAAGCTGCTTCAGCCCCAGTCCAATCCGCACAGTGCCCGTCATGTACCGCCTTGGAGGGTATGGTGCTCAATTTAACAGAGCAGGTTGCTGCTTTGGTTAAGCAGCTTGCAGCCGGTACCGGACAACATCCGTTGGCATCCACCAGTAATCCTTCCCAAGCAGTCCACACGCCCCATACAAAGTCCAGCACACAGATTCAAGCTCGCTCAACAGTTACTCCTACTTTCAGAGATAAGGTGCAACAAAATACGAAACCCGCATTATCTTTGGAAGAGAGGAAAAAACTCGCCGACAAACTAAAAAAGAACATACAAGCAAAATCAGAACATAGATCTAAATTCTTAGTGAAAAAGACTAATCCATCCTCGTCCAGATCCTCCCAATTATCACTTGATGATGATATGGTTGAGGACCCTTTGGATATACAGACAGAGTTCCAAACTGTTCAAGGTAACTTCCGTCCTGTATCTAAACAAAGAAAAAAAAATTACGATGAACTAGCACAAAATAAAATATATAATATAATATAAAATGCTATTACAATGGAATATTAATGGTTTGAGAAGCCACTTTGAAGACTTCAAATTACTTCTAAAGACAAAAAAACCTAAAGTTATTTGCCTACAAGAGACAAAATTGTCTCCTCATACTCGTTTCAAACAAAATGGTTATGACATCTTTCGCCTAGATCATCACCAACAAATTGCCTGTGGAGGTGTGGCTATTCTAGCAGATTCTTCTGTTAATGCTAGAGCCTTGAACATTGTCACAAACCTCCAGGCAGTAGCAGTATCAATCGATGTTCCGTTTAAATTAACCATCTGCTCCATATATATTCCACCTTCCCCTTTTGATTTATCTCTTGATGATCTACGTGATCTGTACAGCCAACTCCCTTCTCCTTTCTTGATGGTTGGTGATTTCAATGCACACCATCGCTCTTGGGGTTCCAGCCATTCTGATCGGAGGGGTAACATGGTTGCGGGATTGTGGGATGAAGTGGCAGCGGTCATTCTCAATGACGAGTCGGCCACTTACATGTGCCCTAGGACTGGCATATGGTCGGCAATCGACCTGTCAGTCTGCAGTCCGGTCGTGGCAACTCGAGTGCATTGGTCCGTACTTCCCGACCTGTCAGGGAGTGACCATGCGCCCATTGCCGTGGCTTTTCAATCCTTTCCGTCTTTGACAGGCAAGTGTCCCAGGTGGAAAATTAAGAGGGCTGACTGGAACGAGTACAAAAAGAACATAGTTTCTCAAACTACTAATATCGAATTAAACGACATAAATACAGCCACTGAATTATTTACATCTAATATTATAACATCCGCAGAGCGAAGCATTCCAAAATCCTCGGGTTCACCAAACAAACGCCAGGTTTCTTGGTGGTCTGAAGAATGTTCGGCGGCTCTAAAGGAACGTCGAAAATGTTTAAGACAATTCAACAGATCACCGAATGAAGAAAATTTAAGTAGGTACAGAAGAGCACGGGCAAAAGCAAGACAGGTTTTTAGACAAAGACGGCGGCAGTCCTGGCTGGACTACACAGATCAAATAAAACGTACTACTCCTGCATCTGATGTTTGGAGGAAGCTTCGATCTGTTTGCTGTAAGACCTCCCCACCTGCTCTTATTGCTCTGAAAAATGGTACCGATGTGGTAACTGATCCCTTGACAGTTTCTAATTTACTCGGCTCACATTTTGCGGAAATTTCAAAAACGTCATCTTACAATAGGAAGTTTCAAAATTTCAAAACAAATACAGAAAGACATGCTCTAAATTTAAATATTAATAACAACTCTCCTTTAAACCTTCCCTTTACCATTGATGAACTCGATTCATCACTAAAGGCGACATCAAATTCTGCTCCAGGTCCCGATAACATACATTATGCCATGTTGCGGAACCTGACGGAGGATGGAAAACAAGATCTTCTAAAATTATATAATAGAATATATTTAGAACACACATTCCCTAATTCTTGGCGTCGCTCACACATTATCGCTCTCCAAAAACCGGGCCAAGATAGAACTTCTCCAGGAAGCTATAGACCAATTTCGCTTACTAGCAGTCTCTGCAAAGTACTGGAAAGGATGGTCAACAGACGTCTTGTTTGGTTTCTGGAGAAAAATAATCTTCTTTCACCTTCCCAGTGCGGATTCCGACAAGGCCGGTCTACAAGTGACCATCTACTTGCCTTGGAATCGGCAATCCTGAATTCCTTTATTGAAAGAAAACAGTTGATCGCGGTATTCTTCGACATTTCCAAGGCTTATGACAAAGCTTGGAGAAGGGGGATATTAAATGCTTTAATATCTTGGGGTGTAGGGGGCCACATGGTTTCTTTCATACAGGGCTTCTTGTCGGAAAGAACCATACAGGTCAAACTTGGGACAACCATTTCCGATTCATTCACGCTGGAAAATGGTATTCCACAAGGTAGCGTTCTAAGCTGTACTCTGTTTGCCATTGCAATCAATAACATATCGTCTTGCGTTACCCCTCCTGTGCGCTGTTCTTTGTTTGTAGATGATTTCTCTATTTACATCTCTACAAAGAAGCTAGCGGTGGGGGAGAGAGCTTTACAGCTTACCATCAACAGGCTTGAGCAGTGGTGCGGAGCTACGGGTTTTTCTTTTTCGCCACCTAAAACAAAAGCCATCGTTTTCTCCAGAATGCGTACCGTTGAGCAGCCAACGCTCTCTTTGCTGGGTCAGACAATCACTACCTGTGACAATATCAGATTCCTGGGTCTCACATTTGATACCCGGTTAACTTGGGTGCCTCACCTGAAAGATCTAAAAAATCGATGCGTGAAGCGCTTGAACATACTGAGAGCTTTAAGCGGAACAAAATGGGGGGCTGACAGGACATGCATGCTCAGGTTCTACAAAGCCACCATCCGTTCCTGTCTAGATTATGGATGTCAAGCATATGGGTCCGCAAGACCCAGTGCTCTCAAAATGCTTGACCCAGTCCATAATTCTGCTTTAAGACTGGCCACTGGAGCTTTTCGATCTTCTCCTATTAACAGTCTTCTCGCAGAAACGGGAGAACCCCCTCTTTCGCATAGACGACAACAACTGTCCCTAAACTATGTTCACGCTCTTTCAGGGAAGCCAGAAAACCCTGCGTTTGAACCGGTCCTGCGAAATCCACTCTATAATTCTTTCCTAGCGAGACCAAATCTTCCTTCACCCTTAGGCGTTAGGGCCAAATCCTACGCTTATGAAATAGGCCTAAACGATTACCAGTTTAAAGTCGTTCATCAATGTGATATCCCACCCTGGAGCGTCTCAATGCCAAAAATTATTTTAAATCTCTGTAGGTTTAAAAAAGTCTCCACTCCAGAAACAGTCTACCAACAAGAATTCCGTCAAATACTAGGCAGCCTCGCACCTTGCGATGTTGTCTACACTGACGGGTCAAAGGAACGTTGTAGAACTGGATGTGCTTTCGTCACTGGGGTAAGACGATACGGATTTCGTCTCCCCAACGACTCTTCTATTTTCACGGCCGAATTAACAGCCATCCAAAAGGCCCTAAATATAACGTTTCCTATGACTAAAAAATTGGTTATCTGCAGCGACTCCCTTAGTGGTATACAAGCCATCAGCGACATGTTTTCAAAACACATCATCATCCGCGAAATATGGCACTCTTTGTCTTCCCTTCAGTCCGAAGGTGTTGCTGTCTTCCTTGTCTGGGTACCTGGACACATTGGAGTATCCGGAAACGAGCTGGCAGATAGAGGAGCTAAGGAAGCATTACAACTCCAGCCTTACACCGCACGGATGATTTCTTCCGACATTACCCCGGTAGTGAAGGCCAAACTGAAAGCCAAATGGAATAGCGATTGGCGGGCAGTCGTCAACAACAAGTTACGGCTTATTAAAGACTGCGTTGGACTCTGGGAAACAGCGAACCGCCTGAGTCGTCGTGAGGAGGTTGTGTTGTGTCGCCTGCGGCTAGGCCACACGCTTCTCACACATGGCTTCCTCATGAGTAGAGATGATCCTCCGGTCTGCGACACATGTGACACTGTCATTACTGTCAAACATGTGCTTGTTGACTGCCCTCGCTATTCGGTACATAGGCGCAACTCGAATCTGCCGGCTTCGTTGAACGATATTCTTTGTGACGACGAGACGGTAACTCAAAGATTGCTGTGTTTTCTGAATGCAACGTCGCTGATTAATAAAATATAATTTAAATTTTAAATTTATTTATTCAGATTATCTATTGTTGTTAATATTTATAAATTTTATTATTTATTTTATATATCATTATCTTGACAGCTGCCAAATTAGCCCCTTTACAGCTAACTTGGTGGCAGTAAATTGTGTTAAGTTTTTACAGTTTATTTAATTAATGTTATGTACCTTGTCCTTATTTATGTTCTATTTATCTTTTAGTCCTTATATAGGTTAAGACCTCTCTACAGTCTTTCCCTTGTCATATTTATTGTTATCTAGTTTTAAGTATAAATTATTTACTCACCTACTTGTCGTAATTCCTATTTTTGTTATATACAATGTAATCTGTATGCACCTAATTGACACTACCAGATACGAGTAGGTGTCAATTCTTTCTTGAGGGCAATGATAACCTCAGCGTTTTTTGCCCCTTATATAAAAAAAAAAAAAAAAAAAAAAAAAAAAAAAAAAAAAAAAAAAAAAAAAAAAAAAAAAAAAAAAAAATACTTATAACTAACACACATGATATATATGATTGTGTCAGCCAACATCTTACGAACTGCTGCAAAAAACTAGTGAACATCTTTTGTTTGTGAATTTTTTTTGGTAATTTATAAATTTATTTGAGCATTAATACTTACATATTTTTAAAATACACACTTTAAACTATTAAAAAATGCAATAAAAATTTTTTTAATTTTCATCGACCTGCTCCCCTTAAAGCCGTGAGAGGCAAAAAAAAAAAAATAATAATAATAAATAAAAGCAAATTAAACTTTGCAATTCAAACTATTAATGACTCACTCCTAAAGCTTTCAAAACATTAAAACCTTTCTAAGTAACAATGAATTAAGGCATTGAAGGCCACAGAAAAGGACAAAGCTTATAAAAGAAGACTATCAAATGATAAAAAACTTCAAAATGCAAGTAAATATTATACTGTATTGAAGAGATGAGGCCTGCCTGAAATGGTGACAAGCTAAATATATGTAAATATTAGCATTTTACATTTACAAACATACTATCAGCCAAATATTAAAGTAGTATTGGTCCAATACGTTATAAGCAAAAGCATCTAATGAAATAAAAATTCAAATACAATTTAGTTTAATAATGTATAAGCCTATTGGTCTATAGAGTTTCTGTAATTAAAATATCAAGATCGTTTTACTTGTTATTGTTACAGCTTACAGCTTTTGCTTTGTCCCTTCAACCCTATTAACACTCTTTGTACGTAGAAAGGAGTTTCTGTCTTAAAAAAAAACATTTTGTCATAATATATTTTACCATATATTTTACGATAAAGAAATTGAACTTCCAACGTCCTCCATGGAAACTAGCCTGCCAATGTCAACACCAGAAGAAGAAGACGAAATTCTAGAAAATCTAGAGGACAACATACCCACAGAGAAGATACCTGAACTTATTACTTTGACCAAACTTCAATTCTCTACAATCGATCCTATAGATCCAGCATTTTATGCAAACAAAAGACTCTCTGCTGAACTAATTAACGAAGCACTAAAGCTGGAATCGCAAGACCTAAGTATAATAGATTTTCATTCCTCATCCGATAGAAAATTCAACCCAAAAGTTAAAAAAAAGTATTTTGCCTAATGGAACAACCAAAGATAGGAAGTGGCTTGTTTACAGTAGACATTCTGATGCTGTATTTTGTTTGCATTGTTTGATATTTGCTTTGCCATCAGAAAGAACAATTTGGGGTACCACAGGTTATAGGGGTTGGACGGATCATATAGGAGATCGAGATATTGAACTTCATGAAAAATCAAAAATCCGTATTTCTTCTCAAATTGGTAGATTGCAATGGATATCCAAAAAAGAGTTGATACTGATTTGACTGAGCTAAATGATAAATTAGTCAGTCATCACCGTGAGGTTCTGTCGGTCGTTATAGACTGCTGTCGGTATCTGACCGAGAAGATGTTGGCTTTTCGAAATAAAGAGTCTCTAAACGGAAAACTAGTAAATTTATTTCGATTGCTTGCTAAGTATAAACCCAGACGCAAGAGTTTATTTGGAAAAGCTTGATAAATCAAAAGAAAATAAAACTAAACTTGGTTCTAATTTTCTGAGTTACAGAAACATTTATGATTTAATAAATCTCATGAATAGAATTGTTGTTTCAAGAATTGTGGATCATGTAAATGCAACTAATACGTATTCTATAATTCTTGACTCCACACAAGATGTTAGCAAGAAGGAATGCACAACAGTGCTAATTCGATATGTCGATCACAGAGATACATTCGGAGAAATCAAAGAGAATGTGAAGCCAGAAGAGCGGCTTGTTAACGTTTTTACTAGCGGAGACACAACTGGCAAAAACTTATCAATTGAGCTATTAAAAACTCTCCAGGAAATTGGATTTGATAAGAATGGTATGATTGGGCAGAGCATGGTGCGGGAAACATGCGTGGTCCATTTTTAGTGGGGTCAAATCATTTGTCCTCAAGGACTGCCCTAAAGCATTCTACATTTGGTGTTGTTCGCATAGATTTGCCTTAGTTGTCGAACAATCAATGGAATTGTGTCCGCAAATAAGGGACATGTTCTCAACTCTGCAAGAACTGTACAATTTCATGTCTGGACATAAAAGACATCATATTTTCGTAGAGACGTCAGAAAAAAGTCCATGTCAGGCTAGAAAAAAGCGATTGGCTATGGAATGATTCCAACAGTGGTGTCTGAAACTATTTCTAAACTCCAATCTATGAGAACCGACTAGGTATGGGACAAAATGGTGGGCAGTATTAATCATTTTGCTCAAGAACACAATCTCCAGAAAACTTCAAACAAACGAATCCGAAAGAGAAAAAGATTCATGGACGAACTTGCCATTGATGAAATAATATTCGATCCTATGGCAAAACTGAGGACAGAAGTCTTCTTTAGAGTGCTTGATTCCGTGATCACACAACTACATGATCGTTTTCCTGAAAGGTCATTAAATTTTGTGCAGCAAATGACTCATTTTTATCACGAAAAGCTGCTAAACACTGGGGACGACACCCTAAACCCAGACATTGTCAGTGACCTGTGTGGTTACTATGGATTGGATACCGAGAAACTTTGTGAGGAGTTTGATGTTTTCAGCCAGTTATACAAAGGCAGCTACCAAAATATTGACCTGTCAGATATCATTTCTTCAAAAGATGATAAATACAAAAATTCAAGACTAACCAATGAAGAAGTTGAAACCCAAGATTCTTCTGATGAAACATTGGATTATACAAGTACAATTGCAAATCAACGATATCTTGATCAATGGATCAAGAAGGGCTTTACAAGACCCTATCGCTGTTTATTGAACATATCTGGGTTTCCATATTTGACATCATTGTATCAGATAATTCTCGCCCTGCCAGCAACAAGTTGCTCAGCTGAAAGAGCAATGAGCAAACTTAAAATCGTTAAAAATAGATTGAGAAGCAGTATGGGTGATACCTGGTTGTCTGATATGTTGGTTTTGGCATCCGAAAAGGATATTTTACAATCAATTCCAAACAGTGAGATCATAGACAAATTTGGCATTTCATGTGAGAACAGGAAAAAACTGCTGCTTTACAAAGGCCATCAAGGGTAATCAAGGGTTAAGTTCATCAAGTTAGTTACCTTTTTGAAACACCTCTAGCCATTTGGACTTTTAATTATAGTACTGTACATTGATTTATTATTTTGTATGGCATATGTGTTGTTTATACATTTTATTAAAAAAGTTTTAAAATAATTATACTGTATAATTTATACACCCCCATGAATAGTAAAATTTTTGGGGGGGATGCGCCATAGCCTTTGGGGGGGATGGGCACCCCTGATCACGGTCACATCCAAACCTCGACTGAACCGCGTTTACACTGGCCAATATTGCACGTTCGTGTCCGACTGTAAAAATCTCTCGCAATCGCCGCCGCAACCACTATAGGGCAGTTGTTAGCAAGAACCGGAGATCAGTCTCGACTATTACAATTTCAAATATAAACATTGCCAAGACATCACTGCCGTGGGCAAAAGACTTTGAATTGACTCCCGGAACAACCAGCGATACACTAGAGGAGAAGGTCCAAATTTCGACTACCACTTTCTTTTTCACTTATTACATATTCAATACCAATTTAAAAGTAGTTTAATGACTGAGAAGTTATAGCTGATATGGTTATAAATGAAATCCGATCACTTACATGATATAAAAATATAACACTTATTAAAAATATGTTTTTTTGTTACATGCGATAGATCTCTTAGTATTGGAACTGTGGTCTAAATTTCGACTACCTGCTACAAAATGCAAGGAAATGAAAATAACAATGAAAATTCATAATATTTTTATTTATTATTTCACATAACACGAAAACTTTGAACATTGCTTCAAAATAAGACTTTGCATACCGATATTGTTAATGGTATCATATTATTAATGTAATGAACCTTTCACGATTGACATTTTATTTACAAAAATCACAGACATAAATGTCTTTGTCTGCTCCAGCACATTCGTTATGTGCCCAAACTTGACACATGACGCACATAACCCAGAGCTCTCTTCTGTGGTCATCGGAAAATTGACCTTGACAAAACATACATGTTGCATCATAATTTTTTGGTTTTTTGACTCCAACGGGGAAATCAAAATCACTCATGTTGTCGTCGACAATAGAGACACCATCAGAATCTTCAGAAGAACCGACCTTAACAGGTTTATCTTGTGACTTTCCTTTGAATTTTGTTGTAAGTAAATCCTTACCCTTTTTGGTTTTATTCTCAATTTTCAATTTCAATTCAAAAAAAAATTTATTTCACTTTTTTTACATAATACAAACAAATAACAGTAAAGTACTAATACTAAAAGAAAATTAAGCACAGCATAATTATTCTAAACAATTAAGTACAATATCCTAAAAAAACTAAAATAATTAATAATAAAATAACATAATTTTGTAGTGAAATAAATTAGGTATATCCCAAAGGCAAGGCCCGTGTGGGATATCCGTCACTTGAAAAAACACTTAAAAACAACACAGAAAACAACAGCTGCACTTGTGCTGTCTAAAAAAAAAATCAAAATACATCTTTTTTACGTAAAAAAATTTAAAGGACATTTAAAATAAACATTTATTATTTCTGCCTTAGACATTTTTGCTATTATTCATAACAAGTAAAATAAAACAATTAAATATATCTAAACATTTATTATAATGAGCTATACTTAGAATTGGATCAAATAAACAAAACTTAATTGATAGATGAGTTAACTGATTATATATGTATGCAATCTAGTAGGAAACTAATTTTAGATAAACCTATATTAAAATGTAAAAAATCATTTATCCCCTTTGTGAAAGAAAAAAGAACAAACTATTCAATAACGCTAAATAAATTTTCACAATCAGGAAACGTGAACAATAGTTTTTTTAGGCCAACTAAAAATTGTGAAATAGTTTCTTTTTTCTGAATTTTGAACGAAATTAAATTAAATAAGCGTGGTGCATTAAATGTATAAAACTTTTTATAAAGAGTTAAGTTAGGCTTCGGAACTTCCACTAGTAGATTTCTTAATTGGTATCTGATATTTTCTCCAAATAAATTTGATGTACTTCTGGTGTAAAATAGTTTTAAAACTTTAAAAATATATAGATTTCTAATGGGAAGAATTTTGAAATTAATAAAAAGTGGCCATGAATGTTCCGTTCTATGAGCATTGGATAGGATGCGGATGAAGGTTTTCTGGAGTACAATGATAGGGTATAAAGTAGTAACATATGTACCTCCCCAACATGCCAAGCCATAGCTCAGTCTGGAACCTACTAAAGCGTGATATACTTTCACTAAAACTTTTGTAGGGCATATACTTCTTAGTAAATAAAATATTCTTACACTCTTTAACATTTCTGTTTTCAACTTTCCTACGTGGCTTTTCCAAGATAAGTTAGAATCAATAACCAGGCCTAAATACTTAATTTTTTTAACCTTACTAATTTTTAAACAATGGCAGTTGTTGACATTTATGCAATAGATATTATGATAAACCATTTCATCTTCAAAACTCTGAGTACCTCTTAAACTAAAAATCATGTACTTTGTTTTTTCACTCATTATCATAAAATTTTTGTTGAACCAATAATTTAGTAGTCTTAGATCAGCACTCATCTTTTCGTAAACTGTGTTTATGTCCTCATCTATATAAGTAAGGGCCGTATCGTCAGCAAATGCAGTAATTTTCCCATTGAGATAACCCTCACATAAATCATTGACGTAAACCAAAAACAAGATTGGGCCTAAAACAGAACCTTGTGGAACTCCATACTTTATCTACTTAGATTAGTTCCAATCTTTACGAACTGTTCTCTATTAGTTAAATAACTTTTAGATTCTTCTGAAAATCTAAGTCTAATCTCTTTTTAGCTGAATTTTTTTCCGGATTAACGGTTAATGATTGTGTCAGGGCTTCTTTGTACGGTGTGCCAGTTATGATGCAAGCCCCTACAGCCTTACGTCCTCTGTTGCTTGCTTTTCGTTTTTTTGATGGCACAGGGGTGATATCATTTTCCCAATGGACTAACACTGCTTTTTGAAGTGCTAGGTTGAAGGTCATTGTAAGGATCAGCAATCAACAATTCGTGTGGATGGCCTAATGAAGGAGTTGGTTCAATAGATGAAGATTTTGCTTGAACTTTCTCATTTGGATTTATTGTGTGAGGACTGCAGGTTTTAGCAGATTCTTGAACTGAAGCTAAGTAGTCAGCATCTGTGAAAATATTCTTGTTCATTGGGAAAATGCCTGTCTTTTCGAAACCATTCTTTGCTATCTCCCCAGTTTGCACTTTTAAATATGCCTTTCCAAACAGTTCCATCATGTCATAAGTAGACAATGGTTTGTCTGAGTGAATTAACCGCTGTCTTATTTCTTCACTATAGTGAGATTTTAGAGGACCCATAAAGGTTTTGTCCAGCGGCTGTAACTTGTGTGAACAATGTGGTGGCAAAGACACAATTGTCACATGGTTGTTTCTGGCTGATTCTATCAAATCAACAATCCTAACATGGCTGTAATGCCCATCTAAGATTAAAAGAACTGGAGATTCTTCAGTAGGTTTTACTTTATCTACAAAATGTTGAAACCAGTTAGTGAAAATGTTGGTTTGAACCCAACCTGATGGGTGAGCAACTCCAACGGTCCCCGGGGGAGCTCCTCTCATTAGCAGATCATTCATATTCTTACGTAGGAATATAACTAAAGGAGGGACAAATTGTCCAGAGGCACTCATACATGCTATGACTGTCACCGTCGCCCCTCTCTCTGCTGACGTAAGACTGGCAATTTGGCGTTTGCTCCTCTTTCCTACTACATAAGGAATTTTACTCTGCACTATAGTCAGACCAGTCTCATCGACATTATAAATGCGGTTAGCTGGATATTTGTGTTTAACATAGGCTTCTTCTAATAGTTGGAAAAAAAGAGTGGCGTTTTCTTTATTAAACCCTAAGGCACGTGAAAAAGAAGTTCCACAGGGTTTTCTTAAAGACAGGGTATCTTTGTGACGCAGCAAGAATAGATCAACCCAAGAACGGCCTGCTGCTCCTTGCTTGAAAGGATGATTTACTCCATTTTTCACCGCAAGCTGGAATGCCATACGCCGTAGATCCCCTAAGGTAAACCCATAAAACTTTGCTTCCATATGAAGTAAATAATTTACAAGTTGTTTTTCGAGATAATCTCCTAGTACTGGCTTCCTCCCTATTTTAGCAACTACCAGTTTAGAAGGGGACTTGTCAACCTTTTTGCTGAGATCTCGCAATGTACCACGAGGAACGTTGTACGTTTTACTAGCTTTCAGGGTGCCCATCTTTTTTCCCTAACTGCATAAATGGCTTTTTTCATGTCCTCTTCTTTCCATTGACGTCTTTTATTTTTTGGAACATATTTAGGCGTTCTTCTAGGCATTCTGAAACAAAAACGGCGCAGGTTTAGTTTCTAGCCTTGTTGGTCCAAATTTCGACTAGTCGAAATTTAGACCAATACAGTAGTAGTCGGAATTTAGACCACCGCATTGCTCAACTTTTGAGGTTATGTACGAGCTTAAAGGAGAGGGAAATGGTTAAACTAAAACAAAATTAAAGAGCCTAAAACCTACTTAATACGGTAATTTAACAACTTTACAGCTGGCATTAAAATACTATGAGTAAAACAAATTAGAAAACATACCTGAAAAAGTTTACAAAATGACCAAATCGAACTTTTCACTGGTGCACTCCTACTCGTGGGCAGGCGGAACTGATGTTTCTACCGAACAATGATAAGGTATTGGGGGGATGTTTCACATTTTTTCCGTAAGACTGCAGCACTCCCCAGTATGCGAAACCCTGCTAGGCGGAATTTAGACCCTAGTCGAAATTAGGACCTTCTCCTCTATAGCAAGTTGTACAAGTACTTGCGCCAGTTGTCGTGAGTGAAATTGTTTATATTGTTCACATTATGTGACAGTAGTTGTGCAAATTCTCTCGCAACTTTTTGACAGTGTAAATGCAGCTTATGTTTTCGTCAGTCTGCTGACGGCAGACGGCCAGCCGACTTAATCAAACACGCACGTCAGTTTCGTCGTCAGATTAGGATTGGTTGGATGACGGCTGGAAACCCCGTAAGTTCTCCGAATAACTATTTACCTGGACGACTTCCCCGCACACGTGACGACCGGTCGGACGATTCGAACTTTTTAAACCAAAGGAGTCCAACATGTATAAGGAGTCTTATGTTATGTTGTTTCGTAGTCCATGACTATAATCTAACGAACCACAGACGTTCGTGCGTTTATTTACTTTGTAGTTGTGTTTTGTCGTGATGGGGTGCTTCTATTCTTGCAGTGTATTAAAGGCTGACGCAAAAAAAAAAAAAATAGGAGCCTAGGCTATCACTAGCATATTTGTTACAGTACATACCTGAACCCAACAGGTTTTCATCACAAAAGTGATTGAACACATCTAATTCAGTGCAGTTTTCGCCTAACTGTCTCGAAATTACAGGATTTATTTAATGATTTCCAGTAAAATTTACTGTATTCACAGTGTTTTACTGTATCCAACACTCCACTTAGTCACTAGGCCTAGCGGTAGGCTATCGTCACTTTCACTATCAGTGCCGTCATCGTTCACACCATCAGACATATAATGCTTGTTCACTATCAATTTCTTCATCACTATTTTCGTCTAAAACATTAGCAACCTACGCCGCAAAATTGTCCGAATTTACGAACACATTGTCCCGGTCATGATCCGCCATCTTGACTAGCCTGTTTACAAATAACACTGTTGTTTTTCTCAGAAGATTTGAGGCAATATAAGATGTTTTTCAAAAACAAAGAAGAAAATAAACATAGACTAGAATATTGAGAACAAAATACGCAGTAACTATGAAATCCCACTGCGATCTATCTGCAATATATTCAACTACGTCAACGTTGTGTCTAGCGGATGGGCGTTGCCCGTCTTTAGTCGTTGGGCCACGCGAATTGTAGAACTGAAACTGCCCGTCCAATGTCTTGAATGGGTTAAAAGGATCACCGTGCCGGATCGTCGAGGGAGTGGCCACCCATCTTTGGTGAAATAAACGACCCCGTCCACTGCTAGCCGTACTTCTTCACCGCATGGAAGTCTGGAGTAGAGCGCGAGCTAGCAAAACACATAAAGAAAAACTAGTAATTCGAGCAAAAATCAAATAAAGACAGGTAAGTCTAAAAGAAGCATTCGCATACGACAAGAACAGCTTAACTACGTGGCTGCCGGCCCGACCACCGGCGAACAAAATAAGTGGCAGACGCCACATACCTTTCGACAGGCAGCTCACCTCCTGTATCTGGAGGCTAAATGATTGCCGTTCCGAGGTCATTCTGAAACTACTTGGATCATTCTTGTTTCGATACTACTCGCTGATGATCAGAAGGTCGGTGTTTTTCCATCCTCGATTATGACTTAAAGATACTCCAAATAATTACAAAAAACCATCATATACAATATTTTTGTAACTTAAAAGTCTATTTTATTAAAAAATATTAATTAAAGCTTACCGTGAGTTACGCCCTTCTGCTTTTGATTGTATTCATTATGTTGCTACATTCCGATTGGGTTAAGCAATGTTTCCACCACATTTCCAGAACACAAAATCATTTTATTTATTTATTTTATACAATTTGATCATTACAGAAGATCAACATTTTTTAGGGCGATTCAGCACCCTTGCAACATTTTTTTTATATTTAATTTTGCATGGAATTTTTTTATTGTTGTTTGGTCATAGAGCCCTAACATACATAAAAAAGTTAAAAAAAAAAAATTTTATTTAACGTTACCAAAAAAATAACGTTTTTTCAGAAAAATGTTAATTTAATAAAAATGTTATTCTGAAAAAACTACTTGGTCAAAATAGATGATTTTGGTGTTAAATGAAAGGTATTTTTATTCTCAAAAAATTTATATATTTTCATTATTGTATCTACAGAAACACTGTTTTTTTTTTTAAATTATTTTTTCAACTCATAAAAAAACTGTTACAACATTTTAAAAAACATTTTTTTTACAAAACACCAATGGTCCAATATTGATCAAAATACATAAAAAAGTAGCTTGTAGTACTACATGTATATTGTTTCACCAAAAAAATCATGGATCTATCTTTAACGGTTTTCAAGTAATATCCAATTTTCCTCCTGAAAACAAAGAAAATATAAACTTTCGGATAATCGCAATTAAAGTTAGACAATATATTGATATCTAAATACTGTGTATTTTGGTACAGTTAAATATTTTTATGCAATTATATATTGATTTATAGATAGTAAAGACCATTTATACATCAATATAATGAATATTCATGGGTTATAAAATTTCTCATAGGCTAATTTACTGGTAAGCTACAAATTTATTTAGCCTAGGCCTATTTAAAAAATATGACTTACTCTTAAAACTGTCCTGTACCATATGATGTCCCTTCTCCTTCCAATCTTCTTTCTTCTTCCCTCATTACTGCTAATCTTTTCTTCCTTTTGTAGTCTTGGTATTTAGCATATTTCCTTTTTGTTGCTATGCTAAGCCTCGAGGCGTCAAAAGATTTGGCGATTTTCGCAGTGTTCGTACCAGGACTGGTTCCAAAGCCAGATGTTTGTTGGATATCAGTTACTGTTTTTAGATACCCTGTGTTGTAAGTACAGATGCCTTCACTGAGTCTCATAAGTAGGGTACTTTTAAAAACAAATATAGTTTTTGGGCATTTAGACCATAAAACACCGTGAAGAGCTTCATTTGCGTTTTGAGTTTTCCCATCAACACATCTAGATAGTAATGTTGTAGAACCTAGTCTTTGATAAATTGGCATAATCTTTGCCATCACATATTGCCTTAGTGGATTTTTTATTTTATTTTTATGGGATGGCGGGTTTTCTCCTTTCGCAAGGGCTCTCTGGTAGAAACACCATGATTCATCTCCAACTGGACAATTCATGTGCTGTGGTTTATCGTCGGTGGACATGCAGCGATGTAAAGTAGCAAATACTGTTTTTTTCATATTTTCAACACTGCCAATGTTGTTTTGAATGGCATTACGGTAGTATGCGGTGAGCTTTGTAATTGTTGTGTCTTTTAGGCTACCAAGAGATTTACCGCCTAATGTGCATCCGGTCTTTTTATTGTCTTGGACAACATTCCTCAGAGCCGTACCTAGGGGAAAGGGGGGTACCTTTGAACACTTTTTGAAAAAATATTTTTGTATTTTTTTTAAATTAATTATTTTTGATAAACAAGCATGGGGACATTGATCTTTAGACTATTATGCAACAAATTACTTAAAATTAATGTTAATAATCTTCAAATATCTAGGCTAAAAAAAAAAATTAAAGTTCACTGCATGTTGTTCAAAATGTACCCCACTAAGGGGTACATTTGAACAAGCCTGGGGTAGGTTTGAACAAGGACGGGGTGGATTTGAACATTGGATAATTAGTAAAGAAAAAACTAAGGAAATACACAAAAACATTTTATTCATAGTGTGCACTAATCAAAGGTACATTACAGATTGTGTAAACAAAATTTAGGTTCAACTTCTACTTTTTTAACATTGAGTATTTTGATCGAATTCTCCTTTTTACACTTGTCGTCGATGAGAAAGGGTCCATTTCCAATCAAAGGTACTGGCCCGTAAAAAGATATTTATTTTCTATCACTTGAACATCATCATGTTTTGGCCACTCATATGAATCTCCAAGTCCTTCTTTCAAAAACTTAATTTTAGAAAATCCTTCATCCGGGAAATCAACCACCCTTCCTAAATACCAACTTATATCATAAAATACAGCATAGTATTTTTCAAGCATCGGACATATTTTTACTTGTTTAGACAGGTTAGGCCTATCGAAGTTGTCATCTTCTTCAGAGCTCTCCACCCAGTCTGATTCTTCACTTTCCATATAAATTGGGTCAGGATCGTCACAGTCAGACTCGTATGAAATAGATTTATGCTTATTTGTTTTTCTTCTTTTGTTATGTCCTGATTTTTTTGTTTTTTTTTCTGGTAAATCTAATTTTCTTTTTGCCTTTATGTCACGCTGCTTCCCTTAGTTCTTCTTTTTTCTGTTTTTCTAAAAGCTTTCTTTTTGATTTCTTCTTTCCAACCGAATTTTTTTCTGGAGTGGCCGTAATTATTTTCGATTTTTCCTGGTTCTCTTCCTTTTTTACATCTACTGAAGATTTTGCCTGCAGCTGGGGATAAGGCCTAAACAACCTCTGGACTAGGAGACACTGCTACGGTTTTGTTTAAAATCCATCATTTAGGCTTTCATTTTCAATTGATGTTGAACCTGTAGGTCTAGCATTAGATGTACCTTGGCTTGTAATTTTCATTTTCGCGTCCTAGATTAGAAGATTTTCGTAGTGTCAGGTGTAGGCGTACTAGAGGTTATCATCGCTTCAGAAAATGGGAAATCTTCATCAGTAAACACAGTTGTAGAATATGGCCATATTCCACACTCCTCAAATCCTTTTAAGATATTCTTCCTTGTAAATGCTAAATTAAAAGCTTTTGATGCCAACCCAGCTAAATCATGAATTGAGAGTTTAGATCCGGGGTTGTTTGTTAGCCAGTTATTTTGAACTGTGGCTAAGTTTTGTTTAAATGGTCCTAAAAATTGAAACATCTAGAGGTTGGACACGATGGCTACAATGAGGAGGTATTGTCACAATACAAATACCATTATCTCTTGCGTATAATATTGCATCCAGAGTGCAATGGGATTCGTGGTTGTCGAGAATCAACAAAACTGGTGATTCTTTTGAGCAGTGGCTGTACTTCACAAAGTGCTCCAGCACTTTGAGGAACAAAGCATTAGTGATCCACCCACTAGTAGGGGAGTTAACAAGTCCTAAGCTTCCACTGATAGCACCTACCATTAAACTGTCATGTAGTCTAGCTCGGGGGAAATATGAAAACTGGAGGAATGGTATTGCCTGCCGCATTAACAGTAGCAACCATTGTAATTAAGGCTGCCTCTTTCTCCAGACACAACTTGGCCTACTTGTTTAGTGCCTTTTTTAGCTACAACATTTGGGGCTTGCACGACAGTTTTAATCCCAGTTTCATCAAGATTGTAAATGTCACTCGGAGAGAAAATTTTGTGTTTTTTTGTAAACATCATCTAAGTTTTTTTTAAAATTCTTCAATGTTTTTCCGATTGAAACCTAATGTTCTAGCTAAGCTTGTGTTTTCAGGTTTTCTCAGTGATAAATCTTTATGTCTTTTCATAAAACCTTTTTAAACCAATCTAAACCAGCTGTTTTATTATCTTCCCATTTTTTTGGACATCGGCCCAATTTTTCTGCATACTGAAATGCAAGAGCTCTAATGATTTTGTACGTGAGACCATAGTTCATCGCAGAACATGTAATAATATATTCTTCTAGCATTTTTTCTTCTTGAGCTGAAAATACTTGGTTAGAAGTGTACTTGCTATTAAATGTTAAAAGGGGTGCGGGTGCTGAAGGGACTCGGATATCAGTGTGCTCAGATGGTAAATTTGTCTTTAGAAGAGCCTTTGCTTTTTTTATTCGATAGAATAACATGGTATGAACCAAGCCAAACGATTCTGCTGCTTGACGTATTGGGACGTTTTTTTCCAAAACAAGCTTAACAGCTTCCTCCACATCTCGCTCGTTTATCTCTGGGCCCACTTTTTTCTTGATGTAGTTTCTAACCATTGTAACCTGAAACAATACAAAGTGAGTTAATTACCTAAACATAATGTAAGTTAGTAATTTATTGTTTTAGTAGGCCAAGGCCTACAATGTAAGATCAAATTAGGTTTGTTTCAATATTAGGCTGCTATCAAATTTTTTTTTAATGAAGAGATTTTAAGGACGTAAGACAACTTGTGTGTTTTAATGTAAGAAAAGTACTAGATTTAAAAATATAAACATGGAACTAATACAAAAAAATAGGCCTCATGCTTATTCTATCTTGATGATAGCCTACCATTATATGTTCTAGGTTTAAAAACAATTCTCTTAATATTTATAATTTCCAGTAAAAAATAAAATAAATAAATTGTTTAACCTTGTACAAATGCTAATAAATAACCTAAAAAATTCGGCTTTCTTATATTTTACCTTTTTTTACAAAACCAGTAACTTTTATGAATAATTTTAGAATGTTCAAATGTACCCCCCCAATGTTTGTTTTCAAATGTACCCCACATGTCACAGTAGAAGAAACTGATTTTTTTCTTAGTTAGTTGAACAGATTATCTTATGTTATTTATATTCAAAAAATTGCTCAATAAATGTACTTACCTTAGAATATAAGGTTGGTCAATTCTTCAATTCTTTCTTCCGCTGACAGTCTTACAACTCAAAACTCAAAAGTTTACAAAATGTGGCTAAAACCTAACGTATCTGGCACTGAATACAAAGGTTAAAAGAAATGGGAGGGAAACAGGTGTACTAGGTCATACAGATGAGAAGAAGAAGTAGAAAAAAATCAGGCAGTTAGCTCATTCAAATGGCGGGAAATTTAAACTTGTTCAAATGTGCCCCCAGTTCAAAGGTACCCCCCTCTCCCCTAGTCTTTTGGAAACATGATTGACACATTCAATCTTTTCAATTTCCAGGTCACCATAAGGTTTCAGTGAATTCAAGTGGACAAGTGTCTTTGAATCACCATCAGATATTAGAGTTTTATACCGAAACCCATGAGCCAATGAACGGGACAAAATCCTCTCAGCTGCAACGACCTCCATCATAGTAGATGATTATCGTAGTTTTTTTCACAATTCGGCTTGTGAGAAGCTATCCAAGTTTCTAGTTCTGCAGGCTTTTCTTTTAGTTTGTTTGACATTATGTCACAGCTTCGACAGTATTTTGATAAAACTTCAAAATCAATGACAAGACCTGTGTTCATTTCAATGCAACAGCCAACCCCATATTTACTGGTAAAACCTCTCTTGTGCCAACTGCCATCATAACTCACTGTCAATTCCAAAGGTTGATCAGTATCAATACCTCCCAATAAAGTATTAGCTTTACGAACCTCGCAGCGCGCAAGTTCAAGATTTTTTTCAACATTTTGAGTTGCTGATAGAAGTAAGGCTTTCTTGTGGGCATTATAAGATTTATTCTGAATGGATTTCATGTTCATGTACATCGAAAAAGTTTGAATGCCCCTTAGTCCTTTGCCCATAGAAGAGAAAGCTTGAACCATGCGTCTGTTTACATCAAACGATGGTGTTTTGGCTTTTTGCTGTATTCTAGCCGAAGTATCAAACCGAGAGCTATAGGCACATTCACTGCAATATATTTTAAAAGTAATGGCAAACCCATTTACATTTAGTGTCTCCAAAACTACACTACCAACAGATAAACAATCAGGACAGGGAAATGTGCATATAAATGCTGTTAGCTGATCTTTATCAACTAATAAGTATGTAGTTGCATTTTCATCAACATCAATATTATCATTATAGCTATGATATAGAGCAAATCCAGTTTTTTTTTCCTGCTTGTTCCTCATCAACACTAGTTTTACCTTGATTTGATGGTAATGTTTCAGAAACAGTTTCTGTGGTTGTTTGGCCTAAAGCTGGGTTTAGGTTAGGTTCCTGTTCATTTGTAGATTTCCACCGTTCCATAATACTCTTCCTATTTTTCTGGCTCATCACAAGCCTTTTCTTACTTTTCCTACCCATTGTAACACAAGTAGATAATGTTTCACTAATAAAAACTATTATAAAAAACCTCTCAAACACATCTGATTACATCTACTGAAGAACTACTGACATCATTTGTTTACACTTTGTTATTATAGGCTATTTTTGAAACAGGTGACTCATAGACCTCAAAGTAAACAAAGCCAAGTATATAATATAATAAAAATGGAATACTATAACAAGATGCAACTGCATAGGAGGAATGGAGTAAACACTGCACTAGCCTACCTTTTGCATCCGCGCGGTGAGGCTTGTAATGCTTTAGAATAACGCCAATTACACATGAAATAAACAAGTATTCGACTTTTTTATTATATTTTTCTTGTTTATAACTAAATAAAGTAACATTTTATTAAAAAAAAAATGTTTGTAAAAAAATATTTTTTTACCATTTCAAGGGTGCTGAATCCCCTTAAGCCACTGTGCTTCAATTATACTTTACAAATATTACTTCGAAGTTAATGTTTTGTTCTTATAAAACCTCACAAGTGATTACGTCTAGTAGTTAACCCTCCAACTGTCTATCATACTGGGTGGGGCAGAGTGGTTAACTGTATAAAAACCATACAAGATTACTACAAAAGCTTTTTATTTCTGAAATCTACATACAACGCCATTTATTTTTTTATTAAGTTTTAAAAATGATATCGTCCAGGTGACGACCTTGACGAGCGATACACATATTCAGCCGTTCAATGAAGTTTTCAAAAACTCTACGCAGCATATCTGGCGTTATTGGTCGAACTTTGTAAACCTCAGATTTGAGGTAACCCCAAAGAAAATAATCGCATGAGCTTAGATCGGGGGAGCGAGGGGTCCATGACACATCCCCTCGTAATGAGATCAAGCGGCAGGGAAACCGTTCTTGCAGAAGTTGGTGAGAGCGACGGGCGGTATGAGCCGTAGCACCATCCTGTTGAAACCAAAAGGCTTCCATATTATTTTCCTCACCATACTATTCAATTATGGGGAAGAAAATGTTCTCCAACATCTCACAATAGCGTACAGCGTTCATAAAGGGTTAGCCAGTGAAACGGGAAGATTGCAGATGGCCTTGACAGTTGGAATGTGAGTGGTGGGGATAATAGTGGCTGGCTCCTTTCTACCTGCATGTCCCGCCATTTAGTTGAGATGGATCGTTGGACGGGGTGAACATTGCGGCTACGCGGTTAACACGTTCGCTACCGAGCGGCGCATATATGCGCCGGCCGGGTTATTACGAGAGACCGACGTCAGAAATACGATCTTTACACACAGACCAAGTTAATATTGGTGTGCCCTTCATCACAGACCGATGGTAAGATTTTGTTTAAAATATGTTATTATACTTTGTAATAACCCTAATTATATATATATATTTGATGTATATTTCTGTTTTTGCGGTTTTTTAGCATTATATTATTACGGCGCATATATGAGCCGGTCGGTCTATAGCATCAAAATGGTATCATAGACCGAGTGTGTCCCAAATATGAGCCACTATTTATTTGTTGAAATACTTTAGATTCAAGGATAATTTTTAACAAAAAAACACACCTATTCCAATGAACAAGTTTATTTTACATATTTTATAAGACATATAAATCAAACTTTTACATTACAAAGATTACAAATAAATTCAAACAAAAGTGTACTTGAGATATAAATTGGATGTTTGGGCCTACTTCTCATGCCATAGATTGAAACAAGTTGGCATGCAAAGGCCAAATGGTTTGTCTTTAGAGTCCTTGCAAATAGAGCAGGCATAAAAGGTTTGCTTCCTTGTATTGTGTGCTTCTCGGCAGACATGGCACTCAGTCGCTTTTCCAGCTTGACAGGAGCATGAGTCGTCTGTGAAGAGCGGATGGGGCGAGGTTTCCGTGGAATGGGTTCTACATGAATGTATTGTTTTATAATAATGTCTCTGAAATTCAGATAGGTTGTCTTCGTTGTCCAATTTGGAAAAAATAAATGTGCTGTTCCACAGTGATACATCTAGCAGGTGGAAAAAATATTTTTATGTACCACCGAAGAGACTTTCTAGGAGTGGAATAATAAGAGATCATTTGATCACTGCGATCAATCCCACTCATACCCTTGTTGTATCGAACAACCATGCTGGGCTTTTTGGATCACTTCTCCCCTTTTTGTTCTTGTTTCCTCCATCTCGGGGCCATTTGAAGTTGAAATAGTCAAAACATTTTCTTTTATCTCGCCATTTCATGACGGTAACGTCACCTCTTTGACGGCTCACACACTCCCCCTTTTTCAGTTTTGTTTGCACCACAACTTGCGGGATTCCCAACTCTATTTGACTGTAGAGTACCACACACATGTTAGTCTGGTTGGTCATGAGGTACTCGGCCAGGTCCACGCTGTTGTAGAGAAATTGTCGAGAAAGATTATGTGGCCTTTGCCGAGGTAGTTCTGCATTAACTTTCTCACAACTTCAAAGGCGTGGCCCTTTTCTTTGTCAATAAGTGTCCCCTTTCCTAAGTAGATGATGATATTTAAAATGAATCCATCAGATGTTGTCAGTTCGTACAGTTTTTATACCGTACTTGTGTGATTTGTTTTTTTATACTGCCGAAAACGACAGTCGGCCTCTGAAGAGGACCATAGCCTCATCTAGAGAAAGTGACTTCCCAGGGCTGTAAACCCTAACAGAGTTTTGCTAAGATATCATTGAGGACATTCTCAATTTTATGCATCCTATTGTCTGTGGAGTCTATGTTTGGATCATAAAAACACAAACATCTTAAAATACATTCAAAACTATTGCGGGACATGGTCCGGCCAAAGATAGGATGCTCATATAAGCCGTCCTTGGACTAATAGTGTTTTATAGATGGAAGGTTTACATTACCCATCAACATACACAAACCTAAAAATTTTTTCAATTCTTCAACAGAAACATTTTCCCAAAAGTTTAGATGAGCATGTTTGGAAAGAGGTGTCCCTCGCATGATTCCAGCTCTGGTGTTTGTCCATGTGACAATTTTTTTCTAACAGGGCGGTGTCAAAAATATTGCCAAACACTTCAACTGGATCAGTTGTTTGTATATTCACTTTTTCTTCACCCACAAAATCATGAATTAGTGGGACTTTGTTCGTGTCAGTCCAACAACCATTAATACTGATATGATCATTGTGGACTTCATTGGCAACGAACTGTACATTAACATCATCGGTAAAATTATTTTGATTCTGCACATATTCATGTGCCTCTACTTCAGTAACAACTTCATTGCGGTCTACTTCACTACTAGAATCATCACTACTGTTAGAGGTTGGAATGTACTCACTGTTACCATCTGATGAAAATAAAAGAACTTATTTCAGTGTCACTGTCACTATCAATTAACTCACGGTCAATCTCACTGTTGGTACACACACACGCCTTCGTTTTCTATTTGGCTCCATGTTCATAAAAAAATCAGATAGAAGCTTATACAGTACGTAAACTTACTCACAGAACGTAACCTCATTCACTGAACATAACCTCAAACTTAGTGAACCACGTGCTCTGCTGCAGTGGCGCGGCCGGACGAGCATTTCACAAACTAATACTGTTGAGACCAGTGAAATATATACCGTAAATACAGGTCATTGACTTTGACTTATCCAGAGACCAACCGTCCCATATTTGCGCCAGAACCCCCAGAGACCGATACGAAAAAATATTAAACCGTTAAAATAGACCAGTGATTTGTCAGGATATTATTAGTAACAATAGAACACTGTCCCAAATATGCGCCGTCGGTCTGTATCAGCGGGCCCGAGCGGCTCATATGTGGGACGCTGGTCCAGGAGTAAAAAACCGTACGGCGCATATATGGGACAGCTGGTCTATGTATATGTTTTTTATTTAACATATCGGTAGCGAACGTGTTAAAGCTTATTATACGGATGGTGAGAGTTTGGTGAAAACGCGACGTGCTTTCTGACGCCATTTCCACATACCGCGCAACAGGCCTGTTCCTTCGGATAACGTAATTCGTTCATGTATAAACAACCTTGAACAAACTGGATCAACGTTTAAAAAACGAGGTGGGAGTGCAAAGACCGTTCGAACCCTCAAAATATCGCTACTGTTCAACAGGCAATGCTCAGAAGTCCACGCCGATCTGCCAAACAACTTGCTCTATGCCTTGAAATAAGTAACACTTCGGTGAGAAGGATTCATCAAGATTTAAATTTTCATCCATACAAAATACAGATTGTGCAATCTCTCAAACCAACTGACAATCAGAAACGATTACAATTTTGTGAGGAAATGGCCAGAAGATTTGAAGAAAATGTCGACCATGTAAACAACTTGTGGATGAGCGATGAGGCGCATTTCCACTTCTCTGGTTTTGTTCATAAACAAAACTTCAGATAGGGTAGACCGGGGGAATCGCGCCACCTTAAGGGAAATTGAATTTTCATGCAAAATTTTGTTAGGATTAATGTAAATTGTAATAACCATAGCATACTACAGTAAATAATCTATCTTTTAGTGATTTTTTAAATTGGAAATCTTTAATAGAAACTAAATAAAATGGTTTTTTTCCAAAAGCTTGCACAGTGGCGGAATTACCCCGATACCTGGGGTTATTCCGCCACACCACTGGGGTTATGCCACCACACCACCAAAGCACATCAAATCATCTATGAGCAATAGAATAGGATGTAATAAAGCACAACGTACAGTAGTAAATTATATTTAATTGAATGAAGAAATTAATTAAGAAATTAATTAAGAAGTTTAAAAAAATCACACGTGTAGTAAATGGCTATTACTTAGTCTCTGCATTAGTTTTACTATTCTTAACAAATTAACACATGTAGTAAATCACTATTAGTTAGTCTATGTCATACTATTCATTAAAAAACATGTTTAGGCCTATTAAATAGCTATTACGCCTAATTATTCTCTATCGTTCTAATCTGAGCAAAAATCACATGAGTAGTTTTCTGGGGAATCGTAACCACTGCATTCTGAGTGTGCCCATTTCCCACATATTACACACCGGTACCACATTTCAGAAGTAGGACCATACTCTCCACACACTAAACAGTATTCAACGTCATCGCCAAACAAATCAAAAGTATTGTCGTCTTCATTATCGTCACAAATTTTGTTTAACTGAACATCTTCCTCTGAAGAAGAGTCAAAGTCTATTTGACGTCTACAGGTGCCACGTTTTGCGTTAGTTTTCCTTCCAGGTTTTCTTGTCCCTTCTTTCTTAATACGTGGTCTCTTTTTAGGCGAAAGACCTATGTCTAACTTGCTTGTCAATAGTTTTGCTGCTGCCCTTTTGGCAGAATTAAATTTTTTTAAATCTTTCTGTTTCCTTTTTTCTAAAGCTTCTTCTAGAGTTGCTTTCATTGGAGTTGATGTCAAGATTGATGACTGGCCTTTCCGCCTAGAATTTCCCTTTATCTGGTCAGCTGCAAAAGCCGGGAGTGGTGAAAACTTATTTATAACTGCTGTAATATTTACACTGCAGTTAGAGGTTGATTCTAAAGTGATTTTCTTTGACATTTCCGAAGGTCCTGGCAGCCCTATGTAACCATCCTGCTTATTGATAGCAACTGTTGGCTCTTCAGAGACTTGGTTTTGGTCTATATTAGATTCGTTGTTCACAGGAGTCTGAGATAGATTGTTGTTAAGCTTGGTTTGAGATTCTTCTTCAAGATTTTCCTCGCCATCTGGGTCCTCAATGACAGGTGCTCTTAAACGCCGTTCAGACACGAAATCTTCTTCTTTAAACTTGTCTCGATTTACTGGATGAATACCTGTGCTTTCAAAGCCTGATATGGCTTTTTCTATGGTCGCCACATTCATATAAGCTTGGTTGAAAATGTGAGCAATGTCGTAGGGTGTGATTTTCTGATAAACATTAGCCCTCATAAACTTGTCACACTCCTTATTGAAAGCGCTTTTCAGCGGAGCATAAAAGGACACATCTAGTGGCTGGATCTTGTGTGATGTGTGAGGATATATCGACAGAATGTGAATGTGATTCTTGCGGCAGAATGTGTAGCTGTCCAAGGAAATATGGCTCCCATGGTTGTCCAGAACCAAGAGAACCGGTTCGTCTTCAGTTGGCTTGCAAACGGATTTAAAATGTTGCAACCAGTCCAAAAACAGATCCTCATTAGACCAGCCGTTGTGAGAGCAACCATAAATCGAACCGGGTGGTCCACCGCGTTCAAGAAGAGGCGTCATTCTTTTCCGTGGAAAAATAAACATCGGGGTACATACTGGCCAGATGCACTGAAGGCACAGACTACGGTGACGTTTCGTCCTCTTTCCCAACTAGTTACTCCACCAACTTGTTTCTGGCCCTTTGGTGCTAGAATGTGGCCAGGCTTCTGAACGGATGAAATCCCAGTTTCGTCCATGTTGAAGACTCGACTGGCTGGAAATTTGTGTTTGTCTATTAGATTTTCGAGGTTCTTAAAAAATAAGTCTACTTCCGGTTTGTTGAACCCTATTACTCGGCTAAGACTTGTAGCAGATGGTTTCCGCAAACTGATCTGAGGATTTCTTTTCCGAAATC
This sequence comes from Homalodisca vitripennis, assembly GCF_021130785.1. Lineage (NCBI taxonomy): Eukaryota > Metazoa > Arthropoda > Insecta > Hemiptera > Cicadellidae > Homalodisca > Homalodisca vitripennis. Next base: position 177,656,465 of record NC_060209.1, read on the forward strand.
CTGCAACCCAATCCTCACCAGCCATCTGGGTTTCCTTATTAAAGTTGTGGCTAATTTTTAGCTCTTCTGCCACAGAAAACGCCAACCGTCGCAAGTCTGTTATGGTTATCCCGTAGAACATGTTAGCTAAATCGATTACTCTGGCTGTTAACTCATTTTCCTGCTCTTTGTTAAACACAGGTTTTCTTCCCATACAAGGCTCGCACGTTTTTTCTGATTTTAGTCTGTCCCGTAACGTTGACCTTGGAATGGCAAACTGTACAGCTACACTTTTTACTGATTTTCCCTCTGAAACCAGCCGGACAGCTTGTTTTAACGTTTCTTCGGTCCATTTAGCCTTTTCAGTTATTCTTTTCCGGATACGTGGCATCTAGAAAGAAAACAAATACGTAAGTTGTAGGGCCAATATAAGAAATTTTGATTTTACGGGGGTATGCCGCCACCCACACAAGGATGGCGGCACAACCCCGGAGTGATGTGGCGGCATAACCCCAGTAAGACAAAATGGCGTAGATTGCTTGTTTAAGGGAAGGTAGATAGTCTAACTTCCCAACTAACAACGTGAAAACATGGCCAAATAGTTTCTCTTTTCAACTAGATATAACTGATTTATCTAACTTAAGGATAACAGTCACTTACCTCTTAGTTTCAAAAGACTCAAAATTAGATGACTCTCACTAAAAACCGTATTTCGTCGTACTAATTAGCAAACCTAAGTCCAAAATGGCATATTTTACAGGGTGAACTATAAACCGCGTAGAAAATGTTATAGTTGTTACTAATGGTATTTATACAGTATTTTATTTAATAGTAACCATTTAAACCTGATTCTGGTTAATCTTCAATACATTTTAATATTTATATATATTTCCTAGGAGTTAAGAGGTTTTCCTACAGTTTGCATTGGAGATAGGAGGTTTTCATACTGTAACATATTTTACTAAACTATTGGACTAGAGGATTATATTAGGAAACAAAAGTTACACTTTATACACAAACATTGTTTATTTACATACAATTAACTCCTTTGAACAGGAATTATAGACGTATATATATATATATATACAGCTGATTTTACTTGTCAATGAAAGGAAGGTCATCATAAAATCGATGGTAATCAGAGGGTACGATGGCTTTCAAGTCCTGAAGATAGTTGTACTTTCGTTTTTTAATTTTGAGTCTGGTTTTGTGGAGACTTGGTAATTTTTCAAAATCCATCGGCAACACTGCGAGATTTTTTCGCTGCGGAAGCTCAGTCCAATCCTAAGAAAAGTTGAGTTTGAATTTAATAATTCCCTCTGGCAGGTACAGGAACGCTCTTATATCAGTAACACAGGATGATCCTGTGCCCACTCCTGGTCGGACACTTTTATAGAACAAATGTTCATCAAAGGACTTGAAAAATCCATGTTCAATGTACTCTACAGAGTACGGTTGAGCTATTCGAGCCTCCTTGACCACTGCAATATACTCCGCTGGCACGTTGATGTTTTTATGTCGTAGCCTTCGCTCGATCGTAGAGTGGATGGAGTCAGCCTCCATTTGCGTATGGCCAACTTCGAGGTACTTTTGTTCTATGACAATTTGCTTCTTAACTGCAATGTGGAGCAAGGCATTTGATATATTAGTGCTCCGGTTCTGATATGAGCAGCCGTCACTGTATAGGATTATCTTCTCCTTACCTTCTGGCAAAGGAAGGAGCGAGAGAACAAAGCTTGATGTAATACTTGCAAATTCATTTGATGATAAGCTTCCTTCTGATTCATTCCAAAGGAAGCAGAAGCCATCCTTTGTCTCTAAATTAAAAAAGGTTAGGTTGTGAATGGATAGTTTCATTTTGTAGTATAAAGATGAAACATTTGATTTGGGACTCATCAATAGTTATTGTAAGTCCATGGTAAAAGTAAGATATTTACTGTTCTTTTTGTCTTCTTCCTTTTCCATTCTACTCTCTTCTTTTCTTATAATGTGAGCTTCATATTTTGTCACCTCTAAGTTTCCTGTTTTAAAAGACTCACATCTGTCACATAAATCTTTTTTTGGTCGAAATAATCCCAGATTATTATTATCAAATTTATTGGAAAAGGTACAAATAGAAACTGGGCCTACATTTTTCTTTTGGCACCAATCACTCTTGTAGAACATATACAATTCCCTCTTTGATGTCCAATTAGGCTCGACATATAATTTTTTAGATGACTGTCTGCAGTAATGCGACTCAACTTTTGGCAATGTTGAGAAAAAGTCTTCCAGATTTTCAATTTCTTTCGATTTTCTTGTTTTCTTTGGCCTTGAAACTTTTACATTGTCATTCTCTTGATCCCTGCCGTAAAATATTCCATCTTCTGGCTCATCAATGTTACCATCTTCTGAGTCTTCATTAGGCGCCTTTTGCCAATTTTGTGCTGTCCAAGATCCAATAGCTAAAGTGTTTTAAAAAAAGTGTTTTACAAACACGAACTGTAGAATTTCCTTTTTTTTAGAAAATACATACTTGAAAACTTTCTTTTGCTCTCGTCAACTTCTTTTCTATTTCTTGGTCGTACAGTTGCTGTCTTTTTTGTTAAGAACTGAACAAAAATCTTTTTCGCTTGCCAATCTAGGCTCCAAAACTCATCAAAATTTCGTTTTCTGTCATTTTCTGTAATTGAAGAGCACTGTATTTGCCCGTTTTTCTTACTTTTGCATAAACATCTGGGCTTAATTTCTCTTGGTGTTTTTTTTATGTCATACTTCCACTTTCCATCATTAAGCTTCTTTTTTCCTAAATATTCTTGTCCTAATTTTCTTCCTGTTTTAGATATATTGATTTTCCAATCTTCTGGTTTTACTTGGTGCCGCTTCTTGCGTGTTTTTAACTGCGGATCATTCTCTAATATTCTGTCATCCCTATCTTCTTCTAGATCACTCTCATTTGGTTGGTAATCATCGGTCTGTGTATCTTCGATTTCCATTTGATCATCAGAATCACCAAGCTTATTTGTCAAATCCTCTAAATATCCATCAACTCCAGACATAGGTTTTTTTTCTTGTATTTTTTCAACAATTTTTTCTTCACAATTATTTCTGCATATTTTTGATTCATCATTGACATTATATTGCTCCTCATCTTCATTTTCAATGTGATCCAACAAACCACTGATATTTTGTATCGTATCAGGGTCAATAGAGATATTACCAGTAGTAGCAATGTCCATTAAAAAATCATCGGGTTCATTTGGGAGAGGAGAAGGAACCGATATTAATATATCACTACTTAGTAAGTTCAAATGAATGTCATTATTACTTAGGCCTAAGTTGGTTTCAGCATCATCTACATTTGAAGTTACATCTAAAATCAACTGTTTATTATCGTGTTCAAAATTTGAAAGTGGTCCATCACTATTAACCACGAAAGTCCCTTCACAATGTTTCACGTTTGTAGCTAATTTCACTAGTCTTTCCCCTCTTGACAAAGTAGATAGGTCAATAATCGAGGATGACGAAGAAGTTTCACCGTCTTCTTGATGTTCTGTAATATAAATACAGTTGTTGAAGATAATGTTTTTTAATTTTTAAACCTATCTCCAATGCAAAAAGTAGTTATTGACCTTTGCTTTTGTATTTAGTCCTGGGAATAATATATTAGGCCTACCTAGTCGAGGTTAACGATTAGCTAAATATAATTTAGATTATTCATCACTAATAATGAATTATACAAGAATTATTTTGGGGAGTAATAATTATTAGCCAAATAATAAGGTTAAACAACATACTGATGTCAAACAGAAAACCTCTTAACTCCATAAAGTCAACTGGCATAACCTAAATTCTGAATATTAGCATACCTCCTAAGTCCCAGACAAAAGTTTACACCATTTAAGTAAGTAATGTAAAAAATAACTACTATACTACAGTAAATAAATAAAATTTAATACTTACTTTTTGTAAATCTCTCCATGTGAGTAGTGAATTAACACAGGAACACATTAACAATTAATGTTAAACACAGCACCACGTTTCCTGGGTCACCAACAATGGATCAACTGGGAGTTAGCAGGTGTGCCAATTCACAAAATGGAATCATGGACTTAGGAGGTTTTCTGTATTCACTTTTATTATTTAAAGGGATTTTTCTCACAGGAGGTTTGCATTACAGAAAAGATATTTTTTTCTAGAAATGTTGGTATTAAAAGTCAAAATAACAAAAAAATGGACTTAGGAGGTTTGCTAATTAGTACGACGATTTGTTATTATTACGTTACACCAACACACCGCACGGCCATAAGCGTCTGTACTACTGATTGCAGTGTTTCCCGCTAGAGTTCAACACTCACAGCCCCCCTCCACACACAACCACTGGTGAGATACAAGGGGTGGCGGCATTGCACAGTGTGGCGCGATTCCCCCGGTCTCCCCTACTGGTCTGAGGAAAACCCTGATGAAACGCCTCTTCATGCTGAAAAAGTGACGATTTGGTGCGCAATGTCAGCAAGAGGAATCATAGGCCCATTTTTCTTTGAGGATAGCAATGGAAGTGCTGTGACTAACTCTGTGCGTTACGTTGCAATGATCCAAAACTTTCTTACACCACAACTCTCCCGTTTTCCAGTAAATGAACACACAATGTTCCAACAAGATGGGGCAACAAGCCACACTGCAAGAGTTGCTATGAATACTGTGAATATTGCTTCGAGGTGGCGTCATTTCCCGAAACGCGGAATATCCCTTGGCCCCCTCGCTCTCCAGATTTGACAGCCTGTGACTTTTTTCTATGGGGTTATTTAAAAACAAGAGTTTTTCAGAACGATCCACCTAGATCTATCTCTGCTCTAAAAAAACGAATTCGGGACAAAATCGAAGGAATACTAGTCAATATGCTGCAAAATGTCATGAGAAACTTCTAGGCCCGGCTGCAGTAGTGCATAGATCCCAATGGAGGACATATGACAAGTGTTATATTCGAAAAATAATTTTTCCACTTATTGTACAGTAAATGGCTACCTTTTTTCTTTATATTTATAACCATTAAATAATAAAATTAATTTTCTTAAAGAATTAGTTACTTATTTAAATCTTCCCGTTTCACTGGCTAACCCTGTAACCCTGTAGTAACGGTTGCACCTTCCGCTTCAAAAAAGTAGGGGCCAATTATGCCTATGGAGGACACAGCACACCACACAGTCACTTTTGGTGAATGAAGAGGTTTTTGATGAAGAGTACGTGGGTTTTCAGCTGCCCAGTAACGAAAGTTTTGCTTATTTACTGTGCCCGAGAGGTGAAAATGTGCCTCATCACTAGACTACAGAATAGTGCCGGGTTGTAAAGAAGCCAGTATTGCATTGCAAGCATCTGTACGTTTAACAAAATCTGCTGACATCAATTCTTGAACAACCATCATCTTATACGGGTTTAAATGAAGGTCTGAGTGTAAAATTCGCCTTACCGTTCGGGCCGACATTCCAAGAGCAGCAGCATGTTTCCGCGCAGAGCGCGATGGAGATTGTTCAATAGACGCTCTCACCGCCATTATGTTCTCTGGTGTCCTCACACTCTTTGGTTGTCCGCCTGGTTTTCTAGGCAGTGCAGATCCTGTCGCCCGTACACTTGTAATCCATTTCCTTATGGTTTTAGCATTAGGAACACTATCATGACGATTCAAACCAAACCGTCTACGAAATGCACGCTGGGTCGCCACCACACTATCCTTATTTTTAAAGAACGTTTCGACTACAAAACCACGATGCTCGCCAGTCCACGGCATGGTGACTACTAAAAATGGCATCTTTCCCCCCACCAAATAAAACCACTCCGACTCCGCTAACTCGCGTGCGCGCTCTTCGGCGACTGATTGAAACTAGGGAGTATTTTCCACAGTGTCGCCTATATTTGGTGGTTTTGCAGGGGCATTAATAAAAATTCATAAAAAATTCAATAATTATGGTAAATATGTTGTTTAATATATCATTTTGTTTGGAAAGATCTGTAGAACAATTTAAAATACATTTTAAAATAAAAAAATGTTTTTTTATTTTTTAAAAAAGGTCAAAACTTGTTTTATTTTTTTTTAATTTTTTTACTTTCATTGTATATAACATAATTTATTTGATATCTTTCTAAAAAAATGAGATTGGTATAAAATCTGTAATTTCATTGTGAATACAAAAATATATAACTTTATAATGATATACTAAAAAAAGGAATTACTATGCTCTTATTATGCAAGCGGTTACCTAGCAACGACAAAATAAGAATTTGCATGCTCACACAATTAGAGGGTCTTCCAGAAAGTAAAGAACGTTTTGTTATAAGTCAATAAAAACAAAAGATAAGAGCATGAAAATTTATTTATAAATGCTTATAAACTTACTCTATTTTTCTACAAAATCGCCGGAACTGTCAAGGCACTTGTTGTAGCGTGGCATCAGTTTTTCTATACCGACGTTATACTGTTCTGCCGCCAAGGAATGAAGCCACGTTTTTACTCCTTCTATGAGGTCTTCGTCACCCAAAAAGTTTTTTCCGCCTAAAAACACTTTCAACTTTGGAAACAAGTGATAGTCACTCGGAGCCAGATCTGGACTATACGGAGGGTGTCCGAAGATTTGCCATTTGAAAGAATTGAGTTCTGCTTTGGTTCGTGCACTGCAATGAGGCCGAGCATTGTCGTGGATCAGCACCACTTTCGACGACAGCATTCCGCGTCGTTTGTTCTGAATAGCGCGGCGAAGCCGATGCAAGGTCTCGATATAGGCCTCTGAGTTGATTGTTTCGCCTCTCGGCATGAACTCCACATGGATTAGGTCTTTTCGGTCCCAAAAAACTGTTGCCATCAATTTCCTGGTGTTCAAATTTGGTTTTTCTTTCCTGTTTTTTGTTGGTGAATTCGAGTGATGCCATTCCATTGACTGGAGCTTTGTTTCCGGGGTTCGATAGGAAACCCAAGTTTCGTCACCCGTTACGATGCGGTCAAGAAACGCATCACCTTCTTCGTCATACTGAGTCAAAAACTCAAGAGCTGCTCCCATCCGTTTAGTCTTGTGGACATCAGTAAGAATCTTAGGCACCCAACGAGTACACATTTTCTGATAACCAAGACGTTCAGTCACTATTTCGTGCAAAAGCGACCTTGAAATTTGTGGAAAAAATTCCACTAGACCACTCAAAGTGAAACGACGGTTTTGTTGAATTTTTCCATCAACTTTCGCTGCCAACTCGTCAGTAACGAGTGACGGCCTTCCACTTCGTTCCTCGTCGTGCACATTAGTTCGACCTTCCTTAAATTGAATGCACCATTTTCTCACTGATGACTCGTTCATCGCATTGTCACCGTAAACTGCCTTAATTTGCCTATAAATTTCAATAGGTCGAACATTCTGTGCATTCAGAAACCGTATCACACTACGCAGTTCACACTTGGCGGGATTTTCAATTAACGCCGCCATTTTAAACTTTCACAGGAGACGCAAACGTGACCTCACGGTACCGCTACTCAGCTCACACTGAGGCAGAAGGTGTGGCTAACGAACAAGCTATCTACCGCGGTGGTGGGGGAACTGCGCCGCCCGTGATGCGCAATCGTTCTTTACTTTCTGGAAGACCCTCGTACTTACATTTTGTTAGTACATAGTAGCCTGTGTTGGTTGAAATTACACTTTTTACTGTTCAAAAACTTACTGTACACTAAAAAAAACATAAAATTTGTATAATTTTTCACTATTTACACTATGTACATATATACACTACAAGACATTTACTCGGATTCTCCACAATCTTCTTGTGGTTTTGGTCTTTTCACACCCCTCAAAGGTCTCCAAAAATGCTTGAGCTGAGAAAAGCACTTAAGATGTGATCCACAGTTGCATCCTGGACAGAACCATGAACTCCTTTTCCCATATAATGGACACACTCTGGTAGCTCTCACAGGTAAGTGCGCTAGCTCGTGCTTGCCGGTCTCACCTGCCTGTAGGTTTACATCCTGAGGTTCAGCAACAGTTTCCTTTGACAATGCCATAACAACCTCCTTCATATATCTTTTCCTGCTCACTGGGTTATCCGTATTTTTTTAGTACAATATGTACGAATCAAATAATGCCATGTCTAGAAGATTGAAAAAGATTTTTTTCCAGAAACGCCTGGTAGGTTTTGTACAGGTCACATGATATATATTGACTTATCCTTCATATCCACACCTCCCATAAAGAGATTGTACTTGTGGATAAGTAAAGGCTTTTGCATCTCCAGGCCTTTACGGCTACGGATCAATTTGTCTTCTGCGTGGCATCCAGTTGTGATAAGGTAAACTGGTTTTCTTGTTTTTTGTTGTTTATACCCTACAAGAAGGGTGGGTCCTTTTCTAAAGTACACATTTGCAGCAACTCCCAGATTTGCCTGTAGGACATGAGTAGATAAATCCTTTGTATTTTTATTGACAGTACCGGTAAGAAAAGTGCTGCGGTCAAAGAGGGCTTCGGCTAGTGGCAGCTTAGTATAAAAATTATCAGTGAATAAATGATAATATTTGTCTAAAAGATTACTCTTGGTCATCAGTTCCATTACTACCCTTTGTGTGAACGGGCCATCTTGACCTTCAAGAAAATCTTTTCCACTATAAAGTGTTGTATGCATAACGTATCCAGTCTCGCTATCACAAACCTCATACTTTTTGATCCCAAACCTGGCGTGGAGTTTGTTGGGCATGTATTGTATGAATATTACCCTGTTTTTCATACCTATCATGCTCTCATCGATAGATATGTTTTGTGAAGGTGTGAAATATGTTTTAAATGCATGATTGATAGAGTCCAGAAATGTTCTGACTTTATGCCACGGGTCATATCCAGGTTATCCCTTTGGAACAGAATTCGAGGCATTCAAGTGAAACACTGCAGATATGAGGAGAAATCTGTTGCAAGACATTGTTTTACCATACCATGCGACATAATCACAATCTAAAGTTGACCAGTATTCAGCTATGTTCTTTCTAACTGTCATCCCCATGTTAATTGTAATTGCTATGAAACGCTTCATTTCAGGTATGGTCACATCAACCCATCGCCTTATGCGGGACTTTTCCTTTAGATTACCTGAATCTCTCTTAGTGCTGCGTAAGTATCTTGGCTGCGTATGCATTTGTTTCCTTCACAATCAATGACCAAATAGCCTGAGTAAAAAACAAACTGAAATACTCTAGTGGTGAACTATTTTTTGGAGGACAATTTATTTTGCCTGGATTTCTTACTCAAAATTTAGAAGCAGTATCAAGTTCTGGTTCAGGTGGATAAACGTTGACCCATATTGGTCTAGATGGATTAAGATCACGAGGAATACGTGGTCCAGGCACAGAATCATTGTCAGAATCACTTACAGTGTCACTAGGCCTAGGCCTGTCACTAGGTCCGGGTAAGACTTCATCCCTTTCACTTGGTTCAAGTTCGGACAAATTTGGAATGTAATCATCATCTGAACCTGATGAAAAATCAGTTAATTCGTTCAAATCAACCAAATTTAAATCAATGTCATCATTATTGTATGACATAATTTCCCCAAAGAAATATGCCGTATTCAATTCGACTTTGTACAAGCGCAAAATATAACATTCTAAGTATTTTTAAATTGCAAATGTTTCTTAAAAAATAAAAAGTTCTTATAATATTATTGAGTTTTTTTGTAATTTTCGATATGTGAATTTTCCAATTAAATTCACTATCCATATGAATTCCCAAATATTTTATAATATCCGATTTTTGTATCGTTCAACAATCCATTGTTAAGCAATTATTGATTTGGCTTGATTTCAAAATACAGTCAGCACATCTATAGAAAACAGGTTCAAATATAATGTCATTTTTTCTGAGACTGAAATTGACATATTTTGTTTTTTCCGTACTTAAAAGCATATGGTTCATTGTGAACCACCACTGAATTATTTCTAGATCTTTGCTCATAGCAACGTGGATATCAGTCCAGCTATCTTTGACATAGCTAAGGGCTGTATCATCAGCAAATGATGTTAGTGTTCCTTGAAATCTGGCATCGCATAGATCATTTATATATATAATGAAAAGGATTGCTCCCAATACTGACCCTTGGGGCACGCCATATAAGATTTTACCCATTTCACTATAATGTGGAGTGCATTCTGACACACTGATACCTATCCCGTAAATAACTTTCAAACCAAGAATAAGCTATTCCTCGAATACCACACCTATAAAGTTTTTTTAATAAAATTGTATGATCTACAGTGTCGAATGCTTTTTTTATATCTAAGAATAAACCACTTATACATTTACTTGAATTTAGGCCATTGTATACATTTTTGGTAAAATTAAATAGAGCGCTTTCGGTATTCATATTTTCTCTGAAGCCAAATTGATTTTTACTAAAAAAATCGGTCTTATTTAAAAATTAACAATTTTCTTTTTCATGAGTTTTTCATAGATTTTTGAGAAACAAGAAAGCAATGAGATTGGGCGATAGCTATTACACGTACTGCTTAGTCCACCTTTATATATAGGAATTACAACGGCTGTTTTTAATTGTGTTGGAAAAATTCCTTTTTGAAAACTAAAATTGATCAAATATGAGAGAATAGTGACTATTTCTGGTGCGACAGTTTTTATAGTGTATGAACTAATTTCATCTATACCTGGAGAAGTATTATTTTTCAATAAATTAATTATACCAAGGATTTCTTCCTCATATACAGTTTCTAAAAATATAGTTCTTTGTTGGTGTTTATCTATAAAGTAATTTCTTATGTTTAATTTAGAAAAATCAGATGGAACATTATCGGACAATTTTAATCCACTTACTACATTAAGAAAATACTGATTAAATTCATTTGCTACATACTCTGAATCATATTTAAGTTTGCCATTTACATCTAAGACTATGGTTTTGCTATTTTTTGTTCTTTGGTTTGTAATGTCATTCAAAACTTTCCAAGTGTTTTTAGTATTGCCTTCACACCTTTCTAATTTATTTTTATAATAATCATTTTTCAATGTCCTAATTTCCTCTAATAGCTTATTTCTAAAACGTATATAATGATTTTTCAATTGAATGTTTTGAGGATGATTTTTGACTAATTTGAATAATGAATTTCTTTTTTTAATCTTGTAACAGATTGTATCATTAATCCAAGGTTTTAGTTTCTTGAATTTATTTTTTTGTAATATTGATTCTCTGCTACAACTTACACAATTTTTAAATGTTTTAATAAACGAATCAAAAGCTGACGACGGATCAAGTTTATTGTAAACACAAGACCAATCCTCAGCGGCTAACAGCTGCTTTAGATTCACATAATTGATACGCTGGCCGTCCCGGTGGGGCGGAGGAGGGGGCCGGGTATCCCCCTCCGCCACCACACCAAGAGCAATGCATACCAAAGAGTGGTCTGTGATACCAGCGTGTATTGTTGTGACATCGATTGTTACCGAGCGCTTATCATATAAACGCGCATAGACATGATCAATACATGTTGCTGAATCTACTGTAATTCTTGTAGGTTCATTAACAAGACTTTCTAAACCATTTACTGCCATTAACCTTTGATAATTATCTACAAGATAGTAATTTTCCAAAATATTTATGTTAATGTCGCCTACAACTAAAAAACTTTTTTCCTTCTTAAAACCATCTAAAATATTAGTAAACTCTTTAATAAACGAATCTATTGTATATGAATATAATCTATATAGAGCCAAAATACAAAGGTCAAAGTTACATAATTTTAATGATATTTTTAATGCGTCAGCTGTTTGCATTTCTACTATTGTTGAATTTATAACAGTTATTGAATTTTTAACATAAATGATAACGCCACCAGCTCTGTAGGTATCATTACAGTTTGAATATAAAACATAATTTGGTATTTCATAAAAATTTATTTCACTACTGTAGATCCATATTTCAGATAAAATAATTATATCGGGAAAAGTATTTCTCTGTTCAATTTCAAGTATAAAAAGATCAAAGTTTTTACGAAGGCTTCTTATGTTTTGATGGATTATTTTTACAGAATGTTGATTAGTCATAATTAAAGATTTTATGTTTATATTTACTTAATACTGAATACAAAATAACTAGTATACTTTTTATTCAAAGTTGACCTACATAATATAATAATAAAATAAAAAAATAACACTTAATGTATTAACATACAAAAGAAATAGATACTGGTACTGAGTTTAACCTTCATACATAAGCTGTTTATTTACATTTACCTTTGGCAGGTCAGCCTGGCAAGTTACATGAATAACTTTAGAAGTCTCCTCTTTTCGTAAAAAGATCCTTCCATCCCGCACCCAAACGAACTGATAATTGTTCTCACGCTTAAACTTCCGTGCCTCTGCCATGAGCTTCCTCTTCATCGGTGTCAGGGACTCGTTGATATAGACCGGCTTGTCCATTTCCAGGTTCATGTGCCGCGTCGAGAAGTTACTTTTGACACGTCTTTTTCTTAGCAGCTCTTCTTTATCTAGTCGGCTTACAAACTTCAGCACTATTCCAGGCGGAGGACTGTTGGGCTCAGATCTTTTTCCCAGACGATGGCAGGCATCAATCATTGTATTGGATATATTGAAGTCCAACGCTTTTCCCACCTCCTTTACGACAGACACCACGTCTTCATTTTTTTCCTGTGGGATACCATGGATTTCAACAGTGTTCCTTCTTGAATACTGCTCCTGCTCCTCGATGCGTGCTTCCAGAGAACTGATTTTCTCCCTGAGTATTTTATTCTCATTTACTAGGCCATCAACTATTGCGAGGCATTTTTCCACTTCCTCAGTTTGTATCTTGACGGCTTCGGTACTCTCGTCGATTTTACTGTAGAGTGTTTCATACGACTTATTGAAGTTTTTCTCCATTTCTTTTTGGCTTTCTGCCACTTCAATAATCTTCTTCATAACGTCTTCTATGGTGAGTTTCCCCTCCGTTGCTTGAGACTCGAACCTCATACTCTTTCGCCGTTCTGAAGCACAAGGTTGGCATCTCCACACTAGGTTATCCGCTGTCACACACTCTGCATCAGCCTTGCTCATTTTCAGACAACTTGCGTGAAAATCCTTAACACAGTCTTTGCACGACAACCTTATCTGCTTAACCGTAATATTGTTTTCAGGCACATCCCACACATAGACATTTAAAAAAATTTAATTATGTGGCAGTCACCAAAATAAAACTCTCCAAAAACCAATAGTATTAACACAGCGCGGCAGGTTGACAATTGATTCACTCGCGAATTTAAGACTCCCAAGAGAGACGTGAGCTCTTATCAGACACAACCTTCCTCAACGAGCGCTGACTCATTACAGACTATATGTCTACTTCTTTTGTCTTATTTTTTGGTATGTGCTTTCCTCTTTGATCCTCTTTGGCAGTACCAACTATAGCCCTTTTATTTCTGAGAGCTACTAAAACCTTTTTTCACCTATATCTAGAGTTGACAAGAAATATGTTTTACACACTAAGTTTTTCACAGTTTACTGGTAAAAAATAATTCTGTGTTCTGTTTTTGCGGCTTTCTGTATTTTTAGTATAATTACGTATTTTATATACTGCATCTACATTGTTATTAATAAAATTATTTTGACCTGTGTAACTGCAGAGATTCCAAAAGTTTGCACAAATACTATTTCTTAACTGTTGAGAGATGTTTTTATGACATTGATAAATACAAGTATCTGTACATACATAATCACGTGGCTTTTTAGCAGATTTAACTTCTCCTTTCCTATTCTGATGTTCTTGGCCACTATGTATTTTAATATAATTTTCATGTCTTTTATTAACTTTCTTAACCCTGTTTCCCTCTTCGCCTACAACTGGCTGATCAATTGCAACTGAAGGTATTAAGACCTGCAGGTTTTCAATGCTTTGGGCTTCCGTAGTACTACGTTCAGGTTCATTTAACATGTTTACATCATTAATCTCATCAATAAAACTATCATTAATTTGTACAACAGGTAAACCTAAGTCTATATTTTCATTTTGGTCTTTTCTTTTATGTTCCAAGTTTTCACTGTTGAGCATAAAGTTGTCTTCATTAGGAATTACTCCCAGTGAATTTGGTTCTACAAAAATGAATTCTCCAGATATTATAGCAGAGCTTTGGGCTGAAGCTTCATTTAAAACAAATTCTTCCCCTTGAAATGATTCTACACCATTATTACTTTGATTAAATGACACACCATTTAAAGTCCCAAATAAACTGTTACCCAAATCGTAATCAGCTAATACTGTACAATTGTCTAGTTCCTCATACTCATTATCTTGAATAACAACTGGCAAGTCAAGTTCTGCTACTAACGATGACAATTTGTCCTGATTTTTAGGGCGACGCTCCGGTATCAGACTATTACGTCACTTGTTACAAAAAGCTAGAAGTAATCAAATGGGTTACACTCAGACATAGTGTCAACAACATCAGGGTTAATGCGTAGGTTCATTGTGGGTTAAAATCAAAACTATTGAGATTGTCCTCATTTCCTACACGTCCCCAAGTCATATTTCTAGATGCAATATGATTATTTGCTAGTAATGGTTGAGGCGCATTATTGCGATTCCTTATGGTTTCGTCACTGTCATTATCCCTGTCAGATAGCGGAAGTCTACCACTTAGACTAGTAAAAGGTTGAAGGCGTCTACCTCTGTAGTTTTGAGCCGATTCGTCACTATCTGTAGTCTCTTCATCACTAATAACAAATTCGGGGTCAGCATCACTGTCATTAGACCGAATAGCCCATTGTCACTTTCTGCTTTACTCCACTCCATTTCAAATTGCCACTAACATTCCTTTCACTTCTCAATCAGTACTCTAACCTCAAACAGCACAGAGATCATCATAAAGTTATAGGCTAGTCTAAAAACAAAATGTTTTTTTTTTATACAACTAGTTGTCAGTTTAGCCAACCTATGAAAACAAAATGTCATTGCATGGAGATAAAAACCGTGGGTGTCATGATTATCAAATATATATATATATATATATACCAAATGTGTCCAAAATATTATTTAGTGACAGTCTGCACGATACCCACATTTGTGTCTCAAGGCTCCATGTAACATCTGCGTGAAACCCAATAATGGACCACATGGCGCTTAACCTGTTAACCTGACCTTTGAGCTTGTTCCTTTCCTTTTTATTAGTTCAGGTACTGAGTTTTGACCCCCTCCTCCAACCTTATTAAATCCTCAGTAAGATTTTCTAAATCTCTTTTCAAATCTTCTTTTATTTCTTTTCAATTCCAGTTATTTTAACATTACACTCCTCTCTTATTTTATCTTTATTTTGTTTCAGTTGTTTATTGCCTTTTTGAATTTCTGTTTTTAGATCCTAATTAATACTAACCATTTTATTATTTAAATCTCTTTAGATCCTGATTTGTTTCTATACATCTGGTCTATTTTATTATTGAATGTCTCACTTTTTGTGTATATTTTATTTATGCCTTCCTTTAGACTTGTCATCATAATTCTCATGAATTTTATGAGACCTTCATCTCTATTTCTTTTGTTAATGTGGGGACCATTTGACACATTAGTCTCACTCCTATCAATTATTTTATTATCCTCTTCTAACAACCCTATTCTGACTCCATTTTAAGTTTATATAAAGAAACAACGGTTTGATTTACTTGACTTTAATTTAATCAACTTAATCAAATATTTTAGCCAATTTATTTTTTAATTTAATTACCTTAATAGTTATTTTAGTTCAGGTCTTTGGTTCATCAAATTTAATTTTACTTCTGCATACCAGCTATTTAATACTATTCCACTAAGTTCAAAATATATCTATGTTTTACAACTTAGATTATTAAATAATAGCTTTTACAACTGTACTAACTTATCACATATCTTGTGATTGAGTCTCACACTTCGAATTATGATCAAATTTCACACTTTGACTTATGATCAAATTTCACAAATTTTAGCAGTACATGTGCTTCTTAAATATGGGAGAAAAGTACATCTATTCACCGCTGCTCAGGCTAGAATAAGGTTTTGGAGGCCGGCAATATCCTTCCAATATCCGGGGTTTACAAAAGGGGGCTCACACACCGGAAGTCGTTAGGTCGTCAGTCTCCAACGGAAATTAATATTTTAATGTGATTTTTGTTTCTTCATTAAATACGGGCTGCACCTGGTACCCATCTTTCGGCATACCCAGGTTTACTTTTGCGTTTTTTATTGTTATACTATACGTTATCCCTGTGATACCAGACGTTAATCTCATCAGGTGTATGTCCCTAACTGGTTTTATAATTCTTATGCACACTTCTAGCGTTTCTGGACAATCGACCACAGCCCTCCCCCCAACACCACAACTCCATGCTGGGTAGAAATAGCAGGGTCTATTTCTGGGGCCCCCAGCCCCGGGGGCCTAAGAGTAAACTATATAATTGTTCTAAAATATAAAAGGAGCTTCGGTTCCTTTAAAACATAGAACTAAATTGATATGTTATTGCTACACGTTACTGCGCCTATTGATCGAGCTATCTTTCCTTATAACGTGAGCTGTTAGTTTATGGCATTCAAATTAAAATTGGTTATGGTCATGTAAATTAAAATTGGTAAAATCTAACCAATAAAGTCGAATTATAACTAAAGGCGCCTTTCAAACGTGCCTGCCAGTGCTCTTGTCTCCGGAACAATATACGCACTTTGCCTTGGATTTGCCCACATTATGGGGGCAGGCCTTGGTCTCATGCCCTGTAGCCGCGCAGTGACCACAGACGTAGACCTCCGACTTAGTCTTTTGCCATGTGTCCGTATCTCTGACACTTATAACAGCGGGTCACGATATAGTGGTCTGTAACTTGACAACTGGCCCAGTCTATAAAGACACGGCCAGCCCTTGTCTCTGCGGTATCCTCACATATCCATTTATTTGTGGGTTTATTCTTCGGTCCAGTCTTAAAGAGGGGTCTAAATTTTTCCAGAGTGCAGTCCTCCTGCTCGTTGTTTTGACCAATACCACCTCAGTAAGAGTTTTGCCATCTAAGTCTTTTGGGATGTCGTACACGAGGAATTTTGGGCTTCTTGATGTCGACAATGCACTTTAACTCTTTTATTCCCTCTTGTTTTGGCAGTTGGTCTGCGTTTTCCACCTCGAGAGCTACACCATTATTGCGTATTTTGTATATACGCCTGATCTTTTAAACCCATGGCTTGTGGTTTTACTGCCATCTGTATCAGGGCTTTGGTGGTCTCACTTTGGGAGGTGTTTGGTGTCGTGTCTTTGGGATAAATTGAGCCGTGCATTTGTCACCTTTCGGTTTTGTAACTTTTCGCCCAAGGCCGTGAACTGTGATTTTGCTCTTTAGTATCAGGTTTTCCTGATGCAGGTGCTCTGCCAAATCTCTTATTTTGGCAAAATAATTCTCTATTGTGTGCTGGCGGGGCTGAGTGAGTTTGTTCCGCATTTTGTTAAGGAGACGACCTAACTTCAATCCGATCGCATTGCATACTTCCACCAGATCGTGACTCGTCTCAGCCGTGGATTCATAATCCTTTTCCGGCTGATTTTGCTCAACAGGTTCAATCTTTTCTATAGCTGTTTGTAACATTCTGACTGTATAACCTGTCACTTATACCATTCTGTACAGGTAGAAAGCAACAAAAATATATTCATGACAAGAACATATGTGTGTTCAAATGTACGTATCTGTGTGCGTGTTTATTTCTGCACATCTGTATTACAGTTATATTTATTGTTACAGGTATCTGGCATCGGGAAACACATTGAAAGATTTGTATTACTTATTCCGAATTGGTATTTAAACTTGTAAGCAATCATACAATGTATGATAGAAAATGTTCTAATATGCTTAAGTGCGATAGACGCTAACCACATCCGGATACAAAATTTTCCCCATGCCCGATCAGTGCATTTTAACTATAAAGCAATTGTATTTCATAGTCCTGTCAGCCATTGTAGATGCTAATTACAAATTTGTTGATATCGGTGCCTATGGTAAGGATTGTGACTCTTTCATTCTTCCTTCAGTGTTGAGAATTTTGGAGAAAGTTGACTCTTGGAAAACTAGATATTCGAGGCGCCTAGAATCAAACCCCGCCACATCCACTTGCATACTTTTTTTGTAAAGTGGCAAAAACTGTAACAAACAGGCCCACCATTAGGAAAAAACTTTTTTTATAAATGTTAACATTTTAGTGACACATTACTAAAATATATCAACAAATATGAATTTAATATGAGGAAAAATAGTTTTTGAAAATTCGGTTGTCACTAGTTTTGATACTCTCTTAACAGATTAAGTCCCATGTGCAGCACATTAGCTTCACAGCTGACTACTCTCACATCCCGGACCTTACATGAAGAAATGTTCCCAAATCCCAGACAACTTTTTACCTTGCATTTTACTTTTTATT
The DNA here is from genome assembly GCF_021130785.1 of Homalodisca vitripennis. Lineage (NCBI taxonomy): Eukaryota > Metazoa > Arthropoda > Insecta > Hemiptera > Cicadellidae > Homalodisca > Homalodisca vitripennis. Next base: position 177,674,852 of record NC_060209.1, read on the forward strand.
GGCTAACAAAACCTAGTATTAATAAGAAAAAAATGGTTTTGTGTAATATTTGACTGAGAAATTACATGTGAACATTTTTGTTGCACATGGGACGCTGAAGTAATTTCTTCGTGATCACAATTGCTTCATGCCTAAATTTGGAATATTTTGGTAGGCATATATAAAATAAAACGCATGCTCAAAATAGTGTACAAAATAATTTTTATTTATTCCATAATTATTAACAAATACCATGTAAATTATGTTTTTAAAGTAGTAGAAACCACAATAAAACATAGTCAATGTACTGTTTTAGTATTACTAAAAAAATGTTACAAATTGGTGTTAGATCAAGTTTTCCTATCCATAATCAATGTATTAACACAGCTACACACAGCACTGACCATGTGCTCACTGAGTGGTGTGGGTGAACGTGGTGGAGGGGGAAAGGGTTGCCAACTTTCAGAACCCAATAGTTTGTGGACAGTAACCATGTGCCAGGCAACATGAGTAGACCTCGCCCGCGTTGAGCCGTAACATGGGCTCTTATGGGAGGGAGAAATTCCCTCATTTTCTGGAGAAATCCCCTCATGTGAGGGAGAAATTCCCTGCTCACACTCTTATCCTATCAAAATGTTCCAAATTCTGGGTGTTTTGGGGTGTCAAAATCGGCGTTTTTCGGTAAAATCGGTGTTTTTCGGTAAAATCGGTGATTTGTTGGGTCCTCACACTCCCCGTGAGGGAAAAACGAGGGACGGAGGGAATTCCAATATGGCGGCGGGGGCGGGGGCGGGAACAGGGGAACCTAACCTCACTTTCTTGGTTTCCCGCGTATTCAATATGGCTGCGCCCATGAATTGGCGGGAACATGGGAACATAACCTCACTTTCTTAGATGGCTGCGCCCAGTTGGCGGGAACTGGGGAACATAACCTCAATTGTGAAAAGGGCGGGAACATAACCTCACTTTCTTAGATGGAGTAAACAAGAGAAATAAAGACGAATCGTACCTTATTGTGTGATGATTGAGTCGATGTATAGAGCTGAGCATAGGGGTTCCAGGAGTTTAAAATAAAACATTTTTGGGTAAAAACTAATTTATTATACTATTTCTAAACAACTATTCACATTGGCACTCTTCACTCCCGCCACACACGTAGCAATACGTGACGTCATCGGAGGAAGTCTGTAACATAAATAGACCTGAGTTAGCCAGTTCTGAACAAGAAAGTTTCGCGCTTCCCCACTGGCTGGAATAAGCGCGTCCTTGATTGGATGTAAATAGTATCTAAGCGCTCTGATTGGTGGAACCTGAGAAGCCAGCACTCCTTCCTCTCTCTCTCCCGTCAGAATCATACCTTATTGTGTGATGATTGAGTCGATGTGGGCCTGGATGTGGTTTCGGAACATCCGCACTACGTATAGTACCCAGGTTAAACATTATCCAGTATCAGAATCGGTCCAGAGAGCTGGTAGACATCATACGACTGGATAATGTCCCGTCCCTTGGAAATTAAATTTGGAATATAAATTTTGAATGTGAAGCCAATTGAAGAAGCTTAATAATTAAGATAGAGGTAGAACTCTACCTGGGGAGATATATTGTGAATCTTCCCACAATCAGCTCACGGCACGTGGGGCATCTATCCCCCACTCTGTTGGAGCATGGACCACAGAGTGTATGCCCACAGTCGAAGAGCGATTGTTGGTAGATTCGCAAAGCAATCGGGGCAGGACTCTTCGCGGGGTTGAGTGGCAGGGGTTGATTCGTTGGACGGCGCAGCGGTGTTTCTACGTCGGGAGTCCTCCTCCATGCGGGTAGCCGTCTCGTATAGGAAATCCGCGAGGATGCTGCGGATTTCCTCCCAAGCGGCTGGAGCGGCGGCACGGAACTCCTCCACGGGTCTCCGTACCATCCACCGTTCGCGGATTTCCTCCCAAGCGGCGGCACGGAACTCCTCCTCGTCGGGTCTCCGCACCATCCACGGTTCGCTTTCGTAGATGGCCCCCTCACCGATGTGATGCACCTGAGTGATTAGACTCAAGGACCATGACATCGCCCTCATTGCCTCCCATTGGGGATCTCTGTCCTGTAACATAGGTAACGAATTAAACAGATGAAACACTACGGAGTGACATGGATAATGTAGGGAATGAAACGTACTGCAGATGGTGAGAGCAGGGGTGGCGAGGCGACAGCCACTTCCATGGATATGAGGGACTCCTGTGAGGAGGGGTCGGGGGAGAAACCAGAGTGGAAGGAGCCACTACTGATGGGCGAGACTGTTGGTGGAGTAGACTGATTCAACCTCCGATAGAACTGAGAGAGATCCTCAGAGGACTGTCTACGGGTCGAGGGGTTGCGTCGGAAGTCCCAAGAAGTACTCAACTGTCAACAAAAAATATCCATGTTTTGATTCTGTAAACAGAGCGAAACCTGCAATGTAATATGAATGCATTGCCCTATATACTAACCGATATCGCCTCATCTGAGCTGGAATTAGATTCCTCCATCACCACCCTTTGAGTCGCCTCGTCGAGAAAAGTCGACGCATCAGCTATAGCCCTATCGGCAGCAGCGATTAGACTCTCCTCAGAGATGTCAGAGGGGAGAGTGATGTTTGGGTTAGCATCACCGGTCCACCCGAGAGTCGATGGTTGAGACTCGTACTAAAGCACAAGTGAATTAATACATTGCGGGTCCCGCCACTGGTTGCGGGATAAATACACATTAGCAGACAGCTCTATAGTTAATACTGCACGAATGGAAAATAGGATAATGGTAATCACCTCTTCAATACCGGCGCTTATGACATGCAGTCGGCCGCGTTGAGTGGTCACCCATTGCCCAGACCTGAACATCCTCTGGATCTGGGCCTCGTACTCGTTCTGAAATAGAGTTCGATTATAGAGACTGCAGTAATGCATAATTAGTACAATGCAACGGTAACAATAGTGTACTGACCCTGGTCACCTCACGCTGAAGGACAGGGAGTGTAGCCCGATCATCGCCATTATTCTGAAAAGAGAACAATAAAGATAGAAAAGCTGCCACACACCTATGGAGTATAAATTAGAGCATTGAAATGTTTTTTTTTTTTTTTTTTTTTTTGTTTGTTAAGCAGAGGGAACCTTCAAAAGGTACTGGCGTCCCAGTTATGTGGGATTTTTACCCACTAAACCACTCTGCTGCCACGTCCTGTCGTGGCCGTACAGCACCTGGACCCTAGGTCCACTGACTGTAGAGGAAGCTCTGAAACATATCTATTAATTTGGCCTAATTAAGATCGTTGTGTTCCTGAAACAAAATTTGGTTTGTGATTTACTGGTTACGTCCCCAGGATTGGGATCGCGGCTTCATCCTTGGGATGAGTATTCTTTACGGAGGGTCGTCCAGTATTGTGGCTGGTCGTCGCCTGTAGTCATCTGGTCCGGCGTACGGCTCTGCGATGGCTGCGAATGTGGGGATGCTCCGATGCTGCAACTGCCTCGAAGAATTTTTCTGAAGTTATCCTCGCGAAGACGTCTAGAGTTTGGGATCTGTAACGAATTCCTTATTGTTTCGTTGCGGACGAACCATGGTTGGCGAGTGATGGAGCGAGAGCCTTGGATTGGAATGGTTTCCAGGGCTTTTCGGTTCGAGCGGCTGCAGTTTGACCACCAAGCTGTGCAAGCATACATCATTAGTGATCTGACAACAGCTAGAAAGATGGAGACTTTTGCACCCATTGGTAGGGATGATCTGCGGTTAATTAGAGGACCTATTGATCCTGCGATCCGCTTGGCCTCTAACTGCTTTCCTTTTCGCGTGAGGACCGAAGTTTAATCTGGAATCAAGCGTAACACCAAGATATTTAGCTTTTTCCTTCCAAGCAATCGGCTCGTCATCTAGTGTCACAGGCGGCGGGAGTCTTCGCGGCATCCTACGCGCTTTCTGAAACAAACAGCTGTGCTCTTGTCGGTGTTTATGCGGATACGCCATTTCTCTAGCCAGGGGGAGAGAAGATCCATTTGCTGTTGCATGACGTCAGCGGCACGCATCGGTTGAAAGCTCCTGCACAGAAACATGGCATCATCGGCATACAGAGATAGCGTTACTCTGGGGACCAGTGGCATGTCAATTTGTGTAAACAAGGTACAGCACTGGGCCCAGGACGCTGCCCTGGGGGACGCCTGCTTCGATCGCTCTCTCCTGAGGACAGCTCTCCATCTACACAGATACGGAATGAGCGGCCAGACAGATAAGATCGGATGAAGGGTGAGTTATGCAGGGGGGCACCGGCGAGCTAGCTAGCTTGTAGAGCAGGCCCTCATGCCAGACCTTGTCAAATGCTTTTGCTGACGTCCAGGAACACTGCAACAGAGCACAGGTTAAAGTTGGCGTTGTCCACACAGCGTGTTGACAACACGAACCAGCTGTTGGGTTGTCAAGTGATCGCGCCTGAAGCCAAACTGTTCTGGTCGGATAAAGCCATCCAGGTAAGGAGCTATGCGGGATAGGAGGAGTCTCTCGAAAATTTTTGGAGATGGAGGAGAGGAGCGAGATGGGCCGGAAGTTTTGTGGGAAAAGACGGGATTTTTCCGGGTTTAGGAATAAGGATGACCTTAGCGACCTTCCAGCTGACGGGAAAGTGATGTAGTCGGATGGCATCATTGAAGACTGTAACTAAACAGATTAGTAGGGCTATAGGAGCTGCAAGGAGTGCCCTGGATCCAACTCCATCCAGTCAGTCCGGGAGCTTTGCGCGGCTTAGATTTCTTGATAGTAGCTTGTAACTCTTCTAGAGTGATCGGCTCTATCTCGATGTCGGGAGCTGTAACAAAAAATTGTTTAGCGTGTTCTCGACGTGCTCGCAGTGGTCGTCGTCGTATATGTCTGCTTTCGGGCTGAATTGTTCCTCCATCGTATCTGCAAAAGCTTCGGCTTTTGTCAGTAGCAGAGTATACAAGTCCTCGTTGACCGTGCAGTGGCTGATGCGTTTGGTTTCTCATTCCTCAGGATCTTTGCAGTCTTCCAGGCACTGCCATCCTCTAATTCTAGACTGGATAGGTATGAGTACCAAGACTCTGTCCTGTAATCAAAACAACATCTTTTTGACTATGTTTGCACTGCACGTTGAAGGCCCGTTTGGTAGCCGGATGTCGCGTTCTCTGCCATATACGAAAGCAGACGCCTCCTTTTGTCTACAGCCGTCCTGATGATGGCAGGCAGGGCCGACCTGGTGTTTTTTGGACGACCAGGTCGAGACGCTGCCGCCAAGCATCCGTGACAGCTGTGTGTAAGTCTGTAACATACAAGTCTAAGACATTTGGATTAGCGGCTGGGGTTGGGGGCTGCAATTGCTCGCTCAGGATACTACTGTAGACCTCCCAGTTTGGTTCTGACTAAAGAGCCCATTGAAGGAATCCTCGAGGCTGGAGTCGTTCGCTACATCTGCTATGACGGGTACATGGTCAGACGATAAGTCATCTGCCACTCGCACTTCCACATGATGCTGTAGTTCCTTAAACAGAAACACATCAATGAAATCAGGAAGTGCGTTGAGCCTCGTCGGATAGTACGTGGGGTCCACAGGCGCGGCTACGAGTGTGTCACCTCTTTCTGAAACATAATTATTTTAGTCGTCGACCCTTGGTGTTCATCCGCCTACTGTGCCATGACTGGTGCTTGGCATTGAGGTCACCACCTATTATGACAGTGTTCCCGCTGCCAAGCAAGATGTCAAGCTCATCAGGGCGGAGGACAGCAGACGGCGCGCAGTAAGCTGCGAACACACAAACCTCGGAGCCACCAGCATTGACGGCAATGCCGGTGGACTCGAGGTCATTAGTAAGTAGCGTGGACTTGTCGGTGCACAACTCTCCTGTGAACTAAAATAGCAGTTTCCTCCTCCGGGATTCCTTTGACCACGTGGAGGTCTGTCGGTCCGGTAAGTCTGGTATCCTGGAACATTAAATACAGTGGCGGGCTGCAGGTGTGTGTTTCCGTTAATAGGATTATGTCGGCATCGTGTTCAAACCGCAAAGAGATGGAGTTCGTTCCTCCGCGTCGCTACGCCGTTCGCGTTCCAGGTGACAATTTGTAGGCGTCTATCCATTGGAGAGGAGTTCCTGGAAAGACGTAAGTATTGCAGCAAGCAACTCGCTGGAGTTTTTTTGCTGTCGGATACAATTGTTTATTAGTGAGGTTATCCACCTTAGGACAGCGTCCTTGGGACAGGAAGCCTTTTGGTTGTGAGGCAATCTCACAGTTAGTATTCCCGTCCTTTGGTGTCACCGAGGTGCTGTTTGTGGCTACCTCTGGTGTGTGTTTCCTCCATTGGTTTCCACAACTTCCTCCTGTGGGTGATTGAAACAGAGGTTTGTTTTGTTATTCTGATTCCGGCGGTTTGAGCGGGCCCTCGGTCTTTCTCTGCTGTTTAGCGGCGGTTGAGGCAGCTGAGACAGATGAGGCTGAGGCTTCCGGCTCTGGGTCTGCTGCCTTAACAGCTCTCTGTTTCCTGGGAACAGGAATAGGAGCGGGAACAGTTGATGAATTTAGTGTAAGCCGGAGCTACAGGTACTGTAGCTGGCTTGTGTTGAGGTGTGGGTGGGTCTGGTCGGAGCCTGGGGGTGGCTAGGACGTCGGCATACCTGCGGGCAGAAACATTTGCGGCTGGTAGGGCACGTGCTTTGCCCAGTGACCGGTCGCGCAGTGGCGGTGCCCGAGCGCCGCGCTGGCGGCGCCTCGCGGCGGTGCAGCGCGCCCAGGGCCCGCTTGTGCGCTCCGCAGCCCCTGTAGCTCGCGGGGTGCTCACCACCGCAGTTAGTGCATTTGCACTTGCTATCTTTTGGCAGAGTGCATGTGGCTACGGTGTGGTCTCCTCCACATCTGACACAGCGTGCTGGAAGGGTGGCAGTTTCACGAGCTATGGTTAAATTGCTGGCAATTGTAGCATTGCGGCAGTCCTCTTCTGGGCGTGAACTGGTCACCGTTACTCTGACGCCTAACAGTGCGGTGAGCTGCCATATCTTTGACCAGCTGCCATATCTTTGACCAGCTGCCAGTTTTCCTAAATCGGATATAAAAACTGTTAGTTTGGTGGCGACCAGCCTGGTCGCGGCGTTGGAGGGGTGCGACATGCGTTGGTGTGTAACCCCTGGTCTCGGAGATCCTCCGCTATGTCTTCAGGTGACGTCCATGCCGGAAGTCCCCTGATTACGGTCTTCAGCTCCTGTTCCTCCTTCAGGCTGAAGGTGTGAAAGGCGAGCTTGGCATCTAGGAGCTCTCGCTGTGCCGTTCTAAAACATAGTTCACTTTTACAAAGTATGTGTAGTCGAGTGCCCACATATTTGGCCTCAAAATTGCAACCTGCACTTCTCAGGCGGCGCAGAAGTGATGTCCAGGCAGTGACCCCTTGGACGATCAGCGGCGGTATTCGCGGTTGGCGGCGCTCTCCAGCAGTTGGTTCTGGGATTTTTTGAGCTGGGACAAAATTTCTAGTTGAAGACTCTGATGACGTGGAGGTGCGTCTCCCCCGTTTCCTTGGTTGGACGGACTGCCATGGTTCCTCTCCGTTGGACGGGTCATCGGTAGTTAGCTCGGGGGCGGCATGTGACACGGATTCCACTTCCATCCTGTAACATACACAAAGGGGCCCGAGCATTGAAATGTGAGCTAACCATATTCAGGTGGACTATAGACCCGCTATCCGTAGTAAAGTATCGATCCCGGATAGCCCCGGGCACAGGGATCGGTTGACTCCTACGCAAACCGTTTGAAGTGGATGGTTGTTCCTAAAAAAAAAAACACTTTACAAGTTAGAAACAGTGTTGAGGGACAACTCGAGAGTGAGAACAATAAATAATCAAAACAATAATTACCTCGAGATCGTTGCCAGCCACCACCAACAGCAACATGGCGAAAACGGTAAAACTAGTTGCCACAGACATAGCAAAGCTATCACAAGAACAGCAAGTGCAGCTGCAGTCGATGCACCGCGCTTTTATACGCGGACGCCCCTCCCCACCGAGACTCGCACTTGCACTGCATTAACTGCAGTTTGTGACCCACGTTTCCACACCACGGTAAGCCAGAATGGCTAGGCCGTAGGGGTCCCAGTGCGTTTTTGATTATAGTGAGTTTCCCCAGTAGGCCTATTCTCACTCTTTCACTTTACTAATCACTTTACTCGGTGAAGCCTTTCAATGTGACCAGTATTTGTGTACAGCCCCAACCACCGCTGTACACGATAGCAATTCACTCCATTACAATGTATCGCTCCTCAACATATTTTTGCCTCCTGTAAGTTTCAATAGCCACTTTACTCGGTGAAGCCTTTCAATGTGACTCAAAAACTTACCGGAGAATTTTATATTTTTTTATTTTTTACAGCATCTAGAGCGAGGTACATACCCCTGGACTTACGGAGTTTAGGCCTGCCATAGAGGTATCTGTCACACACACACATCCACAACTGCTCCCGGTCTTACGGAGTTTAGGCCTGCCGTAAGAGCAGTAAAGAGCCCCAGGACTTACAGGTTTTACGCCAGCCTTAGGAGCTTACCAATCACTCACCCCGCTCTAGAGTTTTTCGTATCTAACCTACAGTCAAAAGTCACTTTACTCGGTGAAGCCTTTCAATGTGACTTGTCGGCGAGTTCTTTCAAGCCAACACGTCGGGATTCTCAACTAAATGCCGAACCCCTCCGCCCCTTTACTAATCACTCGCCGATACTAATAAGGATTATTACTTGGTATTGTGCAGCTGTTTGTTAAGGATCTCGAAACGGCACTTTGCTGCAATCATTGCGCATTTCACATTGGGATCCTCGGTTGACGTATGTTGTGGCAACGAGCAAGCAAAACTGTGTGTTGTTTTACAGCTACACGGATTGCCGGCCTCCTCGCACACTATATCGTCCAGTTCACGGACATCACCGTGAAACTTTCTCAAGAACTCTGCCTTCTCCAACCCGCGCGTGTAAATCACGGCAAAGGGTTTGCATAGAGTGCGAAGTACATTAGCTCTGTAGGGATAATCACCCTCCTCCCAAGAAATCTTATGGTAGTTATCTTCAAGCCAGCGAGCTGTTGTACGATTTTTGGCGCTCAACTGTTCTCTAGGAAAAGGTGGTTTAAATATAATTTGACATTGAAAAGAGTTTCCCACGATCGCGAGCTCTTTAAGAATAAAGGGTCTTTTATTGCCTTGAAATGCGTGAAATTCAACTACTGCCACATCCATTGGGCCAACGTTTGTACAAGGCCACTTCAAGAGCTAATTTATGAGCTGTGGAGCAGAGGAGTCCCTGACTATCTGCTTTTGCAAATACGTCCTCCTCTACCAACCCTGATGCTAGTGCGTGAATGGTAAACCGTACAGACTCTTCGATAATAAAATTGTCTCTGAGAGCAATGTACATCAGAGGAAGGCTGTTTGTAAACTGAGTCCATTCGGCCTCGTTAAGTGTTAAAGTATGCTCCCCGTCAAAGAGAAACACGTGCATACGACCGAAAACATTTGTGACCTTGATATCCTCCTCCGTGTCCGATTTAATATAAAATTTGGTTTTATTCTCCAGAGCCAGGGTTATGGAATTGAAATGAGGAGTGATTTGATTGAACACATCGTGTGACCAATAAACGCATCCCTTTTTACCCTTAAAGAGAACCCCGAGAGAGTCACCCCGATTCTTAACAAACCCTACAATTACGCATTTTGAAAGATCACTATCCAAAAAGTAGACAGATCTAAGAAAACCCCCGGTTAACGCATTGATACGCTCTTTACGTTTTGGAATCCGCGTGGGTTCCACGTCCATAGTCTGCGACTCCATCTCAACGTCTGACGTAAATTCTCAAATTTTACTTTTAGACAGGAGAATTTCGACCAATGACAGGAGAGATTATTTTGACCAATAGGAGGGCTAGGAAATACGGTTAGATTTAAATTTCCTAATTGTAACGGATCTCGTATGTGTAATCTCTACAATACATGCAATACTCTAAATCATCATCATTAGTGTGTTGTTCATACGCCAACACGAAACCGTCAAAGGCGGGAAAATCCTTGACGTAAAATTCTTTAGAGTGGAACAGATTCCACTTTTTCACATTAACGCTTAGTCGGCCAACAGAGCTATCCCCTTTCTTGAATATTACATTAGCAAAATCCTCAAGTACAATCTCATTGTATCTGTCACTAACAGGTTCATATCTCTCAAATATGATTCTAAATGCATCAAACTCTGGGAGTTTGCTTACATGGTAATCATCTCCGTAATCAGACTCACCCTCTTCTACATCTAACTTATTAGTGCTAACAGTTACGTTATCTTTAAGCAGTCGAATAGATACGGTACACTGTTTAGGCCACTCCCGGTCAGACATGATTGAGCTAATGAAGTCTAGCATCAGGAACCCTCAATTTATACAATTACCCCTACCCTAACAATACAGCCCCTGTGTTGCGTTATCACGGAAGGGTTCAAGTAGAACCTGTAATCTCGAAAGAAACGGATCGTTCATTTCAGCTAACTGATCCAAAATCGTAATCGAACCCCTAATGTATGAATCCATATAGTGACACTGACAAGTGTCAGGACCTGACGTAGCGTCGGGCCGTGCCCACGCGCATTCCTTGAAATGGCCGTATCTATAAGAGTCACTGGGCACTCTAACTGTAGGTCTAAAGCGAGCAAAGAGTCTTCGCATGCCCTCGACCTTGTAGAGTAGTTCGTTCTTTAATGTTAGGTATCGAGTCGCCTCGACCGAGTCAGGCTCGTTTAGAAAACTGTTTAGCTTCTCCATGACACAGAATGAGACACACGTACAAAATTTAGCTACTTATAAGGGTTTACCCCACCACCACTATTACATCATACGTTTTACGTTACCCGTGAGCAGAGTGTAAGCCAGGTGTGAGTCATATAGTACTAAGCAGTAAGCCGCAGTGTTTGCAGCAATAGCGTTTTTAGTCTCAAACTCCAGACGCACGTCTACAGGGCCAGTTTTTATTGAATCATTCTGCTTGGAGCAGTCAATAACATAGAGAGGTACGTTACTTTTAAACGTGTTGAAATCTAATGTAGGGGCACCCTGTATCTGGTAGTATGAGCTCTGGAATCTGGTAAACATGTCGTAGAAAATGCGTAGGTCACCATGGATGTTATCGTACGGGAAGTACTGAGAATTCAGAAACAGTTTGATATTGAGTAGATCGCAGTGATCAAAGCTGGAAGCGTCTTTTTTCAAATTGTTCTTCCTTCCAGTCTGGAAACCTAAAATCACGTAACGAGGTTTTTCAATTTGGGTACTCGTTTTTATTGTCCAACTATGACGTGTTGTCAGCGGTAAACTGGGGTACTCGTGAATTTCCCATGATCGAAACGGAAGGTGAATCAGTGTATCTTTCTCGACCATACGCAACAGCTTTAAATCTGTGGCTGTCTGATATTGTAATGTAAGGAACCCTCCAGTACAAGTCAGTTATATCAAGATCAACAGTAGCAGCGTCAGCTGAAATTACAGCATTGTTATCAGAAGCGGATCTCAGAAGAACCAACTCTTGTTTACTGTTAACCACTACCTTTTTGTAATCTTCGAAAAATCCCATCAATGTCCTAACGGGAACGGCGTAATTGAACTCTTTAACAGCGTCTGCGGATTTATTCGCCCCGAGCCACCCTCCTTTAGCCAGACTCATTTTTTTCATTTTCCTTAAAAGATACCAGTCCTTTTATCGTCGTAGTTATGCCGACACTGCGTGTTTTATCGATTACTTGACCGTTTAACTCGTAACGAATCTCATCAAATAAATGTGCCATTGAGTTGTTCACTAGATTTACATTGCAAGTACTGCCGTCAGCTTTTTTAGCCTGCAGCGTCCCTTTAATATGTATGAAGCTTTCGAACGGTGCTGTGATTATGTCTTGCTGACTAATCGGTATTCTGATTTCATCGTTATTCTTAAACGTAGACGAGGCGTACGGTTTATGGGTATGAAATTCCCACCCCGTTACGACTTCATCGTACATTGCTCCGGACTCTATCGATAGAAGCGCCATACTTAATGCCTAGAGACTTTAGAAACTTTATGTTCTTTGATGTTAACGCTGCCACCTTTCGGTGATTACTGATCAGTGTGTGACTCGGCAACTCTCTAAATACCAGACCCATTATTGTTTTCTTATATGCAAGCGTAGTGAGACTATCTCGTTACGGAAATTAATCAATCTGCCGTCCTGGTCCTTGAGTGTTACGGAAATGTTGTTCACTCTACGAACGTTCACTGGTAAATAGATTACATTGGCGGGTTTCTCAACTATTTTATAGCCTGGGGCCACTTCAGGATAGAACTCATGCAGCACGTGTCCTTCTACACCGTTTTGAAAGGATCCTCGGGCAATATTACACTCAACACGTATAGTATTTACATTCATTATGTTTATGGTGACATCGGATGTGTGTACCCTGCCTGGCTCAAGTGGTTTTTTACTGAACCCCAGTAGGGGAGCGATTGTCTGTTCTCTGTCAAAGTGTATGATTTTATTACAAGTGATTTCGGATTTTAGCGTATTATTGTTTCCTTTCAGACTAAATGTCACATCCGCGCCTAAATGGGATTTGATGTATTCTACGATATTTTCAATTTCGTACGACCCCTCTGCTATCTTGATTTGTTTATTGTCACCGTAATAAAACATATCGTTTATTCCCGTTTCAATATTTGGAATCGTATAGTATGTGGAGAGATCAACTAGACCAATTTCGTAATCACCATCGCTCACGTCCATTGGAGGAAATACCTCGCATGATACCTGTGGAGCAGGACCGCTAAGTGAAAACATTACTGCTGAGAAACTTTAAACACAAGTGTCCGCAGACTACTGAGCCCTCACTCTGTCTTCTCTCGTAATTATACCGTACGTTAACGTCTGGTCCTAGGTATGATATAAGCTCTATTGGTGGTCTTAGGTTACCAAAACTGTCAAAGTAGTATACTCTGTTACCTAACTTCCTGTAACACACCCAATGTGTACCTTCACCGGCCGAGCTATCCAGATTAATTATGGCCGATTCATACGATCGCGGGCGTTTGGGTAGAGCGTCTCTCATATAAACTCCACGGAAATTCGGAATATTAAGTAGTTTCGCGTAGTGTACTAGCTCGTAATTTGATAACGGCTTTACTGGTATCGACCAGGCTTTATCGTGGTATATTTTTATTGCAACACCTCCTCTTCTTTTTTACCCCACCGCCTCTCTTTGGATACGGCTTGAGGTACATACCCTGACCTTTACGTTTGGGCTTCCCTCGCTTGCTCTTCCGCCTCTTCCCTCCACCGAGGGCTGTTTTGGTCTTCATGGCTCCTGTTACAGCTAAGGCTGCGGCTCTTTCCCCAATACTTGCGTCTGCCGATTTGACTCTTTCCCAGGCTCTTTTGGCTAATTCTTTCTCGGCTTTTCTTCGGTGTTCGGAATCCCTGTATTTTGAGTACGCTATATCGTGATTTTTACAATATTCGTCTAAGGGATTTATACCCTTATCACCCCTTGCCAATCTCACCCCTAATTTCGTACCTGGACCACAGTATCGGTACCCACCAGGTAAATGGAGGTCGACAGGTAGAGCGTCAATTGCACGGTTCAAAAGATTTCCAGCGACCGATCCGGCGTTTTGCAAAGCGCTCGAAACCAGACCTCTTCCTCGCTTGACGGTTCGTTTCAATCTGTTTGGCTTTACTTTGTGCTTTCCCATTTTATTCCCTTATATACCGTAATACTTTATAGAGTTGCCTGAGCAAGGTCTCCCTAACACATGTGATCTGCAGTACGTCAAAGATATCCGCCTCGGATCTTTTAACCACTCCTGTAAACTCGTCGTACTCCAGAACGTGACTGTCTGTTATAAAGTACAGACGGCCGTTTATATATCTGAAACCTCCTCTAATTCCATCAGGGACTCCTGGCAACACGCTACTGGTCATACCCAACATAGTGCCTCTGAGAGTGCATTCGTTAAGTTCTACAACAAATTTGTCATCGGTAAAAATAAAGGTCCTACCTGTATTACTGTTCAACGCTGCGTTCACTTTATTTATTCTGGAGTGTAAGATCGTATCAATTCTTTTCTGTCTCAAAAGTACGAGTGACGGATACTCAATAATGTACAATGTCTTGTCCACAATCAAAGCCACCTCTCCGTTCGGTCTTTGGTACACAGCCGAAATGTTTGTAAAATGTGTCGATAAAAACGGCAACCAATCGGTGATTATTAGAGGATTGGTAAACTCCTCACGTGTTCTAAGCGCGTGATTTAGACTCAGAGCCCATACATACTTGCCGTAAAATGCGTACAATCTATTTTTTACAATCAAAAATGTATTGATTCTATGTCTCAATGTACAAATGTCCAACTCTGTAGGTATTGTAGGGGACGTGGAGGTTGTTGTGGAAGGCGTAGTGGTACTGGTAGTAGTGGTAGTGGTGCTCGAGGTTGTTGTTTTACTAGTTGTACACATCGAGAGATTCCATACGGGCCCTGAGAAGCGCAACAGGGGAGTGATGTCGTACGGAGTGGGAGAAGCCGTCAACAGAGGGGAGGGGCTGACGGCCGCCGCGCCGTCACGCCACAAAGCTTGCCACTGTCACTATTGTCAGTGAGCTGGATCTGCGTGCTGCGTACGATTATTTAAACACATGTTAGACAAATTTAACATTGGCAGTATAGTTAACATACTTCCAATAGTAACAATTAAAATATTTCTATCTGAATTTAAACGTTAATGTATACAAATTGAAACTTAGGATTTAAGAACAATAATTTTGTTTACTTACTGAATGCTGTAAACTGGTTACTGTGGTAGAGCTTCGATCCCACTTAGATTAAAGTCACCATTATCATCATCACTGCCACTCTCACTCATGCTGCTGTCACTGTCACTATCATCTTGCAAATTAATGACGATATGTTCTGTCATTTCGTCAATTTGAGGCTCTAACCTAATGTAGTCTTCCTCTACTTTTTTGACGTGGTTTACACGAGATAACCATTCTTCAGTAGTTATTTCCTCAAATGTTGTTTCCACAAGCTGCTTTATTATTTCCATTGAAAAAGACACATTACGTTTAGCCACCCTCTGTTTCATGACACTCCATATCATTTCTATAGGATTAAGTTCGGGATGGTAGGGAGGCAAGCGCAGAGTTGAATGACCGTGTTCAGGCAAAATTGCATCAATTTTGAACATTTTAAATTTAGGTTTGTGTAAATTAATCAAACTGTACAGCTCCGGTTTTAGGCTACTTGTTTGGAAATTTATATTTCTGTCTGATAGCCATTTAATCATGTCACCTTTTCTGGAATTAGATGTTGGTGCTCGGTTAATTTCAACATTGTGGTATGGGGCATTGTCAATCACAATAACAGAATGTTCAGGGAGATTGGGAATTAATTTACTTTTCAACCATTTCTCGTAATTTGCAAAGTTCATATCGTTATGGTAATCGCCGGTTTTTTTGCCTTATTCAAAAGTTAGCAACGCGTTTTTTATAAACCCTTTCTCGTTTCCAGCGTGTACTATAATTAATCTTTTTCCTTTGCTAACTGGTACTTTACATCCCTCATTGCTGTCGTCAGTCCAGGCTTTAGGGGTTGCATGAGTCGTATGAATATAAGTTTCATCCATATAAATAATGGGTCTGTTCTCAGATCTGTACTGAGTAATTTTTTTCAAAAAAATTACTCTTTTCTCTCAAATGTTAATTTTTTCTACCAATACTTTTCTGTCATTAGTAGCCTTCTTCCATCTAAAATTCATTTTCTTTAAAATGCATCGAAGAGAGAAAGAACTACCTTTAAAATTAATTGAACTCTTCAGAACAGATAGCAGAGATTTTATTGTTGGTCTTTCGCCATGAATTCGGTGAAATTCATTTATAGTCCTCCTAATAACACCTACATCGAAATTGTCTAGATCGGTTTTAGGTTTTGTACGATTTCGATTCTTTTTCGGAGTGCTGAATTCTGCATTGTCTTGAATTATTTTTTTCCTCTCAGAAACTATTTTTTTAATAGTTGTCAATGGCACGCCAGTTGCAGCTTTTACACGGACGAGAACATTGTTTATGTTTATTGCGGCGCCACTTTCTTTCTCATTTTTCATGTATTCATAAACGTTTGCTACGATTTCTCGAGCTTGGCTATGATACACTTTACCACTTCCAACTTTTTTCAAGAAGTTTACACCCGCCATTTCAGAAATATCACACGGAAATCCTATAAGCAGTAACGGCGGCAAAACAGTGCAAGTATCACAGAGGCAATAAGAGTGTTGAACAAGCAAGCGCGAGGTCCGCACTACACAGCTCCGCGATACAGACTGAGGAAGCGTTACCCCCACTCCTCCAAATGACAAGTAGACCACTGCGCATCGCCAGGCCAGGGCCCGTATGGAATATCTCCATCAGTAGTAGTAGTGGTGGACGTGTGTGGGAGAACAGGTGGTCCGTAAATATACTGTATTGCCAGTTGATCATCTCTGTCTAAATCATATTGGTAAAGATTTGAAATACCATGTGGTACAAAATAAAAAGGATACATTATAGACGACGAAAGTGATGAATGTTGCAAGCCTAGAGCGTGTCCAATTTCGTGTATTAGAACCAAAAAGAATGAAACTTTTCCGGGCGCAGGTAGATCCATTGTATAATCCCAATCTTCGTCACCGTCCATATGAACATCTGTCTGGTTCATCCCCAATATAGGGAGAAAGGCGTGACCCACTAAACCACCCCTACCATCAAACTCTCTACTGCAATTTTTCCGTAGATAATACAAAAGATGTTTCCTGGGAGCGATACTTAAAATGATTGTGAGGTTTATAGGGTCCCGCCGGAAGGTCAGGTTGGAATGTCTTGAGAATAGGGCGAACGCATCCCGACATAGTTGGTCATACTGATAATTACTACCGTACATAAACCAGGTAATATCGTTTTTCCGCCATCCGTAGTTTGGGTTTGCAGTGAAAGACGCTATTAACTCGTCTGAATTGTCGCATCTGGGCTGGTTCATTAAGTTAGTCGTCTCCTCATTTACATATCCGGTCACATTCAAGCCGAACGTCTCTTGAAACCTAATGATCGCCTGTGTAATGTCTGTGGATAGCTCTGAGGTATTAGTATCGAGATAGCCGTATCTCTCCAAGTACAACAAAGTTTTATTAGCAGCTATCAGAGGAGCTACACATAGAATAAATACCAAGAACCTCATCTTGCCAGGTTCTAAAGTAAACTGGCGGTAAAAATGTCAGCAACTCACATATAAATAAAACCATCACGGTTTCGATCTCACCCTGCTCACTGGGTCCCTGAAGTAAGGGTTGACAATATTGAACCTGATCCAATCGCTTTTGTCGACCACGTTTATAGCGTCTAGTGGTGGAGCCAATAGTTTGTACATACCGTAAAAGACTTCGCTCACCACTCTCACCAGATAATTAACAGACACAGCGTCACTCATGTCGACAGGGTCGTCCACAAGTTTCAATCTTTTATTCCTACAATTCCACGTGTCACCGTCAAGTATCAGAGTGTTCACTTTAAGGTATCCTCTATTAACAGCATCTCCGTCATACAGCGGAGAAGCTACTTGACTTAATCGTTTATGTCCAAATAACCATTTATCCTTATCCGAATCCGGTGTTCTTTTCTTCACATAATTTACAGTGCACGCGTCGGTACCTTCTTTAGGTTCGGCAACATTAGAAACTCTGTAATTATTAAAGATAACTGTTCCGTCCGCAATACTTTTAGTAGCAGGCAATAGATTTTGAAACTGAGAGAGTATAACGGCATCGTTTGGTCCTTGACCATCGGCTACATTCACTAGTCTCCTCTTTTTAGCGTCGATCGTGTCCTTGTCTATCGCCAGCGTTTTTTCATTCAGTTTCCTGTTCAAGGTCTGTAGGTTTACACCGTCGCCAGCGAGAAGAGGATCAGCCATCTGTCCGAGTCTTTTGTTATCACATTCCCAGACTTTACCATCACTACTTCTTTTTAGAGTGTTCGTTTTAAGATATTTTAGCGTCACTGCATCTGTATCCCCCGCAGGATCACCTATCATGCGCAACCTGTAGTTGTCAAACCTGTAATATTTGCTGTTCGTGTCCTTATAGGGTACCTCCCTAGCAAGACGGCGAAGAGTCAGAGCATCGGTCCAGAGTAGAGCATCACCTATGTTGCTAATTCTGTTACCTTTAGCGTCCATCACATTTTTCTTGGATACAAGCGAAACGTTAGACACAGTCTTGAGGACTGCGCTATCCACATTATTTTTCAAGGTCTGCAAGTTTATAGCGTCTAGACTCTGCTGGGCGTCGGCCACGTTACATAACCGCTTGCCCTTGATATCGTAGTTGCCATCGACTGTGAGACTGAATCCTTGTCCAGGCGGACCTCTCTTACTTCCTTCACGGACCGTATGACCAAACTTGTCAACACTCATTGTGCAAGTGATGAAGACTCCTCCTGTACATTGCTCTTTATAAATATCTTATCCCAGTCAATATATGTGTTTTCATCAACATCTAAGACGCCGTGGAAGCGAGCTGGAGGTACGGTAGTGTGTATCTTATTGATCCAGTGAAATAGTTGAACTGCTAGACGCCTTATAGCTTCTTCATTTGTATTTTGTAAGCTGTTTATTTGATTCTGCTGAATAAGCGCTTGATTCTGAAGGATTGCAATGTGAGAGTACAGTCTTCTTACATCTTTCTTTAGCTTTTTGTTTACAGTATTCGTAACTCTCTGAATGTCTTGCTTCTTCAGAGATTGTGGCCTCTGACCAAACTTATTGACGGTCATCTCATCAATGATCTGAATCTCTCGTTACCATCACCTGATATAGTCTTTGATTCTTTGAGTTCTTCGATAATGTTTATTATTTCGTTCCTATGTCCCGTGTTACCGGTCTCTGCTGAGGACACGAGGAGTCTGAGTCTGTCACACAGTTCGTTTGGGTCATCATAGTAGACAGGGTCTGGTGCTCCTACATCCTTATACCCGCTACCGGTCTTTGGGAAGAGTTGAGAAATAATGATTTTGTATTTCGTTGAAGCGTTACGGTTCACGTGATTTTTATAATTGTAACTTCTCTTGTGAGCAGACGACAGTGTCAATATATCCTTGTAAGCTCTTATATCGTTTACGTTGTAACGTTTGTCATCAGGCAGACGATTAAAAAGCAATTCATAAAGTCCCTGTGTAGGTCTGTAGGACCGTTCACCTATGAGTATGCTACCGTCATCTCCAAATGATAACTTCTTATCTCCTACCATTAGCGTATTGTGTTCGTAGCGTGGTCCGTACGTATGATCGATCTTACTATGTTTACCTGACATATCCTTCATCATACTTGTCATGTACTTTATGGTTAGTGGATGGGAGAACGTGTTCTGTATCCATGCAGATGCTGAGAGTTGTCCTTCTTTCGTGCTGAGTATATCACTGACGTCTGGTGACGACGGTCCTGCTTCAAGCACATCATCGTCCTGCAGGAACGCAGGTGTTTTGGGGGTTGACATAACGTCCGGAGTGAACTGTACGGCTGCCTCATCTTCATTTTCCTCCTCTTCTTCTTCCTCCTCTTCTTCTTCTTCTTGCTTTGGTTCGGTTTTCGGTTCAGTTTTTACAGATCCTGTTGTTTTTCGTAACTCTGACAGGATAGGTTTGTACTGTTTTTCTAGAAATACGTCTGTGGCCAGAGTTCCTTCTCTGAACTGTTTATACTTTTGCTTTATAGCTTTCCTCAAACGAGTTATACTGAGAGTAAGGTCCTTCTTCTTTGAAGCCATTGTTTAAACTGACAATGTGACTCGGTTTTAGTACTTTAATACTAACTACTTTATGGCAGTTCAACCTGTCTAAAGAAGAGGGCTCGTTTTTTATGCTTTCTTAGAAAGCGTACGACCTGCTTTAGTGACACCACGGTACCTAGCCCTCTTAGGTAAACTGTTCTCGGTATCTGTACAGGTCTATCAGGGTCCCTGAACACAAAGGTCCTTTTCCATCCGTCTCTTCACTGGGGTATCTCAGCTACAGTATACTTGTCACTCTCCACGTGCTTTTCCATATATTGTTTCAGATGCTCTATAGGTCTGTTCACCCTACTGTGTATGTGAATCATGTAAGAGTTGAGTAACCAGAATTCACTTGGATTAGCTCCTGTAAAACTCCTCCAAGCCTCAAACTGTTTGGTATTTGTAATTGAGTAAGTCCCGTCACGCAGTGTTATTCCGAACTTATCGCAGTACATTGGTACGGTCGGTAAAGCCAATTTGAGAAATTCTGTCGTAAACAGACTTTGACAAAGATTGTTTACACCAGCAAAATCTTTCTTCCTTTGACCTCGCGGTAAACCGTCTGGGACGGGGCCGTAACCTACGTTGTAGCTAATGTCAATGTAGCACTTTGAAGCTAGAGCACGATTGTAGACCTTGACGGGGTTCCTAATTGGTATTGTTCTCTCTGTAATAAGAATACAGCGAGCTGCATGCGGTATGTTACACCCGTACTGGAGCATCCTTATACAGGTCTGCGCAAAGTTTACACTACCATGAGCATTTCTCAATGGAACGATTTGACCGAATTGATCGGGAAACGGTCTGAATCTGGATAACATATTCTGTGGATTTCTTACCGTACTATTTAGCATGTCCTCGTGGTACACCACGAGTTCGAGCGGTGCCCCTTTGTTTTGACTTCTTTTCACAAACTCTATCCATATATCGCGGTTATAAAACCGTTCGCTTGCTGAAATCATTAACAAGATTACGGGTGGTAGACTAGCACTGTACATCCCTACACGCTTATGTCTCCAGCACCTCCTATTGAAGAGAAAACCATGTGGTCCGCGTCTGCTACAGTAATTACCGCAAAACTTTTTTTTATCGGCATAGTACCAGGTGCACAGGTTTGAATGGACTTTGTTGGATCTCTGGATTGAGAAACCTCTGAGGTCATTGTAGTGGTATATCCTTACCATCATAGACCTTGAATGAAACTATCGATTCCGATACGATACCTGCCTTTATCAATGTCACAGTCCTTGCATATGACCAGGAAGCCGTGTTTGTCTTTCCACGCCAGAGCACACATTTGTTTAAACTTTTCAAAGTCTATATCGGTATTGACGTGGTCACTGTATGCATGGTGAAGGTTGGTTTCGTCTTGTTTGAATAGTACGATAAAGTTGGCATTGTCTCTAACGAGCTGTTTGGGTATATGACTGTAGGTCTGACCTAGGTAGAATGTGTCAATATTCTTGTGTCTACCCATGGTGAAGTAGTTTCGTATATTGTTATGTTTTTCACAGGCTATGTCGTCGAATATCATTACTGAATTCTGTTTAGCCTCACTCGGATGTATGACAGATGCATTGTCATCATACGCGTGGTATCCGATCTCTTTCGGCATAATCTTGGATAGTAGCTGGTACTTTGGTTGGTAGAGTGATTTTGAAAACACGTAAACATTTTCAAATCTTAATCCGTTAGGATCTACCAATAGGTTAAACAGTACGTTCGTTTTACCGCAATTGGACGGTCCAACAATTAACCCTCCATCTGATGACTATTTCATACCTCTTTATATGATAGGGCCTTTTTCAAGCCATTTACATGGTTTGCTAAAAAAAATTATAAAAAAAATATTAAACCGTGTGAAAATACCAAAGTGTTTACATCAAATTGTTTGTAATATTATGTTCTACAAGTAGTAACAAAAACAAACATTACCTTATTTTTCAAAAAAGATTTTTTCTTTTTCAGCTGGGGCAGATGATTAAAAAAAAAAAAACTTTCAACATGAGGTGATATATATGTTACACTAATTGTTGCAATCTAAATTCCATAATATACAAAAATGTTCCTGATTTTAATTCTGAGTTGAATACACATTTCACATAACTTCTATAAAAGTAAAAACAACTAACACTGAGACTTGAAAATTGAAAAAATTGTACATGGGGGAAAATTTGGACTATTATTGTAATACTTCAAATTTTCATTGTTTTTTCTCAATAAACACTCATAACTGTTATTATTTTGGTCTTGAAATAGAAGCATAAAAATATCTATTGTATAACAAAATTAAACCATGTGAAAAAAATATAAAAAACTCTTTATATACATATCTACATTATCAAAAAATAAATTTAGTCCGACTCAGATCGACTCCTCTGCTTTCTCATCCCCTTCCTTCCATTCTTGTAGGTCTTACACGGTGTTTCTAAGCCGCTATACATGTTGGGTGCACTCCACATTGACATCCTGGCACCCGTATCTACTCTGGATGATTTTTGATGGAGTTGAACAGGACAATACATTTCCTGAGTTTTACCAGTAAGTCTCCCAGATTGTGCCCTAACATCCACCAGATGGACAGGCAAGTATCATCAATGAAGAGGATTATTTTGTTGTTGTGGCAATTCGCTCATCTACAAGTGATTCTATTTTTTTATGTTCACGTGAAGTTGTATGTCGAGTCAAAGGTCTGTCAGTATTGTTATTGTAAAGTATGTAAGCGTTCAAAAGTGCCATGTCAAGAAAATTATCAAAACACCTTTATCTTTCCATTATTTTTTTGTAGTTCTTGAGCTAGATAAAAGGTAGATAGACTCTGTCACTTCGCATCAACTCCCCTCCTTATTCAAATTATATTCTCCTATGAGTTTAGGGTTTTGATTGCTTCAATAGCACTTTTTTTGCTTTTGATCAATACATTCTCTGCGACAAGTTGCAGTTGACAGCAAGTATACAGGCTTTCTTGTCTTTTTTGGATTGTATCAACTAGTAGTGTTTTGTCCCGTCTGTAATAAATTGTTTCTGTAGGTGCTAATTTAGCTTTGAATAAGGTTTTGTGGATATGTCTTTGGATCTTTTATTTATGGTTGACCAGTTATGTAAGTTTGTCTTTTCCAAAAGTTTTTCAGCCAAAGGGTATTTTGTATAGTAGCTGTCGGTGTATAGGTGGGTGAGTAATTATCCAGTAGGTTACATTTGTTCATAATATGTAGTACTACTTTCTCAGAAAGCAGAATTAGATCAATCTTGCAAAACTCTTTACACTTGTATAGCTCAGAGTGCAAGACATAGTTTTTACGGCTATCACAGAGTTCAGAATTTCTTGATACCAAATCTAGCGTGGCGGTTAATTGGGAAGATATTGTATATATGAACCACGGTTTTCTCATACCGACCATTGACTAATCCAAACATATGTTTGAGAGGTATTAAGTATCTTTTGAAGCTGTCATTCATTTCGCTTGTTACAATGGCCTAATTTTAGACCACGGATCGTTGGCATGGCTGTCCTTTAGGTTGCGAAATTATAGAACTGACATGAAAAACATGATCGGAATGGGAATTCAAATCTATTGATAGGCATTACTTCTGAAAAAAAGGACATTTTTTGGGATTTTGAGGTTGGGTTGACCAGTAATGTGATAGTTATTTCTGAAAGTCAGACCCTTGTTTATAAGCAACGCGAAGTATCGCTTCATTTCCAATTTTTGTTACATCAATCCATATTTCTAAATCTACTTTGTGGGGTTAGTGGGTTACCAGAATTTCTTTTGTTAGTCAAACTGTAACTGAGCATAATTGTTTGTTTCATTTAACAAGTAAATTTCCAAATGGTATTGTGAAAAATAAAAAAAAATAAAGTGAGAGGTTAAGATATTTCTTTGTGGTAAATTTCTCGGTCCAGTTATGTCTTTGTTGAAAATTAGATTCAGATGTCCATTGGGGGTTCAGGTGGATAGATTATGCAACCAATTTCTAGATTGCTGTGGTGGCTGTAATTGATCATCCCCCTATTAGGTTCAATCATCAGAATCTCATCGATGAGGATGAGTAGGCCTGGGCCTATGTTGAGCTGGAGATGAAACATTATAACATGAAGGTTCTTACCAGAATTGTGGTGTTGTTCATTGAATCGGTATAAACATTAGTGACCAAAATTAGGATTGTATTCCTCTTCCACTTCAGGAAGACTAGTCATGAACAGAATTTTCACTGGGACAGTCATCTAAGTCTGTTCCAATGTCACTGATGCGGTTAATTACATCACCATCACTTCGCGTCACTAATCTCTTCCATCTTAAAACAGTGCCTAATCGCACTAGAACGGCTAAGTTACACTCATAATAAAACACACACTAATATAACAAACGATAATAACAGCCAAGACAATTAAACAAACATGTACGTCAACAATAACAACAAACCAAAACGACTACTGCTGAACGGAACAGTAACTGTTGGCGGGGCGGCGGCGCGGGCGTTGGCTAGTGCAGTAGCGGTTGCGGCGCGGCGCAGTTCCAGATCAGCTGATTGTTACATCAAAATCAAAATCTTTTTATTGCAGCGACATTAGTATATACATTGTATGGCAAACGTCAATACGGAGGTTTCTAAAAAATTCCATGCCATTTATACACCCACCAAATTACACATTCATACTTTACAATTTTACAACCACGCTCTTTCATTTCTTCGCCAATGACGCCCACTTGGCACAGACAGAGTCAGTCTTATAATCTGGGCGGTCTCCCAGTCAAATGCCAAAAAAAAACTTCACCGCATTATAGAATGCCTGGAGACACCAAGAAGCGTTTGAGGCGAAGTCTTTAAACGCCTTAGACGTTGGGGCCATGTTTAATTGAATTGGGCACAGTCTGTTGGGAACTGCACACACGCTTGCCGAGGGTAAGGCGTCAATACACTACCGTTCTGTGTCTCCCAGTCCGGTTATAGTTTGCTCTGCACGCGTGCTCACATTAACTTGTATGTCTAGGCCTCTGGTTTTAAGGCACTTTTACTCACAACAAAAACAAAGTTGGTTTCCAAAATGTAGAGGCACGGCAGGAGTCAACAGCTTGCCAATTTCCTGAAAGCTTTCCCTGCACGACTCTCTAAATTGATTTTGGCGATTTACTCTCTAATTGCTTTTTTTTGGAGTCTGGATGCTCTTCTTTGAAACTGAGTGTTTGCGCCCGCAGCTCCCCAAAGGACCACTCGTAGGCAAGATGAGGATAAATCAAGCCGTTAATACGCCGTAATAAGTACCTGACTCGGACAGTATTTGGCTAAAGATCTCAACAAACATGCGCTGAGGCTTTTTTTGCGCAAACTTGGTCAATGTGCCTCATCCAAGTTCAGCCCTCGATCGAGGTGCATTCCTAGGAATTTTGTTAAGAGCAGACTTCTTCCAGTGTGGAGTAGAATCTAACAAAATGCGGCTCACACTGGTTGCCTGCAGTGCGCAAGGCAAAAATTTTTAAAACGTTGGTTTTTGAAGAGTTTGTTGTTAGGATTGAGGTGTGGAAGTATTGGACACAGTTGTTGATCGTCAACAAAAAGCCTGTTGTTCCAAAACTTCGCTTGACATTGGCATTGAAAAAAAAGAGTCGTATCATCGGCAAACTGCACCAATTTTCCATGCAGGAAGCGATGCTTTTATATCGTTCACGTAAAAGCAGGAAAAAGCACAGGACACTGAGTATAGAACCCTGAGGGACTCCATATCTCAGGTCTTTGGTTTGGAATGGTTAGGGATTACATCCCCTCTACATTCCAAGACTTCCAAACATCGATTCAGATATGTGGTATGAACCGGAATTTCTTCCTCTTTGTACTACTTATTAAAGTACGCACTATCACTTATCTCGTTATAGTTGTATTTGACGATAACTAACGATGCACAGTTGCGACTCTATCAGTTTACAGGCGGGTCTAATTGGAGTCGCACTATGCGATCTTATCAGATGGAGGGTTAATCCGCGAATCGTGTCAGGTAGCAGAGGACCGTTTTTATTTGTACGATTCATACCACCACCTACAAACTCGTCAAAGTTTCTCAATGGTAATTTCACAGATTGACTAATCAGTCTCATTGTCGAAGATAAACTAAGTTGCACATTATTATGACAAAGTATATAAAGTAACAGAGCTGAACTGGTAGCCCTCCTGGACGTTGGAGCGCACAGCTGCATCCGCTCCCACGCAGCGGCTGGTGCAGCTGCATCCGGTCCCACGACTGCAGTTGCAGTCACACACTCAGTGTGTGGTGATGTCATGCTTGCTCACCCATGTGTGACTGTTTTTATCGAACCCTTGCCATCTAACAAGTACTTTGTCTCCTTTCCGCCTCAACACTTTCTCAACTAGATATACATTACCAGTTTTGGACCTGAGCAATTCTTGTTCATAAAACCCACCTTTCAATACTTCACCTTTGGAGTCTTGTAAAATGTACGTTACAGGTTTTGTAGGTTTTATTGCATATACTGTAAATACTTCATTTGTCCAGTTGGGCAGATAACCTTTTTTAAAAACTCCTTTGTATTTGCTAATCCTTACCTTATCGTTTAGCTTGAATTTAGTAATTTTAATTTTTTGTTTTCTTTTTGTGGTTTTGTTTAAACGGACAAGGATTTGTTTTACGTGTTTCTGTTTAACGTCTTTTGGTTTCATACCGATTGTTCTGTGGACATTATTATTGTACTCCTTGACTATATCAGATAGAATACTGAACCATTCGTAACTTCCACGTGTCGTGAATTTTCTATACATTTTCTCTTTTAATGTTCTGTTTAGACGCTCTACAATAGAGCTTTTCAGATGTGAGTAGGTCGAGTAAAGGTTTATTTTATATTTGTCCATTAGCTTTTTGACGTGAGTGTTGTACCACTCCTTACCCTGATCAGTCTGAAGGTTTCTCATTTTGTGTTTTGCTAAAATGGAGTCTAGAGTTTACTAAAGCAGTTTATCATAGTCAATATATACTTGTAACCTTTGTTTACCCTTGAATACGGGATCATCTCTACAAGGTCGGCTTGATACAGGTCGTTAATTCCTTTCAGCGTAACCCTGCGTCTGGGATAGTTACGCCTAGCCGGTTTGTGCAGTTCTTTCGCTATCGCGTCCATTTTGTAAATGAAGAAAGAAATCTGTATACCGGTATTTATATTTGTCTAAGTGGTGTGGTTTGGAACACCCACATCGAACACTCGCATGCTCGATGCCCAGGTTAAACAGTATTTGATTTTGAGGGCCAGTCCAGAAGTAACTGGTTGTCGCCCGGTGATCAAATACTGTCCCATCCCTTGTTGCTTAGACAATGGAAAGGTCGCACATGCAACGCCCGGTCCTATAGTAAAAGAGCCGATTGTTACACGATGTGCACTTCCATTGAGCGTACATTGTGTAAAATGTATCTTCCGTGAGGAAATACGCGGTCGACGATTCTTCCCAAATAGCTGAACAATCTCGACCACACATATGACAGAGTCTGCGTCCGTCGAAAACTTCTTTGTATCTGACTACCAATTCAAAGCAGTATTCGCGATGTTTAGATTTAATTTCCCGACGGATGGATTCGGGGATCTGAATATATCGTAAGAAGCCAATAGGATGTTGGGCAATTTGCCGCAGACAAAGATCATAGAGGCTCTTTGGGTTCCACGCCATGATTGAGAATGAAGTGCTCTCCCACCACCACCACTGCCTCCACGGTTACTCTCCCAC
This sequence comes from Homalodisca vitripennis, assembly GCF_021130785.1. Lineage (NCBI taxonomy): Eukaryota > Metazoa > Arthropoda > Insecta > Hemiptera > Cicadellidae > Homalodisca > Homalodisca vitripennis. The sequence goes on from NC_060209.1 coordinate 177,702,400, forward strand.
CACCGACTCCCCCACTAAGACCTCACACTTTGCACAAAGATAAGTGTTTACAACAGTATTTACAATTTTACAGTAATATCAACACTATATACAAGTTTATACATTTGTAATCTGCCATGGCTGATCCGGTCCATCACTATCTCCCACACATTCACACTCGATCCCAAGGAATTATGGGGTTTAGTCCACCTGAAGGATCACATTCAAACCCCCAAGACCCCGAACCTCTTTCATACACACATTCACGGCACCTTCATTCACGGCAAGAGTACATCTATGGGTTTTAGCCCGCCTCGTTGCCACACACACATTCACACACGATCCCAAGGAATTATGGAGTTTAGGCCACCTGAAGGATCGCAACCACTCTGTCCGGGACCTCAGAGTCCACACACACACGCGCACACACACACACACACACACACACACACACACACACACGCTCAGGCTTTTGGGCCTGCAGGGATCCCGGAGGACCGGTAGCAAGCACAGTGACAGGAAAGTGATTTTGGTCTTGGACGCTGTGTGGTAGTGGGGGTACACGGTTGCGAGGAGAGCGTTCAGTCTCGGTCAGTGATGGAGGAGAAGCAGCATGTACTCGAGCAATCGCGGGAGAAGTTAAAGAGGATGAGGGGGAAAAGCATTGACCTACGAAGGTTATTGTTTGTGGTGTCTGTGTTTAGAAGAGTGAAGGAGGCTATATTTACACCCACTGTGAGTATACTATAATATACTAATATTTAGAAACTTTACTATAGCCATACGGTAGTGTCTCATACTCTCCTTCCCGCTTACGCTTAGGACCGGTAATTTTAAATAGTTTAGTCTCTTCTACAGTAACTATGTTTTTATCTTTTGTCCGTCTAATACGGTTTTCTGTTATTTCTAGAGTTGGATCCGTTTCACTAAGCACCATTTCTTTTAATTTTTCAAAATGTAGACGTTTACTAGTTTTTAAATTTAGAGTGAGACCTTTTATTTTACAGACTTCAACTAACGAATTTTTATTTGTGGACCACACTAAGTAGGCATAGGTTTTAGGACCACCAGAAACGAATTCTACAATGTATGACCCGGGACCGTAGTCGACCAACTCATCGGTCATCTCCCCGAGGTAGTCACCGGTAGGAACTTTATACATGCCATTTTTATGTATGTACAGTACGCTGTCTGTGTCATAGTAAAGGACTTGAGATTGTAGCTGTTCCAAGTGTTCATACAGTTTTAACCTCGCGTGAGATGTGGTAAAAGCGGCCAAGACGACGTTGACGGTTCTGAGGGACTCGCTAACCTCTTCTATGTTTTGCCAATTTACGAGGAGAACCTCTTCGTTAATTTCTTGAACCGTATTTACTTGTGTCCCGGGACTGGTTAGTAGTTTGAAAAATGTGTCGGGTGATCGTATTATCGATGTCTTTGTCTGGTTCTCTCTATGTCCGAATTTTCCCCAAAACGAATTTAGCATTAATTTCGCGAGGGAGCGAAGACCCGCGTTCTTTTCAATTTTTGTTTGGTCAAGTCTGATACCTTCATGTTCAAAATATTTTTTAATGTACGTTTCTTTGTCCTGATCAGTGAGACACCAGGAAGGGTAGCCCGATGCCTCCTGCTTGAATTAAAAAAATTTATTTACAAAGTCTGTGAAGAGTCCGCCATCCTCATAGGTCACTACCTCGTATTCCCATAATTCGTACATTTCTAAAATGGTATAGCCTTTTTCTACAGCTTTTCTAATTTCCTGCATCGTCCATGTCCCCGTCAATGCTCTCTCTTCCGTGGTGTGGGCACAGTCACCCGATTACATGTCCTCCCCACACGTCCTACATAAAACAAACATTAATTTATCGTTCATGCGTGTAGGGAGAACCGGGTGATACAACTTTAGCGGCGGCAGGACTTTACATTTAAGAAGACCTTCAGCCTGCATGCCTCGCCCCCTACATTCTCTGTCACCCACATAGATTTTAGGATGAGATTTTACGTACATTTTAAATTTATTAACAAAAGGATAGAGAGAGCATACGTCCACATACTGTATAGACTCCCCCTCTGCACACTTGTGGTATGTTCTTGCGTTGCCTGTTCTACCACCAAAGAAGGCGTCTCTTGGATTAAGTGGGAGCGTGTTTAGAATTGGTAATGAATTTAGGTATGCCAATCTAGGATCTTTTTTTATTTTCTTAAATTCACACTCCCACATCTCGATAACTTCGTATCCGGAATTTTGGAGTTTAGCTATTTTGGATTTGGTCCTTTCGTACCTCAGATGCAAAGAGTCTGAGGGATCATCTGATAAGGCCACTTCCCTCTCATACTTGTAACATTTAGGGCACCCGTGGAAATAACAACCCTGAAATTCATACACACGTTCACCGTCGAAACCGTCTACTGTCATACCGGCAATTTTGACTTCTCTTTCCCGGCCTGCATGCTGAATTCGGACGCCGCGCTGATCCTCCTCCCAAGTCAGCCACTGCAAAGCGATGGGGGATTGCATGTCAACAAGTCTGTATCCATTGTTAGGGACCAGGCCAATAGTATTGGGTTTTAAGAACTTCCGTCTAAACACCAAGTTACAGGCGCTGGCTATGGTGACGGCTTCCATGAACGGGTCTACGTTACATTCTTCGAGAAACATTGCTCTGAATTTTATGCACGCCTGCGCCAAAATCTCCACATCTGAAATACAATACTCAATCAGTTCTTTTTGGAAATCGAACACTACGTTTTTGTTGACCTGGTCATTATGCCAATTTTCAAAATCTTTTTAACTTTTTTCGAACGTCGATTCAGGGCAGTAGTATTCTTTGGGTGGGATGGGGCCTACATGGTTTTGGTTTGCCAGAGTGTTAAACAAGTGAGGGAAGTAACCCTTCTTCTTCTCTGGGGGTAGATCAAAAGCTTTGTTAAGTGCTGAGAGGGCCATGGGGAAATAGTTCAGTGAGTCGATAAATCTCACGTTGTCCAATTCCATGAGAATGACTTTGGTGCCACGCATAATTAGCTCTGGACTGAATCTGGTGGTTTGGGGCCTTGAAATCATTACAGATTTTACAGAAAACTTCCCCGCACACGTGTTTCGATTTACGCTGTTTCAGAAATACGAGTCTTTGACATTGTTTGCATTTATTAACAGATTTACACCGTTCACCCTGGTGAGCCGCGAAACATATTTGATTTTTTAGAGTGATGTTACAATTTGGGCAAACTATTCCTCCATGCTCCTCTTTACAGGGTGGAGAAACTGTCTGGCACGCAGGGCAGATATTTGAACATCTGTGAAAACCTTTGTGGTCGTAAGGGACATGGCATGCTTCGCAAAAGAGTTTACAAGCAAAGGCTGCAGTGACGGATGTGATCACATTATAATGACCGTTATGATACAGTAGGTTAATTTTATACAGAGCACTTTCATTATTACCGCTAAAATACACTTCCCTACCCTTATTCCCTACCCTTACTGTTATAGTTGTAAACTGTAATATTATATTTTTTGAGGTGATCTTGAAATTTTGAAAGTTCGGGGACCCCCGCTCCCTGTTCAGAAATTTGGACCCCGGATTTAGTCATCAGTTTTTGGGCTCTGAAAAATTGCCTCTTACCCATGTCCTGCCTTATTGCTTTGAACTGAGGATCTTTTTTAGAGTTGGCTTTGGCTACTACCAGAGCACGCGCTAGACACAGATTATCGCAATTCTTAATGACTACGATACCTCTACGGGTCTTGCATTCTTCTTGGAAATTGTTATAAAAACCAGGTCTTGTGGGGCCACCACTACCAACAGGGAGATTGACACGCGTACATTCGACTTTGAACGTATCGGTAGATTTTACAGAGTCCGCGTTACTTTGAATTATCCCCCCGAAAATTTCAAAAAGAACATCGTCTTTGACCTGATCAGCTGGTCGAAATGCCACGTAGCCCGGATCTTTACTTTTTAAATTTCGACTGTGAAGGGTGAAGCCCAGGTAGTCCGAATCAGTGCAATTTACTTTCATTTCATTTACAATTTTAGAAAACCCCGTCCTTAGCCAATCGATTTAATTAATATTTTCAGGGACGGGATTGAATTTAAAGGTGGTCTTAACACCATATACCCTGAATTTTCTCACATAGGTCTCGTTTCTTCCTAGCGTTTTTACAGGATCCAACTCCATATCCATATATACAGGTTCAGAATCTACTTCAATATTTTCGTACGACATGTTTAAAACTAAGGATATATTATTTACAATAAGGTATTATAGAAACGATATTACGTTAGAAAAGCAACTAAAAGGACTAAAAAGCCAATATCCAAAACTGCTACTAGTAACGATAATTATTATTTAGATTAAGAAAATAATTACAAGAATAGTATTAACGGTAATTAAAATAAATATTAGTAAAAGTAAAAATATTTTAACGTATTAGATTGAATTATTTTACTCGAGTAATATCAAAAGGTCGTAATTGTGTAATTGTGTAAAACTCAGAGCGACACACGTCCTATCTCCCTGACCTACCGCACGGATCTGACGGGAGAGAGAGAGGAAGGAGTGCTGGCTTCTCAGGTTCCACCAATCAGAGCGCTTAGATACTATTTACATCCAATCAAGGACGCGCTTATTCCAGCCAGTGGGGAAGCGCGAAACTTTCTTGTTCAGAACTGGCTAACTCAGGTCTATTTATGTTACAGACTTCCTCCGATGACGTCACGTATTGCTACGTGTGTGGCGGGAGTGAAGAGTGCCAATGTGAATAGTTGTTTAGAAATAGTATAATAAATTAGTTTTTACCCAAAAATGTTTTATTTTAAACTCCTGGAACCCCTATGCTCAGCTCTATACATCGACTCAATCATCACACAATAAGGTACGATTCGTCTTTATTTCTCTTGTTTACTCCATCTAAGAAAGTGAGGTTATGTTCCCGCCCTTTTCACAATTGAGGTTATGTTCCCCAGTTCCCGCCAACTGGGCGCAGCCATCTAAGAAAGTGAGGTTATGTTCCCCTGTTCCCGCCAATTTTTCCCGCCAATTCATGGGCGCAGCCATATTGAATACGCGGGAAACCAAGAAAGTGAGGTTAGGTTCCCCTGTTCCCGCCAATTTTTCCTGCCCCCGCCGCCATATTGGAATTTCCTCCGTCCCTCGTTTCTCTCTCACGGGGAGTGTGAGCACCCAACAAATCACCGATTTTACCGAAACACACCGATTTTACCGAAACAACACACCGATTTTGACACCCCAAATCACCCCAAAACACCCAGAATTTGGAACATTTTGATAGGATAAGAGTGTGAGCAGTGAATTTCTCCCTCACATGAGGGGATTTCTCCAGCAAATGAGGGAATTTCTCCCTCCCATAAGAGCCCATGTTACGGCTCAACGCGGGCGAGGTCTACTAACATGGCAGTATATGTTAGAAAGCTATAAACATGCATCCTATCTGATTCATGCAGCTCCAAACACAGACGTGAAATGTGAGCAAATGTGCTGCACATGGGATATAGAATAATTCAAGCATGATGCAAAAGTGATACATATGAAACATAGGTAGTACTATCAAATTTAGTCTGGGACTTAACTTGTTAAGGATGTGGCGGGTTTTAAAACTTAAAATGTATTTAACAAATGGTTTTGCTTCAAAGGGGTTGAAAAATTAACATTTTTACAGGAATATAGGCAACACATACAATATAAAGGTGTTGTAATTAAATATTTTAGATGATGCAAATTCTGTATTGTTTCGTTAGAGTTAAATTAAACTCATTTTTCCGTCCTGGGTATGACGTTAAACTGCCTCTTCCCACCTAACCATTTCCTAATTCCTACCAAATCCCCCTCCAGGGTCTTTTAAGTACCCGTCCTCTGACCGTTCCAGTGCATGGCTCGCTGGGAGTGCTTAAGCCGGCACTAGATGCCCTATCTGGTGTCGGTGAGAGCTGATGTGAGCTTGTCTCTCTGCCGAGGCGTAAGTCATGTACTGGTTCAGAAGCCAGCCACTTCGGTCCTTGGTCAGGAAGTGTTCAGTAGGCAGGGGTGTCGGAGCCCCTGTTGCCACGTGCGAGTCCAAGTTGTGCGCGTATTCCCGACTTGGTAATCGATGGAAACCGGGCCTCGGGGAACTGAGGTAGGGTTGTCCCCCAAGCTACGGTCTGTGGGACACCCGAGGGCATGCCCGCTCCCGGTGAATCGGCCCGCACTACTAAACACGATGCGCTGGTGACCTTATCTATGGATATTACAACCACACCACCCTTAGGGCAAGAATTTGGAGAAAGAGATCCTAATGATCCAGAGAAAAAGCGACAGTTGTCAGATTGAAAGTAGATCAGATTTAAACAAAAGGTAACGTTTTCATAATAAAATATTCGAGAGAGCATATTTTTAGATTAATTTTTTCACTAGCAACTTAAAGATTGTCGTCTTCAATTTCCTCTGCTCCTTAATCATCACCGTCCTCTTTTTGTGTTTTTTCTGTTTTTCCATTTTGATGATTTCCACTTGGAAGTAATATTAAAGAGAACCGAGTGTTCTCCAATCATCTCCAAAGTGTTTTAAGATCAATTTAGTAACATTACTAATTTTCAATGGCTTTAGACAACCGTTCTAGGCTTCATTGTATGTTCCTCTCTTTTGTTTTGTTACCAACTCCATCTCAGGGTTTTATTTTTTAAGGGTAGGCCGATCCCCTTTTTCTGTCCGTCCTCATGGCCCACTGGCCTGTGCGAGGATCTTATCAAACGGAATAAGGGGGAGAGTCGATACAGTACAATCGATTGTACTGATAAAAAGTGCTTGTCACAGACAGGATTTGAACCTGCGCTATATCTAACTCAGATCCAAAGTCCAATGTCTTAGACCGCTCGGCTCACTCCCAAATGGTCATCACATTTCTTTTGTCATGTCACTTCAAAACGTAACATCTCCCTTTTGAAGACTGATAGACTTCCCTTTTTTCAACTTTGGTTGAACCACGAGCTCTAGTTAATCGCAAAGTACTACTCATGTTGGTCTTGTTGTTCATGAGATACTCCGCTAACTCAACGCTAACGTAAAAGTTGTCAAGAAAAAGTACGTGGCCTTTGCCAATGTGGTCCCCCGTAGGGGGACGTCTTACTCTGACGTTTAAAGGTTGGCGACCTTTCGTACCCCGAGCTAGTGCCAGACACATCTCCAATCCTGGCACTTTCCCCTGTCTCATCCATAAATCCTACCTATTCCTAATCCCTCCCTTTTCCTGACTGGATCGTGCTATTGTTTGTGGGGAGTGCTTGAACTGCTACACTCTGAGAAGGTGTAGCAGAAGAGAGCTGATGTGAGCTTGCTCTGCCGAAGCAAACGGTAGTATGAATCCTGGTGCCAGCCACTTCGGTCCCTGGTCAGGAAGTGATTATTGGACAGAAATGTCGGAGATTTCTGTTGCCACGTGCGAGCCCGAGTCGTGCGTGAATTCCCGACACGGTTAAACGAGATAACATCGGGCCCCGGGGAACTGGGGTAGGGTGCCCTGCCAAGCTTTGGCTGACAGGTTCCCGAGGGTATACCCGTTCCCGATGTCTCGGCCTGCACCTTTAATCACGATGCGCTGGTTCATATATTGAATGGCTACCCTAAACACTTCTCAAGCACAAAAAAATGATAAAGTTGTAGAAAGAGATTCTACTATGGATCTAGAAAAGAAACGTGCCCTCTCTTCAGAATCTGAAGAGGAAACAACCAAACAAAGAAAAACTGCAGATAAGAAAATTAATGTTCAAAATCTTCCCACCCCACTTTTTCTAGTTTTTAAGCACAAAGCGAAACTCAGAACTTGGCAAAGGTGAGCCCCTTCCTTGTTAACAAGGCTCTAGTCGGAGTGGGCGGCTCGCCGTCTTCTGTTAGGAAGATTCGTAATGGGAGCATCTTGGTAGAGGCCGCGAACGCTCCACAGGCTCAAAAATTTCTCTCCATGAGATCCTTTTACGACAAAGTAGAAGTCGTTGTCCATCCTCATGAGACACTAAACTTCTGCAAAGGAATTGTATTCTGTCGCGATATGCTATGCTGCTCAATTGAAGAGTTGAAAGAAGAACTGAAAGATTGTCTTGTGACTGATGTGGTGAGAATAATGAAGGTTGAACACGGTGTACCGACACCTACACCAGGTCACATTTTGACTTTTGCCCTTCCTCACCCACCAGCCACAATTAGAGCAGGATATCTTTCTCTACAAGTTCGTCCATACTTTAGAAATCCTCAGAGGTGTTATAGATGTCAACGTTTTGGGCATTCGAGCAAAACTTGCAATAACCCTGAAACATGTAGTCTTTGTGGCAAAAGTGGTCACAGTGACAAGGACTGTGCCGGTGGCGAAGAACAGTGCGTCAACTGCAAGGGCAAGCATCCTTGAAGCTCTCGCAGCTGTAAAGTATACATAGAAGAAAAGGAAGTGCTAAAAATAGTCACTAGCGAGAAATTGTCTTTCGGCGATGCTCGTAAAGAATATAGGAAACGACTTGGGCAAACCCCGAAGAAGGACGTATCCTATTCTCAGGCTGCCTCTGTCCCTGTGCAACCGAAACCGTGTTCTTCCTGCTCAGCTCTGGAAGGCATGGTTAGAGAACTAACCCAACAGGTTGCTGCTTTGGTACAACAACTTAGTGCCAAGTCCTTCCCACATAGTGGAGGCACTGATATATCAGACCTTGCACCTTCTGTGCCTGTAAGACCGACTACACCTACTCAACTCAAAGGACGAAACACAAGCAAGCAACAGTCTACTGAAGGGCAGATCGCTGCTCAATTTTTAAAAACCCCTAATGCTGGAGGTTCCGGTAATGCGGGAAAGAAAAATTTATCTCCGGAAGTACGCCAAAAACTTGTTTCTGGGCTGAACCCAAAAATTGCCTCTAAAGTGGTCGAACGGTCAAAGGGTGCCAACAGAACCCCTCCCTCACACCAGTCCTCTAAATCCAGCCTAATGGAGGAGGATTTGTTTGATGACGACCTTAGGCCACATTCAGAATTAGAAAAAACTACTGTAAATTTCAAACAAAATCAAGGAAAAAGAAAAAAAGAAAATTACTTTCAAAACCTAATTTATATGAATATTATAAAATGGAATATTAACGGACTGCGAAGCCATCTGGAAGACCTGAACCTACTAGCATCACAAATAAAACCAAATCTCATATGTATTCAGGAGACCAAGCTTAGCCGTGCATGCCAATTTTCCATCAGGGGATGGGATATCTTCCGCCATGACAACCATAATGACGGACATGCATGTGGGGGAGTTATGGTTCTCGCAAATCCTTCTCTGAATACAGTGGAGGTACTTTTGAACACACCTCTACAAGTAATATGCATAAAGCTAGATATACCGTTTAAATTACACGTCTGTTGTGTTTATATCCCCCCGCCACCAGAATATCTTCCAAGAGAAGATCTATTGGACCTTATTAATCAATTGCCTCATCCTTTCGTACTTGTGGGCGATATCAACGCCCACCATCGTTTTTGGGGCTCTAGTACTTGCTCTCCAAGGGGCAACATGGTTTCCAAGGTCCTTGATGATCTGAATCTTGTTTTATTGAACGACGGCTCGCCAACTTATCTTTGCCCGAGAACAGGTTCCTGGTCAGTATTAGACCTAACCGTGTGTACACCACAAATTGCTTACCGCTTCAATTGGTCAGTTTCCTCTGACCTTTACGGTAGCGACCATGCACCGGTCATAACTAGAGTTCTAGATATTCCAGGTAATGTGCCCCAGAGGCCTAAATGGGTGCTTGATAAGGCAGATTGGGGCAAATTTAAACAAGTTTTACAGGCACCAGATGTTTCAACATCAGTGGGTAAGACTCCGCCGTTAAAGGGGCCATTTACCCAAAACCAAAAGTTTTTTAATTATAATTTTTTTTTTAATTTGACTATTTTATTATAACCTGGTTAGTTTTGTAAAAAAAATTTCAATGAAAAAACTTTCTTTCCCCCCCACCCATTGCCTTAGGGGGGGGAGAGCAGTTTTTTTTTGTTTTCACGGGAAACACTCTAGTTTTATTAGTATTATAGATAATTAAGTATTTCTTTTTTTTAATTGTAGGGTAAGCAAATACCTACACACTGTAGCATGGGTTTTAATAAATTCAGTTATTTATTACCATAAAAAATTTTTTTTCCTCAAAAAGTCAGGTTTTTAAAAAAAAATTTTCAAAAAGATTTTTTTTGTGGGGTTATTTGTAGTATTTTTGTAATTTCCATGCTACAGTGTGTAGATAAAGTACCTAGGAGAGTACATAAAAAAATTTCAAGTTGATATATTAACAAATAAAAAAGTTAGAGTGTTTCCTGCGACGCAAAACACAGAAATTTAAAACTTTCGGAAAAGTCCAAAAAACAAAAGCTTGACACAATTCTTACATTTTATTTAGTTTAAACACTTACTTATAAGGATATAAGTTCCTAGAAGTTCCCTGCTCCATAAGTAGGCCCTTCTTTCTTCTTCTTCTTGTCTTCTAGTCTCTGCTTCTTCAGCTTCAAATTCCTTCGATATCTCTTGTAATGCAGATTGTTCTTGCGCACAGTGCTAGTAACTCTCTTTTTGTCTCTGATATTTATTATTCTACCACTGAACCTTCCAGGAGAGACTCCAGCAGCACTCATGCTCAATGAAAATACAGAGTTTCCAAAATTAAACTGTGAAACAGCCTCAGCTACTGCGCCCTCAAGAGTCTTTTTCGAAACGTTTCTTGTTTTGGGACACTTTTTCCATATGGTACCATGCAAACTCTCATTTGCATTTTGGGTCCTTCCTTTTACACATCTTTCCAACAAATCCTTTGCCACTAACCTTTGGTAAACAGGAAAGATGTGTCTGAGAACCTGTGGCGTGATGGCAGTACCCAAGTTGTCCTTATGCGGACCAGGTGTAACGTTTGTAGCTTGCGCCCTTTTGTAAAAACACCAGCTCTTTTCTCCATCAGGACATTTTGAGTGGCGAGGCGCTTCATCTGTGGATGTACAATGATGTAAAGTGGCAAGTATGTCACTTTTCATTTTAGAAATGTCATCTTTATTCCTAAGGATGCTATTCTTGTAATATTTTGTCAGTTTTATAATTGTTGGTTTCCTTGAGCATTCCGTAGCCTTTGCCACCAAGGGTTATACCTTTAGCACGACATGTCTTAATAATATTGCGAAGCCCAGTCCCAAGGCGTTTGGCAACGTGGTTAACACATTCTTCTTTTGTTAGGACTAACTCATTTCCATAAATATGAAGGCTCTGGAGGTGACCAAATACAGAAGAATCACCGTCCGACAAAATAGTGACATAACGAAAGTTATAGGTCAAAGATCTCTGCCAAAGGATTTCCGCAGCTTTTGTTTCCATTGCTGGGGATGACCCATCATAGTTTTTGTAGCACAAGTCTTTATGTCCACTAAACCAAATATTATATTCTGGAGAATCTTCACCTAACTCTGTCTTAGTAATTTCACACACCTGACAATACTTTGACAGTACGCAATAGTCTACGACTAGGCCAGTTTGTAGCTCTATCACACATCCAATGCCATAATTGGATGTATGGCCTCTCTTGTGCCACGATCCATCGTAGCTTACACCGAGATCAATGACAGAATCGTCAGTTACAGTACAATCCATTTCTTTGTATACTTCACGCACTCTTTTTCGAGCCATTTCAAGATTACTTTGACTGACATCAATGGCAGTATTTGCTACAACTGAAGCATGCTTGTGAAATGTTTTGCTACTCAAAATAGGCATGTTCATAATCATACAAAACTGCTCTACAGCAGCATAACCTTTTCCTAATGCTGTAAAACTTTTCACAACTCTACGGTTTACATCAAAGTTGTTAGATTCATCAATTGTATCAGAAGTAAAAGAAGAAGCTTTTAATTCTTCGCAAGTACTACATGAAATCGTAAGTTTTATTGCAATCCCACGTTGGTCTGATGTCTTCAAAACTAAATTTTGTTGAAAGCATAGAGGGCAAGCTAGGCTAGTAACAAGAGGCTTCAAACACCTAATGTCAACCACTGCGTACTCCGGTGTGTTATGCGTACTGCCGTGAAGGCTTGTGTTATCCTCGCAGCTAACTTCCGAGTTACGCCTAGTAAAAGCTGTGTTTATATCATTTACTCTAATAGTAGGTAGGCCTAATGATTTTGTAGACCTAATTAAATCACTCTTATTCTCAGATGTTTTAGAAGTACTGGGAACAGGGTTAGAATCATCACAGGATGTGGTAGGCCTATAAGTTTTTTCCACTTGCCCCCATCTTTTACTGGCTGCTAAAGCAGCTTTTAGTTTTTTGTTACTCTTAGTTCTAGCACTTTTCTGAATAGTAGAATGTTTTATCGGTGCCATTTTCACTAACAATACAAAAATTCATAAGCTCACCACCAAAATTCTTCAAAACAAATCTGTCTACCTTCAAAACAAATCAAAGAAGACAGCACCGTCCTTCAAACACTTCCACTAACATATAAAACTAATATCAATTCACTATTTATAGTGTGTGCTTTTCTACTGAAAATAAAAGCAAACTTCAAAAATTAACACACTGTGTTTACTGACCACAACAAAACAAGGCTAGAGAAGTAAACAAAACACAAACAGCTGGCTTTCTGCTTGCCAGTACAAAAAATCAGATTGTTTCTGGCTGGTATTGCCAACCTAACAAATCAAAAACTCTGAGAAACAACCACTGTTATATTGTATAATTATATAATAATTATATAATAATTGTATAATAATAATAATTTTGTTGGATAGTTGTATTTGGGTGTAGCATAATGAAGGTTTCTGCATGCAGGCGAAAAAATGGGAGTCAGGCAGTGGTATGCATGTACAAAACCACACAAAAAAACCATGATTTAGTCAATAAAAACTTATTTAAATGTCAAAACATGTCTTCCAGAATGTTTAAGAAATAAAAACAGAAAAAAAAAATTTTTGAAAAAAAAAATCATTTTTATGGGTAAATGGCCCCCTTAACAATATAACTGTTGCCATTTCAAGTGCCGCTCTGGAAAGTATTCCAAAAACAACAGGAATCATCAAAAGAAGAAACGTACCTTGGTGGACAGAAGAATGTAGGATATCGCTTCGGGAGCGCAGGAAAGCCTTGCGGTTATTTAATAGATCTCCGACCGAGGAAAACCTTGCACGATTTCGTCTTGCCAGAGCTAAAGCTCGTCTCATATTTAAAAGATGTCGACGAAATTCGTGGAAGGAATTTACTTCTTCGATAAACCGGACCACCCCTTTATCTCTGGTGTGGAGGAGACTAAAGGCAGTTTGCGGCCACCTCTTCCTATTCTTGGCTTAAGGGTGAACGACATCATATTAACCGAGCCGTAAGATGTGGCAAACGCTCTTGCCTCGTCCATTTCTAACGTGTCGAGGACGACGTCCTACAGTCCTTTGTTCCAGCGAAATAAAGTACAACATGAAGCACAGCCCATAAATGACAATAATTTTATAAATCCCTTAAATTTATTGTTTTCCCTTGACGAACTAGAATCCGCTATTTCTCCCATTATAAACTCAGCTCCCGGTGCTGACGACATTCACTACGCCATGTTGAGAAACCTTCCTGTAGAGGTTAAAGCGTGCCTCTTGTCCCTTTTCAAATGAATTTTTCAAGAACGCAGCTTTCCAAGTTCATGGCGTAACTCTTACGTTGTACCATTATACAAACCTGGCCAAGACAAGTTCTCCCCTACTAGCTACAGGCCTATCTCGCTTACCAGTTGTCTTTGTAAGATACTGGAGCGGATGGTAAATCGTAGACTGGTATGGTTCCTAGAACACAATAATCTGCTGTCTCCACAGCAATGTGGTTTCCGTCAAGGCCGTTCAACTCTAGACCACCTAGTATGTCTAGAGTCGTCAATCCTGAATGCTTTCCTTGAACGGAGGCAACTTGTTGCTGTGTTTTTCGATATAACAAAAGCGTATGATACAGCTTGGCGTAGGGGAGTTATAAATATCCTTTCAAATTGGGGCGTCGGCGGTAATATGTTATATTTTATTAAAGGTTTTATGGATGAACGTTGTTTTAATGTAAGACTGGGAACTCATCTGTCCGACACCAAAATTCTCGAGAACGGTATACCTCAAGGGAGTGTCCTTAGTTGTACTCTCTTTGCTGTGGCCATAAACAGCATCACTTCCTGCGTCAGAGCTCCTGTCAGATGCTCTCTATTCGTAGATGACTTTGCTGTGTTTGTCCCTGCCAGGAGGCTGGCTACTGCAGAGAGGTACCTTCAGCTCACCATCCACCGTCTCGAAGATTGGAGCAACCAAACCGGGTTTTCCTTTTCTCCTTCAAAGACTAAATGTATTACTTTTTCTCGACTGAGGAGCGTCGCTGATCCAACTCTTAGGATAAATAGAATAATAATCCCAGCGAGTCGCTGTGTGAAATTCCTGGGGTTGTGGTTTGATTACAGACTGACGTGGGTTCCGCACATTAAAGAACTTAAGGCGAAATGTCTAAAGAGACTTAACGCGATGAGAGCTCTAAGCGGAACGAAATGGGGTGCAGATAGAAAATGCATGCTTCAGTTTTACAAGGCATATATTCGACCTTGTATTGATTATGGATCACAGGTTTATTCTTCTGCCAAGCCAACAGCCCTTAAAATGTTGGACTCAATCCATCATTCTGCTGTCAGATTGGCTACTGGGGCTTTTCGTTCAAGCCCCGTTGTCAGTCTTTTAGCTGAGAGTGGTGAGCCATCCCTATCTTTCAGACGTGTTCAATTGGCTATGAACTACTTTTTTAGTTTAAAATCAAGGCCAGAAAATCCGGCCTTTGAGGTTGCCCTAGACACATCACTTGCTCCCTTGTACCACAATAAGCCTAATGCCCCCGCACCCTTTGGCATTAGAATCCTGTTACATCTCGCAGAAGTGGACATGAGAGCGATTGATGTTGAGGTCACGAGATGGATAGACCACCATGGACAGTCAGAACTCCCAATGTAATACTTTCGTTATTACAGTTGAACAAGCAAGACGCATCACTGTTGTCCACAAGCGCCTGTAGAGAAATATTGTCATCCTGTTCACCCTGCGATGTCATCTACACGGATGGCTCAAAGAGTGAGGCAGGAACGGGCTGTGCCTTTGTAACTTCCAATAGAGAGTACAAATTCTGCCTTACTCCTGAATCTTCAATATACACAGCAGAACTAACAGCTATCCTGAAATTATTAAATATTGTATGTCCAAGAACAAATACGGTGGTAGTGTGCTCGGACTCGTTAAGCGGTCTTCTGGCTATCAAGGACATGTACTCCAAACATGTCCTGGTTCGTAAGATCCGCTACGCTTTGAGCGAGATGATGTCGCAGGGTACCGCAATTACGTTACTATGGGTACCTGGACATACCGGAATACCTGGTAACGAGATCGCAGATAGGGCAGCAAAGGAGGCAATCTCTCTAACTCCATGTACTAGGCGATCAATCGCGTCCGATCTAAAGCCGATTGTAAAGTCACGACTACAACATCAGTGGAATATATCGTGGGATCAAATGGCCAATAACAAACTTCGGCAGATTAAATACACAGTAAAGCCTTGGTGTACTGCTTACCGCACTAACCGTAGAGAGGAAGTTGTACTGTGTCGACTCCGTATCGGACACACTCGCTTCTCTCATGGTTTCCTAATGAGTGGTGGTGATCCACCGCAGTGTGCGGAGTGTAACGTGGCGCTAACCGTCAGCCACGTGTTGATAGGCTGCCGCCTCTACGCCGGGCAGAGGAGAGCACATCGTTTGCCAGGCCGGTTAGATGAGTTGCTTGGTGACAAAGAAGATGTTTTAACAAAGCTCTTTAGTTTTCTGGACAGCACCAAATTAATGTCCAGAATATGAGTCCTATAGTACCTGATTAGTTTTAGTAAACGGATTTTAACCGCTAGTTTTAGGCAAGGGTGAGCCCTTTTACAGTTCACCCCTGAGTTGTTATTTAGTTTTAAAGCTCTTAACTAGCAACGCCTAAGTGCAATCTTTTAAATTCTGTTAGAAAAATTTCTGTGTTTTAACCAAGGGTAAGCCCCTTTACAGTTAAAAATGTCTGTGAGGTGTGAGACACCACTATCTTAATATGTAGGTGTCACGTAAGGTAACGGGCATTGATGACCAACGTGTCTTTTGCCTTATTTCTATGTATTTGTTATTGGTGAGGGTGGGTCCCTTTACAACCTACCTTCATTAACTTACCTGGTTTTAGCATTAGATATTTGTTATATTTATTATCGTTATTTTTTTTATCTGACATATTTAACTATTGGGCCCCTTTACAGCCTCTCTGCGACTTTTGTTATTTAGTTTTAGTCCTCTGTTGCTTGTTGTTTTTGTAATTGTCTTAATGTGATAATTTTCTTTGACACAGCGATCCGCTGTCTATTCTTTGTACTGATAACGTGACACCATATTTTAAAGTGTAGGTGTCCGTTAACCCTACGGGCATTGATAACCTCCGTGTTTTATGCCCTTTTTAAAGGAAAAAAAAGAAAAAGAGTGACCTCTATCCGTGTCCATCAGAGACCCCTTTCCTTGATAAATTAAAATATTTGTAATGTATCCAACTTGCCGTATTTTGTTGCTTTATTTTTATATACTGCCGAAACGACAGTCTTTCTCTAAAGAGGACCATAGATTCATCCAATGAAATCGGCTTAACAGGTTTGTAAACTCTAGTATAGTTTGCTAAGATATGGTTTACTACTTTTTCAATTTTATACATTCTGTTTGTGTTGTCGGTGTCTGGGTCATAAAACCGTAAGCATCTTAAAATGCACTCAAACTGTTACGGGACATTGTCCGCCCAAAAGTAGGATGTTCGTATACGAGTAGGCTATCTTTGGACCAATATTGCTTTACTGACGGTAAGTTTACATTACCCATCAACATGCACAAACCTAAAAAGTTCTTCGATATTGACATCCTCCCAAACGTTCAATGATGCATGTTTAGGAAGAAGATTTCTTTGAATGATTGATGCTCTCTTATTTGTCCAAGTGACTATTTTTTCTAGGAGAACGTTGTCAAAGATAGCACCAAAAACTTCAACGGGATTTGTTGTTTGTAATTATATTTCTTCTTCACCTGTAAACTCGTGAGCTATTGGAACATTGTTTGTGTTGGTCCAACAACCAACTGAACTAACGTAGGCATTGTGCACTTCATTTTTTACGAACTGCACGTTAGAATAATCTGCCAAACTATTTTGAGACTGTTCAGTTCAATTTCATCAGTGACAATGTTGGAGATATTTACAATGTCATTAGCCTCAATGTCAAATAATTAATTTTGTCCTACTACACTACTATCACCACCAATATTAGAGCTCGGAACGTAGTCACTCTGTCCATCCGATGAAAACAAATAACCTGAGTCAGATTCACAGTCACTATTAAGGTCAATTCACACACATCAGTTCCGGCGCGTCACAGGTCAGTCACGTCACAGTCAAAAAATTTATTTTATAATGGATTTCCTGTTGCGCTATCTACTCTCATCCGGCGCAGGTCCGTCAGTCCAAGGCCACACTAGAATCCCAGGCCGCGCTGCTCATGTTGTGACGTCACAGTAAGGGGCGGGCGAGCAGCGCTCGTCTCGTAAGAATATCATTGGCCGCCAGGACTCACCGTGAAACTCATCAATATTTCAGCATAACCGGTGAAGGTAGTTATCCTATCTCAGGAGTATCCCTTTAGCACAAGTAATTCATCATAGTACATAAATATTTAATTCATTTGGAATTATTAGGTAGATGAAATAAGCAATACAAAAGTTATTTTTATTATAAAAGTTACTATTTATTGGCTTAACTTATTAATCTTTCTTTTTTTACATTTGCCACGCTCCTTTTCTACATTTTCCCCCTTGTTTGTTTGCTATAGTTATTTAAAAGAATATTAGTAAAGATATTTATGCAATTTTTTACATAAATGAAAGAACTAACAGGACAAGTTTTACATGGAAAAATGTATGAGTCACTAAGGTGATCTAACATTAAATTGCTCAAAACTTTTCTCTATTGTTTTAACATTAGATACATTTTTTCATACCTGTCGCTTACAACAAGTTTAAAGAGGTTAAGACAATCAGTTAAAATATTTACATTTAAACTAGATGGGTACTTCAAATTTCCCCTGTCAATGACCTGTAGATAAGAACTGTACACATTGTTGCTAGAGACTAGCTCTTTGTATTCTACAAAGCATTTTTCACATTGTTTACAAGTATTTGATTTTAGCATTTTGAAACATGTGTACCCACCTATGTAAACTAAGGCTACTAAGTCATTCTCTGAGATGGCAACATCATTTAATGCTTTAATTACATCTTCAACATTTTGAAGATGATCTTGGACCAGAGTACATGTTTTGTATTTTTCTGATCTCCAAATGGTACAAAATTTTGTTGATTTCATGTTTAGCCTCTGCTTGTAACATTTTATCACCAAGCCCCCTTATCTCGTGTGCTACGTGCTTACCATACACATCAAATTCGTCGTCGTCTTGTGATTTCTCCAAGGTTGAAGATATTTTTTTCATTGCGTGGTAGGCCTCTTCTACCATTTGCGACGGTTTCTTCCTTTTGGGTCCTGGTTTGGCGGGTTGTTTCAAAATAGGTTGCTCCACCACTTCCGTTGATTTTGAATGGCCTGATCGGAGTTGATGCTTGTTTCATCCTCTTCTTGTAACTGAAAAAAAAATATAACACACTATCAAGTAAAAGCTAGCTAGGGTCTTAAAACTGTTAGAATATTATTTATTTATTTTTTTAATGTAAATAAACATGTATATATATATATATATAATATTATATATATATATATATATATATATATATATTATTTCAAAAATTTAAAATTATTACATATGTACTATATAATATATATTATATGTAGTACAGTAGTATATATATATATATATATATATATATATATATTACATATAATATATATATATATAGTACATATGTAATAATTTTAAATTTTTGAAATAATATAAAAAACTGATGACAAAGTTTATTTTCAGATGCCAGAATCTGAAGAAGAGTGGCTGAAAATAAGTAACGTATATGAAACCAGATGGAATTTCCCACATTTCCTGGGTAGTATGGACGGGAAACATGTCATGCTGCAGGCTCCCATACATAGTGGCAGTGGCTTCTACAATTATAAGGGATTTTTCAGTATTGCTTTGTTCGCAGTAGTCGATGCAGACTATTGTTTCACGTACGTTGCAGTAGGGTTCCAAGGTAGACTGTCTGATGGAGGAGTGTTTGGGCATACAACATTTAAGGAATGTATGGAAAAGTCTAGACTTAACGCACCAAAACCACGTAACCTTCCTGGTGGCACGTACCCAGTTCCTTTCGTTTTGCTTGCAGACGACGTATTCCCCTTGAAACCGTGGATAATGAAACCGTATGCAGGTACACATGAAAAAGGGTCAAATAAACGATTATACAACTATCGTTTATCAAGGGGTAGGAGGGTGGTTCAGAATGTCTTTGGCATCCTTTCATGTGTGTTTCGGGTTTTAAGGAAAGCAATTTTACTTGAACCCGAAAAGGCGGGAAAGATTGTACTAGCTGCAACGCATCTTCACAACTATCTGAGGAAAAGTGAATCGTCAAATGCCACATACACACCAGCTAACATTTTTGACGTTGAAAATATTGTAACGCATGAGCTTATACCAGGACAATGGAGATTAGAAGGCATGCCTACAGGAACTTTACTACACCTTAAACGAGTCCCAAAAAAACCGTCATTGTTGGCTGCTGAAATTAGGGAAGAATTCGCACGCTACTTTACTAGTAGCGAAGGATCTGTTCCATGGCAAAATGAATATGCGTAAAAGGGAAAATGAAAAATGCAGATTATCAAGTCAAAGTAATTTAATTATATGAACAAGAATATGCCATTGTCATGATTTTTTTTAGTTGTAATTAAAGATTTACGTTGATACTATGGTTTTTGTTGCTTAATTTATTTCCAAACAGTGATGAGGTAAATTAAAGAATGTGAATAGTAAATGTATTCGTTGGAAAACAATACATAAAGTATTGGTATAAACATAAAGCGATCATTTTAGTTAATCCACATTAAGCATCTACTTCAATATGCAGGGTTTGAAAAAGAAAAAAAAATTAATATACAGGTGACGTAATTATACGTTCTACTTTTCAAAATTTTAACAAATGTAATGACTGTTAATAACTTTTCTAAGAAATTATTTCTTGGGTATTTAGATTAGTAAATAGTGTAGTATTTGTAGGAGTTAAGGAGTAACTATAGCCTATATACTGAAATCCACTTACCAAGCTATCCTCATTGTCATCTGTTGCCCACCCGGTCTGGCAGTAGCTTCTTGGCGTACATGTGTCCTTCAAAAATGCGAACATGTTGAAATACGGCCATTTAGGGTCCCCTTCTGCTCCCGCGCCACTTTTACCCTTCTTACTGTTGCGTTGGTATTGGCCTATTAGGCATCTCATCTTCTTTTCTACTTCAGATCTCTCCAGTTTCATAGCTAACGCAATTTCGTTCCACGCGTCGTGTTTCTTGTTGCGATTTTTATAGTCGGCACTTTTAGCGTCCCACAACACCGGGTAGTCCCTAAATAGATCTATCAACTTTATAATGTTGTCTTTACTCCAGTCGAATTCACTCAAAAGATTCTCCATTACTGCACAATCGTACACGCACAATAGAACATGCGAACACAGACTGCACAAGAAGCACTCTGACTACAAAATGAGTATATCACAGTAAAAGCATGTGACATCAAAGACGCCGCGGCAGCCTCTAGGGAGGGGGCATCTACATCTAGCTCTGCTAAAACAAAAATGCACGTGTTGCAGAGCTAGATATAGCTCAGAATCCCTTTGATGTTTACCGAAACTTTTGGATAGCACGTTTGTACCGTATATAACTGTGCTACATGTAGCTCTGCTGTATACTTAAATATCAATATATTAGACAGTGGAAACAAAGCACAATATCTTTTTACTCTATGAGATCAATTGACTTTGTTTAAATGACAAGCCTACAAGAGGGCCTACTTGCATTGATAAAGTATTAAGTAAGACTCGAGAAGGTTAAACTCCCTTGAGATTGATCCTGTGACAGTTTTTTTACACTGTAGGACGAGGCCTTCTGGTGAAGACGTGTGCGACATGATTACATCGAAATGGACCATGAACGGTCACTCGCCACATGTGTTTAAATGGTACTTTAAGGATTGAAAACCTGGTATTGGGTAACAGCTCAACTAGCGTCGAATCCACCACAGTTTCCAAAAACTGTAACCTCTCGGTTGTAACAGGATCCTCGATCATAATAATGTCACTTGGAACAATGGTATCTGTCAAATTTGTCATCCATATAAGTGCATTGGCAAACCTCTTCATCCAATCCAGGATCTTGGTGGTGAACCCCTACACAAAATGCTTCAGTGTATCAGAAAGTTTTAAGCAGCCAGCGTCACCCTGATGTTGGTCTTTTCAATCACAAACGGGGTGGGTGTCTATCAAACACAAGCTGACCTAATAATAGTCTGACCTAACTGCCACAGAACGATGTATTGGTTTTCAGAAGCGTTAATAATAGATACTCTTTATTCTTCATACTCTGCGCCTATTATGGAAATGCAACTGTTTGTGGAGTTACGACTTTTGCTTTTAACTACCCGTTAAGAAGGAAAAGCTGTAACTCCAAGGATATAATTAATTGGATTATTTTCTCACGTTAACAAACGCTAATTTTAATACTAACTTTATACAGAGTTACTATGATTACTTAGTATCACTATTTTAGTATAAAATGTAAATAACCACTATTAACAACTACACTACATCCTGTACATCAGGCACTGTTTACTGCTCTTGGTATCACCATGGCATTTTCCCATGGACTACAGGAGTTAAAACTGTTGCTTATTATTGAACTAGAGACTTCTAGATACAACCTTTGATAATTAACGATTTTATTACTTGTGTATTTTTTTGGAGTTACAGCCTTTTCTTGACCAATGAGAAACAATATCACCATGGCAATGGCCAAAAATCTCAAAAATTACAAAAAGTGGAGTTACGACCTTTGCTAATTAGGCTAACGATATAGTATAGTATAACACCATGCATAATATTAATATATAAAGCACTAATTAACGATTTACTTTAAATATTTAACATATAAATAACAATATCAGAATAACTTATTTACTTCTAAAATTGTGCCCTCAAAGCTTTAAATATCAGTGATTAACATTATAATATAATTTTAAAAGCCAACAATATAATCTATAAATAGATAACGAGTAACAATAAATTATCAGAGAAAATAATAATGTTAAAATTAATATAACAATCCATTTAACTGCAGGCCCACGATACGCAGTTTTCAGTGTTTGTGTCACGTCGTTCAGTGCGCCAGAGCGAAGTCCACTGTGTATATATGCATAGAATATGTATCCAATGTGTGTCAGTGAACCAGTATTTCACAGTGATCCAAAGCAAGTTGTGGGTGTTTCATCACTATTACGCTTTTGTGGTTTTCTTTGTCAGGTAAATCTCAGTTTAATTACATTTCTAAGTTTAATAGCCATAGTTCAATACATTTTTTGTAAGTCTTGAAGTGTGGTATATTCCCAATTTCATCCGGCAATGCATTAAATAGCTTAGGGACTATATAATTCGGCAATATCCGCCCGCATACGGTGTTGGGAATAGGTGTGACATATTTAATAACATTCATTGTGTTAAATTTCCTTCTATACCTTTTTGTAAATTCCATATTGCCAACTTAATTTTTTTTTTACTCCGTAAGGAACATTTTTGTTACGTGGACACATGGGGTTTCTCAAATGACACACGGTAAATGGTTAAACTCGTATTGATTTCTAAAGTAAATTTTGTTGGTACTAATATTTATTGTTTTTAAATATATGTAAAGTTAGCATAAGTAACATACATTGACATTTTAAGATTAACCTAAGTTTTCCGGGTTTTCATTTTCTTTCGTTGGCCACTGGAAAACTTTATTGTAGAAGTCCAAAACCTCGTGTAGAATATATGGCTTGAACTTTTTGATGTCATCTATTTTGGCCTTGTTTATTGGCAATTTGTCTTGATTGTATGCTTATGTAGTTGAGAAATTTGCCGCTTGCAGGTAGTTTTTGTAGGTCAAATGTATGGGTTTGTAGACCACCAAAGAAAGTTTTCGTTTTGACTTCACCTACATGATCTTTTGCGTAAACAAATTCCATATACTGAGATGCTATAAAATGTTGTTTTTGGTCTCTTGCAATGTTTGTGGCCATTGTTTCTGTTGATATGATAGTCTTCTTGTAGTGTGTTGGCCACCAAGACTTTTATAAGACTTGAATCAGCCATAGTTACTACCTAGTTAATAAATTAATAATTGAATTGTTATATTATTAATAATAATAGTTATTAATTATTACTTTTTGCGATTCAATGTTCATTGAAATTCAATAAGGCTATTGCCATTTATACAATTTAATGTAAACTAGCCTAAACCCGCGGCTCCGCTCGCGTGGCAGTAGAGAGGGCTGTTGCTGCAACACATTCCTAGTGCCTCGTTTGGAAATTTCCGTGCATGGCAATGTGGGCAAGTTACATTCATGTGACCGATATTCATTTTTGGGTGTTGATTGTAGTCTGCTGAAGGATCGTAATTAAAAGCTTGTTTATACATGTCATGTTGAAGTCGTGCATCGCCTGATCTGTTTGCAACCGCTCTATTACTTTGCATTCTCAATCTATCATTCAAATTTGATGTTTCTCTTTCTTCTTGCGACAGCATCATTCTTGATGCTGATGTTCGTATTCGATTCAATTCGCTGGTCGTTGCTTTGATTATTACGAATTCGTTTTGTTGCTATCGCACGTGCGCTGTGACGGCTTAAAGCACTTTTTTTTCTTGGCGGCATTATGTTATTTTCCAATAAAATTCGTCAAAAAACTGCTCAAAGGAATTCTGTAAAAAAAAAATGTTGAGATAAACATTCTTCAAAGAATATTTACATGAGAAAACAAAAATACTTGCCTATTTTTTTAAACCTTTTACTGATGGAAAATAACACTGTTCTTGGAAATTGTAAAAAAGATATCAAATCACGTTTATCAAAAATTTGACATTTGTGACACGTTGTAAATGTCAAAAAATGTTTGTTTACATAGAAACGTCAAAAATATTTATGTTTACTTAGTTACTGTCAAAAATAACAACAATTTTTTGTCGCATTATATATGTTTACAAAGAACAGCTGATTAAAAATTTGAAAAGACTCTTTCACTTAATAACATATGTTTGCTGCAATGCATTTCTTACGGGTATTTCTGTAACCAGTGGGGCGGAATCCTGAATCGGGAAAGGGATAAAAAGTATCCTATAACCTTCTACAGATCAAGACGAACAAATTAAAAAAAAATTAGGCGAATCCGTCCAGCCGTTTGTGAGTGATGCTGTTACACACGAACAGTTTCATTTTTATATATATAGATAAAAGTCGTTTGACAGGTATTTGGTCTTCCGATCATATGTTAGTTTGCTTATTTAAACGCATATGTGACAGATACGGCGAAATACAAAATAATTGAATCGGAAAAAGTAAGCGCTCTGTGGTGTAATGGTAGCACATTCACCCGGCAAGTGAGAGATCCGGGTTCGACTTCCGGCGGAGCAAGTACTTTTTGCGATTCAATGGTTATTGAAATTAAATAAGGCTATTGCCATTTATAAAATTTAATGTAAATAAAAGTCGTTTACAGGTATTTGGTCTTCCGATCATATGTTAGTTTGCTCTCGTATTTAAACGCATATGTGACAGATACGGCCAAATACAAAATAATTGAATCGGAAAAAGTAAGCGCTCTGTGGTGTAATGGTAGCACATTCACCCGGCAAGTGAGAGATCCGGGTTCGACTCCCGGCGGAGCAAGTATTTGTTGCGATTCAATGTTTATTGAAATTAAATAAGGCTATTGCCATTTATACAATTTAATGTAAATAAAAGTCGTTTACAGGTATTTGGTCTTCCGATCATATGTTAGTTTGCTCTCGTATTTAAACGCATATGTGACTGATACGGCCAAATACAAAATAATTGAATCGGAAAAAGTAAGCGCTCTGTGGTGTAATGGTAGCACATTCACCGGGCAAGTGAGAGATCCGGGTTCGACTCCCGGCGGAGCAAGTACTTTTTGCGATTTAATGTTTATTGAAATTCAATAAGGCTATTGCCATTTATACAATTTAATGTAAATAAAAGTCGTTTGACAGGTATTTGGTCTTCCGATCATATGTTAGTTTGCTCTCGTATTTAAACGCATATGTGACTGATACGGCCAAATACAAAATAATTGAATCGGAAAAAGTAAGCGCTCTGTGGTGTAATGGTAGCACATTCACCGGGCAAGTGAGAGATCCGGTTCGACTCCCGGCGGAGCAAGTACTTTTTGCGATTCAATGTTTATTGAAATTAAATAAGGCTATTGCCATTTATACAATTTAATGTAAATAATTAAATTAATAAATAATTGGGCTTGAAATGTTTGTTTATTTCAAATTTACAATCAAGAACAGGAATCTTCAAATTAATTTGAACTTTTTAATTTTAATTTTTTTAATTTTGATTTCCTGGGCTTCAAACATTTCTTGCACAGAAAACTTTTTGAGGTAACTACAATAGACATTCCAAAGTTAAATACAATTATAGTTTCGTTTTACTGCACACCGGACACCTGTTCCAATGTTTTTTTGGACACACTGGTTGATCTTATTATATATTTGCTTAAATTGCTGTGGAGACTTAAATATCAATATATTAGACAGTGGAAACAAAGCACAATATCTTTTTACTCTATGAGATCAATTGACTTTGTTTAAATACAAGCCTACAAGAGGCTTGCATTGATAACGTATTAAGTAAGACTCGAGAAGGTTAAACTCCCTTGAAATTGATCCTGTGACAGTTTTTTTACACTGTAGGACGAGGCCTTCTGGTGAAGACGTGTGCGACATGATTACATCGAAATGGACCAGGAACGGTCACTCGCCACATGCGTTTAAATGGTACTTTAAGAATTGAAAACCTGGTATTGGGTAACAGCTCAACTAGCTCCGAATCCACCACAGTTTCCAAAAACTGTAACCTCTCTCAGTTGTAACAGGATCCTCGATCATAATAATGTCACTTGGAACAATGGTATCTGTCAAATTTGCGATCTCTATAAGTACATTGGCAAACCTCTTCATCCAATCCAGGATCTTGGTGGTGAAACCCCACACAAAATGCTTCAGTGTATCAGAAAGTTTTTAAGCAGCCATCGTCACCCTGATGTTGGTCTTTTCAATCACAAACAGGGTGGGGGTCTATCAAACACAAGCTGACCTAATAATAATCTGACCTAAATGCCACAGAACGATGTATTGGTTTTCAGAAGCGTTAATAATAGATACTCTTTATTCTTTATACTGTGCGCCTATTATGGAAATACAGCTGTTTGTGGAGTTACGACTTTTGCAGGATATGTGTTTCATAAGTATACTGAACTAGAAATTTGTTTCTATGGTTAAAAATATCATTGTTACAGTATTTTTTATAAATTTGAGTTAAATAAAAAATTAAATTAACAAATTTTTAATTTATTTTTTACTGGTGTGATTGATTTACTTTTAGTTCCACATATCTGCAATGTTGTACTACACACTTGGTAAAAATTTCATCAAGATATCTTTACTACTTACTGAGAAAAATGTACCTTTATGTTAAAAAGTTATACTTTCGGGAAATTGCATTTAAAGATAAAGCAAGGTTTTACTTACACAGATTCTTTATTAGAAACCTCCAGGGCATTAGCAATCATTGTTCCCCTCTTCTTCAGCTAACTGCTGCTGTCGTTTCTTCACTCTAGCTTGTTTGGTCATATCCTCTGCCGCCTTATCTGCTTTCCGAAGCCGTTCAACATCGAATCAAGGTTTCAAGATTTCGTTCATGTTCGGCCAACCTATATTTACACAAAGTATTTGGTGGATCGGGGCACAGCAAGTGTTGGGGTTTATCGTCCGTGGAACCACAGTGATAATATGTGGCCCACACAACTCTCCTCATGCCTTGTATGTTGTTTGTATTTTCTCTGATTGCCTTACCAAAGTGTTGTTGGAGTTGGTCTACTTTCTTATCTGTAAGTCTTCCTTTGCCTTGTAACGCTTTTCCATCACTCAATACAGTTCGCTTTAGGTCTTTCCGCAGGTTTCTTAGTCTTGTGCCCATTCTTTTTTCTACGTGTCCGACTCACTCAAGTTTTTTAATTTCAATGCCATCACCATATGGTTTAATTTCTTTGACACTATCAAATGCTTTGGAGTCACCATCTCCTAAGAAGTTTATATATCTTAACTCCTCTTTTCTCTTCGGAACGGCTAAACATCTTTACTGCTGCCACGGTCTCCATCCCCCCACTACCCCCTTCATAGTTTTTGACACAGTTCGTTTTATGTTTTACTTTGGTTTCCATATATTTATTCTTTACTTTCACACAACCATCACAAAACTTACTCAAAACCTCAGTATCAATATCTTTACCTGTGTCCATGATAGTGATTGTTGCGTAGCCATTCTTGGATTTGAAGCCGCGCTTTTGCCAACTACCGTCAAATGCAATTGTTACATCTGTGTTAGGGGTAAAACAACATGTTGAACTGCTTTTGAAAGAATACTAGTGTATTTGGCGCGTGCAGTACTTGGAGGCGGTAGGTTCATCATAGCGCATAAAATCTTTCCCGAGTCAAAACCTCTTCCAATACACCGTAAACCATAAAAGAGTCTTACATTTATATCAAGTTTCTGTTTGGCTCTGAACACTTTTCACATGTCTAAAAGCTATTACTGTTCTCACAGTCCAAACAAGTAACACACAGTTTACATGATAGTCCTTTCGATCACTCGCGTCTTCCGTAACACTTAAATTTCCACCACAGGCCTTGCAAGAATCGTTTTCAAATAGTTGTTGTAGTATTTCAAAACTAATTAAAATGTTCTTTGAATTACTTTCAAACTCTGAATAGTTGTTACAGTCCTTATTAAAGCCCAGTTTCATTCTTGATGCACTAGGTGGTGTAGACCTAGGGGCACAGGAGTCACAGGTTCTGATTGTAAACTAAGCCTAGGCTAATTTTCAATGATTAGTTGTTTAACAACATTTAAGTTTACATACCTGTTCCCTTTGAATTTCCTTTTTTTAACACGTTAGATGCCACGTCGTACCGATCGGTACGACACCATGAGTTTCTAAAAGTAACACGTCGTACCGATCTGCAAGACAATGCCACCTGGTGGCGTAAAAAAAATCGTTATATGAATATGAGAGACATCTAACGGTCACAAAAGGAACTGTTATGAAGTTTAAAGTGTATTCTAAACACAGAAACAATTTGTTCTGTTTATGGACAATATTTGGGATGTCACCTAGCAACTGAAATATTGAAATTTCGTCGTACCGGTACGATCGGTACGACGGTGAATTTAGGGAACATAGGAACTAGAAAGAAATAAGACAATGCACTATATTGTTGAAAAACATTGTAATTAAGTATTAATTTATATAGTATATGCTTAAACAATATTTAGCCTAATATTTTAGGTTAGGAATAAGTACATTATTTGGAGACGTTCATTGTAAGTAATATGAACGCAAATATAACCCTTGTGCATTATAATAAGTTGTATTTTTATACAAAAATTACAAATCTTAGGCTATAATAAAATATGACAGGTTAGGTTGCATTACAAATTAGTACATTGTTTAGAGACGTTCATTGTAAGTAATATGAACACAAATATAACCCTTGTGCATTATAATAAGTGGTATTTTATACAAAAATTACAAATCTTAGGCTACAATAAGATATGACAGGTTAGGTTGCATTACAAATTAGTACATTGTTTAGAGACAGGTTCATTGTAAGTAATTTGAACACAAATATAACCCTTGTACATTATAATAAGTGGTATTTTATACAAAAATTACAAATCTTAGGCTAGAATAAGATATGACAGGTTAGGTTGCATTACAAATTAGTACATTGTTTAGAGACAGGTTAGTTGCATTACAAATTAGTACATTGTTTAGAGACAGGTTCATTGTAAGTAATGTGAACACAAATATAACCCTTGTGAATTATAATAAGTGGTATTTTATACAAAAATTACAAATCTTAGGCTAGAATAAGACATGACATGACAGGTTAGGTTGCATTACAAATTATTAAATTATTTCCAGATAGGTGCATACTAAATAATATAAAGAAAAATGAACTCTTTCTTCAGCTTAACCCTTAACTGGTAACGTGAGTGAATGTAACATGATTGGTAACGTGGGGTGTCTCAGCACCCCCAATTTTTTGTGGTTTTTTATTACTAATAGCTCGTTTTTTATGTTAGTTCTTCATTAGATCAGTTAGGTTGATCAATAAAAAGACTGTAGTTTTGTATTTAAAAAATTATAATTCATTAAACAAATTTTTATACTAATTTTACAAAAACTTGGATTTTTTAGTAAGTTTTAGTATATACAAGCAATATAGCCCATGAAAGTGTAACTACCATATACGAAACATGTGGTTTTCTTAAATTACATATTTATTCAATAGTAAAAATATAAAAAATATACTAAAGTACTTGATATAATTACTAAGTTCAGTCCATATTTAGTCCAAATTTTACATTAAAATTTAACTGTCGGATTCTTCTGTAAAGTTATCCGGAGGTTCAAGGCAGGGCTCACAGATGGTTTTCATGTGTGTATTACACATAGGCTTATTACATTTGTAGCATGTTGTCTTAACCTTCATATCCTTCATCCTGGGACAAACTGAGCATCTTACCTTTCGACCAGGAACGGGAGCAGCAGGTGGAGGTACATCATCAAGCTTAGCTCTCTTTGCTGCTCTCTTCCGTATAGCTTTAGGCAAGCGGCTTGTTGTAGCTTTTAACGTCACTTGGTCGTCCACAAAACTTAATCCTAGCTCTTCTAGGAAGCTTTTACGACTCAGCTTATTTTGAGGTACGTTGCTATTGAATAACACCAAACTATTTACACCTGCTAGGTTCTAAAATTCTAAAAAAAAGCACTAAAGGCCAGCGGTTAGTTTTTTCTTGATGTAGAGTATGTCGTACATAGTTTATCAACAACGTCTACTCCACTTTTTGTCATGTTATAGAAGGTTATTATATTGGGCTTGTTGTCGTCTCCAGTACTTTCATCGATTGAGTCATCTTCCAAGTGCATGGTTGAAAGAAGCACAACGACCTTATTTCTTTTTGGTACGTATGAAACGATTGTTTTATCTTTCTGATATGCAAAAATTGAAGACTTCAAAGGTCTATTTTTACTAATAAGTTCTGGAGGTAACTCCTTTTTGTTTTTTTTAAAGTCCCTACTACTATGTTACATTTTGTGTTAACAATAAATCTGCCAAGGGAACACTGGTGAACCAATTGTCGGTAGTTAGGTTTCTTCCTGTTCCATGAATGGGTTGAGACAAACGCATTGATACATCAACTGTACTGTTCGATACCTGAAATGGTCCATTGGGTTGTTTCGGCACATAAACCTCAGAGTTCAGAACGTACCATGTTCTAGCATCTACCAATGAGTACACCTTTAAGCCATATTTGGCTGGTTTGCTAGGAATATAAGTACGAAATGAACAGCCTCCTCGAAAACCGACTAGCTGCTCATCCAGAGTACAGTATTCAGAAACACTGTAATATTTCTTACAGTTATTATTGAACATTTCAAAAATTTCCTCGGAATGCACTTAGCTTGTCCTCTTGCTTTCTAGCAGGCCGAGTGTTTATGTCATCAAACCTGATGTATCTCAGTAAAAATCTAAATCTCTTCAAATTCATAGTGGTTTGAAAAATATCAATCCCTAATCTGTCAACATTCCAAAGATCGTCAAGATTTTGATGACCAGATTTGACTAATCCACTGAGAATTAGTAGCCCAATAAATGCCTTAATTTCTGTAACGTTGGTTTTATAAGTACTTCTGTCGCTTTTATTTTTTTCTGAGTCTTTTTCAATTTTTATGTTAGTGTACACTACTATTTTTTCAATGATATCGTCATTTATAAATAATGAGAAACACTCCTTAGGAGTTTTACTGTTTTTACCTGCAGCCCGCACTCCTGGTAAATGTGTCACAATGTTTTGCTGCCGTGTCCTCACATTTCTGGGCAACGCATGTTTCCTCCACTTAGTAAGATTATCCTTGCCAGTGTATGTTGGGTCGTCGTTGGTAACAACCACCGGTTCTTCATCTCCAGATTGCTCAGATTCTGAAAGATGGTCAGAAAGTTCAACCTCATCCTCTTCAGAATCTTCATTTGTTGAAGAAGCAGCTGACTCACTCGCATCTTCAACCTCCTGAAGGAGCCTTTGTATTCTTTGGCATTCTTCTTGATCCATACTGCAACATAAATCAGAAGCTATAAATATAAATACTATTTATGTAGGATTAGATTAAGTTATACAGATTATAAAGATTAGGTTCGTTATCATGCAAAATTAACAGTAATTTAATTCATATATTTTAACTATTATGCACAGGATTTACACTTACTTCAATAAAAATAGAATAATCCGTCCAGCAAAAAGTTGGAACACAATTAGTAACGTGGGGTGTTAGCGACACCCCAAACACTTTTTGAGGTTATGACGGACAAACACGTGCAGCGAACTTAGTGGCTCAACTGAATATCGGATGTCTGCAAGGTCACAGGAAGGTACTTGGAGCGTCCCGACTGCTGCCAACCTAGGAAAAAAAATATTCCCACATTTAGAGTAGTGGGGTGTTTTGTACACCCCACGTTACCAGTTAAGGGTTAAACATGAATGTCCCTAAAACAAGTTTTGTACATAAATGGTTGTCCACGGCACTTATCACAAAACGTAGTAACCTTGAATTTATTCTTGGATCTTTCCCTTCCTTCTAATCCTGCACTTCTTTTATAGCACATTTTACAAATTTTTTTAACCGCCGCTTGTTTTTGCCTATACCAACGAAATGTTCAGTTTCTAGTAAACGATTTGTCCTGTTACTTCTACACTTAATAATCGCTGTTCCTCGAGGCCCATCAGTTCTAGAGCAATACTTTCTTTGAAAGATGTTGATGAGAGTCGCTTGATGTTTGGTTCACAATTACCCTTGTAAGAAAGCCAACCATTTACAATACAGGTACCAAAAAGCAAGCTCTCGGCAACTTTGTGATAGCTCTCGGCAAACAATGTCCGTAATGTTTTGCGGACAGCTGAATTGTATGAGGCCATTTGGTCAGCAATATCAATCCCCATTTTTAACTCATTGTATTTTGATACTAAAAGAGGCTTCATAATACTATTCCCTTTTCTATCCCTTTTCCCTGTATCCACCATATCTATAGCATGTTTAGTAGAGAGCATTAAAACTCTTCTTTTTCTTGCCAGTTAGTTATAGTAATTCCGTCAACATTCTCTACTACAGCCATTTCTCCAGGGGTAAGATTTATGTCTAAAATCAGGTCTTTGGGTATTCCTATACGATCAGATCGTAGTGTACCCACTAAGTGTGTTTTTTTCGAAGGAGACATTTAGCTAGTTCGATTGAGCAATAATAATTATTTACATAAATTGAGGACCTTGCCGGACAAAGGGCACATAGTAAGATATTGTACTTTCGGGAAACGGCTCTTAAAGTTTATAGTTGTAAAGATATTTTGTAACACTTAAAGGATCCTGTGCTTAAAATTTATTGTACTGGAATATTTTATAAACTTTATTATAATGTTATTACTCTTGTATTTACTGAAAAGTACTAATTAGTAAAAATAAAATTTATAAGAGATGTTATGTGCCCTTTTTTAGCAATACATAACCTATAACCTAAACTAATGGATAAATGCAGTGAAATATAAAAACAAGTTGATAAAGAACAAACTTTATTACATCACATAGCCAAAATCATAAAAATAGGGTTTTCAAGAATTTTCCTCAAAAATTTGCTCCAGCCATATTTCGTCATCTGCGGTCAAGTACTTCATCAAACTTCGGACATCAATGATTTTAGCTTCCGACACTTCAGGAAATGGCACTGTTGCAGGTTGAATTTCTCCTAATGTTTGTTTATTTACAGTGTTCATAAACTTGAAAGGAGAGTAGGTAGGAACAAAAGTGCTAGAACACACAACAGTTCCATCACTTTTGTATTTAATTATTACGTACTTCATGATTGTAAACTTCTGTTTTTTAGCCAACTTTTTAAAGTCTTCGAAGAAAGGCTGAAGGCTCTTATCCCAATCTTTTATGAGACTTCGATCCATTATTACTGTAAAAGGGCTAGGCTTCTGCCGAGCCTGAACCATAGCTTGCAGCCATGGCTTTGCAGTTCCGATGACCTCTCTCTTTTTGATATGAGACCTAACAAGACCAAAGTTCCGGTCACATTGTGAGAATGAATGGCCGTCCTGGGTATGACGTTAAACTGCCCACACCCACCTAACCATTTCCTTAATTCCTACCCAATCCCCCTCCAGGGTCTATTAGTACCCGCTCTGTTCGACCGTTCCAGTGCATGGCTCGCTGGGAGTGCTTAAGCCGGCACCAGGTGCCCTATCTGGTGTCGGTGAGAGCTGATGTGGGCTTGTCTCTGCCGAGGCGTAAGTCATGTACTGGTTCAGAAGCCAGCCACTTCGATGTCCTTGGTCAGGAAGTGTGTATTGAGCAGGAGTGTCGGAGCTCCTGCTGCAACGTGCGAGCCCAGGCCGTGCGAGTGTACCCAGCCTGGTTAAACGAGTCAACACCGGGCCCCGGGGATCTGGGGTAGATTAACCTGGGCTCCCACGGGGACCCAGTTTTATCGAGGGCGTGCCCGTTCCCGGTGTATCTCGGCCTGCACCCTTACACACGATGCGCTGGTTAAAATACTTATGGAAACTGAAACCACCCCAAAACTAGGGCGAAGCGTAGTAACTAGAGATCAAAGTGATCTAGAGAAGAAACGGCAGTTGTCTGACTCAGAATGTGAGGTCGATCAAAACAAGCAAAGAAAAATGGAAAAAGAACAAACCGACGATGAGATAAATATTCCTACTCCCTTATTTCTTGTGCTAAGTCATAAGGAAGATGGAAAGACTTTGACTAAGGTGAGCCCGTTCCTTATCCACAAATCTTTAGTAGCCTGTGGAGGGCAACCTAAATCTATAAGGAAGCTGAGGAATGGAACTATCCTGTTGGAGGCTGCAAATTGCATCCAATCCAAGAAGTTCCTTAAAATGACGAGTTTTTTTGACCAGGTAGCGATTACTGTCCAGCCTCATGCCTCTCTGAACTCTGTACCATAGTTCAAATTCATTTATGCTGAATCGCGGTAGGAAGTAGGCTCTTATTAAACTAGACGCGGTGCGTGGACATTTTTTTTTTTGTTCAGTTGGACCGGCAATCAGCTGATCGGTCAGTGACGTTATCGGGTGATGCGTTCCTCCCGGCTCGCTGGTCAGTTCGAGTCTTGAAGCCACGACGACAAGGTCCTGTTGAGAATCGCAGCTCTTCCTCTAACCCTATTAGTGTGGGATTTAGAGTAATTCCATTTTTTTATCGCGTGTAAATTTAATTCAAGTTTTTTAATTTTTTCTTCAGTGCGTATTAAATCCCTATCAGCCCTCCGTAATCTTCAAAGTAGTAGTCCCGTACCAGCGTTTAGTTAATATCTTTGATTTTTTATACTGTTGTAATTAAAATTTCTAAAGTTTCCCCATCTTTCAGAGTCTGAGAATTAATTACATTTTTTGAAGTATTGTGAATTAAATTTTGGTCATAAAGTTAATATCAAGTTTTGTGTTATATTGATTTTGGAGTATTTTGAGAAGAGAACTTTTATTTTATTTTGTTAATTTAAACCATTTTTTGAGAAGTATAAATTTTTTAGTTTCATTTTAATTTTAATTCATTTTTAATCAGACTCTTAATTAGATTTGTTCGATTGTGTGAAGTTTTGAAGAAAATCGAATCAAAAGTTTGTAAACTTTGTTAATTTTTTTGGTAAACTTGAATTTCGGAATAAACCAAGTATTTCCGAAAAGTTGTTTAATTTATAAAGTAGGGGAGACCGGAGCAAGTTGACGACGTTAAGGAATAAATATTTTTAATAAAATATTGTGATAAAAATAAAAGTCTTACGATACATAAGAGTTAAGTATAAGTCTTTACCTACATTTAATTTTTTTTTTAATTATCATAATATCAATTTTTTGTTTTGTAAATTTTAGTTCTTATGAAACAATGCAAAAATGTCATCTTGGCCCCACCCCCGGGCAAGATGACTTTTGCATAGGGGCAAGATGACGAATGTTATGGAGGTTTAAAATAAACACGCTACTTTGTAAAAGAAAAGGCTGCTAGTCATTTTTATTTAGGTACAAAAAACTGACAAACTAGCAGTAGTCACAAACAAATTCCCCACCTTCGTAGCTTGTACAATTCTCGTGCCACCATTCACTGCACTTGGAAACACTGGATTCCACTCTTCAACTGGAGGATCGGAGTATTTTTCTTCACACCCAGGACATCTAACTTCACTGCCTTTTGAAGTAGAAGCTGTGTTCATACACCTAGGACGTTTTTTGTAGGGTCCAAACTTGAGTTTCTTTGAAACCTTTGAAGCTCGAAGCTCTTCTCTTTTTTTTTTAAGCGCTCTTTTTCATCCTTCATTTCTTGCTTTACTTCCAAACACATTTTTTACTGGCGTGCTTGTTATAATACTAGAACTTAACTTCTGAACTTTTCTTTTCTTATCCTTTGGTTTACCTTTAGGTAAAGGCTTAAAGTCGAAGACACTTGTATTCTTCTTTACCGGGATTGGGGCACAGTCTACTAGGCCTACTGTTTCTTGGCGTTTCACTCAGCTCAATGGTTTCTTCTTCAGGTTCACCTGGAGTTTCTGTTGTATTTGATGTTGTTGATTGGATAGTAGGATTTTCATCTTCATTATAGCTAGGGTCTAGGCCTACATCCAGGTTCTGATCAGTTGTTTGTGATGCAGCAAAGTCATGTTCGTCGAATACAAGTGGATTATAAGGTTCTATTCCTGTGGACCTGAACCCACTAACGGCATTGCCAACAGTTGCAGCCTTGAAATAAGCAATGGTCAAAAGCTCACCAATTTTAAAGTCCACTGATGGTCTGTCCTGGATTATTGACCATGAAGTTGTCACAAGCTTGACTGTAAAAGGTTTTTCAGCGAACCAAAGAATGAAACGTCCAAGGGCTGAAGACGGTGTGTTGTATGAGGAGGAAATCCAACCATAACATATGGTTATCTCTGCATAAGTTGATTGCCTCTAGGGTTATGTGTGGTTCTGTGTGATTATCGACAAGTAGCAGGATAGGAGAATCAACTGTGGGTTTTGCATTGAGGATAAAGTGGTTCAAAAAACTTTACGAACAACTCTCCGTTGCTCCAGCCATTTATCGCTGCAGTGGCCCACACTACCTGGTGGAGCTCTTTCCATGAGTTCAGGTCGCATTCGCTTTCTGGCAAATACCAAAAAAGGGGGTAGGTAAGTTCCCGTAGCATTGATGCAACAAATATAGTGACGTTCCCTGCCTCTCTCCCCAGACAACAACTTTAGAAACTCTTCTACTTCCTTTTGGTGAAATTACCTTAGGTAATTTATTGGGCACAGTAGATAGTCCTGATTCATCTGCATTGTAGATATTAGCAGCGGGAAAATTGTGTTTTTCTCGCACTTCCTTCAAAATGGAGAAAAATTTATCAACACTAGGTTTGTTGAAAACCCATTGCTCTTGCAACAGATGTTGCTTCTGGCTTACGCATACTAAAGTTTGTGTTTTTTCATAAAGGTAGCCAGCCAATCCTCACCAGCCATTTTAGTTTCTTTATTAAACGGATGAGAAATCCCTAAGTGTTCTGCGTATTCAAAAACGAGTTTTCTGCACTGCAACTTGGTCATTCCAAAAAACATTTGGTCCATTACCGTCAAATAGTTGTGTAAATCTTGGAGCTGCTCTTCATTGAATACTTCTCTATATCTTCCTCCATGGACAGGCATATCCTAAAAAAAAAAAACTTGTTTAAGGGGAGCAGGAAAGGTAAAAAATTTATATTTATTTTTATTTCATTATTTTAAAGTTTGGTACATTTTTAAGGTTTGGAAAAATGTAAATAATAATCGTTGTAGGTTGCTTAGAAATGTTGTGATGAAGTAAATGAAAATGTTTATGTGTATTTGCGTAAAAAGCTGGGGTACGGATTATAGTCTTTGTCTTTGTAACGTGAGAAGTTGTTATACCAAAGTAAATTTTGTTTTAATATCAAAAACAAGGTGGTAAATAATTTAACTTAAAACAAGTTGTAAATATAAACGTGGTGCAAGGTGTAGGTGAAAATAGTTACCGAAAACGTTCTTTTTCAGTCGGCGTCGAAGTGTTGCCTCTGGAAACATTGTAAGTTTCTCGCTGCTCCCAAGCAAGTCATTCTTCCCTCCTTGACCTCTGTGAAAGCAGTATCCATGTTGGTTTTTTTCCCACTCTCCTCTAGAGGAAGTCTTTTTGTAGTTTCTCACCATCTCTGGAACCAAAGTAAAACTAAAAATCTGTACCCGCATATTAAATTAATAAAAATTCAATTCTAAAGTAAAAATTGTTAAACAAAAGTGTAGATTAAATTTTTTTTTAAATAAGTGGTTAAGTCTCACAGTGTCGTCAGTTATTAGTTTACTTAAATCAAAATTGTATGCATAACCATACTTCTTAAAAGTTTCAGCTTTGCACCAGTAAAATTAACCGGGGCAAGATGACGAACACGCCATCTTGCCCCACGTCATCTTGCCCCGAAGCGGCCGTAATAGAGTAGGTAAATTTTATTGGCATTAAGTTTAAGATAAATATAAACAAACATGGTATTTATGAGTAGCCTAATACATAAGGTAAATATAGGTAATATTGAAAATTAACATATCTTACCTGCGTATTCAATAAACCTTACGATGCAAAGGCCGAAAGTTACAAAAACGCACTCCAAAAACAACAAGCCGCTGTAACAACACACACAATGGCGAACTTGTCTTCACTGCCAGTTATTTCAGAGGCCATCCGTGTGGAGCGCTACTGACATTCGACCGGTGCTACTACCTAGCAACTAATTTGAGAAACTAACCATTCGTCCGTCTTGCCCGGTCGTCAACTTGCCCCGGTCTCCCCTATTAGCTCCATATAAATTTAAAATATGTGCTATAAAAACGGTACATAATTTGCGCCAATCTGCTGTTTCTTTTTGAGCATAAACTTGTACAACAGGTTATTTACAGGAAAGAACTTGTAAACTTGCATAAACTTGTCTGATACCTGTAAGTGTGTGTAACTTGTATAAGACTTGTATAAGACTTGTATGAACTTGAACATTGTGTATAAACCTGCATAATTTTGTGTAGTGTGTAAGACTGAGGACTTAGAATAATATTGTGAGTTTGGAATATTTGATTTATTTTAAGAAAATTATTTTAAAATAAAAAATGGAGCTAGCGCATGTAGATATGTTGCTCAAAAAGGAATTAATATTTGAAATAAAATTTTAGGGGCGGAAATGCTTCTGAAAACGACACTATGTGAATGTTAGGAAAATGTGAAGGTCCACTTTGAAATTTAATATTAGGGGACAGGGCTTGTAATCTGAAAGGGGGTTGTAAAAATAATTATGGTTATGAAAGGTCAATAACAATGAGAGCAGGAGATAGGAATATTGTTGAGAGTTTCCTGTGTACATTTTAAAAAGGTCCGGATGTGCCAAGCCACAATAGCCCAGCCCCTTGTAAAAAGGATTTGTTTGTAGAGTCCGTATCGTAAAGTTTTTATTACAAGTGAACCCAATAAGTGAAAGCGAAGTGACTCTGATAAGTGAAAACTAAGTGGGCCCGATAAGTGAAAGAGTTTATGACACGGCAGTAAAGATAGGACTGGGCAATATGATTAAACATACAAATGTTAAAATCCTTATTGGGAAATAACAAGGAAATATTGATCCTGGTAAAATGTGTTTTTTGTTTTAAAATAACGATAGTTTGTTTTCTTTTTTTAAGATGCATATTTCTAAATTTAAATTTAAATTCGAAATGTGAAATTTTAGAACTCAATAAACATTAACTCCCCCCCCCCGGCAAAGGTCAGTATGTTTTAATTTTCAGGACAATTATATTGTTGAAAAGGAATTGAAGATGGGTCTAAAAACAATAAAATGACAATATAATTTATTTCGAAATTAACTTCAAGAATTGATTATATATTTATGTATTAATTTGGCCCCCAAAACACAAAACAAGTTAAGTATGAGAGTCCAGTAGTTTATTATAATAATACAAATAAATATTGGAATATAAAAGGGTGATGTGAACGACGTTTTTATTTCAGCAATTGTATGGCTAAGATGAGAAGTCATAATATAAAATGCCAGTGTAAGTTTGTAATAGGAGTGTTGATGTAAACCATGTAATTTTCAGGGACAATGAATGGCCATTAATGGTGGATAAAGTAAATACACAGATGTATTCTGATGTATTGTGATATATCATGAGATATATTTCTTCCCTGTTCCTTCAAATTTAGAAGGACAGGGTTAATTTTGGTAATGTTGTGGTGTTGTTGTTCCCTGTTCCCTCCAATAGAGAAGGACAGGGTAATATTTTTTTGGTATACAATGAGTTGTATTAATAGTGATAGTGATATGTAATATTGTTTTTTTTATCACTATATGAGGTTTTATTGTGTGTAAACAATTGATTATTGTGCCATTGTAATCCCTGTAAATTGATTGTATTGTAATTAACAACATCTGGTAATGGTTTTTACATTCGTGACATTGGCGCAGGCGTACAATAAGAACACCGTGAAAGACTGACAGCCATACAATTATACGGAGGGAATATTTTGTAAAAGGAATGTCCTCCAAGAGCTCAATGCCTCGCTGGCTGAAATTGTTATTAGATTGGAGGAGCAGGTAGCAGTGCTATTAGCAAACCAGAGCCAGCCAACCACGAGATCAACGAGGCCGCCGCACTGCACCGGCCGTTACAATCATTGGAGAAGCTACCTGCCTCTACTCCTCACCTACCACATCCCTCTGCGATGGCTACCTGGGGACCCACACTGGACGTCGGACACCTTCTACCACATCACCCCTCGGACTACACATCACAGCCTCCACGTAGTGATAAGTACAAAAGAATTGTTATTTAAAAGTGTGCATGAGGAGGGATATTATTGTACTTAGTCCGGGATGAGTGTTTAAAGGTTTAGGTTCCTACCGTGATTGCAGCTTCGGGCTAGGGAAAAATATGTACCATAGTTCAAATTCATTTATGCTGAATCGCGGTAGGAAGTAGGCTCTTATTAACTAGACGCGGTGCGTGGACATTTTTTTTTTTTTGTTCAGTTGGACCGGCAATCAGCTGATCGGTCAGTGACGTATCGGTGATGCGTTCCTCCCGGCTCGCTGGTCAGTTCGAGTCTTGAAGCCACGACGACAAGGTCCTGTTGAGAATCGCAGCTCTTCCTCTAACCCTATAGTGTGGGATTTAGAGTAATTCCATTTTTTTATCGCGTGTAAATTTAATTCAAGTTTTTTAATTTTTCTTCAGTGCGTATTAAAATCCCTATCAGCCTCCGTAATCTTCAAAGTAGTAAGTCCCGTACCAGCGTTTAGTTAATATCTTTGATTTTTTATACTGTTTGTAATTAAAATTTCTAAAGTTTCCCATCTTTCAGAGTCTGAGAATTAATTACATTTTTTGAAGTATTGTGAATTAAATTTTGGTCATAAAGTTAATATCAAGTTTTGTGTTATATTGATTTTGAGTATTTTGAGAAGAGAACTTTTATTTTATTTTGTTAATTTAAACCATTTTTTTGAGAAGTATAAATTTTTAGTTTCATTTTAATTTTAATTCATTTTTTAATCAGACTCTTAATTAGATTTGTTCGATTGTTGTGAAGTTTTGAAGAAAATCGAATCAAAAGTTTGTAAACTTTGTTAATTTTTTTGGTAAACTTGAATTTCGGAATAAACCAAGTATTTCCGAAAAGTTGTTTAATTTTATAAAGTATTAGCTCCATATAAATTTAAAATATGTGCTATAAAAACGGTACAACTCTTCCAAGGGAATCGTTTTCTGTCGAGACCTTATGGACTGCAGTGAAGAGGAAATAAAGGTTGAGCTGCAGTGCGAGATGGTGACTGATGTGGTCAGGATTGTTCGGACCGAAAACGGGGTAAAGGTTCCTACCCCGGGTCTTATTTTAACCTTTGCAAAACCCCATCCGCCAGAAACCATCAAAGCCGGTTATATGTCTTTGTCTGTGCGGCCGTACTTTAAAAACCCCCAGCGGTGTTTCCGCTGTCAGAGGTTCGGGCACTCCAGTAAAGTGTGTTCGAACCCGGAGACATGTTTCCCGCTGTGGTGATGAAGGACACCAAGAGGAGGGGTGCAAAAATGAGACGCGATGCATCAATTGCAAGGGAAAACATCCGGCATACTCAAGAGAGTGTAACATCTTTAAAGAAGAAAAAGAAATATTAAAAATTATGACTATCGAAAAGCTTTCATTTAACGAGGCGCGTAAAGAGTACAGGAGGAGGGTCGCCCCAACTCCAAAAAAAAGGAGTTTCCTACTCTGAAGCTG
Source organism: Homalodisca vitripennis (assembly GCF_021130785.1). Classification (NCBI taxonomy): domain Eukaryota; kingdom Metazoa; phylum Arthropoda; class Insecta; order Hemiptera; family Cicadellidae; genus Homalodisca; species Homalodisca vitripennis. The sequence goes on from NC_060209.1 coordinate 177,744,186, forward strand.
TATCTGTCCCTGTTCAGACTGCACAGTGTTCCTCATGTACAGTCTTGGAGGGTATGGTGCGTGCATTGACTGAGCAGGTGGCTGCTCTGGTTCAGCACCTCGCCGCAGGAACTTTCCGCCCTGTTACAAAAAAAAAAAAAAAAAAAAAAAAAAAAAAAAAAAACTATGTAGTGAAGAAGTAAAATATTGCATGCATTATAATAATAAAATAAAAACATGCTTATTCAATGGATAAACGCTGATAAACAAAATATAGTATTGTGTTAAGTTTATCTATTCCGATTATTAATTGTTGTTAATATTTATTAATTTTATTATTTAATTTTTATTTATGACAGCTGCCAAATTAGCCCCTTTACAGCTAGCTACCTTGGTAGCAGTAAAATTTGTTAAGTTTTTACAGTTTATTTAATTAATGTTATGTACCTTGTCCTTATTTATGTTCTATTTATATTTTTAGCTCCTATATGGATTAAGACCTCTCTACAGTCTTTCCCTTGTTACATGTATTGTTATCTAGTTATAAGGTTATTTAAAATTATTTACTCACCTACTTGCCTTGATTCCTATTTATATTTTTTATTATAGAATGTAATCTATGTTTGCCTAATTGACACCACCAAATACGAGTAGGTGCCAATTTTCTCTTGAGGGCGATGATAACCGCTGCGTTTTTCGCCCCTTATAAAAAAAAAAAAACAAAAAAAAAAAGAGAATGAATGGCCCCTAACTGGAAACAACTGTATAATTTCTACGTCAAACACTTTGCTGAACCACGAACAAAATTTAACCATTGTGGCGTTGCGGTTTTGTCCCCCAGCAGAGTCCGATAACAAAACAACAGTTTTTACTTCTGATTTTTCAATATATTTCTTAAGGCAATCGTACAGAAATGAAGCCACACTGTTCGAATTCTTAGATGCTTGTGATTCCATGAAACAGTAGAAGTAAGACTCGTCATCATTGAAAATGTGTACGTTAAATGCATATAACCATAAAAGCCTTTTGTAAAATTGGCTGTTCACATTAATTCTTGGCACTGGGTAGTTTTGAGCATAGTCAAATTCACATACCAAAAAAGAAGAATCAGTTTTTGCTTTTTCTATGAACTCATGTTTTAAAGCTAGTCTTCTTTTATATTTACGCTGATGAATCTGATAAGGTACTTTGATTGGATCATTAGGATTTCTTGACAGTTTTTGTCTGCATTCTGTACAATAATCGCACACATCACTTTTAGGTGACCTCATACCAAATTCATGGCCAAACTTAGATTTGAAACACTTAAAGTAGTGGGGGTAGCCCATTTTCAAGTTTTCATTTGTTTCAGACCTATAAAACTCTTGAAACAATGTGTAAAGAGTTTTAATATTGAGCTCCGGGTTGTCAAAGTACTTTAGAGAGGTTTTATTGCCACTATAATGGCTTAGGCTATATGGAATTGATTCCAGGTGTGTCTTCATCAAATCAAAAACATTATGTTTCAATTTGTGTGGTCGATTAGTGTGATGACCTCTCCGTTCTGTAAAGTCCTGATCATTTAACACTTTTTGTTGGATTACTCTTATTCTTTTAGGACTTATTTGTAAAAGTTTTCTTAAGAAACCTTGACAGACTGATACCTTAAAACCACCAACGTTGATACTATAGGCCCAAATATTAATTCGGGCTTTTTTGGGTTGAATGGTCTGAGTTTGTTGATCAATCTTTTCTATACATTTAGAAATAAATGAGTCTTGCAACTCTTTACCTTGGTTGTAGAATGATGAAAATAATTCGTTCTGATGTTCTGCAGTAAAACTTTCAAAACATTTCTTACTACAACACTCGGTAACATAACATAAAAAAACTGCTTTCCACTTACAGTCTTTCCAGACCTACCGACATACTCTTTGCCTTTAAATCGTTTCACTTTAGCACTTTCACGTTTCAAATTTGTATTGTTACTGTATAGTTTACGTTTGCGTTTAACTTTCGGCTGATCCATTGCACTTAATAGCTCTAGTTTTTAAAAGGATTTAACTTATGAACAATGAACATAACCTCAATAATTCAACAAGCTGAAAATAGAAACAGCACTGATGTTAGATGTCATTGTTTTGGATTTTGTCAGCTGCACAGCTGCAAAAAAAATTCTCTCAGAAACCAAAGAATAGAGATTTTTTTTTCAAACTTTCAGGGCACATTCTAAACAACATGGCGGATCCAATAAAGCAATTGCCGGAAAAAGGGCACATACACCTATATGCCCTTTGTCCGGCATTGTCCACAATTGTACTTCCAGAGTTTACATAGGGTTCAATTAGTTCCAGAACAACAGACGTACCCATCAATAAATCTGGTGTTACATTTGTTCCCTTTCCAGAGTAGACTTTGCCACCATATGTATACCCTTTGCTGTCACACAGTTTGAAAACCTTAATTCCATACTTATGAGCCTTTTTGGGTAAATACTGTCGGAATTGTAGTCTTCCTCTAAATGGAACCATTGATTCGTCTACGGCTAGTTCATCTTCAGCAGTTTTTAAATTTTTGAATACATCATTCAGCATTTGTATCAAAGGGGTTATTTTTGCTAACCTACCAGTTTGTTCTGCGTCTTCATTATTGTTAAAATGACAAAATCTTAATATAAGTTGAAACTTATTTCTACTCATAACTTGGCTTGTAACAACATTCTTATATAAAGTCTTATTAGACCAGTAATCACTTATTCTAGGGTAAGAAGCTAGCCCCATCCATATTAGGAGACCCAAAAAGTTTTTCATATCTTTAAGATCAATAGGCTGCCACTTTCTAAGTCTACTACTCCGACTAAGACGGCGTCCAGCTAATGTTTGGACAGCATTGCGATTAGTCTCATCAACCATAAGTTGAACAATATCATCTGCAACCACACGTTTATAATAATCTATAGGCTTACTGTTTCTTCGTAAGTTAAAATGATATTCACGTAGCCTAGCTACATCAAATGATTGTTGTAAACCTTGGAACGCACCCCAAGAATTGTCAATAGGCGCATTGGCCCTGTTGTTCCTCCTACCTCTTATTGCTGGTTGACGGTTGAGAGAGCGTCCACGGCCTTGACCTCGACCACATCCTCTTCTTTCACCTCGACCTCGCAGACGTATAGCAGGTGGATCGGTATTGATATGGCATTCCTCATTTGTAGGTTGCTGGATATCTGATTCTCTGTCAGCATAATTCATGTGGATATCATGAGATTCAGCTAGGTTCAGATTGTTGATTTCATGCTCGGGGACATTAGAAGTTTGGAGGTTATTTGGTAATTGGTCATGGAGAGTTTGGTTGTCCTCAAATAAAGGTATTTCTGTAAATAGGTTATCATCTTGAATTTCTAAATCAGAAGAAGTTAGGTTTTCATAATCATTCTCACTTTCTAAAAGATTATTTGTGTTAGATAAAATCGTGCTAGTATTACTTTCCTTTGATAATGATACACAATTAATTGTCATTTGAATGTTCGCTGTAATTATTGTCCCAATCGACTAATAAGTCTTGCAAAAATGATGACTCACCTTGGTTAGTATGTGTATTATTTGCAGTCTCACCTATATCGCTATCTTCATCTGTGTCAGGTCCACCCGAGTCACTCATAGGAGGTGTAAAGTAGCTAGTATTGGAACCACAGTCATTGTCACTTAGATCACTAACCTCATCTCCCATTAACTCTCTGTCAATTTCAGATGAACCCAGTTGATCAGACATGTTTGCAGAAATATCAATTCAAACAACAAAACACTTCACCCACAATATCGTATTACACAAGCAAAACATTTACCACTATCAAAAATATGCCACAACCTATAGAAACAATCAAGCGTAAATGCGATGAAAACAACAAATATCTATAAACGCGGGAAGTAAACACCACCTGCGAGTACGCAATATGACGCAGCTAAACGAATACGCTTGCAAGTATCTGGATACAGGCCCACGGAGAACAAAGTTAGTAGTAAACACCCGGGAAATAGCCTCAGTTGAATTTAAAGTGATAATCTGCTTACTAAAAATGACATGTCGTACCGATCGATACGACATTTTTAAAAATATTTATAAACATTTTGGTGGTATATTATCATTTTAGATGACCCACTAAACACACTACACTAATTTATATTTAAAAAATGTTGCCGGTTGATGTTGGCATTCTGATGGAAATCAGGTATTAAAGGCCTTGGCAGCTAACGTGTTAAGTAGGCTCTTACCATGTTTAGTTAGGAGAAACACAAGTCTACACAAAAACAAAACAACAACAAACACAACAATATCAACCACACAAATCTTCTTGGTTATATTTGAATTGGTCATTTTAGAAACAGCATAAGTAAAAAAATCGAACTTTCGGAAAACGACAAAAAACTGTTTTAGTTATTCGCTGTCGGTATGAAAATGTGTTTAAATTAAATTATTTATCTTTGAGTTAATTTAAACACAACTTAGTAAACAAAATTTTTTAATTTTTTTTAATAAATGGAATTTTTTTATTGTTGTTTGGTCATAGAGCCCTAACATACATAAAAAAGTTTTAAAAAATTTTTCTTATTTAACGTTACCAAAAATAACGTTTTTTCAGAAAAATGTTAATTTAATAAAAATGTTATTCTGAAAAAACTACTTGGTCAAAATAGATGATTTTGGTGTTAAATGAAAGGTATTTTTATGCTCAAAAAATTTATGTATTTTCATTATTGTATCTACAGAAACACTGTTTTTTTAAATTATTTTTTCAACTCATAAAAAAACTGTTACAACATTTTAAAAAACATTTTTTTTACAAAACACCAATGGTCCAATATTGATCAAAATACATAAAAAGGTAGCTTGTAGTACTATATTGTTTCACCAAAAAAATCATGGATCTATCTTTAACGGTTTTCAAGTAATATCCAATTTTCCTCCTGAAAACAAAGAAAATATAAACTTTCGGATAATCGCAATTAAAGTTAGACAATATATTGATATCTAAATACTGTGTATTTTGGTACAGTTAAATATTTTCATGCAATTATATATTGATTTATAGATAGTAAAGACCATTTATACATCAATATAATGAATATTCATGGGTTATAAAATTTCTCATAGGCTAATTTACTGGTAAGCTACAAATTTATTTAGCCTAGGCCTATTTAAAAAATATGACTTACTCTTAAAACTGTCCTGCACCATATGATGTCCCTTCTCCTTCCAATCTTCTTTCTTCTTCCCTCATTACTGCTAATCTTTTCTTCCTTTTGTAGTCTTGGTATTTAGCATATTTCCTTTTTGTTGCTATGCTAAGCCTCGAGGCGTCAAAAGATTTGGGCGATTTTCGCAGTGTTCGTACCAGGACTGGTTCCAAAGCCAGATGTTTGTTGGATATCAGTTACTGTTTTCAGGTACCCTGTGTTGTAAGTACAGATGCCTTCACTGAGTCTCATAAGTAGGGTACTTTTAAAAACAAATATAGTTTTTGGGCATTTAGACCATAAAACACAGTGAAGAGCTTCATTTGCGTTTTGAGTTTTCCCATCAACACATCTAGATAGTAATGTTGTAGAACCTAGTCTTTGATAAATTGGCATAATCTTTGCCATCACATCTTGCCTTAGTGGATTCTTTATTTTATTTTTATGGGATGGCGGGTTTTCTCCTTTCACAAGGGCTCTCTGGTAGAAACACCATGATTCATCTCCAACTGGACAATTCATGTGCTGTGGTTTATCGTCGGTGGACATGCAGTGATGTAAAGTAGCAAATACTGCTTTTTTCATATTTTCAACACTGCCAATGTTGTTTTGAATGGCATTACGGTAGTATGCGGTGAGCTTTGTAATTGTTGTGTCTTTTAGGCTACCAAGAGATTTACCGCCTAATGTGCATCCGGTCTTTTTATTGTCTTGGACAACATTCCTCAGAGCCGTACCTAGTCTTTTGGAAACATGATTGACACATTCAATCTTTTCAATTTCCAGGTCACCATAAGGTTTCAGTGAATTCAAGTGGACAAGTGTCTTTGAATCACCATCAGATATTAGAGTTTTATACCGAAACCCATGAGCCAATGAACGGGACCAAATCCTCTCAGCTGCAACGACCTCCATCATAGGAGATGATCCATCGTAGTTTTTTTCACAATTCGGCTTGTGAGAAGCCATCCAAGTTTCTAGTTCTGCAGGCTTTTCTTTTAGTTTGTTTGACATTATGTCACAGCTTCGACAGTATTTTGATAAAACTTCAAAATCAATGACAAGACCTGTGTTCATTTCAATGCAACAGCCAACCCCATATTTACTGGTAAAACCTCTCTTGTGCCAACTGCCATCATAACTCACTGTCAATTCCAAAGGTTGATCAGTATCAATACCTCCCAATAAAGTATTAGTTTTACGAACCTCGCAGCGCGCAAGTTCAAGATTTTTTTCATTATTTTGAGTTGCTGATAGAAGTAAGGCTTTCTTGTGGGCATTATAAGATTTATTCTGAATGGATTTCATGTTCATGTACATCGAAAAAGTTTGAATGCCCCTTAGTCCTTTGCCCATAGAAGAGAAAGCTTGAACCATGCGTCTGTTTACATCAAACGATGGTGTTTTGGCTTTTTGCTGTATTCTAGCCGAAGTATCAAACCGAGAGCTATAGGCACATTCACTGCAATATATTTTAAAAGTAATGGCAAACCCATTTACATTTATTGTCTCCAAAACTACACTACCAACAGATAAACAATCAGGACAGGGAAATGTGCATATAAATGCTGTTAGCTGATCTTTATAAACTAATAAGTATGTAGTTGCATTTTCATCAACATCAATATTATCATTATAGCTATGCTATAGAGCAAATCCAGTTTTTTTCCTGCTTGTTCCTCATCAACACTAGTTTTACCTTGATTTGATGGTAATGTTTCAGAAACAGTTTCTGTGGTTGTTTGGCCTAAAGCTGGGTTTAGGTTAGGTTCCTGTTCATTTGTAGATTTCCACCGTTCCATAATACTCTTCCTATTTTTCTGGCTCATCACAAGCCTTTTCTTACTTTTCCTACCCATTGTAACACAAGTAGATAATGTTTCACTAATAAAAACTATTATAAAAAACCTCTCAAACACATCTGATTACATTGACATCTACTGAAAAACTACTGACATCATTTGTTTACACTTTGTTATTATAGGCTATTTTTGAAACAGGTGACTCATAGACCTCAAAGTAAACAAAGCCAAGTATATAATATAATAAAAATGGAATACTATAACAATATGCAACTGCATAGGAGGAATGGAGTAAACACTGCACTAGCCTACCTTTTGCATCCGCGCGGTGAGGCTTGTAATGCTTTAGAATAACGCCAATTACACATGAAATAAACAAGTATTCGACTTTTTTTATTATATTTTTCTTGTTTATAACTAAATAAAGTAACATTTTATAAAAAAAAAATTTTTGTAAAAAAAAATATTTTTTTTTACCATTTCAAGGGTGCTGAATCCCCTTAAATCATTGACGTATGCTGTTTTTGATCGAATTGAGGTACAAAAATAATAATTAACTTATATGTTGAATTAATAAAGTTCTATTATAAACATTAAAGCCTATCAATACCTAAACATTGTAAAACATTTTAAAAGAACTGTAAATAGATTACACATCAATTTGTTCATCATTTCCATCGTAAGTCTCCCAGGCGAAGATTGCTTCATAAAAAGATTGAACTTCCTCATTTTCAGGTAGGTAAGGTCTGAATTTTAAGATATCATATCCCGTAGAGTAAATTTTTCCTGAAGGCAATAACAGGTTTCTGTTACTGTTTCTTATGAGTAAAGTATTACATTGAATGCCGTCAATGTACTCTCTTGCAAGAACTACTTCTGGTTTTGAATGTGAGTGTGTGAAGTGCATAAACTTTGAAATGCCAAATGGAATTTTGTTGTTTCTTGGAATATCTTTCCCGCGGGTTTGAGATATTACATTTTTCTTAAAAAAAAAAATTAGGCCACCAGCCTTTTACATCAAGAATATCATCAGAATCTGGTAGCGTTACTAAAAATGAATTTTTCGCTGATTGTAAAATCAAAGCAGCAAGTTCTTTCAATGTGAATATTCTGTCACACTTTCTAAGTTTTCTTTTGACCACTGCAAAATCACGGTCACAGGGTAAAAATGAGTGACCCCTTATGGGGAAATATTGATCAACACTTTTAAACCGATTCAAAGACACTAAGGCATTAGCCAGTCAGATCAATGAATGGTTTTTATTCTGCCCCCCCTGCATCCGTCTGAGAATATGTGAAGATTTTCAACACCTGCCATATGTTCTTCTAGGTAATTAAGTATAAAGGTACAAACTTCGTTTGGGCTTTTCCCGGCAACACCTTCATGGTACATATAAAACACAGCACTGTTGTCTTTCAAGTTATGTATGCAGAACAAACTCACAGTTAACTGCCGCAAATAGAAACTTTCTTGTATCGGGATAGTAGGCAGTTGTATATTCTGCATAAAATCAATGCATATACCACCAATTTCGCCTTCACTATTTTTCACTGCAGTTGTAACTTGCTTGAACTTTATGGAAAAATTTTTAGCTCGCCTAATATGGACAACTTTTTCTGCAACAAAAACATGTTTTGCAGTTTCATTAATGAACTTATTTTTTATTTTAACATCAATTGCTTCACAGGAACAGCATGTGTCTACTTGAGGGCGTCCAAAGTGTAGATTAAAGTCTTCTTTGAAGATTTTAGGATAGTACTTATAGCCTACATCAATATCTGGGTGTGCCTGCCTGAATAACTTGAACATTTCAAGAACATTGAGCTGTTCATTAACATAATGATATTTTTTATCATTATAAATAAAGTTCAAACTAAAATAAAACTTCTTGAAAATAATTACTGGATTTCAAATTAAATAAAAACTTCTTGATGACTTTTAAATTCAAACTTGTAATATATTCGTCACTAAAAAATGTACAAAGTTCTTAGAGCTTGTCTTTTATTCAATTTTCAAAATTCAAAACTTTCACACTCTAATCTGATCTGGCAATTCTTCACTTTTATCTTCAAAATTCAATTTTATTTTGTTACTAATTTTCTTTACTTTAAATATTACTTCTTTTCAGTGTTAGAGAAATAAAGAATTCTTCAGTGTTAGAGAATTAAATGTTAATTCTTTTCAGTGTTAGAATTTTTTAATTGGTGAAAGCATCTGTAACAACCACAAAACTCTTTTAGTATTTTTACATAAAATTTTATATACATGTGCTCACTGCACCAACAAGTTTTATATTGCACAGATCAAAAGGACAGGTTCCTAAATTCCCATTAAATTTAATTTTTACAATATTTCTTTCCCCAAAATTATTCAAAATAACTAAGAATGAATATTGACTGGACTCCAGTTAAAAAGTTTACTTACCCGCAGGTTCGATGACGATTAGCAAGAATAACTCTAAACACTTTCAAAGACTTAACTCGTTACTACTACTTCCGATCAACTGAGTCGAAAGGTACGATACGTGTACCTCACCCCACCTCTCAATTTCGTTATCAAACACTCCCATCTGTGATGCGCGCCTCCCTGATAGAAGCTTCTTTTGTACTGTCCAGTCCTTATCATTCTTCTGGGCCTACTCCTTCCACCGGTAATCCAGTTACCCCAGAATTACAATTTAATACAATCGGTACATCACCCATGCTCAAAACTGGCATTACCGTTGAAGAGTCCTACTAAAAGAAAATTTCTTGTTCGTTACTTTAAACACATTCAACTACAAGCACATTCACATATTACTATTTACTGTACATACAATTTTTATCAATCTTAAAACTAACGAAGCTCCAGATGGTGCTGAGTGGAACCATAGTACTCGGTACGCCCCTGGCTTTATCTCAGGACGCAACAGCTGGCCCATTGTTTGATTTCCTGGTGGCATAGGAATTCTTCTAGCCAGTCTATCCGCCTGCAGTCGGGACTGCAGTCGTGATGATCTTAACCTATATACTCCTCCAAGGACAGCATTATTACAAAGTATTAAATACGTGCACTACATTTGAGAATAAAGTCATTATACAAGTACTTGTTCTTCTTCCGCGACATCACCCATGTAGTGATTGTACTGTATCTTGTGCCTATTTGGATTACATGTCAATCTTTTATACTTACTGTAAGTAAATACATTTTACTTACAGTAAATATATTTTACTACAAATAGCGGTTTGGAGAAAAAGATTGAACAGAAATGCTATTGTTGGTCATTAACTGCTCTATAAAGTACATAACAAATGCGCCACAGCTATCCATCGTGTTGTACTGGATGAGTATATTGACAAATCTCCATCCTTTGTTTACATTATCCACGTTTTGTTCTGTTTGTTAAATGCGCAAAAAATGTAATGAATCTATCAAATGTCCTTTTTTCTGCAGTCTTTAAGCCTAATGTTAAATTTTCAGTATCATCCATAGGATCTATGTATGAAAATGTTTTCTCTTTTATATTAGCATAAACAAGTACCCAGTGAACACCACTAATGTTAACGGGAAAAAAACAATTTAGTTGTATTCTCTTTAATTATAGAGTTTTGTAAAGTAAAGTGGTCTCTATCACAATTTTTGCCTTTCTCAAGAACGTTAGTACTAACATTGTCATGAAACACTACGCTGTTTGTATGTGGGTAAGCAATCTGAAGCATGGACCTAACACCTACAATTAGATCTGAAGTAATCCATTTGTTTGATTTTAATATTATCATATCTTCTAAGTATACATAATGTTTACTTATTGGACCTTTCAAGATACAAACAGCGTAGTTGACTCCATTACTCAAAGACACATAGAAATTAAGATCATCAATTAAACCATTTGGCAGAACTTTGTTCTTAATTATGTCTATTTGTGACTGAGACATGGAGACATGGCAACCTCTTGCTGGTCCTGGTCCATTCGCTGGATATATCGTGAGTTAAAGAATGTTTTTGGTCTTCTTTCTCGTCTTTGCCATGTTTCCTCAACAATATCCATGTTCTCAGGACAATCTGTGACATTTGAATTAGTGCCTGATAGAATAGCAGATTCGCTTTTCAATGTTTGTTTCTTTTTGAATTCTGAGTCTCTCTTGTCACTGTTGTTTCCGTTTACCACGTGCACATCCTTCTTTGGGTATTTTTCATAATAGTTTCTTTATAAATTGACATAACATGTTCCCTAACCATGCGAATAAATCTATTTGGTCTTAGCCGTTTGTTCCCTGCCAGAATAATGTGCTTTAGTTGAAAAAATCAATTCTGTACAGGACCGTTGCTCTTCCTTTATCATCCTTCATGGCTGACCAAGTCTGAAAATCTATCAAGAAACTTCCAATTAGCGTGTTACAGTTTTGAAAGATTCGTCTTGTTTTTGGAAGTGATTTGTTTAGTTTTAAATCTTCCTCTTTTTCAATCTTAAACTTAACTGTTACCGGTAATTTAACTTCTAGATCTGATTTCATGTCGAGTAATCTAGGTTTGTTGTTTTCAATTTCTAAACAGACTTTGTTATCTTTGTTTGGATTAATCTTAACGTTGTTTGTCTTATTTTCACACTTAAAAGGACAAGGTGTGCTTTTAGGACTCGCTGCACAATGATTTACACTATTTTGAATTGAAGTATCTGGCAACGTGGTACTAAAATGTAGTACATTGTTGCCTTCCAAGGTCAAATTATTGCAATCACAAGAACTACCTGATTTTTCAAGCTCATTATACGAATTACATGATCCTGCAAACTTGTTTCCTTGCTCACCTGCATTTGGCTCTACATTAGACGAAATGTTATTTTTCTGTCTGATTATGTTACACTTTATTCATCTATATGTTTTCTAATGAATCTTATCAAATTATCTCTATGTTTTTTCTGTTGACAATTTGCAGAGAATTAAAAATCTCTCCCAACACATTTTTTCGCTTCCTCAGTGTTTGCCATTACATGTGCAAATATCTTCTACGCCAACATTAATCAAGATCAGTTTTCCAGTTATTACACTTATTTTCTCATTAACTGGTGTTTGTCTCACACGAACATCTGATTTACGTAAATTATTAAGTTCCTCCCACATTTTGTATATGTACATATATATATATAAACCTTGTTACCAATGTAATGATAGACTTGTAAATGTACTAAAAATGTAATTGTACTTGAGTTGGATTTGTGACGGATACAGGTCTATTGTTATATTTTATATCTCAAGCCTAGAACAATCATACAAAATGTACAGTAAAATTAAAACACATTAATAATTTTGTTAAACATTCTCCATGTCCAATATAAACGTGCTTAATGGAAATTGAAATTCTTTTTTAGCCTACTAGAAAGTTTGGTAATTATTTACTTTAGCCACTTCAAACTTTTAGCCAAAATTTCAACTCAAACTAAGAAAATAAATGTATAGGATACTAGTACAGTAGATATAATAGGTAGGAAAGCCTAAATAAGGGTAGGGTACGATAAGCGATATAATCAGTGGATACTGATAAATTATTTTGAACAATTATTTCAAATAATCTATATCAACAGCTGTGAACACTTTCAAATAATAGACTACACGTAAGGTAATATTTCAATTTTACACAAATAAAATTGTATTATTAAAAATAGCAGTCACTTTTAGAAAACCATACGACATTGCTTTGAAAGAACACAAGACATGTTTTTCGTGGCTTTAACATATTAGACTCGTACCAAAACACCCATTATGTGAAATTTGTGGGAAAGAAACAACTGTAACTGTGGGAGGAGCAACTATGGTTGTCTTCAGTTTTCACAATTTTGGTTATAATACTTTGTTTCACCACTGCAAATATTAAATTCATACTTTAATATCAAACACAATCATGATTGTTATTGAGGACTATAGATACTGTTATTTCGATTGTTCGATTGATAGTCCAGGATTTGAGATGCGAATATTAGGTATCGATGGTTACATTCTTCAATTTAAAAAACTGGGTCCGCTTATCGTACCCTACCCCTAAATAACAACAGAAATTATAATGGAAATGCCCCTAGCCATCAATGTTTGAACTTGTAGGTTAAGAATTTTTTAAACTAAAAATAACAAGTATAACTAAAGAAAGAAAGAAAAAACCTTGCATAAATAAAAAGAATAAAGAAGTAAAAAATTTGTTCACTTTACTTTAATTATTTTACACTATTTCCCAACCAAACCGAAACTTCATTCTTATCTACTTGCAGTGTTTCTGTTGTAACTTAGGCTTTCCTACCGTTTATATCTATGTTACTAATATCATACATTATGAAATGGTCAGAGTTAACACTTACCTCCAGAAAAAAAGAATAAAACAAACTGAAATAGTAATACGTTTAAGAGATAAAACATGTCATCCATTGTCACATGAAATGTCTCATTGTGATGTTTGATGCCTGGCCTTTGTGATACATTTAATTTAATAATAACCTTTTTGAACCGAAATAGATTGCTATTAAGTATACTTACATTCACTTGAAGTAACTGTTAGATAAACTTACTTGTAGTTAAACGCTTTTTAACACTACACTAAACAACTAATAACTATTCGATATGGTTTCTTCTTCCAGTTTTAATTATAATACATTGCACGTGCAGAATAAAATATAGAATTAAACCTACGCCATGGACAGTTCACTGATAAACGCCGGAGCTGCCGAACCACTAGCGGTGAGACGGTATTTCAGTAATCAGTACTTTGTAACGGTTACTTTTCTCTAGTATCTGTAACGGTTACTTTTCTCTAGTATTTGTAACGGTTACCGAGAACTAAAAATAAAGGTAATAGGTACTTTGTATCTAGTACTCTGTTACAAGGGCCCGTAGGTTGACGTCTTACTCTGACGTTTAAAGGTTGGCGACCTTTCGTACCCCGAGCTAGTGCCAGACACATCTCCAATCCTGGCACTTTCCCCTGTCTCATCCATAAATCCTACCTATTCCTAATTCCTTTCTTTTCCTGACTGGATCGTGCTATTGTTTGTGGGGAGTGCTTGAACTGCTACACTCCGAGAAGGTGTAGCAGAAGAGAGCTGATGTGAGCTTGCTCTGCCGAAGCAAACGGTAGTATGAATCCTGTTGCCAGCCACTATGAATCAGTCCCTGGTCAGGAAGTGATTATTGGACAGAAATGTCGGAGATTTCTGTTGCCACGTGCGAGCCCGAGTCGTGCGAGAATTCCCGACTCGGTTAAACGAGATAACATCGGGCCCCGGGGAACTGGGGTAGGGTGCCCTGCCAAGCTTAGGCTGACAGGTTCCTGAGGGTACACCCGTTCCCGATGTCTCGGCCTGCACCTTTAATCACGATGCGCTGGTTCAAATATTGAATGGCTATTCTTGCTGACCAGGGGACCAGCCCTAAGCCAGGACTTCCCTCGTATGGCGCAAACCTGGACAAGGTCGCCTTCAATGGGATCTTGAAAGGAGAGGGCTTCCCCACGTTTCGCCACTCTCCCTGCCTCACATGGAGGACAACGAGAAACCTTCCTCCCGCGCTAGCGGTCGGCGGCTGCCAAGGGGTGGTTCGGCGTGCTTGGAAAAACCAGGAAAGCGGGCCCGGATGGAGGTCGTCCACCCAAGGATGAGGTTAGTTACTCCTTTTAGAGCATTGCCCAGGGAAAACCTCGCGGAGGTCCCCACTCACTCGCCTTCCGACAAGTGACCCGCCGCCCGCTGGGTGTAAAGTGCCCAACGGACTCGCTTCGGCTCCCCCCGGGTAGGTGTGTCCCGCCCGCAGGACACTAAGCGTAAAGGGGCCGGCCGAGCTAAAGTGCCGACTAATCTTCTAAGTGGTGTCATATAGGGACCAGTGTCATGGTGGAACAAACTGGGCATAGTCCATGAAATGGTGGTAAATCTCCACACTACTCCGAAGAGCAATAAGAGACATACTCTTCAGACACCCCGGACGCCTGATACCGAGACTCTTGAGTCCGTCACAGGTCGCCCGAGGCATCGCTCCTCTAGTGCCAATCACGATTGGCACTACATCACCACTTGTGCCATCCCAATCGGGTCATCAGCTCGGGGATCAGACCACGGTATTTCCGAATCTTGTCCTCCCTTCCACGCTGAAGGTTGATCCCATCCTCGTGGCGGACGGTGACATCGACCACGAAGAACCTTTCCCGGTTTTTTACGACCAGGTCCGGTTTGAGATTCCCCAGCGCTTCAGAGAGTAACCGAGGTTCGTTGCAGACCTCTGATACCCCGTCCCTCATAAGTTCGGCCTCAACGAGGTTCACCAGCTCGTTGTGCCGACGAATCCGACTAGGCTTTGTGCTCACGCACTCGCCCAAGATGTGCCCAAGTGTCTCAAGCTTGGCGCCACACCTGCGGCATGTCAGATCCGGTTGGGGGGAGTACCTGTTGATGGTGGTACGATTTCCTCCTGTATTCGTACGAAGGTGCAAGGCCGTCGGTAATGTACAAGGCCTCAACAGAGACGGTTCATACATCACTGCATTCCCCACTCTGTCGCCTCTGAAGGAAAGGGCGGCCTTGCCCTGCGAGCCTAGGTTCTCCCACCTGGTGAGCTCTGCTCTCACACACCGATTTTTAAATTGCCGCAAATCGGCGGTGGTATAAGGATAATTTACCCTTACTGAGTTGGCGGTCCTACGGAGATTCGCAGTAGTACTAGCACAACCGTACAGAGCTCGGATGGCCGGGTCCGGCGAGTCTTGAAACCGGAGGCCCAGGTCCGGCGAGTCTTGAAACCGGAGGCCCAGGCCGAGTGCCACACGAGGAACTAGAAACTCTAGCCTCAGGACTCCTAGTCCACCATCCCCCTTACTACAGTGAATTACACCGTGTCGCATATGGACTGTGGCAAGTGCAGCATGCGCTTAATGGCAACCCGCAGCTCTTGGTCGATCGCCCGGAGGAGGGTGATCGCTGGGAAAGCGATAACCAGCTGATGCAGGAAGCCGGGGACTAGGAATCGTTGGATCAGATCCAACTTTTGGAACGGCTTGAGAGCGAGGCGCTCGACTCTGCAGGATGACCGTTAGGTCGGTCTGCACGTGCTCCACTCTTATGCCGCTCCAGAGTGAGTACCTCGTGCCTAAATACACGAGATGTTCGTCCGCAGTGGCCGCGCGGATACGCACTCCATGCTTTTCTACACCAGGATCTCTTAGATACCAAGAGTCTCGGGTATGCTCTATCCCATATGCAATCGACTTGGGAACAGATAGAGACATACCGAGGGCGCCTAGGTAGTCAACGACGCCATCTAAGAGAAGCTGGGCCCTTGAGGCGTCCGACGCAAGGAGAACCAAGTCGTCGGCAAAGGCCAAGCAAGAAATGTTGCCTCCCTGAGGGATTGAAAACCCCGGTGTAGCCTCCAGACGTTCAAGCAATGGTTCAAGAACCAGGTTGAACAGCAGGGGACTTAACGGGTCCCCCTGCTTAACGCCCCTCTGGAGTTTGATCTCAATTGCCCCTTGTGGATGAGCTATTCGGGTGTAAACAGTCCGATAGCTCTACTCGACCAATCCGACTAAGGGAGCCGGAACCCCCTTACGCCGGAGCGCATGTCCTATCGCTGCGTGTGGCACAGTGTCGAAAGCTTTGGTAATGTCTAAGACAATGCCCACACCGCCAGTCTCGGTTTTCATAAGACTGTTCAGCTGGTCGAGGATCCTCACGTTGGCGAAGCAGCCCGCCTCCCCCACGAACCCCTTCTGCCTGGGGTTCAGGCCTATTACGGCCCTCAGCCACGGATCGGCACTTCAGTCCCCCAAAGTGATCTGTACAGCTCTTGTACGTCGATCCGGTCTAGCTCCTGGGTACGTGAAGCCGTGAAGTCTGTACCCATGCGAACATGCTTAGCAAGAAGGGCAGGGTCCTTCTTGTAGAGCTCCTGTGCGCGGGCGTACCTATAGCGCTTCTGCGCCCGCTTAACATCCCTGATCTGTTTAGTAGATTTAGAGGGGATTTCTGCCGCCATCAACATAGCGATCCGAGGATGGCCATGATGATGATGCTCCATGCGGTACATAAGGCTCAGCTCATCCAGTGTGAACTTACCTCTCCCGCCAGGCATACGGGATTGCTGGGCTTTAGGAGCTGCGGCAGCAGCGCGCTTCTGGTTCCTGACTACTGGATGCGCGCTTCTCTTGTGGGTCGAGTTGCCCCTCTGCGTCCTGAAGACTCTGTTGCATACCGAACAGGTGACCCCTTGGTCTGCAGGCACCTCGCCACCTCGAGGGCCGGGGCACTTCGGTACGTGACACTGAGCAGCATGCCGACTGAGGTAGACCTTGGAGCACCGCCTACACGCGTAGTGAAGCGATAACTCCGCATGCTTGGCTTGTTGTGGATATGTTGTTTATAGTCCTCCACACTCAGTGCCCTATATCTCCCCTTCCGCCCGGCGAGACATACCGGGCATAGGATTGACTCGAAGGGGAGATAGATTCTCAGGTTCCGGGGACTCGCCAGGTCGTATCCGGTGTTCCCCCTGAGGCGTTAACGGAGGGGGGGGAACGTACCCCTCCGTATCCGAGGCTTCATCATCCAAATCGAAGACGATTTGTAGGCATAGACCAAGGGGGTGTCAGCCCCGAGGCCCGATTTCCCCCGAAGGGGTGAGGGATAGCCTTCATCTTTAGTTCCTCCAAGCAGCCAAATATGGAGTTTATCCGCGCCCGGGTAACCTTGCTTAAGGGTTGGACCCAGATGATAGGCACTTGGAGAGGCATTCAAGCGACCGGTCGGGATAGAACCCATCAGAAACTCCCATAGACCAAACCTAGCACACCCTGACAGCCTCTCCTTTGGCCTTGGCGCCGAGGCACCAAGGGGGCAAACGACGGGGATGATAAACCAGACTCTCGGGAAGCAAGATGACAGAGGGCTGAGACCCCCGAGGGCGAAAGCAACCCCCGGCCACCTGAAAAATGACTGAAAAATTTTGAATTTTGAAAAATGTTTAATGAAAAAGACCGAAAGCTGGCTCCCCGAAGGGGGTCAACTTCCGGCCTTAAAGCCTGAACCCCCCGTCCTGGGTATGACGTTAAACTGCCCACACCCACCTAACCATTTCCTTCATTCCTACCCAATCCCCCTTCCAGGGTCTTATTAGTACCCGCTCTGTTCGACCGTTCCAGTACATGGCTCGCTGGGAGTGCTTAAGCCGGCACTAGGTGCCCTATCTGGTGTCGGTGAGAGCTGATGTGAGCTTGTCTCTGCCGAGGCGTAAGTCATGTACTGGTTCAGAAAGCCAGCCACTTCGATGTCCTTGGTCAGGAAGTGTGTATTGAGCAGGAGTGTCGGAGAGCTCCTGCTGCAACGTGCGAGCCCAGGCCGTGCGAGCATACCCAGCCTGGTTAAACGAGTCAACACCGGGCCCCGGGGATCTGGGGTAGATTAACCTGGGCTCCCACGGGACCCAGTTTTATCGAGGGCGTGCCCGTTCCCGGTGTATCTCGGCCTGCACCCTTACACACGATGCGCTGGTTAAAATACCTATGGAAACCGAAACCACCCCAAAACTAGGGCAAAGGTGTATAGTAGCAAGAGATCAAAGTGATCTAGAGAAGAAACGACAGTTGTCTGACTCAGACTGTGAGCTTGATCAAAACAAGCAAAGAAAAACGGAAAATAAACAAACCGACGATGAGATAAATATGCCTACTCCCTTATTTCTTGTGCTAAGTCATAAGGAAGATGGAAAAACTTTGACTAAGGTGAGCCGTTCCTTATCCACAAATCTTTAGTAGCCTGTGGAGGGGCAACCTAAATCTACAAGGAAGCTGAGGAATGGAACTATCCTGGTGGAGGCTGCAAATTGCATCCAATCCAAGAAGTTCCTTAAAATGACGAGCTTTTTTTTCGACCAGGTAGCGGTTACTGTCCAGCCACATGCCTCTCTGAACTCTTCCAAGGGAATCGTTTTCTGTTCGAGACCTTATGGACTGCAGTGAAGAGGAAAATAAAGGATGAGCTGCAGTGCGAGATGGTGACAGATGTGGTCAGGATTGTTCGGACCGAAAACGGGTAAAGGTTCCTACCCCGGTCTCATTATAACCTTTGCAAAAACCCCATCCACCAGAAACCATCAAAGCCGGATATTTGTCTTTGTCCGTGCGGCCGTATTTTAAAAATCCCCAGCGGTGTTTCCGCTGCCAGAGGTTCGGGCACTCAAGTAAAGTGTGTTCGAACCCGGAGACGTGTTCCCGCTGTGGTGATGAAGGACACCAAGAGGAGGGGTGCAAAAATGAGACGCGATGCATAAATTGCAAGGGAAAAACATCCGGCATATTCAAGAGAGTGTAATATTTTTAAAGAAGAAAGAGAAATATTAAAAATCATGACTATAGAAAAGCTTTCGTTTAAAACGAGGCGCGTAAAGAGGTACAGGAGGAGGGTCGCCCCAACTCCAAAAAAGGAGTTTCCTACTCTGAAGCTGTATCTGTCCCTGTTCAGGCCGCACAGTGTTCCTCATGTACAGTCTTGGAGGGTATGGTGCGTGCATTGACTGAGCAGGTGGCTGCTCTGGTTCAGCACCTCGCCGCAGGTGGCTGGGGAACAGTCTGTGGTCCTGCCCAGTAAATCTCCCGAGACTTTCAGACCTCATCTAAACTAATGTACAGTCTTATGTTAAACCTTTATCAGGAGGTCCTTACATACAGAGATAAAGTTCAGCAAAATTTGAAACCTGCCTTAAGTTTAGAAGAGAGAAAGAAATTGTCAGAAAAGCTTAAGAAGAATATTCAAAGTAAAGTCGATAACAGGTCAAAAGCGCCTGTTAAGAATCTTAACACGTCATCATCTAAGTCATCTCAACTGTCCATCAATGATGATGGCACAGCTGAGGATCCTTTGGAGCTCCGGACGGAGTTCCAAACGTTAGGTGGAACTTTTCGACCTGTAACAAAACAAAAGAAAAAAAATCACTATGTAGTAAAGAAGTAAAATATTGCATGCATTATAATAATAAAATAAAAAATCATGCTTATTCAATGGAATATTAATGGTTTAAGAAGTCATTTAGAGGATTTAAAACTACTTATAAATACAAAAAGGCCCAAAATAATCTGTATTCAAGAAACTAAATTAGCCTCCTCACATACCACTTAAAATCAATGGTTATGACACGTTTCGATTTAGATCACCAGCAAGAAATAGCCTGTGGCCGGTGTTGCGATCCTTTCAGATTCTTGTTTGAACGCCAGAGTCTGAACATCGTCACAAATCTACAAGCAAAGATAATAGCAATAAAACATTCCTATTAAAATAACAATCTGCTCTATATACATCCCACCTCTACCTTACGACCTGGTCCTTGACGATCTGCGTGATCTAATCACTCAGCTTCCCTCTCCGTTCTTGATTGTTGGCGATTTCAACGCACATCATCGTTCCTGGGGTTCCAGTCATTGTAGTCAAAGGGGTAACATGCTTTCGGGGTTGTGGGATGAGGTGCAAACGGTCGTACTCAATGACGGGTCGGCCACCTACATGTGTCCTAGGACCGGCCGTGTGGTCGGCAATTGATTTGTCGATATGCAGTCCGTGTTTGGGAACCAGGGTCCACTGGTCCGTTCTTCCCGACCTGTCGGGGAGTGACCATGCGCCCATTACCGTAGCCTTTCAATCGCTTCCTTCTGCAATCGACAGGCCTCCAAGGTGGAAATTCAGAAAGCGGATTGGAATGAATTTAGAAGTAGCTTAAATCCTCTAACCATTAAATACACAAAATACTGACATTGAAATAATAACTGCATCGTTTACATCAGCTCTTCTGTCAGCGGCCGAATTGAGCATTCCCAAGTCCTCAGGGAAACAAAGTCACCACGCAGTTCCGTGGTGGTCAGAGGAATGTTCGAAGGCTCTAAAAGACCGTAGAAAATGTCTTAAGGTATTTAAACAGACGTCCTACGGCACAAAATCTTGAAAATTACAGAAGATCGAGAGCAAAGGCAAGGCAAATTTTCAGGTTGAGTCGGCGACAGTCCTGGTTAGACTATATTGATAAAATAAAGAGAACTACTCCTACGTCTGATCTTTGGAAAAAACTACGTTCAGTTTGCAGCAGGCCCCTCTCCACCTTCCATAATTGGTCTAGAACGTCGTGGCGATATAGTGACAGATCCTCAAACAGTTGCCAACTTGTTTTCGGCTCACTTTGAGCAAGTTTCTAAGACGTCGTCATATTGCCTCGACTTTCAACATTTTAAAGCTGCTCAGGAAAGGTTGCCTATTAATTAAATCGAAATAACGACTCCCCTTTAAACCTTCCCTTTACTATAAATGAACTCGATTTGTCCCTTAAGGCCACATCAAACTCCGCACCAGGTCCTGACAATATACATTATGCCATGTTTGCGGAACCTGACGGAGGAAATTAAGAAAGACCTTTTAACGTTATATAACAGAATTTATTTAGAAAATATATTTCCCTACATCTTGGCGTCGTTCACATATTATCGCTCTACATAAACCGGGCCAGGATAGAGCGTCTCCAAGTAGCTATCGGCCTATATCCCTTACTAGTTGCCTCTGCAAAGTCCTTGAAAGAATGGTCAATAGAAGGCTTGTGTGGTATTTGGAAAAAAACAATCTTCTGGCGACTGCTCAGTGTGGATTTCGGCAGGGTAGGTCTACTGCTGACCATCTGTTGTGTTTGGAGACTTTCATCCTTTAACTCTTTTATTCAAGGAAAAACACTTAGCTGCTGTTTTCTTTGACCTGTCGAAAGCCTATGACCACTGCATGGAGAAGGGGTATTGTAAATAAACTAATATCTTGGGGTGTTGGTAGTCACATGGTGGCATTCATAAATGGCTTTTTGTCTGACAGAACCATTCAAGTAAGACTCGGTAAAACTCTTTCTGATCCTCTTGTTCAAGAAAATGGAATCCCGCAAGGAAGTGTGTTAAGCTGCACTCTGTTTACCATTGCAATAAATGAAATTGCATCATACGTTATACCTCCTGTACGCTGTTCTTTGTTTGTAGACGATTTTGCTATTTTTTATCTCGGCAAAGAAACTGTCTACATCTGAAAGAACTTTGCAGTTGACTATAAACCGGCTTGAACAGTGGTCTAGAGTAACGGGTTTTTCTTTTTCCCCCATCGAAAACTAAGTGCATGGTCTTTTCTAGGCTCCAAACCATGGAGAAGCCAACACTAACTTTGATGGGACAGAGAATACCAAACGTCGAGGAAATAAAATTCCTGGTCTCACGTTTTGATACCCGGCTAACTTGGGTGCCTCACCTGAGAGACCTAAAAGATCGATGCATGAAACGCTTGAATATACTTAGAGCCCTTAGCGGAACAAAATGGGGAGCTGACAGGACGTGCATTCTCAGATTTTACAAAGCCACCATCCGTTCCTGTTTAGACTATGGATGTCAAGCATATGGGTCCGCAAGACCCAGTGCTCTAAAAATGCTTGACCCTGTCCATAATTCTGCCTTAAGACTGGCCACTGGAGCTTTTCGATCTTTCTCCTATTAACAGTCTTCTTGCAGAAACAGGAGAACCTCCTCTTTCGCATAGACGGCAACAACTGTCCCTGAACTATGTTCACGCTCTTTCAGGGAAGCCAGACAACCCTGCATTTGAACCGGTCCTGCGAAATCCACTCTATAATTCTTTCCTAGCGAGACCAAATCTTCCTTCACACTTAGGCGTTAGGGCCAAATCCTACGCTTATGAAATAGGGCTAAACAATTACCAGTTTAAAGTCGTTCATCAATGTGATATCCCACCCTGGAGCGTATCAATGCCAAAAATTATTTTAAATCTCTCTAGGTTTAAAAAAGTCTCCACTCCAGAAACTGTCTACCAACAAGAATTCCGTCAAATACTAGGCAGCCTCGCACTTGCGATGTTGTCTATACTGACGGGTCAAAGGAACGTTGTAGAACTGGATGTGCTTTTGTCACCGGGGTAAGACGATACGGATTTTCGTCTCCCCAACGGACTCTTCCATTTTCACGGCTGAATTAACAGCCATCCAAAAGGCCCTAAATATAACTTTTTCCTATGACAAAAAATTGGTTATCTGCAGCGACTCCCTTAGTGTAGTATACAAGCCATCAGCGATATGTATTCCAAACACATTTTCATCCGCGAAATATGGCACTCCTTGTCTTCCCTTCAGTCCGAAGGTGTTTGCTGTCTTTCTTGTCTGGGTACCTGGACATATTGGAGTATCCGGAAACGAGCTGGCAGATAGAGGAGCTAAGGAACGCATTACAACTCCAGCCTTACACCGCACGGATGATTTCTTCCGACATTATCCCGGTAGTGAAGGGCAAACTGAAAGCCAAATGGAATAGCGAAATGGCGGGCAGTCGTCAACACCAAGTTACGGCTTATTAAAGACTGCGTTGGACTCTGGGAAACAGCGAACCGCCCGAGTCGTCGTGAGGAGGTTGTGTTGTGTCGCCTGCGGCTAGGCCACACGCTTCTCACACATGGCTTCCTCATGAGTAGAGATGATCCTCCGGTTCTGCGACACATGTGACACTGTCATTACTGTCAAACATGTGCTTGTTGACTGCCCTCGCTACTCGGTACATAGGCGCAACTCGAATCTGCCGGCTTCGTTGAACGATATTCTCTGTGATGACGAGACGGCAACTCAAAGACTACTATGTTTTCTAAATACAACGTCGCTGATTAATAAAATATAGTATTGTGTTAAGTTTATTTATTCTGATTATCCATTGTTGTTAATATTTATAAATTTTTATTGTTTAATTTTTATTTATTATTACAGCTGCCAAATTAGCCCCTTTACAGCTACCTTGGTGGCAGTAAAATGTGTTAAGTTTTTTATAGTTTATTTAATTAATGTTATGTACCTTGTCCTTATTTATGTTCTATTTATATTTTTAGCCTTTATATGGGTTATGACTTCTCTACAGTCTTTCCCTTGTTATATTTATTGTTATCTAGTTTTAAGTTTAAATTATTTACTCACCTACTTGTCGTAATTCGAGTTTTTTGTTATCTACAATGTAATCTTTATGTACCTAATTGACACTACCAGATACGAGTAGGTGTCAATTCTTTCTTGAGGGCAATGATTAACCTCAGCGTTTTTTTTTGCCCCTTATAAAAAAAAAAAAAAAAAAAAAGCCTGAACCCCTCCGGACAAGCTGCCACACGTTGACAGCCCTCCAAGAGAAAGAACAGACTCGTACAGAGCACTGGACATTACTGGTGGTAGTAGCTAATTAAGAGAGTCATAGTTACTCCCGCCGTTTACCCACGCAATTACACAAAAATGATAGAGTTGTAGAAAGAGATTCTACTATGGATCTAGAAAAGAAGCGTGCCCTCTCTTCAGAATCTGAAGAGGAAACAACCAAACAGAGAAAAACTGCAGATAAGAAAATGAATGTTCAAAATCTTCCCACCCCACTTTTTCTAGTTTTTAAGCACAAAGACGAAACTCAGAACTTGGCAAAGGTGAGCCCCTTCCTTGTTAACAAGGCTCTAGTCGGAGTGGGCGGCTCGCCGTCTTCTGTTAGGAAGCTTCGTAATGGGAGCATCTTGGTAGACGCTGCGAACGCTCCACAGGCTCAGATATTTGTATCCATGAGATCTTTTTACGACAAAGTAGAAGTCGTTGTCCATTCTCATGAGACACTAAACTTCTGCAAAGGAATTGTATTCTGTCGCGATATGCTATGCTGCTCAATTGAAGAATTGAAAGAAGAACTGAAAGATTGTCTTGTGACTGATGTGGTGAGAATAATGAAGGTTGAACACGGTGTACCGACACCTACACCAGGTCACATTTTGACTTTTGCCCTTCCTCACCCACCAGCCACAATTAGAGCAGGATATCTTTCTCTACAAGTTCGTCCATACTTTAGAAATCCTCAGAGGTGTTATAGATGTCAACGTTTTGGACATTCAAGCAAAACTTGCAATAACCCTGAAACATGTAGTGAATGTGTGTAGAAAGTTTTATCAAAATTGGCTCGTAAGTTTTTGAGCTACGGCCATCCATAGATTGGTTTTTGTCAGCACTTGGCCTGTAAAATCTATGTGGCTCCGACAATAGGCGCGGCCTAAGAATGGGGCTTGTATTTTAGTATAGTAGACCATGTAGTGAATGTGTATAGAAAGCTTTATCAAAATTGGCTCGTACGTTTTTGAGCTACGGCCATCCATAGATTGGTTTTTGTTAGCACTTGGCCTGTAAAATCGATGTGGCACCGACAATAGGAGCGGCCTAAGAATGAGGTTTGTATTTTAGTATAGTAGACCATGTAGTGAATGTGTACAGAAAGTTTTATCAAAATTGGCTCCTACGTTTCTGAGCTACGGCTATCCATAGATTGGTTTTTGTCAGCACTTGACCTGTAAAATCGATGTCGCTCCGAAAATAGGCGCGGCCAGTAGAGAGGAAATGTATGTTCTGGAACATTCAAGGTCACTTGACGTCATCACTTAGGAATGCGGCATCAACAATCCCCACGGAGGTCAATGACCTCTCCCTCCCTCTCCCGCCTACTCAGGTCATTCACCCTGCAAGGTCGGTCGTTGACCTTGACGACCTTGAACTTCAAAGTCACCCAATGACATTGACCTTGGACTTCAAGGTCACCCGATGACTTCGACCTTGACATCCAAGGTCGCCTGATGGCCTTGACATTCAAGGATTTTTGTTTTACCAAGGTCCAAAAAAATCAGAGTTGCATGATTACTTTAGGAGTTTTCTATGATGTAATACTTATGACGTAATTGTTATAGATGTGACATCACATTTGTTAAGCAGAAGATTTAAGGGATTTTTCCCTTATATATTATTTTTTCACCCGACGTCCGTATCATGTTTATGACGTGTAAATGATGATATCAATGTAAAAATTTCTTATCTAAGGGAAATTGAGAGACGTTTTTGAGTTGAGTGGCACTATCGATATTATAGAGTAGTACAACAAGACATGCGTAATGCTGTAATGACTGATCATTAATATTAATAATGCGTAAAAGTCCAGTGTGATTAAGCCACGCGCAACTTTGTTGCATAAGTATGCGGAAAATGTAGTGCATTTAAGCCACGCGCAGTGCAAGTGTGTTGCAACAGCATACTAATGATTGTTTATCCACTATGGTAATGGACTTGATAAATAAACTTCCTTATGAGCTGAAACTTTTAATTTTACTGTACTTACCATTTGAAAGTTTGAAACTAATAGTATGCGATTATTTTTGGCAATTGTATAGTAAAGGAATTAATCTGAATAAGAAAATATTGAATTTTGATTGGAAAGCTAGTTATTTTTTGTACAAAAATTATAAAGATAATTTACCTGTTTAGGACTGATGAACCAACATTACATAGCAGGTTCCACTTGTGGTCCTTTTTCTAGGCATCAAATACGTAACATCTATGTACGGTTTAAATTCATATTTTGGTACTTTTTGTACACAGAAAGGTGTTATTGTTGCAGATTTTGTTTCGAATCATAATTATATTACAGATAAAAATTATTGGTATCATAATTTTCGATTTAAAAATATGCTCTATTTAGATAGAAATTGTTTGGAAATGTGTAAACAGAGATACAAAATTTTCGTAAGTGAAACCCAAAATACTATAGACGGTTGTATTACACTTAGTTATTTGAAAGATTGAAATCAGAATGCATTGAAAGCTGATACATTACAGTTCATTTTACCGATAAAACATTTGTATTGTGAAATTAATAATTTTAATTACATTTCAATAAATAAATATATATTACAGAATAGAATTGATTTACAAATGAAGACTGATGAAACAGTTTTGTTAGTGAAAGATAAAGATGAGGATATAGCTTGTGTTATACCACAAAATTGCGAATGTTTTTGGAAAGGATTTAACTTGAAATATTATTTAAATTAAATATAAAAATAAAAATAATAAATGTTGTAAAACAGTATAAGTAAAATAATTGTGAGTACTTGTTAATGGATAAGTGGCTGGAGCAGGGACAGGAAGAGAGAGAGCGCACGAGCTTGTGTCATACGTTTAGCCTTTATAAGCAGTCCAGCAAGATGACTAGCGCCAGTGTCTGACTTGTTAGCAAGATTCCAAGCTATCAACACTCATATACAGGTGGGTGAATTGAAATTTAATTTTTGTTTAACACTAATATAGTTGTTTCACTCACTCATGTTTATTATAATTATTACATGTATTGATTATAATGGATTTGTCATCTGAAAATTTACACTAACTCTAATATTATTTTAATCAATTAAAAGAACCTGAATTTAATTTGAACAACATATAATTTTATACAAATATAGCTCTTCATATTACTATTATATTTTTAAATAAATACTGTTTTAGTAATGGAGTCACAGATTGTCGACTTAACATCAGATTCGTCAGGATCACAAAACGCGTCAATATTAAGACAGCTACTCACGCAGCCACAGCATATGAAAACTGAACAAGATCGCCAGCAGCAGCAGCAACAACAACAACAGCAGCAGCAGCAACAACAACAACAACAGCAGCAGCAGCAACAGTCTTCATCTGGTACGGTACAATCAGTTTTAACTGTACTTACGCTAACACAAATAATAGAAAATTTATATATGATAGGGTTTAGGAGTCTGGATACCTGGCAGCAACTGGTTGGAGAACTCCAAAAATCAAACGAAATTATCATGAGTCCTGTTGCCGTTCAACTTTTGTGGATTTTCCAAAATTTATGCGATACATTATTAAATTACTAAATGATTTCTGGTGATCTATCTCAGGATAAACAAATTTATTATTTACTTGAAGAACAAAATTGTAAAACTCTAATGTCTATTTTTAAATCTGTAATTAAAAAACATTGTTCAATGACTTTTCCTTTCAATCTTATTCAGAGAGTACAAGATATTGGCCGGAACAAATTGATTGAATTAGGACAGGGTGTTAAAAAATTGAAAATGAAAACAAGTTTTAAAAAATAGTTCTAATCAAAAAGGAACCAAACGATTAAAAAAGGCTGTTTCATTTAGCTCATCATCTGATTCTGAATATGATAATAATTATAATGATGATTTCGCTAAATTATTCAGTCAGAAAAAAAACAAAAGTAAGTCTATTTTTATATCTCAACAACTACAATATCAATGCGAGAATGAAAGGAAAAAAATAACTACTCCAGGTGAAACTGGAACACATTTGGTAAAAATTGAAATCATTGACGTCAAAGATTTAAGAAAATGTAAGAACGAAAAAATGTATTGGCAAAAGTATCAAAAAAGGTTATTTTCTACTTAAGGGGGCTGGCCCAGTATCGCAATCACGTTTGCATGGTTTTGGAAAACAATTTTGTATTCAGTCAAATATTGCCCAATTTGTTTGAAACTTTCAGGTTAAGTCAAAATGGACTTTTTATACACACTTAAGAAAAAACAAAATTGTAAATATAAAATTTATTATTTTTTTTTAATTTTTGTTTTTTTTTTTGCAAAAAAAATCTTTAGTCTAATGGTTTTAACATGATAAATAATCTACCTTATGAGATAATTTCACAAAATAAAATGTATCTTGTTCCTAGGCAATAGTTTCTTGGCCTGAACTAAAAATATATAAAAAAATGTACAAATAAAAGAAATTACTGAATTTTAAAGTAGTTTTATCAAAAAAATTGACTTTTTAGAAGGTAAATAGGCTTGGAATATAAGAAATACTTTACTCACCATTTTAATTTTAGTTCAAGCCATTTACACAGCTAAAATGAAGATCTGGTGAAAAATTTGGTGAAGATTGCTCCAATACTTTTGGAGTTATGATGTAAATAATAGGAAAAAAACAATGTTTCGGGAAATCGCAAACAAACATATTTTATTGATAAATTTACTAAAATGGTACTCTAAAATCCTCCAGCAGCATAAGAAACACCTTCCTTTTCCTTGTCTTGACTTTCCTTTTCTATTCTAAGCCTTCTCCTTGCTCTCCTTTCTTCCAGACTTGCCAACATAGTTCTTTTATTTGCGTCACGCACTCGTCGAACGTCAAAAGTCTCCATGCAGCTGTTGAAGTGTTTTCCGGGTTTGATTTTCAAGTGGTCTAGCTCTTTTGACTTTGCATTATTCCCTTCATTAAATATCAGGGAAGCTTCATGAGCAGCTATTTCCACAATATCCCTTCCTGCAAATCCTTTTTAGGACACAGTGACCACAAAATACTGTTGAAACTTTCGTTGGAGTTCTGTGTTTTTCCCATAAGACATCTTTGGAGGAGGTTTGGCATTGTTAGGTCTACAAATATTGGTTTTATCTCCAGCATTATGGCTTTGGGGATAGTGTTTTTATGTTTAAAAGTCCCAAGACTGTTTGAAGCAACTGCTTGTTGGTATAAAAGACTGGAAAATAGAATCAAAACAAAGTCTTGTCTGACATACGTTTACACTTTTACCTGTAACTCAGCCAAAACAAATCGTATGCCCATGATATTTACATCAAATTAATTGTAAATAAACAAGAAAAAATTAAAAAATATAAAAAAAATTGCAAAAAAATTTTTTTTTACTGGGCCAGCCCCCTTAATACGAAAGACAATCAATCAGATCAAAAAGATTTAGACTCAATAAATTCAATTTTAACAACCGTAGGGCAAAATAGGCTAAAAATAGAAAATGTAAAACAAGATTGTATATCTTATAAAAAAATATGGCTTTGTTAAATAGGATTACGGCAAAAAAAGATGGGTTTGTTAAATAAGATAATACTTAATTTAAATGTAAAATGTATACTTTTTTTTAGATTTGAAATTCATTCTTCTGAATGAAAATGGATTTCCACCTGAAAAATGTACACTAAACGCAGCCGGATTTGATTTGCGGAGTGGGGAGAACATCGTTGTCCGAAAATGAGATAGAAAACTAGTTAAAACTAATATAGCTTTAGTTTTACCAACTGGTTGTTATGGTCGTATAGCACCTAGATCAGGTCTAGCATTAAAACATGGCATACACGTAGGCGCAGGCGTGATCGATGCAGATTATACTGGAAATATTGGTATATTGCTCGTATTTAATCTGTTGAGAAAAGGGATTTCAATGTCAGTATCGGAGATAGAATTGCTCAAATAATTTGTGAACGTATAGGGTATCCCAATCTTATTGAAATTTATCAATTGGAAGTGACAGAAAGAGGAGACAAGGGTTTTGGTTCATCAATTGCATTCTTATCAGTTGAAGCGCGTATCAGCACTAATTCTTGTTTTACATTCAAAAGTATTTTTTTATAATCTTCTGCAAAATCCAATAATAATTGGAGCGGTACACAAAATGAAAAATTAGTTTTATCTGCAAGAACGTCCATCGAAGGTAGATTCCAGCCTGCATTTTTAATTAAGTTTTCATCTCCCGTTTTCAGTGTAAGTATATTTTTCATAGTACTAGTTATACCAACATTTTTTACACGATCAATTTCTGTTCCACAAATTTCATATCTAATTTCATCAAATAAGAAAGCCATACAGTTATTAATTAGACTTGAAGTAGTATCATCTTTTAAATCAGTAGATTTAATAATTTTCCTTTCAATCAGTAAAAAACTTTTATTAGGACACGTATATGCATCTTTTTGATGAACAGGAATACGAATTTCATCACTATTTTAAAAGAATTAGATGTGTATGGATTGTGGGAATGCCATTCCCATTCTATAAGCGATTCATCAATTTCTATATTTTCATTAACATTTAATATATTACTCATTTTTAATTCGTTTAAATTCCGGAAGATTTTGTAGAAAAATTAAATTTTTCAATGTTAACGGTTTCAAAGTCTGAACATGACTAATATCTTTTTTTAAATTTATTATTTCTTATACTAGAAACATTAGTTGTAATACTGTCATTATTATTATTATTATTATTTTCTCTAATCGGAAATACAATACCCATTATTTATTTCTGTTTTTTTTTTCTTATATCAACTCTTAAATTAATTTCTTCGTTTCCAAAATTCACTAAGTTACCTTCTTGATCTTCTAATGTTATATAAAATTCATCTAATGTTGATTGTTTTGTAATTGGTAAGTATTTAACAATATTTGGGTTTTCAACAATTTTATAACCGGGTGCTACAGCAGGATAAAACTCATGAAGCACGTGTCCTTCTATCCCGTTTCTATAAGATCCTTTAACAATATTACAAGTGATTCGAATGATATCCACTTTATTAGTGGCGACCTGATTAGGTGATATATGCCATTTATTTGCTTCTAATTTTTTACTATTTGTAAATTCTAATAGATTCGCTATAGAATTTGGAACTGTAAAGTCTACAATTTGATTACAAAATATTTCACAATGAAGTGTGTTATTATTTGCAACAAGATTAAAAGTGGTAGAAGATATTTTTTCTTCCAAATCTTTTGTAATATAATTCTTAATATCTTCTATCTCGTATGCACCCGTTGGTAAACTCAGCACGACTGTACCAATCTTGATTTTATTATTTATATCTTCTTCAACATTTGGAATTGAATTATATGTCATTAAATCTAAAAATCCCATTTCCCACTCATCAGACGAACTCAAATCCAGTGATGGAAAAAGAGAACATTTTAAATTTGAATGTTTTCCAGTAACACAAATCATCTTCGTACAGCTAGAAAGTCTAAACACAAATGACCACAATTCACTGTGCCGCTGCCGGCTCGTTGTCTAGGAAAATAATTATATTTTATAATCACTTTGTTACCATCAACACTTTTTAAATATTTTTGAATTTCAATTGGTGGACGTAAATTCCCGAAACTGTCGAAATATTCAACATTAACCTTCTCAAAAAAAGAAACAATCACATGCCACTAGTGGGAAGAGACACAAAGAGAGACCAAATATCCAGTACATGATATATATATATATATATATATATATATATATATATAATTAACCTCTTCATGCATGATTTTTTTGCGCTTTAAAAAAAACGTAAATGAATGTTATGTTGTAAAATTAATGTAATAAACCTGAATATACCATTCTAGTGCAATAAGGACCTTCTAGGACTTAAAAAAAAAATATGTGGCATCATATGATGCCAGTATGCGTAAAAGGTAGTTTTAATGGTGGCATCATACGATGCCAGTTAACCTACAAAGGGTAAATAATAGGCAAAATAACTGAGTGAAAGTAGTTTAATTAAATTTTTAGATATTATAATCTAGTGTGGAATATTTCCATGCAGCTCGGGCACACTGGTTCCAAACACTTGCCACAGGTGAAACGTGTACGACTTGTGCATCCCTTTTCGTGGCATCTTGGTGCTTGATTTGTTTCTACCTGCAATTGCCAAACTAAGTTACTATTACGAGAGATATAAAACACATCTATTACAAAAGACTATTCCCTATTTCTAAGTATAAATTAAAAAACAACACTTGACCCAAGAAATTCTAAAACAAATACCTTTTTTGGGTAGTGTCCAACGCCATCATATCTCACTTCTAAGTGTACTTTAGGTGGAGCAGTGCGTTTTTTAATGGGCCTTGCTTCACTGTTGCTTTTTGACGGTCTTCCCCGCTTCCTATTCAGTGTGGCAGGAATCATAAGTGAGGCAGACACAGAAGCTTTGAATGCCAAGAGTGGGTATGTAGGCTACTTTGTTTTGATTTTGTACAAGTACCAGGTATTGACAATAGCAACATTGAGTAAATGGAATACAATCCTCAGGTACCATTTTTTTTGTTTTTAAAAGCATGGGGGTAGTGAGCCACCATCCTGTCAACAAGGTCAACTCCTCCCATAAAGAGGTTATACTGATCTATGCTGTAGGGCCTGCTAATTTCAATGTGTTCTTTTTTTGCTCTATCCCATCGTTTTACAGTCCCTTCAGGCAATGCTCCTGCATATGTAGATATGGTGTGGACTGCTTTGTTGTCCATCCACCGCACTAAAGTAATGTTGTCAGAGCTTGTTGCCACTGAACATGATCCTCGTTGGAGGAGCTGTGGTTCTACGAGAGATTGTGTAGCTGTCTTAGGCAATCGATCAAGGCGCACTGTTCCTAGAACAAAGATTTGTTCTTCAAGCAAGTGCCTTATTAGGGGCAAGGTTATGAAATAGTTATCCATAAATAATTTATGGTTCTTATGCTTTATATCATGGGATAACCTTACAACTGAGTCACCAACTGGACCTAGCACTGTTCTGGGCCCTTCTTGTTTCCCAGTATACAATTCAAAGCAGCTGACATAGCCTGAAGAGCTTGACTTCACCCATATCTTGAAGCCCCATTTTGTGGGCTTGTTTTTTACATACTGCTTTAGGCCACTCCTCCCCTTGAAGGGTACAATCATTTCATCTATAGCCTGATTTTCCTCTGGATCACTTGCTTCGTGAAATGTTGTGTGAAGGATATCAACTAATTGTCTTATTTTCCAAAACCTGTCATGTTTGAGTTGATTTTTATTATCATTGTTTACAAAATGAAGAAATCGCTTTATTTCTTCAAATCTATTTACTGACATGCTGTCAGCAATCAAGTCCATACGTAAGCCTGTAATAGAAGACCAATACATGCGACTTTGGGGATACTTTATGTATGTCATCATAATGTTGATACCAACATAGATTTTTAATTCTTCCATTGATAGTCTAAAATTCACCTTTTGCTTTTGGAAAGCATATAGCGTATAGATTCTTCAAGAATCAAGTCAAATATTGTATTAGGAAACAATTTACTGAAAAAATCAATTGGTGTTTCCCCATCAATATTTACTTTATTCTGCCCCAAGAACACAGGATGATCATTAGTAAATGTATTGTCTTTTCCTGGAAACCATTCATAAGTATCAGTAACTTTTTTTGGATTTTGTTTTGATATACCACTTAGTCCTCTAATTTTTGTACTTCCAGCATTCTTGTTTTTGTCATTAGTTTTAGTTTTGCTTTTAAAATTTTCTTTATAAGGGAGCTTTTTGTTTTCTGTATTGGGTTTTTAATTTCAGGAACCACTGATGGTAATGAATCTATTGTATAATGTATGTTTTGTGTACCTGTTAAAGTTTTCATACGAGTACAGGTTGAAATGTTTAGTGTTTGATTAGAAGTTACAATTTTATTTACAAGACCATAGGCATGGTCATGTTGTAAATCTAGGAGGTAAGTTTTCCCCGGTAGAAGTTGTAATCGTGTAGATGTACCTGCTTTGGGAATAATATTCTCAATTATATTTTCAATAACTTGATCACCTGTATTACTAGCTGCTACTATTAGTGTAGAGTTTATTTGCTGTCTTGTATTACTTTCAACTTTAACGTCCTCATCAAGATTTCCTTCAGAGAAAGCTGCATTGTTCTGTATTTCATCAACTATATCTTCAAATAATTTTGCTAGTTCTTGTTTCCCAGCTGGAGTTAAATTTTCCACATCATCTATCTCATCATCGCTTCCAATATTACTTAGTTCCGAATCACTGGGGTAATCTACTTGATCAGAGGCTTCATGAAGTAATTTGATTATTTCGTCCTCGTCCATAGTTCCTGAAAAGAAACAAGAATTATAATGCATGTATTTGCTATATACATGTATATGCTATATAGTCAGTTGTATATCTTAGGTTTATGTCTTATATTTTAAAATTCAATTTTAAACTATATAAAAAAACTAAATTACACAATCCCTGTACACAGTATCTGAAAATAGGCTATTTATTTGGTAGGCTGTGGCTATAAAACATACTTGAAGTAGGTACTTACAATCTCGACCTTAATAGCTTTTAAAATCAAAATGAATCAATAAAAAGCAGTATTAGGTTAAAATGTGTATATTTTTATCAAAGTAAATCTATATTTACTTTCCAACACAAACATAACCTCAAAACCTACTACATACCACTAATGCATGCTGGCATCAAGTGATGCCAGCAACATTTCTCAACTTGATATAAAAATAATACGTGTATGATAAAATAAGCTTTTATATTTGAATTCTGCAGGTTCTAATGGACAAGAAACATATTTTTTCTTACCTGCACACTTTATGTAATTGCCTCAAAACAATGATGATATCTGCACAACATCCAAACAATGTAAAAATGTGTTTCCATAGACACTAACCAACAAATTAGAAAGAAGAAGAACTAGCAATGACTGGTGGATTTTTTTATAATCTAAGATGGCATCAATTATTGATCCTTCCATGCATTAAAGTAACTAAAAGTACAATAAATAAATTGTCTGGAACAAAAATAATATCTGGCATCGGATGATGCCACTATGCATGAAGAGGTTCAACCTATTTTGTAAAAACATACCCAGTGTGTACCTTGTCCTGCATAACTGTCTAAATTTATAATTGCGGATTCTCTATTGCGTATTGTAATTGGTAATAAATCGCGCATAAAAACCCCTCTGAAATGTGGTAATTTAAGTTTTTTTGCACATTTTAATATATCTTTATTCATCAATGGTCTATTACCTAATCGATCGATTATTTTTGACGAGTACATTGTGATTTTTTTTTGAATGACCGGAACCTTTAAACGGTCTTAAATATAGACCTTTACCTTTTTTAACCGTTTTCTTTTTATTAACTTTCTTTTTTATTTTTTTCTTACATTTAGAGCAATTGTTTGATTTTTTCCACCTCCTCCTCCTCCTCCAAGTTTGGTTTTTGCTTTCATGATATTAGTAACTGTCCATGCGGCTGCTTTTTCACCTAAACTTGAATCAGATGCTTTAACTCTTTCCCAAGCGCCTTCAGCTAATATACGATCCGCAATAGATCTCTGTTTATTATCACTATATTTTTCATACGCAATATCGTGTTGACGAAACAAAGAGTCAAGTTTATTAATTCCTTTTTGACCTAATGCAAGTCTTTTATTCAAATTAGTTCCTGGACCACAAAATTGGTAATTTGGTAAGTGTATTACAGCCGGTAAAATATCGATTGCTTTATTTAAAACTGAGTCTGCTGCATTGGCAAGTGATGTTATCAGTCCCGAGCCTTGATAACTACTAGCACAACTGTTTTTTTTCCTAGTCATAATATATAATTGTACTTAACTTATTTTTCTTATTTATCGTCTTCCAGTTCTTCTAATATTTCTTGAATAGTATCACGAACATGTGATTTAAAATTATAATAATCATTTTTTAAAGTTATAAATTCGTTTTTAGTAAAATTTTCGAATTCGTTTTTTAAATCTAAAGTGTTTATTTTTATTTCTCTATCGGTTTGCTCTAATTTTCCTCTAGTTGAGTTTAGTTCTTGTCTTATCTCAACATCATTATCATTAATACTGGGACTAACATTGACGATCCTTCTTTTTTTAACCAGCGCAATGTAATAATTTTTTATATTGAAAATCGCTTGCTCTTTATTTTTTATTTCATTTTTCAATTTAGTTTCAAGATGATTAATTAAACCGGTAACACTTCCCCGAAAATCAGTTTTTAATTCTTCAACTTTTTCATTTATTATTGTAAGACAATTTTGAGTAGCATCGCTGAAAATATTAAAATTTATTGCATCATTAGGTTTTGCTGCATTACCTAGATTACAAATTCTCTTATTTAATACATCATAGTTTCCATCACCGTCGATATGGAATCCATCACCTTTAGGTCCTCTCAGATTACTAGAACTAATACCATTACCATTCGAAAAGTGACCAAACTTATCAACACTCATAGCTACTATCAGATACAAAGGATGAAATAAAAATGAAAAATACAAATATTGTAATCATTATTTATTAAAATAATTTATCTCTTAATTCATATAACTCTTTTAATATTGAATTTATTTTATTTGAATGTGCTGTATTCCCCGCCTTTTGAGAAGCCAATAACATTCTCAACCTATCAACCAGTTCGTTAGGATCATCATAGTAAATTACATCTGGTTTTAAATTAGATAATATTATTCCACTGTCTGCTGCCGCTTCTTTGTGATTAATTTCATCTGTATAAGTGTTCATCATAGAATTTTCTTTTCTTTTCTTAAGTATTGGAAAATTATTATCTTTGGTTGACTGTGATTTTGTTTTTTCTAAAGAAGAAAAATTAGATAATACTATTCCACTACCTGAGGCTGCTTGTTGTTGATTACCACTTTCATCGGTATTAGTGTTCTTCATAGATTTTGGTTTTCTTCTCTTTAATATTCGAGAAATAATATTTTTATACTTGATGCCTCTATTTGATCTTACTTTTCCTGAAGACGAATAATTAGATTTATGTACATTGGTTTGCATTATAATTAAATAATAGTTTTCTAAATCATCTTCAGAATAAATATATGCATTAGGATTATTCATCAAGTCCTCGTGTTCCTTCATATCGTATTCTATCAATAATTAAATCATCATCGTCGATATCTACAAGTTTATCACCGATTTTCCAAGAATCACTCTCAACATGTAACCCGTAATTATGATCAATATGTTTACTGCCTGTTATTAATTTACAAAAATATTCTTTGGCTATTTTACCTGTAAAATGTTTTTCAATATATTCTTTGGCTATTTTACCTGTAAAATGTTTTTCAATATAATATTTAGCAAGTTGTTTTCCTTCGGGTGTTTTTAATAATTCCTCACCCGTAGGCCGGGTTTGATATATTTTTTCAAAAACATCTGATCTTGCTGGAGTAACAGCAGTTGTTGTTGTTTCCATTTCTTCTTCCTCTTCATCCGTTCCAACTGTTTCCATATCATTGTTATCATCATTCGGAATTTGAATTGCTCCTCTTTTAGATTTTGGAATGTCTAAAGTACCATCATCGTATTCATAATCACTTTCAAAATAATGTTTTGTTGGTAAATTAATTTTTTGTTTTCTTTTTAAACCCTGAGGAGGATTTACAACTCGTAATTTTACAGGAACTGAATCAGATTCAATTTCGGTTTTAAATAATTTTCTTTTCCGTTAAATTCTTTTAGTATTTTTGTGTTCTTGTTGTTGTTCTTCTTTTATTAGTTGTTTTAACGGTTTTGATACAGGTTTCAATTGTTTTCCCCAAAATTCTACCGTGTCAAATTGTTCTCGTTCAATCGATCTATGTTTATTTTTTATATTTTTTCTTAATTTATGTATTTCTTTAAGCTCATCGTCTTTTGTTTTGTTTTGAAACCAAGAATCATCAAATTTCTCCATGATGTTAACTCAACAAAACATGTGACTACAATAATGGAATTGTAGCTAGTTTGTAGCTTTTATTAAAATCCTGTTATAAAAATATCAAAACCCGAACGATAACGTCCATTATTTAAACTTCTATCCTTGTCAATTACTACAAATTTATTTTTTCCTCGATTCCATACTTTGATACACATTTCTTTGAACTGTTCAAATGTCATGTCTATATTTACATGATCATTATATACATGGTGTAAATTTTTATCATCTTGTTTAAATAGTATTATCAAGTTAGCATTATCTCGTACTAATTGTTTTGGTATAAAACTATATGTTTGACAAATATAATAAGTGTCAATCTTACAATGACGTCCCATTGCAAAATAATTTTTTATGTTTTTCTGTCCATCGCAAATAACATCGTCAAAAATCATTATTGAATACGGTTTAATTTCACTAGGAAATGGAACCTCATCTTTATGAAAAAGAAAAATATCCTACTCCACTTATTTTGTCCAATACACATTGTAAAAATGTATACTTTTGTTGAAATAAAGATTTTGAACAAATATAAAAATTAGAAAAAAATAATCCTTTTGACGAAAATAATAAGTTTAAAACTAAATTAGTTTTCCCGCAGTTAGAAGGGCCGCATATTATACATCTTATTGTATCAGGTAGTAAATCACTGTGCTGTTTACTTTTTTGCATTTCACCAGAATTTCCTTCTACTAACTTATCCAAATTTAATATTGGTAACTGAATAGTTTGTTTAATAAATTTAATTTTATCAGCTCTTCTTTATTAATCCAACTATTGTGTGATTCATCGAATCCCAGCCAACGTACTAATACTTTATCTCCTTTACGTCTTATTATCTTTTCTATCAAATAAATATCGTTAAATTTAGTTTTACTTAATTCTTGTTGATAAAATCCACCTTGTACTATTTCTCCTCTATCGTCTTTTAAAATGTAAGTAACAGGAAATGTAGATTGTACTTTCCATATTGTATAAATTTCATTGCTCCATTTTGGTAAATAACCTTTTGCAAAAATATTGCGAACTCTACTTATTCTAACACGATCACCAACCTTGAATGATTGTTTCAGGTAAAATGTTTTTCTTGCATTATAAATTCTAGTTAATACCTTTCTTTCATTTTTACTATTAACTTCAATTGGTCTCGTTCCTATTGTACGGTGTACGGTATTATTATATTGTTTTACCAAATTAGGTAAAATATTTAGCCAACAATAATTATCTTGTACACTAAACGAAATCCAAATTTTATTTTTCAATTTGCGATTCCAACGTTCTACGATGCTTGCTTTTAAATCAGAGAAAGATTTATAATGATTAATATTATATCTATTGAATAAAGATTGAACTTTCACATTAAACCATTCTTTTCCTGCATCAGTTTGAATATGTTTCATTGGAAATTTGAATAAAATTGGATCTAATGCTAGCGCAACATCAGTAGCGCTTTTTGATTTTAATGGAACAGCTATTGCAAATTTGGAAAAACAATTAATCATTGTCATTATATATTTATAACCTTTATTACATTTAGAATAAGGTATCATTTCAACTAAATCCGCTTGATATAAATCTTTCAATCCCTTCAATTCTACATATCGCCGTGGAAAATTTTTACGTGCTTGTCTGTGCAGTTCTTTTGCTATTTCCTCTTTTACACTCATAGCTGATATGAAAAAGTAAATAACACTAGTTTATATTTGTATGCTCTCTCAGTATTTATAAAGGATAAGTGCAAGGTAAATATAAAGAAAACATTTTTCAAAAACACACATTTATATTTATTTACTATACACAGTTTTCACCATAGTTACAAAAGTAACAGTCCTTTATTTTCGGTTGTGGACCATCATTTTCACAAATTCTTGGGAAAAAATGCTCTTGACAACGTAGTGATTTCAATATGTCCTTGTCATATTTCAAATAAACTGGTAACTTATCATAAATACAATCAATGTTAATAATGTGATTTAATATATATTCTTTTGGTAGATATTCTAATTGATCTTTTAACAAATTTGTGTAACCAATTATGGAACAAATTTTAATTGCTGTATTTATTTTTTCTAAATTTTCTTTAACATATTTTGTATTCTACCACCAATTTGAAATTGCATGTACAGTACAACCCCGATAAGTCGGCCCCAGTTAACCCGGAAGTCCGGCTAACTCGGACAGATTTTCAATAAAAAAATTAAAAAATTAGACAAACATTTCAATAATAAAAACGTAATATGTTTGTGGTATAGTATCCGTGAATCTATTTTGCATCAGTATTTGATGGGACTGTAAGACAGCGAGTGTGTGACTCCATGGCACACGGCGGCCGAGTGGCGGTCATTGTCCCGGATTCTCGGAAACAATAACAGACGCGTATTTCCCTAAATCCTCTCCCACGCTACCGCCACGCCTGGCCCCTCAGTACCGTTCCTACCTCGCTCCGGAGGTCATGGAGATGCAGTGACCAAACTAAACGAACTAATGGTTTATTTCGAGCGGCAGGCACAAACATCGCCGGCTGAATTGCTCATGTTGAAGAGACTGCGGGATCGCAAGCGGCAGACGACATTGGCACAACCAAAGCTGACTGAGTTTTTTTACCAGGAAATGAACAGTTATAAATGTACTGTAAGGATTAATAATAATTAAATGTGCATATGTTTGATGTTTTTACAATTATAATGGGGTTTATCTAGAAGTATACCGTATTTTATTAATTCTTCGGCTAACCCTGATTTTCGTTAACCCGGATCGGCCGCGGTCCCGATTAATCCGACTTATCGAGGTTCCACTGTACATTTATATATGGGCAATTTGATGAATTATGATTAAACACACATGGCTTCAATATATCTTTATTCTTTTGTTTTCTTAAAATACATAAACTAGGACATTTAAGATTTTCAAGAATAATTACTTCAACATTGAATTCGGATAGCAATTTTTTTATTAACTTTTCTTTTTCACTGCCTTTTACATAAATTTTACCTTGTATTTTTATATTTTTAAAAATGTCTTTCAATTCAGAATAATGTTTAATACCAGAACTCCATTGTGAACCGTGATGTTGTTTCTCTAACCAATTAACTTGTTTTTGTAAATGTGTAAGGAGTTTGTTAAAATTACACGGTGGTTGAAATAACTGTAGTTGGTACACTTGTTCGTTCGTTGATATTAGAGCAAGCTCTTTTATGACAAAGTCGTTGATAATGTTTTTTAATCCTTGAAAATCCAGTATAAACTCCATCCTATAAAACAAAAAATTAAGGGGAGGCGGTACCCCTATCTTTGTAATGTTAACATAGGTACCATTATCTCAGAAACTAATGGACCAATCAACCTAAATTTTTTTATACAACATATATAGGTATTTAAGCAACTACTGAGTTTTTTTGGTGCTTGTATCTTAAAAAAATAAATTTTTTATGATTTTTTTTTTCAAACCCATATTGAAATATCAAACTTGGAATTTAGAATATTTTTTTTAGGTACCTAATTATAATAGGAGGCATCTCAAAAAAACTCAGTAGGTGCCAAAATACCTATATAAATGTGTGTAAAAGTTTCAAGTTGATTGTCCAAGTAGTTTCTGCAGAAACGTGTACCTTTGTGTGCAAAAACTGTAAAAAAGTAAATTTGCGGGAAATCGCAAAAAAACGAATATAATGACCTATTTAGCTATGTTATATAATATTTTTTACCTATATATGATATGTAATTGGTTTTTATAATTAAATGTGATCTTTATATTAATAGAATAGGCTATATATGCTTTTAATATTTAGAATTATCTATATTGGAAAAATTTGTATATCAAAAGTAACGCGATGCGGGTTAGGCCTATAGTCATAACGGAGTGAAAGATAATACAAAAAAAATTAATTAGGCTATATTATTTCAAACATTTTTGAGTTTAGAATACATTTATAAGAGAAATAACAGAGAAAATTATGAAATAGAACTTATACCCAGCCACAAATAGAGTAAAACAATAACAAAATTATAGAAAAAAACATGCAATTTATTTACCGTAGCATTAGTGCATTCCTGGATCATATGCAGGCTCCTCTTCAAAATCCTCCTCAATCCTTCTTTTTAAATTCCTGGTTTGTCTCCTTGCTTGTCTTTGAAAGTCACGTATCGCACAATTTGCTCGTCGCACTCGCTCGTAGTCAAAACTTTTCATTGCGTCAATTGTCCTCCTTGCAAGGTTCAATGCCTACTGCTCTAAGCATTTTGCATTTTGCTATGTTTGCCATCATTAAAAGTAGAAATAGCATCATAAGCACCAAACTCAAGTGTGTTCAATGTCACAAAATCTTTTTTTGGCACTCTAGACCAGATGACATTATTGATGCTTTCATTGACATTCTGCGTCTTACCGTGTAAACATTTTCGAAGAAGGTCAGGATTTGCTAAAGCCTGAAAGATTGGTTTTCAAGGCTAACATTATAGCTGAAGGAATGCTGTTCTTATGAGAATATGGCTCTTTAGTGTGCTTTGCCTTGTTGTATTTACACCATGTATTTTTCTCCTGACGGGCAAAGGCCATGCTGAGGATTTGTCGTCCGTCGAAAGTTTATGAAAATATATGGCCCAAACCGCTGCCTTCATGTTCTGTAGGTTATCAGTATTTTTCCTAATAGCATTTCCATAATAGGTTTGCAATTGATCAATTATGCCATCTGTTAGTCTATTCTTTCCCACCTAGTTTGCCGCCATCAGAAAGTGTTACGCCTTTTGAGTCTCTTTTTAGTTTCCTTAGCCTAGACCCCATTCTCTTTTGAATATGGCCTATACACTCCAGTTTCTGTATTTCCACTTCACCATAAGGTTTTACTGTCTGCAATAGTTTTGAAACTATTTGTATCTCCATCACCTAAATACTCTAAGTACCTAACATTATACTTATTTACTGATCGGTGAAAAATAGCTAAGGCTCCAGCTGACTCCATACCTCCGCTCGAGCCTTGATAATTTGCCGAACAAATAGCCTCATGTTGTTGTTTGTCCAAACAATTACAAAATTTAGATAACACTTCTATGTCCATAACTTTTCCTGTGTCAACACTTGTACAAGTAACAATTCCGTTTTAGAGAGCTAAAGCCACGCCGTTGCCAAGTGCCATCAATACCTACTTTTAAGCCGCGTTCGTTCTTACCTAAGGTTTTATTTTCCTCAACAACAGCCTCATCCACAGCAGTTTTCATGGATTCATCCATTACCTGTTTAGCCTTGTCTTTTAAAAATTTATTATATCGAAACGGTTTTGTTGGAGGTTGCGGAAGATTCATTACGCCACATATAACATTTTGCCTGCAGCCATACCTTTCCCGATAGACCTCAGTCCATACACTAGTCTAATATTTACATCAAATAGAGTCTTTTTTTCTAAATTAATATTCCTAGAACTATTAAATTTATGTACAATATTTACAATGGCAACAATAAATCTCCATCTCAAAAGCCAGGCCAAAATGTTTGAGCAGCACGCACTTGTAAACCACTTTTCTTGCAATTTTTACAAAAGTGATGAACTAAAAAGTTGATCTGATAAAATTTGCATGTTAATAATTTCATTGTCATAGTTTTCATCACAATTAAACATCTCATACTTATCTATGTTTATTTTCTTTGAAGAGCTTGACTGAGATTGTGTTGACATTTCAGGCCTAGGGGTAGGACTCATCTTTTGACATCTCATTAGGGTTAGGACTGGCTGGTTTTT
This sequence comes from Homalodisca vitripennis, assembly GCF_021130785.1. Taxonomy (NCBI): domain Eukaryota; kingdom Metazoa; phylum Arthropoda; class Insecta; order Hemiptera; family Cicadellidae; genus Homalodisca; species Homalodisca vitripennis. The sequence goes on from NC_060209.1 coordinate 177,788,057, forward strand.
TCTTTTCCTACCACCAACCTCCTTTACGGGGTTTAGCATAACTACTTTTAACACGAGGCATATTTATACATAAACAATCTTTGTTAGCAATAATAAATATAAATTACTAACTAACACTCACTATATCACTTCACAAAGCACCAAAACACTAAGCAAAACAATAAACAAACAGTATAAAGTCAGAAGCAGAACTCAAAGCTGATGAAATAGAAGTTAGTTCAGGCCTGCCAACACAACAAAAGCAAATTATAGCACACAAAAATAAAAGGTCATATGTATAATAGTACATGTGTGAATAAACGCAAGCGCGCTGTCACAAATTTCTTCCTGAAACATGATGTAAGCATATTTTTAAAACTTTTTTTCTGTAGGTTTACAATATTTCAAATATACATGTATTATATATCATTGTGTGCAGAAAAAGCCGCTTAACATTTTAAAAAAATTAAAAAAAAAATGTGAAAAAAAATATTTTTCTGGGGTACCGCCTCCCCTTAAAATAATACATTTTAAGTACTAGGCCTATATTGGTAATTTAATCTCTTCCAAAATTCACCATAAATAGTATTAATTTGTTTTTTTAAATTCAATCCATTTATCAAGATCCATATAAGCAAAATTATTTTTATTATCTTTATTTACAATACAAATTTGAACTTGGTTTTGCCAGCCGCTAACAACTACTTTCATATCTCCTGTAACAATAAAAGTTTTACTGCAAGAATACTTCATATTACCTGTTCTGTTCAACAAGTAGAATGAATATGAACTAAATATTATCACTCAAGCATATTTAACCAATAACAATAGCAGTTCATTGAAACTAAAAAACCAACTACGTTTTGATTTTCTTTAAGTAACCATATTAAATCATTAAATTTTTGAAAAATGATGTTATTTATTGGAAGATTTTTATATATTGATATATAACAATATTCATTGTGTTCTGAAAAGTCTATAATTCTAAGATTATCATAAAAATTAACTCCCAAAAAATCTATTGTAACACATCGTAATATATTAATATCTAATAATCTAGAAACACTAAATTTAGTATCACCTACAAATATTGCATAATTTGTAATACACCCATCTTCAACATAACAATTTCCTTTTTTATAAAATATATGTAACCATTTATATAAATGATTACCTACGTAAGCTACAAAATCTGAAGAAATTTGATGTGAATAAATTTGACCCAAATACAGTCTAGATGCATAAAAAGAAACTATATGCACAGAATCTTTATTTAAAGTTTTATTAAGAATAACATTACTTTTCCAAGAAAATATTGCATGTTTTTTTTAATACAGTGTTCTTTACAAAATAAATACCAAAAATAATCGTTTTATATAAAATAAACATCTTCATATGAAAGATTAAGCAATATTTTAAATTTTAACTCAAGTGGAAGTGAAGAAATATAATGGTTTATTAAATCACTCATTACTATTCACATGGTTGGCGACCTTGAGACGGCATTAAATAAGTTTCACAACTCGTCTTTCATTAACACACATGAAAGTTTTCCACTCACGTTGCACTTGGCTTTTTCAAAATTGATTTAAACACTTCTTCAAATTCAGCTATTCTTTTTCTAAAACGATCTCTGTCTCTTGCAATTTGTTCCCATTCGGATTTTCTATCTTCATACTCTTCTAACATATAACATTTACTAACCACAGGATTGGAAAATGATACTGTTCTATAATCAGAAGTCCATCAGTTGTATCTTCATCATCATCAAAATTATTATGTCTCAGTCTAAATTCAGTATCAATAACAGAAAAATATTTTTTTAACTTTTTCCAATTATCAATATCTCATATGAAAGTTTGATTGTTTAATTCTAAAACAACTTTTGTTTTATTTAAATGTTCTCGCACAAAAACTTTAAAAACATTGGTAAGTTGAAATAGCCTTTCTTTAGGAAGTTCCATATTTAATTACCTGTATTAACACACACACACACACACACACAAAACAAAATAATCACTATATGAAATGTTGTTCGGTACTAATGATTTCGTTCACAAATAACTCGGCTTTATACTAAAATTATGACGTCAATAAAAAAATATTCTTATGAATCATGATTTATATTAATTTTAACCAATCATATCAATCCTATAATGTATACTTATATAATAATAACATATTTTTAATCACCTGATATCTCTGGCGGATGTAAAGTACACATGTATTTCCTATGCTGATGCGACAAACAACTTTGCACTGCGCATGGCTTAATCACACTGGTATTTCCTATGCTGATGCAACAAACAACCTTAAACTCCTGGCTAAAACTACCTCCTTAGCTTATAAAGAAACCTCAAGGCTGCATCACACGTTGCATAACTACAATTGTTTACTCTCCACACACTTCGTTGAATCCATTACCATAGTGAATAAATACTTGTTATTATACTGTTGCAACAAACTCGCACTGCACGTGGCTTAATCACACTGGTATTTCATAGTCATGCGCGTTTACACTGCGCAATCACCTAAGTATTACATCGTTACGCTAACGTCACAGTTGTATGACGTACATCATAAGTAAACTACGTATAGTCATGTGTTGTCACAGTTGTATGACGACTCAAGTCTTATGACGAAATGTTCTTACAACACATTGAGTGACCTTGAAGTCCAAGATCAAGGTCATCTGGTGACCGTGAAGGCCAAGATCAAGGTCATCTGGTGACCTTGAAGGCCAAGGTCATCGGGTGACCTTGAAGTTCAAGGACGTCAAGGTCAACGACCGACCTTGCGTGGTCAACGACCGACCTTGCGGGGTAAATGACCTGAGTAGGTGAGAGGGGGAGGTCATTGACCTCTGTGGGTGAGGGGTTGGAGGGGGGACAGGGGTCATTGACCTCCGTGGGCGAGGGGGATGTCGGTGGGAGGGGGGATTGTTGATTCCGCATTCCTAAGTGATGACTTCATGTGACCTTGAATGTTCCAGAACATACATTTCCTCTCTACTGTGGCCTAAGAATGAGGGTTGTATTGCAGGATAGTAAACAATGTAGTGAATGTGTATAGGAAGCTTTATCAAAATTGGCTCGTACGTTTCTGAGCTACGGCCATCCATAGTTTGGTTTTTGTCAGCACTTGGCCTGTAAAATCGATGTCGCTCCGAAAATAGGCGCGGCCTAAGAATGAGGGTTGTATTGCAGGATAGTAAACAATGTAGTGAATGTGTATAGAAAGCTTTATCAAAATTGGCTCGTACGTTTCTGAGCTACGGCCATCCATAGATTAGTTTTTGACAGCACATAGACTGTAAAATATTCGGTGTGGCTCCGAAAATAGGCGCGGCCTAAGAATGAGGGACTCTTCATTTAGGTTTTTGGCTTGTACTTCTGCATTGCATGGACCATCGATATTTATGTCACTATCTACAATATTTACGACAGTATTCCTAGGCCTACATCTACGACGATCTGTAGATCTACTTTGATACGTTGACGTTGAACGTCAATTCATTCTCGTGTTCTGAGGGAGATATTGTTTCAAGGTCTGTGGGAATTAAATCAGGATCTTCGTTAGTATCGTCTTGAAAAATAGCCGGTTCTTCATTTTCAGAAGACCATTCATCATTTCAGGTTTCAATGTTGTCCACAAAACTATCGCTCATTTCTTTGTCTTCAAAAATAGCACCTTTACCACTAATAATATTGTTTATCAAAGTGTTTTCACTCACTGGTGACAATATTTCTAGTATAAAATTAACCTTGACCATATAATTATATGATGTGAAATGTTTTTTGAAGTTTAGAATTTTTTTATATTATATTTATTTATTAAGTTTTGACTGAAATAAGTAAGATACAATATTATGTTTAGGTATTTTTATTACTAAATCTCTATATTATACTCTATTTTGTGTAATTAGTAAAAATTGTAAGGGATTTGGACAATAAATAAGGATTTTATGTACTTTACAAATAATTTGTCCGAACAAATTTTACAGGTTCAGCGACATACTTATATACAGTTAATCACATTTATACATCTGAAAAAAAAACAAGAAAACACACCCATGCATATTATAGAACATGTTCAAGCTGATATACTGAGCAATATTTATAGTATAAAATTATACTTTACCATATAAATTCATAATGTTAACTTTTTAAAAATTTATAATTCTTTTACTTTATTTTTTTTTAAAGTTTAGACTAAAATAAGTAAGATAAAAATTATGTTTAGGTATTTTTATTACTAAATTTGATTTTATACTCTTTTTTTGTATAATTACTAAATATTTGAAGGGATTTGCACAATAAATAAGGATTTTATGTCACTTTACAAGTCACGTTACCTTCATTATTATTATATCCATCAACTGGTTCCATGTGAACATTTCTTGTACATAAGGCAATTTAACTTCACCTTCAACATCATCACAATGTTCGTTTATCCCAACCGAACTTGATTCAGTATCAGAACAATCAGAGGGACTATAATCACTCTCACCTCCTGAAGAAAACAAATTAGATTCACTGTGTAATAAACGATCTATCTCTAACCTCTATAAACTAATGAGCAACTCACAAACACAGTTTGGCGACTGCAAACATTGAGGTTATTTGGAGTTTTTAACGGAAGCATATGAAGAGTCAAAGGGTAAAAACGGGATTTGTCCACTTTTACTAATTTTTCAGTAGAACCAACATTTTTAAAATGTGAAACTTTATAATTCCTATATTTATTGAATTATAGAAGAGTTTAAATTTGTAGTAGATGTGTAAACTTACAGATAATATAACTAACATAACTAAAGAGCTGTTCACCCAATCAATTAATTATGGTAAATCATTTTGATAAATGACTTACAAAATTTACAAGGGAAGAACGAGCTTTGTCCACAGAAATAGGGAAAAACGAGCTACGTCCTTATCTTAAGATAGTAGGATAGACAAGACAAATGAAACAAACCATTTTATTTAGACACAATATAATTGTATTGTTAAAATAAAATAAAACAAGTAAATTCAGACAAAGATACATGGTCATCTTAATATAATTTCACAGAGGACTTGTCAATATTTTTTGTTTAATTTCTTCACAATTTTTTCCTCGTGGTAGATTAGAATAGAAATCTTTGGCCAAGAAGTTTCTGCAAAACTGTGATAGATGATTGACATCAGTATACTTCGCATCAGTAATTGGCAACATAGCTGTAATAGGACCACATAATTAATTAACAGCCTACTTATTGGTAAATAGGCAATTAAGACAGGTAATTACATTTTACAGTATGGTAAATTAAACAAGAGAAGGTAAATTAAGCATCAAGATTATATTAAAAGACCAAGTTTAAAACTGACATTATTATGAGGGAAATTTAAATAGTTGCGATTTACTTACCAGTGTACGCTTGAGGTGGCAGTACAAATTCATTAGCTTGTAGAGACAGTTCCTCCAGCCTAAAACTATTCCTCTCATCTGATGACAGTGTAATTTCATTAGATAGCCAGTATAGGTTTCACGTGTAGAATTTTGTTTGGCTCAGTAGCTATGACAAGATAGATCTTTAATAGGCCTAATGGGAAATGGACACTATTTTACAAAATGGCCTTCAAGAAACGCAGTCCAGTCTCGAATTATGCTTTGATCAACATCCAAAGTATTGAATAGCCCTGGATTTTGTCTAGAAGTCTCAACAACATCAATCCAGTCTTGTGGTACTTCTGCCCTTGATTTTGTTTTTATTACTGCCATGTTGCGGTCTGACTCTATATAACTGTGACCTCTAATAGGAAATGTTACTTGAATTTTTTCAAGTCGTTTTGCTTCGTGGACTTCAAAGAAAAGGTATTTGAACAAGTTGTAGTTCTTGTTCTGCCCTCCGCACGAGTCGCAGAATATAAACAGTTCTTTGATTTCTTTGTCCAGTACTAAATTTATGAAGTTGTCTAAGAACGAAACAACTTCATTTGCCCCCTTATTTCCAATAGTCTCCGTGTAGAAATAAAATACAGAGTTGCTGGTAGATAATTCATGTATGTTAAACATGTAAAATCCAAGTTTTCTTCGGTAATACGGATCGTTGGTAGAAATATTCGGAAGATCCATGTTTCTCTGAAAGTCCATATAGACAGCTGGAATTTGTTTATTATTTTTCCTCTTTTTACGGATTAACTTTGAATTTGGTTGTTAAAATAATTAAGGCCTAGTTTACCTGCAAGGTAATTGAGTTCTTCTGGCCTGATTTACTTTTCCACCGTGTCCAGTGTACTGTTTGCCTTCAAGCTTCATCTTTCTGATGACATTCCTCTTATAACGTTCTGGACATTTTTGTCTTTTTCTACATTTTATTGGGCTGTCGCCTACTTCACTGTTTACACCACTTTCACTCATTATTTTACTAAGTTAAAACAATAAAACAGCATTAAAACATCACTACATCAGATCATACTTTCAACAACATAACCTAAACTGTTCTCTGACAAAATACTGACACAGCAGATCAACAATACTGGCAGCAAAATGTGACAGTGCTCCCTACCGTTGAGTGTTAAAAAGTACTTCAGTCACTGACCCATGGCCCTTTTAACACCCGGTAAGAAAAAAGTATAGTGGAAATAACACACTTAAAATGCACAACTGAGGTACCTTTTTACACCAAAATGTGCGTCTACCTACGAAGAACTAAATACTGTACTTAACTCGAAACCTAAAAAAGTTACTTAGGGCCCTTTTAACAATCACCGATTCATTTTATAACTGATTAAACTATAAAGTCATATATTTTTATTACTTACATCTCACTTTCCTCTCTTAGAATCTGCCTGAACGGCGTTGACGACGTCTCGCATATCCTTAGAATGGATGGCCTCAGGGTGTTGACATCGAGCCAATTAGTCCGAGAGGGGTGACCGTGTGGGCGAGTTGTCATCAGTGAGGAAACAAGTCTGGCTTCCGTCTGACGAGTCATACTCCCTCTTGCTGGGCACAAATTCGTAACAGCACACCGTCCTCTGTGTTGCACACAGTTTCCTTAAACAACTTCCGAAATCATTGCCATTACACATTTTGGAAATATACAGACAGATAAACTACGATGATATGGATTGTTGTTGCAGAAATGCCTCCAACACTTCACTGTCCCCCACGCGCTATATTTGAGGGATCCAATAAGATGTAACTTAAAAAGTGACAAGGATGGATGTTCCAGTTTTCCTCATCACAATGCTACGAGCTTTTGCCTGGTGAAGTTAGTCGCATGTGACCAGGTATAGACGAGCACAAAAATGTCACTTTTAGCCAATTGTAGCTTCCTTTACCTTTCAAATAATAATTTTGTTGTATCCAGTGTTTCACAAAAATATAGTACTCTTTGATTTCGAAGAGAGTTATGTACCAATTTTCCTCAACGTTGAGCTCGGTTAACCGAGTTTAAACTCGTTTGGGCAGTGGTGGTGGTTCCAGTTTACACCTGTCACGCCCTTCAGAAAATGCTTCGTGCCTAGCAAACACATCGGTTCTTGGCTAGGTATTTACTTGAACATTACCCGTTATCGCCGCAAACTTTCGGTTGGACTCAATACGGATGATTGAAGGTTATGGTGCAACGTAAAATTTATACCCAAGCATGTCAGTCATTGGCTTAACTCTAATTAAGTTTGTCAATATAATGCCAGAACACAGTAAATACATATAAATTAAATCACAACTTGTACAAATACAAAACTTATATAACACCATATTTTCTATTTTGCTGAACTGAACGAACTAAAACTAAAATACTAATGAATTCAAGCTATTAATTTCTATGGAATACTTAAAAAAACTTAAGTTATAAGTAATAAAACTTCTAGAAACATTAATTGAAGATACAAAAAATTATAGAACATGTTTCTTTCATAATATCTATACTACAGTACTAGTTAATAAAATTTTAAAAATATGTATGTTAAAAAAGCAATATTTGAATAAGTTATTCTTAAAGTTTGAAATCAGGAAGTTCTTTGAAGGCATCCTTTTGAGATGTTATTGAATAACGGTGAAACTGACCAAGCTCTAAAACAAACACATGCATCAGGCAATTTCGTTATACCATGTATGTTTGGTGGATGATGTAACTTGGAGATTGCTACTTTTGTCACCAACCTAAAAGGATCTTTCTGACACCAACTTTTTCTAAAGATAACAATACCCTACAGTCACAATATAACACAGCATCAATGAATTCAGCATGAACCAATGTCAAATAGGATAGAATAATATGAAAATAACAGTATAGCAAGAATAATAATATTATATTATTAACTACATTCGGACATTAACACTTATGTTTGAAAGAAACATTCTTATCTATTTAAACCAGCAATCTCTCTCAATACAGATGATTGAAGGTTATGGTGCAACGTAAAATTTATACCCAAGCATGTCAGTCATTGGGTGAAGTGAATAAAACCTAGCATTTGCTAAGTCTAAGAGATTTTTAAGCTACTGCTTGGTTTGGTGTGAATAAAAAGCTAGCAGTTGCTAGGGGGTAGGAGTTGCTAGGATTTTTCCGGAAACCTAGCACTTGCTTACAATACCGAGTGAATAAAACACAACTTCTCAATTTAAAAGCTAGCAAACTGCTAGGCTTTTGTTAAGGCAGCACCGAGGCATGCTAGCTTTTTACTTAGTTGTTTGTTGGACATCAGCCATGGCGGAGTTTATGCAAGTTCGACAGCAAAAACATTATGGTGCTCGACGAGAGATAAATAAGTGTAAGGAACTGTTAAGGTTTGAGTCCGAAAGTATTGATTTTTTTAGCCGCGGAGTTTTTGAATGAAACTGACACTCGTGGCGGTGGACTTTCTCCAAGGAAACAAATGGAGGTTTTCTTACGTTTCGTAGCCGATCCTGGTTTTCAGTCTGGCATAGCCGAGGACGTTGGCGTTCACAGAACTACAGCATGCAAAACTGTAAGCTATGTTATGGATAAGATTATTGATAGAGCTAATTTTTTGGATACATTTTCCAGCAACAGTCCGAAGAAATTAATGAAGCAAAAATTCAATGGCAGAGAAATTTCCGTTTACCAACTGTGATCGGGGCGCTAGATTGCACTCACGTACAAATTAAAAAGCCTAATCTGCATGGGGACGAATATGTAAATAGAAAAATGGTGTATTACAATAAATGTACAGGGTACATGTGGACGCTCTTGAAAGATTTACTAGCATAAGTGCAGAGTGGCCAGGGAGTGTGCATGACGCACGAATTTGGCGCAGAAGTCCAGTTAGGGAGATCATGTCACGTTTTTGATGGTAGAGTATGTCTTCTTGGCGATTCCGGGTACGGAATATCACCATGGTTAATAACCCCTTTCAAACCACCAACAAATGAAGCAGAAAGGCGGTTTAATTTGTGTCATTCTAGGGAAAGAGTTGTGATCGAAAGGTGTTTTGGACAGATAAAAAGAAGATTTCCGATACTGGGTAACTGTGTTTCGTGTGGCTTCGGAAAAAGTGCCTAAAGTAGTCGTCTGTTGTGCAGTCCTACATAATATTGCCAAATATCTTGGTGATGTTTTATGATGACAATTTTGAGATCAATGGTGACGATGAAATTGAAGAAATAGACGTACAACATGAGAATCCAGGAACTACTGGTCGAGGTGCTGACAAGCGAAGAGAAATGATGTTGTTTGTAAATCATTAAAGTGAGTATTTACTCGAAATTACCCATGTCTTGTGACCGTTTTACAAAATACACAAATGGGAAAAAGTTGGGCCAGTTAGCTGGTACTGTTTAATTTTTTTTGGTTTTTTTTTTGTTTTTTTTTTGTTTTTTTTTAGGGATTAGGGATAAAGGTTGAGTGGTATATTTATTTATTATTTCGATAACAAATTTACTACTTAGCTAGGAAATATTAATTTATAAGTTTAGGTAAACATGAAAATCTTCATTATCAGTTTGAGAAGCAACATCTTGAGAAGAACTTTTCTTCTCATTTTCAAGTTTATTTTTTTCTCTTTTCAGTTTTCAATTTGTTCAACTGCATTTGCTGCAGCAAAACAATCCCGTTGAAGTTGAGGTATAGAGAGGTCCTTTGTTTCATCACTTTCATAGGCCATAACGGTTTTGGCACTTTTTCTCACTTTAGTCACAGTTTTTTTTTTCCGCCACAAACAGTTCCTTCATTGCTAAGGTTCTCGTCGTCGGACTGCTCAACTTCAGCTAGGGTTTTCGTCGCTGATGTTGTAGGATTGCTTGATGTTCCAATAGAAATACTCCCTGGTACTTTTAGAAAATACAGGGTTGTTTCCTTGACTTAAAAAATCATGAAATTCGGTTTTCCCATGATTTCATCTTTATTGGCTTGTTCCCAGTTTGTTTTTTGTCTGTTTTTTATTTTGATATTCGACTTCATATTACTCAACAGCTTATTTAGTTGAACAACTGTTACAACTTTCCCTGTAGCTGATGAGTAATCCTCACTGACAATTTTCCAGGCATCTTTTTTGGCCTTAACAGCAGATGAGTTTTGCATTTTTCAATTATTACTGGGTGTTGAGTCACCAGTTTGACAAAACAAAGCCCTGTCTAAATATTTATCGTCACCAACATCTTCGTCGCTGGATGACATGACTGCTGTGATGGTAACTAATTTCCAATCAAACAGTCGAACAGTCGAAATAATTATCCTGAACACAAAGCGAACTACAAGTCACAATTAAAACTTATGTTTGAAAGAAACAATCTTATCTATTTAAACCAGTAATCTCTTTTCAGGCTCATCATTGTAATCTTCATAAATAACATCTGGATTTGGGACACATTCTTCAGGGAGTTCCTCAACTGTGGCACGCTGCAACACTTCTTTGTAGTATGTTAATTCAGGAAAATCTTCCCATTCTTTTCCAAAATGTACAGAAAGAAGTTTATCAACATCTTTTAGCTTTGCCTTAGGTATATCTTTAATATTGTTAGCTGGTATCTCTTCAGGCCTTAGCAGTTTAACAGAGCCACCATCTTTGGTCACAAATTTCATCCCATAAGTATACAAATTCATATTAAAATATAGTAGTAAACACGTATACGAAGGGTATTTTTTTTTTTTATTTATTTATTCTCTGAAATGACAACAATTACAAATCATTTTATACTTAAATGCAAAAACCCTATTGGGTTTGTCTGCATTTCACTAAATATACTAATTACTTATTTTATGATTTAAATTAATTTGTGGTCAAGTCCATGCAGTTTTAATACAAGAGTAAACACCTCACCAATAATGCAGTCACTATAATTAATTAACATTTATAAAAAATAACAACAATAAATAAATATTCCAGGATAACAATAACAAAAACAACAAACAGAAGAAACAAATATAAAATATGCATAATTTAACTCATAACAATATTCCCAAAAACATGTTTAAAGCTCAGATAAAATCATTCAAATAACAACAAATAAATAAATATATATAAGTTACCTTAATTGTATTTGAAAATTATTTTCAATAACATTTATAACAACAATTGTAACAAAACCATCAACAATCAACAACACAACAAGAACCAGTAATATTAAATTTCATTTTTCCATAACAACTCTTTTAATGCAACTTTAAACAATTTACAGCTCTTAGCATTTTTAACATTGCTTGGAAGCATGTTAAAAACTGTAGGCACATAAACTTCCAGAGTTCTACTTCCATATTTGTTACTGAATTTAGGTACAACAAGATAGTTTTTTCTGACCGAGTAAGGATGTGTGTTCTTTATTTTATAAGTGTCAACTCTTAAATAATCATTAATTATTAAAAATTTAAACAATTTCTCTACTTGTAATCTATTTAAGTTTTGGAAAACATCAGCATCTGGTAAAACTTTCAAATTATTTGGCATAATACATTTAAGTGTCTGTCTTTGTATGCTTTCTATACTTTTTAAATGATAGTTGGATGCATTGCCCCAAGCTCTGAGCCCATATCTTATAACAGATTCACACAGTGCATCATATATTGTTAACCCTCCGAGCGTCCATCATATTTCCCTAAACGTCCACCTTTTTTATAGGTTTAGCAGTCTTTTTTTGCATAATTCATAAAAAATCTTAAGAATGGTTTAAATATAGAGTATTATACATCATTTTTCTCGTAAAGACTTACAGAATATGATTATATAAAAATTAAAATTAAAAAAAAATTTTTTTTTGCAACAGCCTATGAAAGGGAAAAAATATTTTAGAAAATATTTTTATAATATAATAAAAGTATCCACATGTTATTGTTATATTACCTCTAGAACAATTTCATAATAGGCAAATTATACCAAATTTAGTCATGAACACATAAATATACAGGGTTATAGGGTTCTGTGAATATATTCATAATGTTATACAAACTTACATGGATATGCACAAATTTGAATTTTTGCCTATTTGGTGTTGCTAAGTAGCACAACAATAAAAATTATTTTCATGCAGTTAAATGCTTTTGTTATTTACCTTTTTTGAAGTAGTTTGTAGATTAGATGAAGAAACGAGTTTTTTACAACACAAAACTATAACACACACACACACACACACACACACACACACACACACACACACACACACACACACACACACACACACACGAAAAAAAACACTTATTATTTACATTATATACAAAAAAACTGTTCACAGTTTTATTCATTGTCGTCTTGTCCATCTGGGTGCTGCCTTTTTATCCCTGTAAGGGACCTTCTGAAGTGCTTCATTTTGCTGAAGCACTTGGGATGAACCCCACAATTGCATGCTTCACACCACCAATAGCTGCGTTTTTTACAAACAGGACATACCCTTTGATTGTTCCCTGGTAGGTGTGCCAGTGCATGTTCTACTGATGTTGGAGCAGGCTGAGGGGCTACTTCTTCTGGTGCTGTTCTTGTGAGTTCATCAATTAGAACCATCACAAATTTTCTTCTGGGCATAGGCTTGTCTGTATTTTTTGAATATAAGATGAAGGAGTCGAAAATTGCCATGTCAAGGAGATTATAAAAAAATTTTTTCCAATAGCGAGTGGTGGTCCGCGAGCATGATATGTGATAGATGGATTTATCTTTCATGTCCACTCCACCCATGTATAAATTATATTGCTGTATCATGTATGGCTTTACAGCCTCATGGTGACTTTTTTTGCTTTGAACTCGTAGATCTTGGGCATGACAAGCTGTTGACAAAAGGTATACTGGTTTTCGGGTTATTTTTTGTTTGTACCCTACTGCTAACACAGGCCCTCTTCTAAAATAAACACTCTGTTGTTCACCTAATTTAGTTGACAAGACACTCTTTGACAAATCTTTGGTCCTCTTATTCACAGTTCCAGTAAGGTAAGTGTCCTTCTCAAACAAGGATTCAGCGAGTGGAAGCTTTGTATAAAAATTGTCTGTGAAGAGGTGGTAAAATTTGTTTAGAAGCCTTGTTTGTGTCATTAATTCCATTATAACTTTCTGAGTAAATGGATCATTGCCGTCTTGGAGAAAGTCTTTACCACTATATAATGCCGTGTGCAAGATATATCCAGTCTCACTGTCACATATTTCAAATTTTTTAATCCCAAATCTGGCGTGTCTTTTATTTGGCATGTACTGTATGAATACCGATCGATTTTTCATACCTATCATACTTTCATCTATCGATAGGTTTTGATAGGGAACAAAATATGTTTTGAAGGCATGATTAATTGAGTCCATGAACTCTCGAACCTTGACCCAGGGGTCGTACCCTGGTTCTCCCTTTTTTAGAGTGTTTGCCGAAGTCAGATGGAGAAATGACGAAATGAGACAAAAACGATTGTAAGACATTGTCTGTCCAAACCAGGGAATGTATTGGTTGCTAAGGGTTGCCCAATAATCTTTTACATTTTGTTTCCGGATCATTCCCATATTAATAACTATGGCAATGAACCGCTTCATCTCAGCTATTGAAACATCAACCCATCGCTTGCATCTAGATGTTGGTTTCATTTTACCTCCAGTTCTTTTTTCATCCAATTTTTTTGAAGCATACAAATTAGTTTCATTACATAGCAAAAACCAGATTGCTTGGGTAAAAAATAAAGAGAAGTATGCCAAAGGTGAACTATTTCTTGGAGGACAGTTTTTGATCCCCGGATTCCTCACACGAAATTTTGATGGCAGATCGACTGGGTTTTCAGAACCTGGGTATACTCGAACCCACACTGGCCCAGGAGGTGCAGGATGAACTGGGATCTCAGGACGATAATCATTGTCGGATTCGTTCCCAGCTGGGCTAGAGCCGGACCTAGGCCTTTCGCTTTCCTCATTACTAGAATCCAAATCTGATGCATTTGGCTCATAATCGTCATCTGAGCCAGATGAATAGTCACATAGGTCATTATCTATATCTGAATTACCTTCCGATACATCTCCTAGGGATATTTGATCATCGTCTAGGTTATTTTCGTCTATGGATGTAGTAGGGACTGCCTCAACTTCAGAATTATCAAATTCACTTACATCGGTCAATGATAAGATTTCTCTAATGTCACTTGATCTGCACGGGTCACCCATTGTTTACAGTTAGTACACTAAACTCACACAAATAAAGAGAAAACTATTCACAACACAAAATACTATTCGCAAAATGCTCAATCACTCATCGGTGTGCAAAACAACAACACACTGAAGAATCACGCGAGCCGCGTCCCGCCCGAAATAACAGCTGGTATAACCACGTACACTAGCATCTGGTACAGACCAAGAGGTATACAAAGACCACTAAATGTAAAAAACAACTCACGGGCTTTCGTTATATGTAATTTAGAACAATATTACGCCAATAATAGCGCGGGTGCAATTAATTTGATCGGCAAGTGCCCGTCGACTTAAAATAAGACGGCGACGTTTAGAGAAAGGTGCCGTCGACTTAAAACAAGTCGGCCGACGCTCGGAGGGTTAACAGTGTTTTACAGGGCAGATATTGCTTTAAGTAGTATAGTTTACAAGAGTAGACTCTGACCTTTTGACAGACACTTTCTATATGCCTATCCCACTTGAAATTGTGATCAACCAGTACCCCTAAATATTTAAAAACTTTAACATTTTCTAAAATACTACACTGACAATTATCAACAATATATGTTTTAGCATGTAAACAATTATAATCATGATGTTTAATTTCAACAATTTTACATTCAAATGATGGTGAGTGTATATGCATTAATTTTGATTTAGCGGCATTTATAATTAACCCATTGTCATGGCACCAGCATATGAGACTATTAAAATCCATTTGCATGTTTTCCTTTGCCTCTGTTATGTTTTTATGAGAAGTTACCAAAATTGTGTCATCAGCGTACATATAAATTTTACACTTTTTCATTATACTTGCTACACTATTTACATAAATTATATACAAAAGTGGTCCCAAAATACTTCCCTGAGGCACCCCTGATGTTATGTCATGTTCCTGTGAAAAACAATTTCCAATTTTAACTATCAATTTTCTATTATTTAGGTAATCTTCAAACCAATCAAGAAATTTCCCTCTTATTCCCACTGCTCTCAGAGATTCAACTATTTTATTGAACTGAAGTGTATCAAATGCTTTAGAAAAATGTATAAAGGTAACCAATATTTGTTTTCCACTACCAATTTCCCTGTTTACATAATTAGAAAAATCTTTTAACAAGGTTTCTGTACTTTTATTTCGTTGAAATCCATACTGGCAATCATCAATTATCCTGTTATCTTTTAAATATTTATTCAAACCATTTGCTATGTAATGCTCCATAACTTTATCTACCGCAGAGAGTATTGAAATGGGCCGATAGTTCTGGTACAGTAGAACCTCGGTTAACCGAGGTAATTGGGGACCGAGGGTACCTCGGATACGGCGAAACCTCGGATAACACGGAACGTAACCTAAAAATCGTTACCGGGGCTAAAAATAGCTCAAGATATACTAAAACATGAACAAAAGTTATTAACTGAACTGTTGTTTAGTTTATTAGTACAAGAAATGTTATTAGTACGCAATAAAACGTGAGAGGAAACGGTAACACTCACAATACTAAACACTGTTTTAATTATAACACTCAATTTATTGCACAACTGAATACGTATGATATAGGCTACACAATGTACAGAAGTTTAGTTACAGTACAGTATTCCTGTTTACAAAATTAAATCAAAGAAATGAAAATTAATTTACTGTACATTGTACAAAAATAAACAAAGTAAGCTAATCTTTTTTCCCAAAGAAATCAGTTATTGTTTTTTTGACTTAGATTAGAGGATCTTAGGCTAGCCGCCCTGTTGCGCCAGCGTCGCAGCCAAACTAAATCGTTTGTTGTTGCGGTTTCTTGTTGTTCAATGTATGCCAGTGCTCCCTCGATCGTTCTTAGACCTTCTGTATGTGATATTTTCTCAGTCGCCCCATCAGGTTCATCGCTGTAAAAAAAAACTTTTTGTTTTACGTAACCGTAACGCAATCAAAAGGCAGCAGTTGGAATTGGTATGAAATTAGTTTTGGATTTGATGAATGGGCAACATTTAACTAAAGTGTAACAAATATTACTGTAGTTGTGTTAAAAAATTGATGTTGGATTGTGTTTTTATGTTAAAATTTTGCATAAATAAAAAATCAAAAACTTACTTGTCATCATCTTCTGGTTGGTTGAGCATCTGGATAATCACGTCATCAGTTAGGGCCTGATCCTCATCTCCATTGATCCATTCACTGATGTCCTCTGCACTGATGGGCTCAGCCACTGGAAGGTGGTTACAAAGATTCACAAGCTCTTCATTTTTCAGGAGGACATGCTCTTGGCTGGTTTTCAGGAGCAGCTGTCTCTTGGCGGCTTGCCTTTTCAATTCCGAAAAGTTTGCGCCATGACCTTCTTATAGTGTCCTCCCTAACGTTATCCCAAGCTTCTGACACCCAGTAGACAACATCTTTCATTGTGATTAACTTGAGAGCATCAGTGACACCCAGCCCGTCCTCTAGCTTCTCCAGTAGATTTCTAAGCAGCCTCTTTTTGTAGTTTCGCTTAAAAGTTTCTAGAACTCCCTGGTCTAGAGGCTGGATGAGGGCAGTAACGTTTGGAGGCAAAAATAAGGCTCTAATGCCATCGCTGACTAGCTCATCAGCATCTGGATGGGACGAAGCGTTGTCAAGAATAAGAAGGGCCTTGCGAGGGAGTTTTTTGTTCTCCAAGAAAGCTTCAACGACTGGAAACGAATTCCTCAAAAAACCATTGTTTGAAAATCCGCGAGTCCATCCATGCGTTTTTCTGGTTTGTGTATGTGCTGGGAAATGTGTCCACATTAGTATTTTTAAAAGCACGTGGCTTTTTATACTTGCCTATTACAACTGGTTTGAGTTTCAAACTTCCTGCAGCATTGGCACATCCTAAAACTGTAACTCGATCTTTAGATTTCTTATACCCAGAGCTGATGTTTCCTGCTGACTGGCTAAAGTTTTTGAGGGCAACATTCTGAAGTTAAGGCCTGTCTCTCATCACAGTTTGAATATTTGATCGGATGTAAGACCCTCACTCAAAATCAATTTTCTTATTTTTTCTTCAAAAACTGTCACATCAGTTTCATTACCTGAAAGTTTTTCCCCAGATATATTAAGTTGCCGCACTCCATAACGGTTCTTCCATCGCATTAACCACCCGGAACTAGCGGTAAAAGGTTCATCGCCATCGCCAAAAGATTTATGGAAATCTAGCGCTTTTGCCTGCAAAAATAGGCCCACTTATTGGACTTCCCCTTGCTCTCATTTCCGAAAAACCATAAGAATAAAGCCTCGGAAGTTTTTTCATACTCACACTTTTTAAACGTTTTTCTCTCTGAATTGCAATTGGAATTTAAGCTCTGAGCACCCCCATTTTTCTAACTCAGCCCTCTTCCTCCTCCAATCTCCGACGGTAACCTCACCAACACCCAAGTCTTTAGCGACTGTTCTTATTGACTCACCATTGTCCAGACGACGAATCGCCATTTAGTTTAGTCTCTAAGGACACAACGACACGTTTGCGTTTAGCACTCATTTACACCTACTGTAACTGCACTTAAACACACAATAAAAAAAACAAGTGATAGACACTTGACTTGTAAAAGTAAACAAAGGACTGCCACTGAGACGAAAATGGCGTCTTCGGGCAGACCGATGATGCACGAACACATCCGAGCTGAAGCTGTACACCAGGACAGCCCACTAGAATGCGCAATAAGCTACGGAGTCGAATCGGGGTGGTGGGGAGAGAGCGAGTGGCTCAGTCGCGTCTCGGCATTGAAACAGTTTCGCATTGGTCCGGCGGCGAGCGGTGTCGGGTTACAACACCTGCAGCTGCTCTGGCGAGCGGTGTCGGGTGACAGTGCCGTATGCATTCGCAAAGATAAGCGCTAAGCTACGCAAATATTTGGCCGAGGAAACACAACAGTTGCCAACAATTTACTGTACAGTAGTTTTAACGCATTGCAGGCTAGCGTGCGTATTGCGATAAAAGGAGCACCCAAACGCTCATTACTGTACGTAGTTTGTGCGTGTTTCTTTTGCTTTTTAAATAAAAAAAATCGTCCGAGGACGGCCTCGGTTAACCCGGAGTCTCGGTTAAGCGAGGCTCGGTTAACCGAGGTTCTACTGTATGTTGTGTGACATCCAGACTTGTATATAGGTCTAACAATTGCTATTTTAAGTTTATTTGGGACTTTGCCTTCTGATATTGACTTGTTTATTATAACTGATAGTGGCTCTGAGAGACTTACAGAGAATCTCTTTAAATCCATCATTCTGATTCCATCTATGCCAGGACTTTTCTTCTTCATTCTTCCCAAAATATTTTCAATTTGTTTTGCATTTGAGTATGGTATATACAACGATGTATTGCATGACATAACAGGGTTATTAATTAATACATTTCTCTGCATCTGATAAGTCTTTGTATTACATTTATGTGTTATGCTGCTTATATCTTTTGTGTAAATCGTTCCAAATTTCTCACATATGTTCTCTAATGTACCTACTTTATTCAACATGTATCTATGTATTGTATCATCAATATTCATCTTTCTCTTTCTTCCCAAAATATCATTAATTTCGTCCCATGTTCTTTTGATATCCTTTTTATTTTGACGTGACAACTTCTTAAATTAGGTTGCGGCTCGGAGTCACTCATGAAAAAGTGTAACGCCCGGTAACGTTACGATGCCCGTCCAGTGGGTCCGCCGCACGGGATAAAGCAGATAACTGTGGGTCCGCCGCACGGGATAAAGCAGATAACTATGTTTATTCGTGAAAATGTGGAGTGCTTAGATTCGTCATTTACAACAACTACAACAATAAAGGTAAATAATTGTACACTGATATTTCATTATCGTAAACTATGATTGATTGATTAATTGTTAGATTGACACAAAAGTTGAGAAACTGAGTTTATAGGTTATGTCATACTATTGACAAATGTTGATAGTGTTAAGTAAATTATTAGTTTAAATCACTCTGCAATCAATCGTAATTCAGTCGATTGAGAAGAAACAGCGCGTATTGCTAGTCAAACATTTAAAATAACAAATTATAACCTCTAACCTGTCATAACAGTGCGACCAAACAAACGAACTAAACCGACCAATCACCACGCGCGGAGTTAGAATTTAACTGTGTTTAGCAAGAATTTCAAATTCCAATTTTAGTAAATGTTTTATTCAACTTTACCATTTACAATAACAAATTTTAATTAATTTCAAATTATGTACAATGTTTTAGTAAACAAAATATATTTCTATAGTTAAAATTTGTGCAATTCTTATTTTCATTCAATTCCTTGTTCCTATTGTGCAATTTAATAATATTCATATCAATAAATATTCTACCGAGAAAAAGACGTTGTCACGTAAAATCTTCGCCCGTAAATTGACTTTACAGGCAACCATAATTTTTTTTTTTCTAAATTTTCTTTATGAAATTTCCTTTTTGCCCAAACAATGTTTTTATTTATTTTATTCCTTAATATTTTGTATTCTTTCTGAATGTCTTTATTTTCTGGCTTATTTTGAAGGTGCTTGAAAAGTCTATCACGGATTTTTATCATCTTAACTATAGCCCATGTCATCCAAGGCTTTTTTGGTTTTTTGAATTTATCTGTTTTCCAAATGGTTGCTCTCTTTTAAATTGAATTTATTATATCATCCAAATGCAAATATGCCTCATCTGATGACATACTATCATCCGTTACCCATCTCCAGTCAACCTGAGAAAAATTTGAATAAACGATTTTTTCATCTAATTTTTTAATTTGACATACAGACATATTTACTTGCTTATTCCTAGTAACAGAAGTCTGCATGTTGAGCAGGCAAGGGTAATGGTCAGATATCTTTAATTTCACAATTGCAGACCTGGCTCTTATCTTATCTGCCCTGAGATAGATATGATCAATTAGTGACTGGACTACCCTATCTTATCTCCTCCCTATCTTGTCTTATCTCCTCTCTTGTGAACTGGTCTATGCATGACAAAACTCCATTGGCAGCCATCAAGTTTTTATATGCATTTACATTATTACAGTAATTATTCTTAATATTCATATTAAAATCACCAATTGTCACACTTATACTTGTTTTCATGCTTACAATTGTATTATTCAATTCCCTTAACCCTTTTAACCGCCAGCCGCAAGCCACACTTGGCGCGTCGACCGCCCAACGATATCTGTATGAGTAGTTGCGTCGACCGCCAAGCCTCTGTCTGGGAGCGTGTCGCTACTCCGCCACGGCATTTTGCTCAGTTTTACACATGTTTACATTATCACTTATATTTTTCGTTAATTACAAAGATAAAACGATGTTGTTGGTATCGTTTTTCTTTATTTTTAAATGCGCTAACTTTCTATGTGTAGATGTTGGCTGTAATACATTTTTAAATACTTAATTTTTTTAACTTAATTTTTATTTCTTTTTTTAAATACAAACAAATATTAACTTTGAAGTGTTATAAGTCCCAAAGTTTGTTCTTTTTACCACAAAATCTTTATGCAATACTATTTTAAATTTAACTAAGAAGAACTTCAGGAAGTTTCAAAAAATAATTCAAAACCATTTGAAATATGTTTTAACCTTTTTATTGTACAAAGTACAAAATGAAAATTTGGAAAAAAATCGTGACAATGTGTTTTGTAAGTTATAAATTATATGACAACAGATAAACCTAATCAAATATTACCTTAAAATAAAATACAATGATGATAAAAGTATAATGTATATAATAATACTACAAACACTTATATAAAAAGGTATAAAAGATATAAAAAGATACAAGAACTAAAAATGTAAATTTCACAAACGAGAAAAACTTAAAAATATTATGGTCTTTAAATTAACTATAGGTCTATTGAGAATTTAACTAAGATTACAATTATAAAATATACATATAGATGATAATAGAACAGTTAGAATAGAATAGTAATAAAAAAGTAATACTAGCCTAAGAAAATATACTGTCCTTTAACACTTTTGTAAAATGTCCTACGTGATCCTTACACACAATTATGTTTGACCAGACACTCTGGGTGTACTCCAACCTTACAATTTGTACAACTGCAGTCTTGGATCTTTTTCTTTTACCTTCAGGATTGTTTTTTCCTGAACAAACAGAGCAGTCTTTCTGTTTTGTATCAGGCAGTTTTTCCAGGCCGAATTTTCCTCCAGGACCATCGCCGCCAGTGCCAGCGTCAGCTCTTCCAGTTATCTTATCAGCAGCCAGTTCCTCGACAATGTCTACCATGAAGTCATACCGACACATTGGCTTTTGTGTGTTTATTTTGTACAACACGTAAGCGTTTAGTACCATTCGTCCGAGAACATTAAAAATTACTTTCTCCAGGGTTTTAAGTTTTTTTTCTCTCGTCCAGATACGTATACAACATTTGATCGGTTTTTCCATCAATACCACCCATCCCTCTGTTGTACTGATGAACAATCTTCGGTTTTGTCTTTATAATTATATTCCTATTCCTACGAATAGTGTAAACGAACTGATGTTGCCTCACTGTTGGTTGAGAGAATAATAAACTGTGACTTGTTCGATTTCTTTTCTCTCTCCAAGCCATCTGCAGTATTGGTCCCTTTCGCACATATACTTTTCTGGCCTACCCTGTACTTTCCTTTTAGTTGTTTAGGGACTCCTTTTCTGTTTAAACGAAGAGTTCCAGTCAGCCAAGTGAGTTTGCTGTACAAGTACCTAGCCAGAGGTATGCTAGTGAAAAAATTGTCCAGATACAAGTGAAATCCCTTGTTGAGGTAATTCCCCATTTCCATTAAATTCACTACAACTTTGTGGGCTAAGCCACATTCTGCTCTCTGCTCAATATCTTCCATGTTTCTTTCTGGCGCCCTTGTAGCACGAAAATGCAACACAATAGTGTGTTATTGCATCACACAACACCCACAGTTTTATTCCCCATCTGTGGTGTTTCTTTTTTTTGGCATGTACTGGGTTAGACCAATACGTTTTTTTAGTGCCTACCAACGATTCATCAATAGACATTGACTGGTTTGGGGTGGTAGAAATTGACGAAATAATCTATTCGCATGGTCAATCAGTGGTTGAAACCGGCCCAATGGGTTGTAATCAGGTTGGCCATGTTGAGGTATATTAGAAAACATCTGTAATATGGAAAAATTTCAAAATGATTTCAAACCTGTTACGACTCATCAATTTTCTAAACCAGGTGGTTGATTGGGAGGACTTTTGGCTCCAGTAACTCTCAATTGTTGGTTTACAAATAAGGCCCATATTCAAAACAATGGCCAGAAAACGCCTTCATTTCAGCGACTGTAACATTGGTCCAATCTTTTAGCCTACTATGTGGAGGACAAACGGTTTTACCATGAGCTGCCAGATAGTTCGTAGCATACCTATTAGTCTCTAGTACAAATGTCGAAATCAATGTAGATGTTAGAAACAGGTTCAAGTATGTAATAGGTTTTGAATCTTGAGGGGGGCAGTGTTTTGGGCCTGGCAGTTCCGCGTATTGGAACGAGTGTTGGAAGCCAGAGTCCTCGTTCTCTATTATTTCGTCCCAGCTGCTTTCTGGGTCATCTTGTCGGGCCCTTGCCTCACCGATATCAATTGCAGGTAAACGTCTTCTTGTTGACGTCTTCTGATAGCCTGTGACATATTTCTCTCTGTGTGTTGACATTATTTATATCCTCCTCAGATGAAGAAAACTCGTCAATACATGAACCACGCCTAAGCGGAGTACTCGTCAAATTAGTTAGAGAGGGATTTGGAGTCCTATAGATACTCTCATCTTCACTATCATCTGATGTTGAAAAATTGCCTACATCTGGCCTAGGCGTAAAACAATTGGATTTGGAACTGTACACTTACCAGGACCTGCAGAAGTACTCGGTAGGTCTGGATTATACGTCGATCTGCGTCAGAGTCATCCACAAAATCAGAGCTACTTGAATCGTTTCAAACTATTGTCCGTATTACTATCCTCGTCTGAAAAGACGTTTATTCCCCGATTCAACAACATTTTGGAACAGTGTCCCTTCACTTACCGGAGAACGTTGTCTCTTACTCATCCTGTTATTACCGAATGATTCAGAACGAACAAACTGCAGAAACGTACTGGAAACTAACACTAATGATCACTTCAAGTTCTGTAAATGGAAATCAAAACACCTTTACAAAGTATTACTGTTCCTTTCATACCCAAACAATAACCCACTGTGCTCATAAACACGCCATGCACACAACTGACTCAGAGCGCCAGCTGCTACGGCCACGACGCAATAGCCACTGCCATCAAAATATCGCTGATTTAATGTAACCTATACTCTACATAAAAATAATATAAACATAACAAATCAATATTATTATGAAAGTTCATATTGTCCAGAATGCATTAAAATGAACAAAATCAAAATCAGTGGAAACATCAATATCTAATAACCGAAAGTGTAGAGAGCCTATATATAGGCTCATGGCGGTTTACCGCCGCCCATGGCAAAGCCTATATATAGGCTCTTGGCGGTTTACCACCACCCATGACAAAGCCTATATATAGGCTCTTGGCGGTTTACCACCACTCATGGCAAAGCCTATATATAGGCTCTTGGCGGTAAAAGGGTTAAGAAATCCTTAATATTAGTTTTAGTTGGTCTGTACACAGCTAAGATACACACAGACATACTGTTTACCATCTTAAAAGTTACATTCAACATCATCCCTTCAAAAGTAGTGTTTTTAAGATTTCTGCACTGGCTAACCATATGAATTTTCCTTACAAAAATACAAATTCCTCCCCCCTTCCCCCTTTCTCTTATATTAAAAAAAGTGTCAAAATCATTGAGGTTAAACAATTCTTTCAGATTTTCCTTTAAATTTATCTCTGTAAAAACAATTACATCCAGAAATTCAATGCACTCCTGAAAAACAATTAAAAATTCATTCCAATGCTTTTTCAGGGATGCAATATTTAAATGCAAAATAGATATACCCTCAGTAAAATTATTTAATTTACTATATCCTATTAGTGTTTCTATATCATTAAAACTACTACTAGGTACACTATCACTATTTGCTACAAAATCAACCATTCACAAACAATTTCTCTTTGCCCTAAGCTTTGCTACTTTACGTCTTATTTAATTAGTTCCAAGTCATCCTCTTTTTCGATCAATATAACTCTGCTATCCGGGGCCTTCTTTACTCGAACCAATCCATTTCAGTACCAGACAAATTGATAGTCAAGTCCTCTGGCTTTAAGCTTGGCTCTCTTTAACAAATTCCGATAGTAAAAGGAAAGATTCTCACCAACAAAAATTCTTCCTCCCTTGAGTCCTGTAGTTTCAGCATTAGTCACAACCGTTTTTCTAGCTTCCAATAGTCTATCACGGATCTTCCTTCTGGCGAACTGAACAATTATGGTTGCTGGTCGGTTTTCTTTTCTTGTTTTTGGCAAACGATGTGCAATTTCGATATCATCCTCTTTCAAAGACACACCCATTTTATTGGATATGCATCGTACCACTCCTTCCACATCTTCACCTTGTACTTCAGCAACCTCATTAAACTCTAGATTTTTATTACGACCGTACTGTTCCAACTGGTTTACTCTAGAGGTCAACAATGCTATCTGACAGTCTTTAGCATCAACAATCGCTCTAAGTTGCTTAATTTCTTTCTCCATTTCTGGTAAGCATTTTAGACTGTCCTCAATTTGATCATACCTATCTGACAAAAACTGTTGACTAGTCTTTATCTCCTCATTTACTTTTTTCAATGAAATTAGGTCAGCTTTTATTCCCTGCATCAATTCAAGTTTTTTATCAATACTTGACATAATTTCTGAAAAATCAAAACCCTGAAAACCCACTGATTCATTAAGTTTGGGGGAACCCTTTGCTTCATCTGCTTTGTTAAGCTTATGAGAACCAGATTTTTGACTCTTACATTCTAATCCAAACCAACTCAATTTTGCTTCCTCTGTCATTTTGGAAAAAACTGTCCCTTATTCCTGCACAGTGGTAGTGGTATTCTCTACTACAGTCATCCTTAGAGCATTTTATTAAATTTTTAGATTCCAATATACGATCCTGACATTGCTCACAATTCATGTTTGAACAAAATTTAAACTAACCTTATGTGGAGCTCACAAGAACAGGTTCACTGATAAGAGCGCTGCACTGATAAGACATCCACTCTCCACAACTGCTGGACTAAGACTTGATGTCCATTGATAGGTCCGTGGTACCGTAAGACTTGTATGAACAGGATGATTGAAAGTTATGGTGCAACGTAAAATTTATCCCCAAGCATGTCAGTCATGGTCTTACCTCTAATTAAGTTTGTCAATATAATGCCAGAACACAGTAAATACATATAAATTAAATCACAACTTGTACAAATACAAAACTTATATAAGATCATATTTTCTATACCTTTAATATTGCTAGCTGGTATCTCTTCAGGCCTTAGCAGTTTAACAGAGCCACCATCTTCGGTCACAAATTTCATCCCATAAGTATACAAATTCATATTAAAATATAGTAGTAAACACGTATACGAAGGGTATGATGTCCATTGACAGGTCCGTGGTACCGTAAGACTTGTATGAACAGGATGATTGAAAGTTATGGTGCAACGTAAAATTTATACCCAAGCATGTCAGTCATTGTCTTACCTCTAATTAAGTTTGTAAATATAATGCCAGAACACAGTAAATACATATAAATTAAATCACAACTTGTACAAATACAAAACTTATATAAGACCATATTTTCTATACCTTTAATATTGTTAGCTGGTATCTCTTCAGGCCTTAGCAGTTTAACAGAGCCACCATCTTTGGTCACAAATTTCATCCCATAAGTATACAAATTCATATTAAAATATAGTAGTAAACACGTATACGAAGGTTATAGGATAGGTCCGTGGTACCGTAAGACTTGTATGAACAGGATGATTGAAGGTTACGGTGCAACGTAAAATTTATACCCAAGCATGTCAGTCATTGGCTTAACTCTAATTAAGTTTGTCAATATAATGCCAGAACACAGTAAATACATATAAATTAAATCACAACTTGTACAAATACAAAACTTATTTAAGACCATATTTTCTATACCTTTAATATTGTTAGCTGGTATCTCTTCAGGCCTTAGCAGTTTAACAGAGCCACCATCTTTGGTCACAAATTTCATCCCATAAGTATACAAATTCATATTAAAATATAGTAGTAAACACGTATACGAAGGGTATGATGTCCATTGATAGGTCCGTGGTACCGTAAGACTTGTATGAACAGGATGATTGAAAGTTATGGTGCAACGTAAAATTTATACCCAAGCATGTCAGTCATTGTCTTACCTCTAATTAAGTTTGTCAATATAATGCCAGAACACAGTAAATACATATAAATTAAATCACAACTTGTACAAATACAAAACTTATATAAGACCATATTTTCTATACCTTTAATATTGTTAGCTGGTATCTCTTCAGGCCTTAGCAGTTTAACAGAGCCATTATCTTTGGTCACAAATTTCATCCCATAAGTATACAAATTCATATTAAAATATAGTAGTAAACACGTATACGAAGGTTATAGGTCCGTGGTACCGTAAGACTTGTATGAACAGGATGATTGAAGGTTACGGTGCAACGTAAAATTTATACCCAAGCATGTCAGTCATTGGCTTAACTCTAATTAAGTTTGTCAATATAATGCCAGAACACAGTAAATACATATAAATTAAATCACAACTTGTACAAATACAAAACTTATATAAGACCATATTTTCTATACCTTTAATATTGTTAGCTGGTATCTCTTCAGGCCTTAGCAGTTTAACAGAGCCATTATCTTTGGTCACAAATTTCATCCCATAAGTATACAAATTCATATTAAAATATAGTAGTAAACACGTATACGAAGGTTGATAGGTCCGTGGTACCGTAAGACTTGTATGAACAGGATGATTGAAAGTTATGGTGCAACGTAAAATTTATACCCAAGCATGTCAGTCATTGTCTTACCTCTAATTAAGTTTGTCAATATAATGCCAGAACACAGTAAATACATATAAATTAAATCACAACTTGTACAAATACAAAACTTATATAAGACCATATTTTCTATACCTTTAATATTGTTAGCTGGTATCTCTTCAGGCCTTAGCAGTTTAACAGAGCCACCATCTTTGGTCACAAATTTCATCCCATAAGTATACAAATTCATATTAAAATATAGTAGTAAACACGTATACGAAGAGTATGATGTCCATTGATAGGTCCGTGGTACCGTAAGACTTGTATGAACAGGATGATTGAAAGTTATGGTGCAACGTAAAATTTATACCCAAGCATGTCAGTCATTGGCTTAACTCTAATTAAGTTTGTCAATATAATGCCAGAACACAGTAAATACATATAAATTAAATCACAACTTGTACAAATACAAAACTTATATAAGACCATATTTTCTATACCTTTAATATTGTTAGCTGGTATCTCTTCAGGCCTTAGCAGTTTAACAGAGCCACCATCTTTGGTCACAAATTTCATCCCATAAGTATACAAATTCATATTAAAATATAGTAGTAAACACGTATACGAAGGTTATAGGTCCGTGGTACCGTAAGACTTGTATGAACAGGATGATTGAAGGTTACGGTGCAACGTAAAATTTATACCCAAGCATGTCAGTCATTGGCTTAACTCTAATTAAGTTTGTCAATATAATGCCAGAACACAGTAAATACATATAAATTAAATCACAACTTGTACAAATACAAAACTTATATAAGACCATATTTTCTATACCTTTAATATTGTTAGCTGGTATCTCTTCAGGCCTTAGCAGTTTAACAGAGCCACCATCTTTGGTCACAAATTTCATCCCATAAGTATACAAATTCATATTAAAATATAGTAGTAAACACGTATACGAAGGGTATGATGTCCATTGATAGGTCCGTGGTACCGTAAGACTTGTATGAACAGGATGATTGAAAGTTATGGTGCAACGTAAAATTTATACCCAAGCATGTCAGTCATTGTCTTACCTCTAATTAAGTTTGTCAATATAATGCCAGAACACAGTAAATACATATAAATTAAATCACAACTTGTACAAATACAAAACTTATATAAGACCATATTTTCTATACCTTTAATATTGTTAGCTGGTATCTCTTCAGGCCTTAGCAGTTTAACAGAGCCACCATCTTTGGTCACAAATTTCATCCCATAAGTATACAAATTCATATTAAAATATAGTAGTAAACACGTATACGAAGGGTATGATGTCCATTGATAGGTCCGTGGTACCGTAAGACTTGTATGAACAGGATGATTGAAAGTTATGGTGCAACGTAAAATTTATACCCAAGCATGTCAGTCATTGGCTTAACTCTAATTAAGTTTGTCAATATAATGCCAGAACACAGTAAATACATATAAATTAAATCACAACTTGTACAAATACAAAACTTATATAAGACCATATTTTCTATACCTTTAATATTGCTAGCTGGTATCTCTTTAGGCCTTAGCAGTTTAACAGAGCCACCATCTTTGGTCACAAATTTCATCCCATAAGTATACAAATTCATATTAAAATATAGTAGTAAACACGTATACGAAGAGTATGATGTCCATTGATAGGTCCGTGGTTGATTGAACAGGATGATTGAAAGTTATGGTGCAACGTAAAATTTATACCCAAGCATGTCAGTCATTGGCTTAACTCTAATTAAGTTTGTCAATATAATGCCAGAACACAGTAAATACATATAAATTAAATCACAACTTGTACAAATACAAAACTTATTTAAGACCATATTTTCTATACCTTTAATATTGTTAGCTGGTATCTCTTCAGGCCTTAGCAGTTTAACAGAGCCACCATCTTTGGTCACAAATTTCATCCCATAAGTATACAAATTCATATTAAAATATAGTAGTAAACACGTATACGAAGGGTATGATGTCCATTGATAGGTCCGTGGTACCGTAAGACTTGTATGAACAGGATGATTGAAAGTTATGGTGCAACGTAAAATTTATACCCAAGCATGTCAGTCATTGTCTTACCTCTAATTAAGTTTGTCAATATAATGCCAGAACACAGTAAATACATATAAATTAAATCACAACTTGTACAAATACAAAACTTATATAAGACCATATTTTCTATACCTTTAATATTGCTAGCTGGTATCTCTTTAGGCCTTAGCAGTTTAACAGAGCCACCATCTTTGGTCACAAATTTCATCCCATAAGTATACAAATTCATATTAAAATATAGTAGTAAACACGTATACGAAGAGTATGATGTCCATTGATAGGTCCGTGGTACCGTAAGACTTGTATGAACAGGATGATTGAAAGTTATGGTGCAACGTAAAATTTATACCCAAGCATGTCAGTCATTGTCTTACCTCTAATTAAGTTTGTAAATATAATGCCAGAACACAGTAAATACATATAAATTAAATCACAACTTGTACAAATACAAAATTTATATAAGACCATATTTTCTATACCTTTAATATTGTTAGCTGGTATCTCTTCAGGCCTTAGCAGTTTAACAGAGCCATTATCTTCGGTCACAAATTTCATCCCATAAGTATACAAATTCATATTAAAATATAGTAGTAAACACGTATACGAAGGTTATAGGTCCGTGGTACCGTAAGACTTGTATGAACAGGATGATTGAAGGTTACGGTGCAACGTAAAATTTATACCCAAGCATGTCAGTCATTGGCTTAACTCTAATTAAGTTTGTCAATATAATGCCAGAACACAGTAAATACATATAAATTAAATCACAACTTGTACAAATACAAAACTTATATAAGACCATATTTTCTATACCTTTAATATTGCTAGCTGGTATCTCTTTAGGCCTTAGCAGTTTAACAGAGCCACCATCTTTGGTCACAAATTTCATCCCATAAGTATACAAATTCATATTAAAATATAGTAGTAAACACGTATACGAAGAGTATGATGTCCATTGATAGGTCCGTGGTACCGTAAGACTTGTATGAACAGGATGATTGAAAGTTATGGTGCAACGTAAAATTTATACCCAAGCATGTCAGTCATTGTCTTACCTCTAATTAAGTTTGTAAATATAATGCCAGAACACAGTAAATACATATAAATTAAATCACAACTTGTACAAATACAAAACTTATTTAAGACCATATTTTCTATACCTTTAATATTGCTAGCTGGTATCTCTTCAGGCCTTAGCAGTTTAACAGAGCCACCATCTTTGGTCACAAATTTCATCCCATAAGTATACAAATTCATATTAAAATATAGTAGTAAACACGTATACGAAGGTTATAGGATAGGTCCGTGGTACCGTAAGACTTGTATGAACAGGATGATTGAAGGTTACGGTGCAACGTAAAATTTATACCCAAGCATGTCAGTCATTGGCTTAACTCTAATTAAGTTTGTCAATATAATGCCAGAACACAGTAAATACATATAAATTAAATCACAACTTGTACAAATACAAAACTTATTTAAGACCATATTTTCTATACCTTTAATATTGTTAGCTGGTATCTCTTCAGGCCTTAGCAGTTTAACAGAGCCACCATCTTTGGTCACAAATTTCATCCCATAAGTATACAAATTCATATTAAAATAAAGTAGTAAACACGTATACGAAGGTTATGATGGCCATTGATAGGTCCGTGGTACCGTAAGACTTGTATGAACAGGATGATTGAAGGTTATGGTGCAACGTAAAATATATACCCAAGCATGTCAGTCATTGTCTTACCTCTAATTAAGTTTGTCCATATAATGCCAGAACACAGTAAATACATATAAATTAAATCACAACTTGTACAAATACAAAACTTATATAAGACCATATTTTCTATTTTGTTGAACTGAACGAACTAAAACGAAAATACTAATGAATTCAAGCTATTAATTTCTATGGAATACTTTAAAAAAAACTTACGTTATAAGTAATAAAACTTCTAGAAACATTAATTGAAGATACAAAAAAATTATAGAACATGTTTCTTTCATAATATCTATACTACAGTACTAGTTAATAAAATTTTAAAAATATGTATGTTAAAAAAGCAATATTTGAATAAGTTATTCTTGAAGTTTGAAATCAGGAAGTTCTTTGAAGGCATCCTTTTGAGATGTTATTGAATAACGGTGAAACTGACCAAGCTCTAAAACAAACACATGCATCAGGCAATTTCGTTATACCATGTATGTTTGGTAGATGATGTAACTTGGAGATTGCTACTTTTGTCACCAACCTAAGAGGATCTTTCTGACACCAACTTTTTTTAAAGATAACAATACCGTACAGTCACAATATAACACAGCATCAATGAATTCAGCATGAACCAATGTCATGATTCATGCTGTAATAAGCACTAAATAAAGCTTCTCTTTCATCTCTGCTAGTTGTTACGTCATATTTAAATTTACAATTTTCCATGCAATTAAAAATATTTTAATTTCTTTTGCAGGTACTAAAACTCCTCTTTTGCTAGTGTAACATTCCCCTTTCTGATGGCTTCTGGAGCGTTTATTGCATACCCAAGAAGAAACATCCCTTTGCTTCTTCTTATAGGAATCTGTTTATTTGATATAACAGCTCCATCTTCTTCTGCTATAATTGGAGGCAAATGGACTATTCAATGGACTATGGCTGTAATTCCATTACTGTTGGAACTGCTGAAGCATCAGCTGCTGCTGATGTGGATGCTGGAAGGTGTGGTGGCTCCTCTTTGAGCAATTCTGTTTGTATTGGAGCTACAACCATTTATTTTTTTTGGGCACACGGGGTTTTTTCCTCTGCCTGAAAAAATAAGTTACTTCATTATTAAAAATGTAATTAAATGTGTAGGTATTTTGTTAAAAGTTATGTTTTCAGAAAATTTTAAGTTTTGAATAAAAGATGAATAGGATTAAAAACTATTTTTGGTAGGCCTACTTATAAATCCTAAATTAAATAAAAATTACAAAGGTCTGTTTTAATTATCGTAAGCTAAAAAACCATGATATAAACGATTAAATTGAAACGCAAACATATCACATTTTGACAATTTTTACAACGCCTAACCTAGATTTCTTTAACTAACTACTTTTATTACATATTTACTGCCTATTATGGTACAGTCTACTCCTTACATTTATAGTAAAAATTTAAATACACCAACTTGGCATTAAAACAAGCAAACCATCAAACGATTTAACCATCCAAGAGTTAATTACATCATTGTTTTGTAATTATGAATTATACAAACTTCACTTACCTTTTGTATATTTTAGATTAAAATAACAAAACGCCTATTCATAATTAAAAAAAATATATATTGAACAAGAAAAATATATTTAAGGGTAGAACAGTCAATCTTCGGGTAGGGAGGATAGGCTACCCTTTAAATAGGGTGGGCCGGATAACATGTTACGTGTTTACGATTAACGTGTGTCAGGTACATTTAGTTCTTTATTCTCAAAACCAATATTTGCCCTTTCTGCAATAGGTTTAAATACAGGTATGTCAAGTTTTGGGTTTGGTAGGTAAAATTTATAGGTTGGGTTGGTTAATATAAGTGAGGAATAAATTATTGTCTGTTAAGTTTTTGTTATTTACCAAACAAAAGAAATACAAAAATAAATATGGCCCTTTTCCATAAATCTGACCATCCTTTCATTTTGTTGTGATTCAATCAACATCCCGTCCTGGGTATGACGTTAAACTGCCTCTTCCCCACCTACCCATTTCCTAATTCCTACCAAATCCCCCTCCAGGGTCTTTTAAGTACCCCGTCCTCTGACCGTTCCAGTACATGGCTCGCTGGGAGTGCTTAAGCTGGCACTAGGTGCCCTATCTGGTGTCGGTGAGAGCTGATGTGAGCTTGTCTCTGCCGAGGCGTAAGTCATGTACTGGTTCAGAAGCCAGCCACTTCGGTCCTTGGTCAGGAAGTGTTCAGTAGGCAGGGGTGTCGGAGCCCCTGTTGCCACGTGCGAGTCCAAGTTGTGCGCGTATTCCGACTTGGTAATCGATGGAAACCGGGCCTCGGGGAACTGAGGTAGGGTTGTCCCCCAAGCTACGGTTTGTGGGACACCCGAGGGGCATGCCCGCTCCCGGTGAATTGGCCCGCACTACTAAACACGATGCGCTGGTTACCCTATATATGGATATTGAAACCACCCCACCCTTAGGGCAAGAATTCGGAGGAAGAGATCTTAATGATCCAGAGAAAAAAACGACAGTTGTCAGATTCTGAAAATGAATCGTATATAAAAACAAAGGAAAGTGGAAGAAAAAGTAAAACGCAGAAAAATATGAACGTTCCAACTCCACTATACCTAATCGTGAGTCATAAGGATGAGGGCAAAAACTCTAACAAAGGTTAGTCCTTTCCTTATAAACAAAGCTTTTGTTTCCTCAGGCGGTCAGCCTAAATCTGTAAGCAAACTGAGAAATGGAACTATCCTGGTGTGAGGCTGCGAATTACATCCAAGCCAGGAAGTTTCCTTCAGATGACAAGCTTTTTTGATCAGGTGGAAGTCGTTGTTCAACCGCACTCCTCACTGAATACCTCTAAGGGGACTCGTCTTCTGCCGTGACCTGATGGAGTGTAGTGAGGAGGATATCAAGGACGAGCTGCAGTGTGAAATGGTAACCGATGTGGTCAGGATGCTTCGGACGGAGAATGGGAAAAAGGTTCCTACTCCTGGTCTAATTCTGACCTTTGCTTTTCCCCAACCCCAAAAACTATTAAGGCTGGGTACTTGTCCCTGACTGTACGGCCATATTTTAAAAAATCCGCAGCGGTGTTTCCGTTGTCAGAGATTCGGGCACTCTAGTAAGACGTGCTCGGGGACCTGAGACTTGTTCTCGTTGCGGCGATGAAGGCCACCAAGAGGAAGGTTGCAAGAATTGACGTCAGATGCGTGAACTGTAAGGGCAAACACGCGGCCACTTCGAAGGAGTGTAGAGTTTACTTAGAGGAAAAGGAAGTATTGAAGATCGTTACTCTTAACAAACTCTCCTTTAACGAAGCCCGCAAAGAGTACAGGAGAAGAATCGCTCCAACCCCTAAAAAGGGAGTCTCGTACTCCGAAGCTGCTTCAGCCCCAGTCCAATCCGCACAGTGCCCGTCATGTACCGCCTTGGAGGGTATGGTACGCAATTTAGCAGAACAGGTTGCCGCTTTTAGTTAAGCATCTTGCAGCTGGTACTGGACAACATCCGTTGGCATCCACCAGTAACCCTTCCCAAGCAGTCCACCACGCCCATACAAAGTCCAACACACAGATTCAAGCTCGCCCAACAGTTACTCCTACTTTCAGAGATAGGGTGCAACAAAATACGAAACCCGCCCTATCTTTGGAAGAGAGGAAAAAACTCGCGGATAAACTAAAAAAGAACATACAAGCAAAATCAGAAATAGATCCAAATTCTTAGTGAAAAAGACTAATCCATCCTCGTCCAGATCCTCCCAATTATCACTTGATGATGATATGGTGAGGACCCTTTGGAGATGCAGACAGAGTTCCAAACTGTTCAAGGTAACTTCCGTCCTGTATCTAAACAAAGAAAAAAAATTTACGATGAACTAGTACAATATAATTTAATGTTAAACTTATTTATTCAGACTATCTATTGGTGTTAATATTTATAATTTTGTTATTTAATTTTTATTTATCATTATTTTGACAGCTGCCTAATTAGCCCCTTTACAGCTACTCTGGTGGCAGTATATTGTGTTAAGTTTTTTACAGTTTATTTAATTTATGTTATGTTCCTTGTCCTTATTTATGTTCCATTTAACTTTAGTCTTTATATATGTTAAGACCTCTCTACAGTCTTTCCCTTGTTACATTTATTGTTACCTAGTTTTTAAGTATTAAATTATTTACTCAACTACTTGTTGTAATTCCTATTTTGTTATATACAATGTAATCTTTATGTACCTAATTGACACCACCAAATACGAGTAGGTGTCAATTCTTTCTTGAGGGCAATGATAACCTCAGCGTTTTTTTGCCCCTTATAAAAAAAAAAAAAAAAAAAAAAAAAAAAAATCAATCAACATCAATATGTTTGGAAATTAAAAACGTCTATTGTATGATTAATTGGATACTTCTAATTATTAATATTACAAAGATTGAAGAAATCTTTGTGTTTAAAATATAACAGAATCAAGTTAGCCTATCTCATCTGGTAGATGAAACCATTTCATTCTAATAAACGTATAAGTACAAAATATTTTGCGTTGGACAAGGTTTCATCTAGCAAATGAACCCGTTTCATTCTAGTTTTATTAAATTTTGTCTCTCAAATGGAACTTTGGCATTCTCCTAGTTTACGATTTAACCACGATAGAGCGCTAAGTGTCAGTGCATTCAATAGAGGACGTCAAATGGAACCTTGGCATGCAAAAAACTCAAAATAAGTGATTTTGTTAGTTGGAACCTTGTCTTTCTAGCCTAACGAGATGTCGTTCATGGCACCAATTACTCAATTTCCCAACAAAGTGGATTTTGCTCCTTTTGATTCTAGTACCCTCATATAAGAAAAATCTCATGATAGGAACTAAATATAGGCCCAATTAACATCTAGAAAAATTTGGTTGAGATATCTTCAACGGTTTTCATGTAACGTGTTTACAAAAATTAAAAAAGTAATTTTTCGGCAATCGCACAAAATATATTGAACAACAAAACATTATAAAATAAACAGTGTCCTACCTTATTTAATGTCCTCCTGCACTATAAGTGGGGTTGTCTGGATCTTCCTCAGCTGTATATATGACCCCCCAACTTCCTTTTCATGTCCTCTTGATTCTGATTTTCTTTCTATGTCGATAACGGCTTTTTCAGCCTCCCATACACGTTTGCGATCAAGGAGTTCCCTTGCCTTGACCATATTTTTCCCTGCTTGAAGTCCCATCTGTTCCATTACTTTAATTTTGAACAAGTACCCATCATGAGAGAGCCGCTTCAGATACACCAAATCTTAGTGTTCTAAGGGTAACAAATGATCTTTTTGGAAGCCTTGACCATATTAAATTGTTCAACGATTCATTTGGATTTTGTGACTTTCCTTTTAAACACTTCTTTAGTAGTTCAGGATCAGATAACTGTTTAAAAATTGGTTTTAAAAGAATCATGATAGGCTGTGGCGGATGAAAATATTTAGAGTGGTCATAAAGTTCTTTCGAAACCAAAGATTTGTTGTATTTACACCACGACTCCTCGTCTGTCGGACAGAGCTGGTTCATTGGCTTATCATTAGTAGACATAATGTGGAAGTAGCAGGCCTAGACAGCGTTTTGCATGTCTTTATAGCTATTTGTGTTCCGCCTTATAGCAAGGCCATAAAGTCTGTATTTTCTGTGTAGCAGCTTCAGTAAGGCGATTTTACCTGAAAGGGGTTTTTCCATCTGATTTTTTTCTTTTGTTTTATTTCTGAGACCACGTAGTCTTTTTCCCATCCGTTTTTGGACATGCCCAATGCATTCCAGCTTATTAATTGGGCAATCACCATATGGTTAGCTTCAGCTACTGATTTGTAAGCAGAAGAATCGCTATCGCTTAAATACTCGGTGTATCGTACACCGTACCTGTCGATGGACCGTTGGAATAGTACGAGGGCTCCTTCAACTTCCATCCCTCCGCTTGTGCCTACATGATTTGCACTGCATACTTCTAAATGTGTGTTTTGCAATTTATCAGGGCAGGTACAGTGCTTTGACATGACATTGTAGTCTAAGGCTTTACCTGTGTTTACTGATGTCATTGTCATGACGCCATTCAATGACGTGTGCCCTCGCTTCTGCCAAGAACTATCGAGAGTAACACACAGGTCTCGTACATTGTCGTTGTATGTTATATCATCTTCAACAGCACTTTTCATTGAGGCTTTACATAGCTCCTCACAAATAAAACATAGGTATGCCTCATGTTTCGCATACATTGTGGGTGGAGGAGGCAAATTTAGGATGCCGCATAGGCTTTTAGCAGCGGTGTGGCCTTTTCTGATTACTCGTAACCTATAAGCAAGTCTCAAATTTAAATCATAGAGTAAAATAGGCCTAGGACTATCTCTCTTATCATGGGTATATGTCATAGATGACAGCTTCTCACTATTTACAAAAGATTTTGTGCCTTTTTCGCAATTTGAACAAGATACCGTAAATTGAGTAGCGAGGCCAACTATGCTTTTTTAGACATCTCTATTTCATGTTGACAATACAGTAGAACTCCGATTATCCGAATTAATTGGGGATCAGGCCGATTCGGATATGCAACAATTCGGATAGTTGGATTTAGCATGAAAATTATGCAAAAAAGGAGTATTTTAATTAAATAAACAAAAGTGCATTGAAAACGTTGTTATTTTAATACTATAGAGTACAGTAATAAACATGAGCAATAAAAATGCAGTACAGCAATACAGATTAACGAAAAGTACTAGTACATAAACTAAATGACAAATGAAAAATTAAGTGATGAAATGTGCAATAGGCTACATACAGTACATATTTGTCCTGTGTAGTTTTTCACTTGAACATTTCCAATAAAGTACGTTGCCTTGAGGTTGTAGCTCGTTTCCGTGCAGCAAGGTCCCGCAGGCGCTTGAAGGCAAGAAGTTGTACAGCTTCACATTCTGGTTGCCGCTCCATCCACTTTAAGGCGTTTTCAAAACAAATGAAGGCTTCTCCGTGTGTTGGCACATTTTCCTCTTCAGTTTCATCACCGCTCTCATCACTGTCAATGATATCACTTTGCTGTTCGTCCATTACACTTTCCTTTTTCATTGTCTGTCATTATCTGAAACCCAGGATCAGCGTTATCAGATTGCAACCACTCTTCCATATCTTCAACATCGACTTCTGAACAACCTGCGATGTTATTGGCAAGTTTTACAAATTCTGCCACAGTCAGTTCAAGTTCTTCATCATCAGCTAGCTCATCTGTTATTTGTTGTAACCTCTGTTTTTCTAGTTCCAGCAGTTCTTTTGTTAATGTACCGTTTATTCTGTTCCTAGCTCGTTTTAGTGTAACGCTTTTAACCATATTCAAGGAATCCGCAATCATGTAACAGCAGTCTTTCAAGTTAATTTTTTTGTATGAATCCAAAACTCTCTCTTCATTGTTTTCTTCAGTCAGGAGCAGTTTACGGAGCAGTTGACGTCTGTAGTGTCGTTTTGTACACTCAATAATACCCTGATCCATGGGTTGTAATAGACTTGTGACATTAGGCGGCAAAAAGAGGC
This sequence comes from Homalodisca vitripennis, assembly GCF_021130785.1. Classification (NCBI taxonomy): domain Eukaryota; kingdom Metazoa; phylum Arthropoda; class Insecta; order Hemiptera; family Cicadellidae; genus Homalodisca; species Homalodisca vitripennis. The sequence goes on from NC_060209.1 coordinate 177,826,840, forward strand.
ATTTAAATTGGCCCTCGTCCCGATCATAACATTCAATGGGTGGATGAGTTGGAGCATTGTCAATGATGAGCAACACTTTCCCCGTTTTTCCAGTTTCTTTTTTAAAATTTTTAATTCAGGGATGAAAGTTTTATTGTACCATTCCAAAAATATATCACTCGCCATCCATGCACTTTTTTGGTTGGTGTAAGCCACTGGTAAATGGTTTACATTTTTAAAAGCTCTTGGCTTTTTTGGTTTACCTATCATTAGTAAAGGCAGCCGATGGGTACCTGTAGAGTTAGCACAAACCAGGATTGTTACTCGTTCCTTGCTTACTTTATGCCCTGGAGCACTTTGTTCTCTTTTGGATGCCAAAGTCTTCCTCGGTAGGGCCTTCCAGTTTAACCCGGATTAGTCGGCATTGTAAACAAGTTCGGGATCATAGTGTTTAGTCTCTTGTTTAAATGTTTCCACCAACTTAATGGCAGCTTCACGGTCGGCAGAAAGTTTTTCTCCCGCTACGTCTAATTCTCGAATGCCATGCCTAGATTTAAAATTCCGAAGCCACCCCTGGCTTGCCTTAAAATCAGTCACACCCATTTTTTCGCTAAACATTCGAGCTTTTTCACATAAAATTTGTCCGGAAATAGGTTGCCCACTTGACCGTTGTTGAAGAAACCACGTAAAAACAGCGTTCTCAATAGGTTCACTTTTAGCGTGCTTCATCACTTTTCTAGATGAACATCCATCTTCACTTTCCAATGCACTCACGAAGCTTAACATTTTTGCTTTGTTAGTTTTAATATCACATATAGTAGCAGCCCCTACGCCAAACCGCTCTCCTAGTTGCTTTCCTGCGACGCCTTTATTTAACTGATTAATAATTTCCACTTTATCGCTGAGAGAAAGTACAACTCGTTTACGTTTTGCACTCATCGTTAATGATTTTATAATATCAGGCTATGCAACACTACACACATCAACGCAACTCTCAAGGTACAACGCAACTCGACTGCTAAATACACACGCGAACGGAACTGGCATACGGCTCAAGCGCACTGACCGGCGGGCGGCGAGACTGCAGTCGATGTGCAGGTGGAAGGGCGGGGTGTTCTAAATATAGCATGCGGGAGTCACGTTACCACGGTAACGGCACGTACGCCTGGCGCGCCGGGCTCCTGCCCCTGTCTACGTCATGGCACGTTTCGTCGGGCGGGCGCCGCGCCGTCACTGTTATTTGACGACTTTCAAATTTTACATAATTTCACCGAATCGTGATTCGGATAATTGGGGATTCGGATAATAGGGGTTCGGATAATCGGAGTTCTACTGTACTTGCATACAGCTAGATCACCTAAAACTACATTTAGTTGTTTCATGTCTATTATTTCATATTGAAGACTACTCGTATTGGACGTATAAGTGTCAAAGTTATCACCTAACTTTAGCTTGGAACTTGATGATGAAATCCTAGGTTTACATGGAGATTGCCTTGGATTTTCTTAAAGAAAATAGCTGTCTTATGATCTTCTTAAAACTGTTTACTTCTTTTAACATTGTCTACTGGTTCCAATCTTCTTATTCCCCATTTTTTAATAAACATAAACTAATACAGATTAAAACTTGCACAAGAATCACATAACCTAATTCACAATGTTATCGTATGTCCAACACAGATGATACAAGCGCAGCTGTCAACAAAAACTAAAAAACATAGACAGACAGTGTAGCCAACTAACAAAACAAAATTACTGACCATGGTTAGCTAACAACATTATGTAATTTTTTTACGATTTGTAGTGCCCTTAAAGGAGTAGAATAGGCTGCCATCTGATCCGATACATCAATAAAACTCTTTGCAGAATTATAATCTACAATTGTGGTAGGTTTTATTACTTCCTTTCCACTTTTAGTTAAAACAGTTGTCATTTGAGGGACAAATTTGGTGGTCAAAAATAACACATCCCTCTTGTCTTTCCATTTTCCAACAATGGTCTTTGCATTACTTTGTTTTAGTTTTAGTTCTCCTTTGTTAATCTTAGCTGTTATAACGGCGGAGGGATTGATTTTGCGTTTCTTTCTCAGCGTACCAATGAGATGTGTCTTTTTATCAAGTACAGTTCTTGCTAAATTAACAGAAGTGTAGAAATTGTCTGTGTAGAGCTCTCTTCCTTCATTAACAAGACCCTCAGTTAACTGAAAAACAACATTTTCACTAACTACTCCAGCTTCCTTTACATGTATATCTTTTCCTGCATACACTTTTACTCTATGGGTAAACCCTCCCTCAATGCAAAGTTTGTAAATGTTTATCCCATATTTATGTCTTTTATTGGGGATACATTGCTTGAAACACAAGCGCCCTTGAAAAGGAACCATCTATACACATTTTCTTTCCTACTGCGCAAGATTTATAAAATACTTCATTTAGAGCATCCACTAACCATTCTATTTTATAAAATCTGTTATTTTGGGGACAATACTCATTATTAGAAAAATGAAGCATAGAAAACTCTGAAGTCTATTTCGTGAAATACCTGTTTCTTTTGCAAATTCATTTTTGTATAGAATATTAGTAGACCAATAGTCTTTAAGATGAGGTTTTTGTCTAGACCCATCCACATAATTATAGCAACAAAAGCAATAATTTCTTCTCGATTTGTTTCATACCACTTTGTTAAATGTGAGTGATCCGTTACTGACTCGATTTGTATACCACGTACAATAGATTGCTCTGCATACACATTAGTCTCTTCGACTATTTTTTCAAGAATTTCATTGTTTGAAAACAATAAATAATACTCTGCCGGAGATTTACCTCTGCAATTTTGAATAAAATTTCATTAAATTTACTATGTATATTACAATCAAAGTTTTTTAAATTCCCAGTAACATCATACCAAACAACATTATGATTCGACCCATTTTGGATATTTTAAGTTACTTGCATAGGTTCAGTCCCGTCTGATGTATTTTCTGATTCCACACGTTGAGAGTGACCATATGAGGAGTGAGATTGTTCACTAATATTAACATTAGAAGTATCTATTCGACGTCTTTTATTACTTAGTCACATCACACACACTTTCTGAAGATGATTCACTGTCAGGAACAAACTCACCATCTATATCACTATCATATGCCGGTGATGAGCTTTCATAGTTATCTATTTACGAGGGCGGTTCAGAAAGTAAGTTTCTTTGGTTAATAAATAAATGTGACCTGCCAAGGGAATAGGGACCTTAACTTCCAAAAATTCAAAATTGAGTTATTGGTATATTCTTAATCTAGACTATTAACCAAACACACTGGTGAAAGAATTATTAAGATATCTTAAAAAATGCCAAAGTTATAGGTGTTTAAAGTTTTTATTTTAAAATTCTTAGTTTTAAGAAATCGCGCTCCAAAGTTTTCTAATTTTCAAGCAAAGATATTTTTTATACTACTTGGATTATTTGCCATGTTTTACATATCATTTTGTCAGGAATTTAAAGCAGAATAATAATTGATGATTGAATTTGAGATAATTATTTACATTGTTAGCCTAACCTCCCTTAAATGGATTGGGGTTGAAAAAAAAACCAACATTTTAAAGATAAAGTGTATTACTACCTAATTAAAAAATACAAAGGTTTTATTATATTTGTAATTATATACTACATTAGTAAAACAAGTTATTAATAGTCTGCAGCATACAAAGTGTCAATGCTAAAAGATTATTTTTTATTTTTTTACTCTTTTTGATCGTTTTTTTGGAGGTTGAGTACTTGGACCTGCAGCAACATCTTTATCGGAAGCCTCTGGACGATCTGGATCAGGTTCATTTACTCCATCTTCAGGTTCTGGTCCTGGATTAGGACATAGTAAGTCCTTCAATTCGTCGTCAGCAAACTCCCTAATCTTTTGGTACAAATACTTCTTCCTTTGGTATGTTAATCCTTCCGGTTTGATTTCTTTAGGAAAATCGGTTGGCAATTCCTCGGAAGAAGTAATTACCCGTTCTTGTTCGGGGTCACCTAATCCAGTTTTAACTAATACTTTGCCCTTTTGGCTACAGATAAAATGGAAGTGGCTGAACTTTGTAATATTTTTTATCGCTTTCCATTTTTTGTTTCGGAAATAGTTGAGCCAATCGAATAAATGAACATAAACTTCGCCTTGCTCAGTCCCAGCTATTATGGATTTGTTAAGGCCTATGTTAGTGGATTTCTCAACGATGTCTGCAACTTGGCCCAATGAGCTGGCTTTTCCCTTTCTAAATTTTTTTAAAAATAAACCAAAAGCCCAATCGCAGCCAAATTTGGTATGCCCGACTGGAAGAAAGGAAAGGGTGATAGAATCATTTAACCCTTTCAGTACTCTCCAAGTTAAATACCCCATAAGAATGTTATTCTTGTTCTGGCTGACGCAATTATCTGCGTGTAGTGTTAGATGTTTTTCCCCGAAACTATGATTTTCTAAATAATAATGGAGAAAACTGACAATCGCATTTGCACCTTTGGAAATTTGAATAGCTTCGGGGATTAAAAAGTTATGTTGAGTTTTGACGGTATCGTTCATGATTCCAAAAATCCCTATTTTGTAGGGAGTAAGAAAATAGATGGGTCCTGGCTGTTGAGAATCAAATGGAATGTGCACCTGTTGTGCAAAGTCAAAGCTATAATGTATTTTTCCATCATAGGAATTTGGTTTTGCTAAACCATTTTCGTCAAACTCAACTAAGTCTATGTTAAAATTGTCAACCGTGTCTTTTATCAAAGTTTTATAACCTGTTTCTTTCAATGTTTACAACATTCAGATGATCTTGGCATTTTTTAATAAACTCTGCTTTGTCAGCTTCAGAACATCCTCGAAGTTTGGTGAAGGTCGTCATGCTTTTTTTGCAAAATTCGCATAAATCTGACCGAGGCTTCATAATGACAACATCAGGACAGAAAATGTTCCAAATAGATCGGAACGCTGACGACCCAACAAACTTTTTAGACGCCTCAACACATGCTTGTTTGTATTTTCTAAACAAGGACATTTTTGAATCAGAAGAGGGAAGTAGTTTTACAATAGTTTTATGATTAGCTAAACGCCCCGGCATAAAAAGAGCCGACTCTTCTGCATAATTTCTAATGAATAGAACAACACTTTCAGTGTCTTCTTTAGTATGTGTGTTTTTTGGTGTTCGCTTAAAGTTTTTGTGTACAGGGGGTTCCATACCATGAACATAAAATGTTTCAATAAACGTTTGAATCGTTTTATTTTTATTGCATTTGCGGCTAGGAACAACCTCTCACAGACAGTTTGGCCAGGCAATGTGTATATCATTCGCAGCCTTTGTCTCACTTTCTCCTTAGATCCGCTCCCAGTTTTTACTTCATTGCTCTGCCTACACATGGCACGGATCTGTCCTAATACTACTAAATCAAGTTGATTCGTACCTTCATTATAATAATCTAGACTACTGCTATCCAAAAAGCTCTTCAATAACTCATCCAGCGTAAACGAGTCGCTGCATTTCCGCCGACAGCATCCCTCTACTTTTATACTTCTTATTTCTGCGTCAAACACGGTGACAAGTTCCTCTTGAAGAACTGGTTTCTGAAAAAAAAAATAGTTATACTTTAAGGCAAAATATTCATTACATCATTATTTTTAAAAAGTATTTTTACTAAATTGTAACAAACTTAAAAAATGGGTTTAATGATTTTTTTGGTTTGCTCTTACAATTTATACTAAGTAGGCCTAACGTCTCTGGACTGACCTGCAATGCACCTATGACTTCCAACTACATCATGTAGTTTGTAGACACTTTAATTCAAACGATCATAAACTTATTTATTATGCTATTTCGATTGTATACTTTTAATTAGTTGTATCAATCAATGTTATTGGCATAAAGGTTTGTCAGTTACAACACAGATTGCAGCATTAAAATTATTACCCTCCATTATAAGCTCTCTCGATGCAGCTGAAATCGTAATGCTTATAATTTTGATACAACGCTTTTACGTGTAACGATTAAAATTGATTATACACTCACCCAAATTTCTTGATCTGCATCGTTTACCACGTCATCTCCAATCATTTCTGGCTCGCCATCAAGTATGTCAACCGAAATTTCTTCAATAGAAATGTTATCGCTCATCATGAGGTTTTCTTCGGCATTTTCAATATCCTGTGCAATACAATTTTATTAATACTAATATATAAAAAAATTGCTAGTAAGCGTAATTAGTTTTTATAGTAAGTTAAGTCTGTAAAAAAATGTATCTAGTTTGTTGAATATTTTAGTATTGAAGAAAATACAACACATTTACACAAAAATGTTTATGAAATTCGTTATTCTACAATAATTAAAATTTATTTTTATTGTATTATTATATTATTTTTATTGTTATTATTATTGTCGAAAGTGTAAAGAGCAAGTAAGTAGATTAATGTAACTTGTTTAATGAATATTCAACATTAAAGAAAATATTATATTACACAATTCATACTCTTGAATGAAAAATAAATTTAACAGTAAAAATTTTATAAATAATATAAGAAAGGCTTACCTCAAGGGTGGGTATATCACCAATATTAAAATATTCGACATCTTCACTTGAACGATTAAGTTCTGTAGCGTCTTCCTGACTCTCATGATCCTCAAGCTCAGAATCTGATGAAGAACTAACTGGGTTTGCAAAATAATCTTCACATACTTCCCTTAAGTCATCGGTTATTTCACCGGTAAAATAACTGTCGTTGATAATTTTAGCAATATTTTCCTCCATAGCAGGACGGTGCGCTTGGAACAGCAACAGTGACTCAACTAAACAAACAAATTCCTGAGAGCCTAGTCCTGCTCCAGGTGCACAAGTGATAAGGAGAGGGAGGGAGGGGGGAAGAGATAAGATAACATCGCCGTTCGGAGCCAAACAACAGCTGATTTGCCTGGAGTCATAAAACATCTGATTTGCTGAGTATCATTGTGTAATAAGACACAAAAACAAAAGGGACCTTAACTTCCAGTCATTTAAATAACATTGGGGAAGTTAAGGTCCCTTTTCTGCAGCTTGCAAGGGTTTGGAAATTAATTATTTTAACCATGTTCTAGGTTGAATTCAAGTGTGTAGTTGACTGAATATTGTTTAGAAACATACATAGAATAAGAAACTATCAAAAACAGAACATGTGATTTTTTGACCTAAACCACTAAAACTGCTCGTACTGTAAAATTTTGTCCTGGAAGATAAGGTCCCTTTTCCTTTGGCGGGTCACAAATGCTGAATATACTTACAGATTTTTTTATTACACACATTTTAAAGAGCAACTCTTACACCTATTTTTTAACATAATTACCAAAATTATATAAACACTTATCATATCTGGTTACGAGCTTCTCAATACCCGCCGCGTAGAAGTCTGCCGCCTGTGCACGTAACCAGCCGCTAACGGAGTTTTTCAGTTCTTCGTCGTCTGTAAAGCGCTGAGATCCCAGCCATTTCTTCATATTGGAAAAAAGTTCAAATCGCTGGACGCCAAATCTGGACTGTAGGGGGGATGTTCAAAGATGTCCCAGCCAAAACGGTTCAAAAGGTTCTGAGTTCGGGCAGCTGTATGCGGCCGCGCATTGTCATGCAGGAGAACAATGCCCGAAGTCAACATTCCCGCCTACGATTCTGTATAGCCCTTCTCAGTTTTTTGAGAGTGTCAGAATAGACTGCAGCGTTTATGGTTGTCCCTCTTTCCATGAATTCCACTAGAATAATCCCTTTTTTGTCCCAAAACACTGTTGCCATAAGTTTTCTTGTCGAAAATGTTTGACGACATTTCACGGGTTTTCTTGGCGATGACGTGTGACCCCATTCCATCGATTGTCTCTTTTGTTCGTTATTCACATAGGAGACCCATGTCTCGTCACCTGTCACAATCTGACTAAGGAATTCTTCACCTTCTTCATGGTAGCGCGAAAGAAAGGTTAAAGCGGATCCCATTCTCTTCTTTTTGTGCTCATCAGGGAAACGTTTAGGGACCCAACGAGCACAAAATTTGTGAAAACCAAGTCTCTGTGTCACTATCTCATACACTAGAGTTCTTGAGATGTTGGGAAAAAACTCAGAAAGTTCTGTAATCCTGAATCTGCGATTTTCCGTAATCTTGTGGTCAATGCTCGCAACAAGGTCGTCAGTAATGACAGATGGTCGGCCAGATCGCTTTTCATCGTGGACATTTGTGCGTCCATCATTAAACAATTGGCACCATTTTCTCACGGCAGTGTAACTCATAATGTTTTCTCCATATACCGAACACATCTCACGATGAATTTCCACTGGTGGCATTTGTTTTGCCCACATGAATCGGATAACCGAACGTACTTCACAGTAGGCGGGAGACTCGATAATGGCGGCCATTTTGAAAGCAAGGTTGCAGCACAACAAATAACGTCACGACCTTCACAGCGGCACTGCCAGACGCGCATTGAACGGAGCCACACAGGATCATGCCGCTACTCCCACCCATTCGCCAACTAGCCGACAAAGAAACTTACTTTCTGAACCGCCCTCGTATATATCATCACTTCTAATATCGGTTTTATCCATATTATTTAAAATTAGAATTAAATATACAACCTCCAAATTGAAATGAAAACATAAACACAGCACCAAACAAGCAGTAACAGCATGTGGTTGGTTTTAGAACAGATGGCCAGTCAGAATGTGGTGGGGGTACAGTGTGGCCAACTTTCACAAACCAACAACACCTGGCACTTACCCACACCCCAGGCAACACAGTAGTATAGGTTTATAGGCTTGAATCGTGCAGCAAATACGATTCACGGAGCCTTTTGAGTCCATTACTTGTGATCAAATCTGATACACGCGGTCTGTGAAGCACACTTAGTATGCAGCAAATGTGATGCATGTGGGCTGTAGCATAATCTTAAAAAAATCAGTCTGGGACTTAACCTGTTAAGCGAGCCTCAAGTTTTGTACCTGGTCCACAGAACCTATATCATGATAAATATGAAGTTCACTGCATATTTTTTTTTTATTTAAGGTTAAAAATATATATTACCTTCTAAATGCATAATATATACTAGGGAAAATAATTTAAAAATCTAACTTACCCTAATTGTCCTAATTAGGCTATAATTTGGTATGGGTCTCAAAAGAGACATTGTGCGCATCCGTCAAACATATCCAATGTACTTTTGTTGTTATTATCTAGTAACTTTTTGTTAAAAAAAGGATATTTTATGATATGAGGCTATTCTACTAATGTCATTAAATAAAAATTATATTTATACTACTAGAAAAATCACACATGTAAATACAAATTACATTGTACTGTTCTTGAACACAGTGGCCTACTGATAATTATTCATTGTGATACAAAGAAAATCAGTTCTTCTTATTGTGCAAACACAAATGAACGTTGCATTTAGTACATTTAGAAGAAGTTTTTTACTGAACAGTTAGGAAACTTGCATCTTTGGCGACTTTCTGTAAATTGCGGCCAGTGAGCAACCTGGTCAAGCCGAATGTCCTTTGGTGGAGCTGGAGCTTCAGGTCCTTTCTTTTTCTTTTCTTGGATTAGCTCTCCTACTTCATGGCGTGGCCGACCTCTTCCTGGTGTAACAGGTTTTCCCTGTTTACAGAGACTTACGCTCAATTCCATGCGAAGTCACTCAGTTTCATGGTTGAAAGATTCCCTCTTTGCTTATTGCTTCTTCTGTACAACAACCAGGCGTTTACAATCATTAGATCAAGAAGATGGTGAAATAATCTAAAGTACCATTTTTTGCTTCTGAGCGTATTTTTATATCTACCAATCAAACTATCCAGTAGGTCAACCCCCCCCCCATATGTTTGTTGTATATCGTAACAATCTTTGGACAATCAATTTGAACTTTTTTCTTATGTTGTCTGTCAAACCGCTTGACAGAGGTTTTTGCATTCTCTCCCACAAAGGTCGATGACAAATTCACAGTTTTATTGTCTCTTCAGGCAATAGCGGATATTTCAACTCCCTCAACAGTACAACAACATTCCACAGAGCATCCACGAGGCATCTTGTTGAAGGTCTTCTCATCCGTCAACTTTACATTTGAGAATATGTTACGGCGAAATGTACCTAAACAGTGTACGTTTTTCTTCACAATCTCTACAAGAAGTGGTAATAGTAATTATCAAAGTAAAGTTTATAATGACATGGAGGTATGTTTCGTGCTAGTCTCACAACTACATTGGCACTTGGGCCTAGGTCTGGTTCTCCCAGTTAATTTCTTAGAAGGGGGTCATTTTCAAGGCCAGAATATATCTCTGCTTTATAAAAGAATCCGGTGACCCCAGCTAAAACAAATAATTTATAACCCTTCTTATGAGGTTTAATTGGTAAGTACTGTTTCAGGAAGTGACGGGCCTTAGTTGCGCATATCTGTTCATTAACAGATAACGACTCTTCCATCGGTATGAGCGCACATCGGGCATTAAAAAATGTTAATAACGGTCTTATTTTGTGTAATCGGTCATGACCTACCTGTCCAGGAGGTATCATAATATCATTTATGATATAAAATGCTGATATCTTTTTATTGTTTCAAACTGATCAACAGACATTGTCTCGGTTATCAGCCTATTACCGAGAATTTCATTCCAATACTTTCTCTAATTGGTAATGTGTACAAGGGACATAATCGTACAAATACCAATACACATCCTAACGTTTGTTGGCGGAAGGTTGTATGGTTTGTTGGCATCTGTTTGTATACTAAATTTGTGTGATTCTCTACATATTTAGATTTTCCTCTGCAGTAGTGAGTTTCTAGTGTTCTAAGACTGGTCATAAAAGTATCAACTGCATTACATGTATCCACAGAATGTCTTGATCTCGTATCTCCTCCTCGGTTTTCTTTCAATGGTTCCCCTTTTATCCAGTGCTTCTTACAAATATTTTGTATTCTAGTCTTAGAAACCTTAATAATGTTCATAAATGTCTTTTGACAAACTGGTACCTTATTAGGCTTGCCTTTGGCTAGTGTAGCCTTCTTGATAAAATATTTTATCACCATACCTTTCCGTGAACTGCCTTATTTCTTCTGGCGGTTTCTTTTAGGGCGGTATACACTGCAGTATTTTAAAACGATGTGGTCCTGAACAATCTTCCGGTCACTATTGAAAAACATTTTATGGAAGTGGTTTACGTCGCGCACAGTCAATGAAGCACACTGGTAAGCCTTCGTTGCATGGCCACATGTAGGAAGGGACGGTTGACCCTTTGATGAGTATCTGGAAAAAAACAAAAGTTAAAAGCGAATCAGCTTGTCAACATTGTCAAACAAGCATAATTAAGTAGACTGAGTAGAGTTTAGGCCTAGGTCGTTTCATTTGATTTCTTAACTCTTAATTTGATAAAGGCTACTTCCAGCCTTTTTCCTGGCAACTTTATTATAGTTCTTTCAGTATCCTTAATTAAATACTAATTAAGTACCATGTGTTATCCAGATTTACTTATTTTTAATCCTTTATACAAGTTGCAAATTAGTCCTACATGCAGAGCCAACTAGGTTAGGTTTGATTAATATCCTCTTATTTTAGAATTAGTAGGCTTATAACTAAACATAATTAGCTTGTTCTTACCTCTGCCTTTTCTTCTTAGTTTTACTCCATTCTTCCACATTTTGAACCCTATTTCTACCCCTTTCTTGGGGAGAAACAAACGAGGTACTTTCTATTACTATCACAGAACAGAACACAGAAACAGAACACTTGACACTAGAAACATAAAATTGGCGGCAAATAGCTAAACTATCAGCTGGTTATACGCTTTTAAAGATGAAAAACATATTTCTCTACAGGTTGTGTTACTTTTTAAAACCGAACTGTTTCATTTATAAACTGTAAAGAATAAAATCATCATAAGAGTTCAGTAGGCTCTGGATGTGACTTTGTTTGGAATAAATCTTTGGTAATGGCTGACCTAATTGAATTGGATGTGGCAGCCTTTGGAACAGACATGGATGAGGAATGTTTTGGAATAGAACTGTGATGGATAAGACATTTTTTGGAATAAAATTGAAATTTCAACAATCAATTAGGATGGAAAAAGAATTTTTTTGGAACAAAATTTTAGCATTAACAGGTGGAGAATCAAAAACAGAATCCAGTGATACCAACAACTCAATTTATATTTTCGGTAGGTAAGACACGTTTTGGAACTATACGACTCATATACCCACTTTGTAACATATTTTACTTTACATATATTACGCAAAATTGGTTCATCAAATATAAATAATTCAGAAAGACCTGTAAATGTAAACTACCAATGTATATCTTTAATTTTTCCAGATCAACACTTTAGCTTTTGACCAAATCTTAGTGTCATAAGTGTTTTAACATAAGAGTTAAGAAGCAAAGAAGGTTTACCTACATAAGGGCTGGGAACGAAACTCTTCATCTTGTTTTTCTTTTATTTTCGTCTTCCTTCCTCTTTCTTCGCTTCTGCTATCACTACCTCCGTCTCATTTTCTTTCTCCTCCTTTTCCGTTGATCTTTCTTCTAACTCCTTCATGGGTCTTAAAACCCATGGGTTAAGGACAGCTACCGAAGTTCCGGCTGGTGGATTACCTGTAAATAATTAATAATTTGTTAGTAATCTATCTAATGTGAGATTTAATTTCCAAGTTCTCCGTATCTTTTATATTATTTGAATTAAAGACATTGCAATATTGTTTTGCCAAAATTTTCAAAATGCTTCTAATAAATTCACAATAAAACTATTTTCTAAGTTAGGTCATATTAAAAGTAAAAATAAAAAAAACTATATAGTTCGCTTAAATTGCTACATCAACTATGGTAGGTATTCACACATATATTTTTAGATACTTATAATTATAACCCAAAACATTTTAGTACCTAAACTGGTTTCAGAAGTCTTTGAATTAATAAAAATAACAAGTTACAAAATACTTACGGTGTCCGGGGTAAAGGTGACATGCTTCTGGGGTTTTGGCTCCGGTTTGGGCTTCAGCAGCCTGCAAAAAGAAAATGGTAAATTATTTGGTAGTAAAGTGTTACATAAATAAATTAAACCAACATACAGAATTCTGTGGGTCCAAGAAAAAACACAGAGAACAAGATGGACTTGTTAACTGCAATCTACTAAATATATGTTTGAAGAATCCAAAAGTTCATTATATACCCAATAGTATTGCAGCTTACTTATGGGATTTCCCTGCTAAGGTTCAATAGAACCAGTCAAGGTATATATGCCTCAAAACTCTTCAAGGTTCTAGTAACCATACAGTGTTTCAGAACTGTTATCGGATATTTTAAGGGGATCATTCCTATGGTTATAGTAGACTAAACTCTTTTTATCTACAGTCTGATTGTTTCTTCTGTCTGTCCGTGTTTTGTTTCTTAAAAGTTATTTTCATTAAAATCCTTACACATAATATAAACAAATGTTGCATGCATGTTAACGTTAATAATGTACATTTAAAACAGTTATAATGGAAATTTTACATAATTCTATTTTTGCCACCTCATTTAAAATAAAATGTTTGAATTAAAGTAACTCAAAACACAAGCATTTTAAAATATTTAACAAGAAAAACTTTATTTAGCAAATTTTATTATAAATACGACATATTATATAAATCAAGTGAAAATAACTGAAATGTTGCAACTTTAGTAAAGGTGATATAAGTGCTCCGTAGTTACTTGAGCAAGTTCTCGGCACTACAATTAAAATTACTTAGGTTAAAGGTGATTTGTTAACTATCAAATCTAGCGTACTGGCATACTGTAAAAGGAATAAATGTGTATTAACTAATTCTAACTTTATGTACTCAAAAGAGTTACTATATAGGAATCAAACAATAACAAAAATAATAAAGTATGTATTTGATGTTTAGATCAGAACTATCCAAAATAACTATAATAATAATAATAAATCTTTATTGTCACAAACGTTTCATAATAATATAGCAAAGCTATATTTTTTAATACAGCTAGATCACCTAAAACTTCATTTAGTTGTTTCATGTCTATTATTTCATATTGAAGACTACTCGTATTGGACGTATAAGTGTCAAAGTTATCACCTAACTATAGCTTGGAACTTGATGATGAAAGCCTAGGTTTACATGGAGATTGCTTTGGATTTTCTTAAAGAAGTCCAAACAGGTCCCAAGCATATGTATTGATATGACGGCAAATAGTTTCCAATAACACCACATCAAACATTACAAAACACCAATCATATAGATTATTGTTCCCTGGGACTGGTATTAGCATTTTATTCTCTTTGGTAAAGGGTAATTCTCTCATACCTATTGTAGTGTTACTCCAGTCAACATTACAAAAAACCAATCATATGGATTATTGTTCCCTGGGACTGGTATTATCATTTTATTCTCGTTGGTAAAGGGTAATTCTCTCATACCTATTGTAGTGTTACTGCAGTCAACATTACAAAAAACCAATCATATGGATTATTGTTCCCTGGGACTGGTATTAGCATTTTATTCTCTTTGGTAAAGGGCAATTCTCTCATACCTATTGTAGTGTTACTCCAGTCAAAATTACAAAAAACCAATCATATGGATTATTGTTCCCTGGGACTGGTATTAGCATTTTATTCTCTTTGGTAAAGGGCAATTCTCTCATACCTATTGTAGTGTTACTCCAGTCAACATTACAAAAACCAATCATATGGATTATTGTTCCCTGGGACTGGTATTACCATTTTATTCTCTTTGGTAAAGGGCAATTCTCTCATACCTATTGTAGTGTTACTCCAGTCATAATTATAATTGAGATTGGAGACCAGCGATCTCGCACTCCTGTATCCATTTGTTTTTCATACCAAGGTATATCCATAGGGAGTCACAGAAGAATTCATTCTCCTTTGCTTGAAAGCGATCTTGTTTGCGTTGTTTGTTCGTTGTCCGCCGAATAACGTTGCAAGCGCCATATTATTAGTTTTCCGGAAATCGAAAAGAATGTTATAGACATATAATAGGGAATGTTTTTTTATTTTAAAGAGTTAGTAATGATGTTTTTTAATAATGAAAAACAAACAATAAATAAATAAGCCCTCTAAGACCTTGAATTTCTGAATCATAGATGTTTTACACTTGGTCTTCAAGGAATAATGTTTTAAGCGGCGGTCGGTTACGTTTCTCCCCGTACAAGGGCGGTTACAACGTTATTCTCTTGACCTGTGTTGTTCTGATCTCAGTTAGTGACAGGAGTAAACAATAAAAAACATTAAATATGTAATACTTTTTAATATCATTGTCATTATTATTTTTACAGATATTAAATCAATGTCATAAAGAATAGTAAAAATAGAAACATGTATGGTACATTACTGAGCAGCTGGTGCTTGGCCAGTTACGTTGTTAATCTCTGGTTTGAACTGTTGGTAGAATGGAACAAATTCCGGTGGTAAGAACTTTGACATTCCATCCAAGTCTTTCTTTTTCGCAGCCTTAATAAGGAGTTGACTTTCATACATATTTGGAAACGCAGCAACATTGACTGGAGGGAGATATCTTCCATGAGGTCCTTCCATTTTCTTGGTCAATGAATGTGTCTGCCATGTTTGCAAAACATTGTGAGATGTTTTTCCTCGCAGTGTTGTAGGGTCATCGCTTGCAATTTGATACCATGTGTGTTGTGTAATATTAAAATGTATCGTGACAAGTGACTTCAAAATAATATCCAGGTTTTTAAAATCATCAGTACACATCATGCAAACTTCAAACGGGTTTGAACTTTTTGCGTTTGCAATAACCTCTACCCATTGTTTAGGAATGTACACCATTCTTCCCTTTTTAGCTTTGTCTTTCATTGCAAAATCCCTATCGCAGGGAAGGAAGCTCTGGCCAGTAACTAAAAACTTCTGTTCCACAATAAAGAAGAAATCATTAATTACTAAGTGTTGCATCAAGGAGACCATTCACCAGCTGTTATTTTGGCCTACACAGCGCTCAGACCAAATTACTAAAGTACGGATCTCACCTTCCTTAAGTTTGGCAAAGTTTGTGGTTATAAACTTAAGGAGACATGAAACTATTTCTCCAGAACCCCTTTTTGCAATAGTCTCATAAAAAAAATCATAGCTTTCTTGGTAGTCTGATTATGAATGGAAAGGTTGTAGCATGACAACTGCCTCTGATAAAAAAACGTTCCCCTTGAGTAAGTGTTGGGCAGAATAAAACTTGCTGTAGATCTATGCATAGAACTACATATTTAGGGTTGTCTTTAGCTTTTGTAGAATCGTCAGCAAGTGATTTATGTGCAAGGTCAGCTCGCATGTGATGAATCTTACTGTTGTTTTCTATTTTTGTTAATTCTGCTTCATTATTGGTTTAAACCGTTTGAATTTATAACTCACAGGCCTACAATGGTTTTGGTGCTGAAGGTTTTAGAGCTGATTTTAAGTTTAATTGGGGTACTGATTCCAAATATGAAATCAGTTTTCCCCTATCAGCTCTAGTTTTTATGATAGCAATATTTCTGTACTTACACATTAAAACTTGAAGAAGCTTAACATGGGTGGAATTTGTTAATAAAAAAAAACACACAAAAATGTTAAAGCCTTTATATTTTTGTAGAGCCATTTAACCACGAAACCCACAGTAAACGTTTACAGTACCATTAAACACAAATACAATTAATGTTTGCGCAGATGAAACTAATTGAAAATAAGAAAAACAAAAACGTCATTCAACACATCGGAAGCTTCTTTTGCGTGACTTTCTTGAGTGCACTTTGTTCAAACAGTCTCGTTTTAAGCACCAGCAGTAATCTGCCATCATACGGGTATCCCATCTTCCTTGGTAGTGGTCCTCCATTGTTTTGATATCCTGGTGAAATCTTTCACCTTGTTCTTCACTTGTGTCGCCCAAATTTTCCGGAAAACAGTTCAAGTGGCTGTGGAGATAGTGGACTTTTATGCTCATGTTACATCCCAGTTATTTGAAATTACTGAGCATACTGTTTACGAGCTCAAGATATTTGTCACTTTTTCATTTCACAGAAATTTTTTTATAACATCAACAAGTTATAGCCAAGCTTTTTTTCGATTTTATTCATTGACTGAACAAAAGCCGGATCTCTTGTAAGTAGTCTATTTGCGGCCCATCAAAAATTCCAGCTTTAAGGTTTTTTGTACTTATTTGAGGCAGTTTTCTGCCTATGTAGACAAAACATGGCCCGTTCTTATCAAGAGCCTTTACAAATTGTTCCATTAGGCCTAACTTAATATGTAGGAGCGGTTAGATGATTTTCTCTCGTTCAACTAAAGACTCAGCAATAATGCTTTGTTTGCCCAATAACCAAGTTTTCTCTATTAGGCCACTCCTTTTTTATCCAGTGGTTTTTTCTGTCCCTACTATCCCAGAGGCACAAGAAACAAGGATATTTTGTGTAGCCACTTTGCCCAAGAAGAACGTTTACCATTTTTAGGTCTACACAAATCACCTAGCGGTGTTCCTGGTATTTTATCTTCTGCAAGACCAAAGCTATTGTTTCATATTCTTCTTTCATTTCAGTTGAACGAGCAATTGGTATTGAGCCAAATTTGTTACCATTGGGAAGGAGAACACATTTCAAACTACGCTTGGAGCTATCAATAAATAAACGGCGAACGAACGATGATAACGGATTTCTTTTGGCCCAAATTGAACGATATGGATATAAACGACATGTGGTTTCAGCAGGACGGCTCTACGTGCCACACAGCGAACGAAATCATGAACATTTTGCATGAACGATTTGAGGGTATGGTTATCTCTCGCAGAGGTGACGTGAATTGGCTACCGAGATCGTTTTTTTACAACATAGTGTCCTAGACCAGTCTTTCTAACTTCTGCTCTCTCTGACCCTTTAGCACCCTTGTAAACAAAGAGAGATGCAATAATGTGTCACAGAGTCACAAATAGACCAGAGCTTTTCATCTGTGACGCTTTTTTGGCATGTACTGCAGTAATTGCGAGTGGCCCTTAGTGCTCACCATGCTCTCATTTATAGACAAATGTTTACCAGGCGTAAAATAAAATTTTGATACCCTGTTCATATGATCTATTAATGGTTGGAACCTGGCATGAGGATCATATCCAGGTCGTTGTGGAAGAGGTAATTCGGATGTGTCAACCAGATGGTACCTGTTTCTATTGAGCATTCTGAAAAACCATGGTGTAAATTGGCTAGACGTCCTAGAACAATAACTATGATTAATAGGCTTCTGATTTATTCCCATATTCATAAGACCTGCAATAAATTCTTGAGTTTCAAGTCTGGTAACAAGCCTCCCAAGACTTGGCTCTGCTATTTTCCTTCAATCTCATATTATTATTGATGAAATCTTGAGCACACTTGATTGTAAATTTTACTATTGTGTCCAAAAGCATAGGTGTAAAAAACAACACAAAATAACTTACAGGTAATGAATTACGAGGTAGGCAATGTTTGATCCCTGGCTCTTCATGAAATGTGAACAAATGAAGACGTGAATAGCTAAAGGAGCTAAGTGCCATAATGTAAACTTTCGGGTACGAAGAAAAACTCTATAAACTTTTTTTTTGGGGGGGCAGATCAATCCCATCATCAATTTTGTTCAAACAAAAGGTCGAAATGTCTTTCTCATTGACGCCTGGTTTGAGTACTTTCACTTTGTTCCATACACTCAGGTCACAGTACTTAGTTTTGTAATGCACCCACCCTTGTTCGGTGTTTGAAAACTTCATCCTGGTTATTTTAGATATTTTAACGACTTTGTATCTAAATACATGGATGAAGCCTCATTGAAGTTAAAAAACGTTCTTCCATATTCAAAACTTGAAGGAAATGTTTTTCCTTGAAAGACAAAATTACATCTATTACATCATCGACAACTTGCATGTTGCATGTCTTTGCCCTCTTCTCAATTAATGCGAAGTCTCGGTCAGGAGCAGAAAAGCTGTGACCGACAACAAGATAATTATGTTGAGTAGTTTCAAAGTTTCCCCAGTTAATGAGAAGCATGTACAAGAAAACCAACATACGGTTTTTCAGCTGACCACCGCAATTGTCACTCCACACTGTCAAGTTTCTTTTCTTAGAAACTAAGGTACCAGAATTTATTGCCTCTAAAAGACAAGATGCCATCTGATTGCCTCCCCTGGCTGATATGCCCTCATGCCACAAACACATTATACCATCTCCAGTGTTGGACACATGAATTCAAAAATTAAAGCTGCCTTGAATAATACATATTACTACGTGTTCATTTTGGTAGAGGAAATACTTTTTGTAAGTCCACAACAACATTAAGTTTCATACTTGCGGGCATGGCACTATCCAAAGCATCTCTTTTCATGGCTTCAAATGCACTGCTGGCCTTTAAATGATGCAATTTCAAATTATCTTTTGCTTTATTTGCTTCTACAGAATCAAGAGATTTTGATTGTATGTTAAGCAAGTCTTACACGTATCAACTCGTGGAGGTCTAAAGGAAAGATCAAAATCTTTTATGAAAACTTTGCGATAAAATTCAATTTTTATTTCAGAATGAGAAAGACACCAGTTTTTATACTTTGTGCATTTACAAAGTCAGTTTTTGGGAGTCGCGTCCATATTACATTATTGAAGGTCTCATTGCAATTTTGAGTTTTCCCATGGAGGCATTTTAGTAACAAAATAGGTGAACATAGATCACTGTAAATAGGTTTTATTGCATCCATAATCTGAGTAGGCAAAGAGTTATCATGTTCCGGAAATGGCAAACCACGTGCTGCTGCTCTATTATTTTTACACCACGAATCAGCGTCGATGGGACATAAGCCATGTTGAGGTTCCGCATCAGTAGAGATTTTGTGGAAAATGTTGCCCAGCAAGCTTTCTTCATTTCATCTAAAGATGTACTCTGCCTAATGGCCATTCCGTAATATTCTTGCAAACTGTCAACAACTTTGTCGGTTAGCCTACCACGTCCCGACAATTTCTTACCATCCGAAATAACTTTTGATGTTAGACGCCTCAATCTAGTTCCCATTCGTTTTTGTACATGCTTGATACATTCCAATTTTTCTATATTTACATTACCATAAGGGTTGCTATCAATAACACTATCAAATCCTTTGCTATCACCATCCCCTAAGTATTTGACATAACGCACCGGTACATCACGGAGAGTAGATCTTTCAAATAGTTTGATAACGCCTGCAACTTCCATAGGACCACTGGAACCCTTTTGGTTTTTTGACAGTTGGGATGATCTTTTTGTTTACTTTTACATGTTGGACAGTATTTGCTCAATGTTTCAACATCTAAAACTTTGCCAGAGTCCAGGCTGGTTACCGTAACAACTCCATGTAACTATGTGTGTTCTCTTTTATGCCATGTCCCATCCAGAGCAACACTAATGTCACCATCACCATAATTTTCAGTAATAGCTTCCGTAACAGCTATCATCATTGAGTCATTGCTGACCTTCTGTAACGTTTTCAAAATTACTGAGTTGTACTCGTAAAACTTACTCGGTGGTTGAGGAAGATTCATTACCGAAAGGAAAGTTTCAGCAGCTTTGTGTCCTCTCCCGATACTCCATAAACCATACACCAGTCGTAGATTATGATCATTATGGACGGTATCAGTACGTTTAGAAGTCATGAACGAGGTTTTGGCATTACATTCTGTACACAGCATGACTAAATTCAAAACTATACCTTTCCTTTTATCGGTAAATTCAAAGAGTTTTACGGAATTTTCCGCTGAACAGTTACGACATGATACAAATTTCAATATTTCTGCTGAAAGTATTTCTAAATCAACAATTATGTTACCTTCTTGCATTTCTATCTTTGATGTATTCACTTTTGTTGCCTATCATATTCAAATACTTCAGTTTATGTTTTGATGAACTACATTGAGAACAATACAATCTTCATTAGGCATGTCATTGTTTGAGGTTAGTCCTTCAACTCCTATACTATTATTAGGCCTACCTTTGGTATGCATGTTATTTATTACCAGTTGATTTCCTTTTCCCAAAAAGTTTTGGACGTGGCATTTTGGCACTATATTCACCTTACAGACAATAATCAATCAAAACACAAATTTGTTTATATGAGAAATCAGTCACAAATAATAATAATAAATAAACAATATTGTCACCTTACTGAACACAAACACTAAACTCAAAACAACAGCTGTATTGGAGTTCCCTTTTGTGAAACAGTTTAGCCAACACAACAATAATAACTAACATGAAGTTGCCGCATGAATATATAAACAATGTTTTGGCAAACGCAAAATGCATTGAATTCGCGAAACAAACATGTATTGGTTTAGAAAAAAGGCTATAAATTATATAAATATATTTTTTATTTCATAATATTTGGTGTCTACCTGTTCAGAAAAGACTGTTCTACAAAATAGAATAAAAATAAAAAATCGATTTAAAAGAAATATTTGTCTTAAATAGCTGTCTTACCTTAGAGTATCTATACAATACACCTAGCCTACCATAAGTAAACTTTAGCTTGAACCTTTCTCAACTACACACACTTATGACTTTGAAAGCACTCTGCATGCACACCTTGTTTGCAGCGTAAACACATTGTCCGTGTCCTCCTTCTCACCCTTGAGCCATCTGCATTTCTTTTTTTGCAACAAACTGCACAGTGTTTCTCCTTCTTGTCAGGAATTTTATTTTATATTGAGTCCAAATCCTCCAAGAGGACTGTCACCTCTACTCATTAGATTTGCAGGCATCTCTTTTGTGGAAAGCCAATCTTCAGGCAGACTTTCAATTGCTGATCTAGAAAAATTAAGTCTAGTCATTGGTTTCCCAGTGCAATTATTTTTATACAATATATATGCATTCAGTACCATACGGGAAATGTTATTGAAAGTGACTTTTTTCCAGTATTTACTTGTACGCCGCTCGTCTAAGTATGAGTATAACATTTGATCGGCCGTATCGATACCACCCATGTTTTGGTTGTACTGGTCTATAATCTTTGGTTTTTTCTTTATAATTAGTTTATTTTTCTTCATCTTACTCTTTTGGACATTGCTAGCCTCTGAGTTAGTGGTTATGAGTACTACCTGCGATTTTGAGTTTCCTTCTCTCTGTAGGCTAGTCCTAACATTTCAGCGCTTCTCTTTTCTCCCCAACTTTGTATTTCCCCAAATTGACAAATGTCTCTTTAGAATAAAGATAATCTGCCAGAGGGGTTTGTAAAGAAATTGTCCAGGTATAAATGATGTCCTTTGTGTAAATAATTCCCCATTTCTAGTAGCCTAACAACTACAACATGAGCAAGACCTTTTTGTTATTAATTTCTGCCTTTTCAGATTAATTTTTTGCCCCTTTATAACAGTGAAACCCTAAACAATAATGAGTCACATAGTACCCAAGAGCTTAATACCTCACTTATGATGTTTTTTTATTTGGCAAATATTGCAATAATTGGGTAAGGTGTTTTGTTCCGATTAGATATTCATCAATAGATATGTCCTGGTTTGGGCTATAATAATGTCTAAACACTCTATTTGTATGGTCTATTAGAGGTTGAAATCTCGCACAAGGATCGTTTTCGGGTGTACCATGTTCAGCTAGAGTGTCATTGTTAACAATGTGGAAGAATTTTAAGATTAACTCGAACCTATTTCTGCTAAACATTTTGGTACTTACGTATTATATCGACCACACCCCTGAATTTCTCCAAACACAAAAATTCAACAAAAATAATCATTACCAAACAAAAACTAAACTTTTTATTGAAAAAAACACACAAACCTTGTTTTTTGTCTTGATCACAATCCGCCACCCAAAATGCAAAACGGTCACAAGTTGCGTGATAAATACACTTATCTTTGTTGTGTACGCCCCCCATGTGCCGATTATATTTATCAATAAGGCTTCGTACAATTTTGCCTTCTGCATGGCAACCGGTAGTTAGACAGTACACGGGTTTTCTGGTCCTTTTCTCACAGAATCCAACAAGAAGCATCTCACCACCTCGAACATAGATGCTTTCTCTGTGCTTTAATTTTTTTCTGGTCAAGTTGGCGGTAAGTCTTTATTTATAGTTCCAGTTAGATATGTCTCCTTCTCTAATAATTTTTGGGCCAACGGTATTTTAGTGTACCAATTGTCGGTGAACAGATGGTATCACTTGACCAGAAGCTGAGATTTGTTAAGTGATTCTAAAATAACTTTGTGAGTGAAAGGAGAGTCACCATCCGATAAAAAATCTTTGCCACCGTACAACTCGACATGAAGGACATAAGAAGTCTTGCTATCGCAAACTTCAAACTTTTTATATGTTGGTCCGGAATAAAATGCTTGAGAAAGGCTGCATTCATTGCATCATAAAATGGCTGCACTTTGTGCCAAGGGTCATATCCTAGAGTGTTTTTTCTGCACCTGGTCCTGAATTTAGGTGGAACATTGACCAAATGAGCTGGAATTTTCTGAGACATCATGTCAGAATAAAATCTAGTGTGCTGGTACGGGTCTGTGTCCTAATAATCAACAATGTTGTTTCGAAAGCTCAAGCCTATATTTATAATCATAGTTATCACTTTTTTCATTTCAGATACACTCACATCAAGCCAGTTCTGTAACCTACTATATCTCCTCCAAAGACCAGATCTTTGTTTTTTGTTAATTTGTTCATGAACATAAATGTTTGTGTGGCTGAAAATTATTTCCCACACATATCTGGTAAAAAACAAATAAAAATAGTGCAAAAGAGAAGCGTTTCTGGGTGGACAGTTTCTTATTCTAAGTGTTGAAGCTCTCACTTTCAATTCAATATTTTTTACATTTTCTGGTGGAGTGAATATGTAAATTTTTTACATATTCCAGTTGAGGCTATTAGATTGTTGATTTCTTGCAGTAAGCCTAGGTCTTGGTACGGCTGTACTAGGACCAGCAACATGGTCTGTTGTAGGTAGGCCTAACAGGGCAAATTGTTCATTTTGGCTTACCACTTCATCTGTGTCAGAGTAGGAATTTTCTTCGATGTTTTGTAGATCAGGAACATACTCTTCATCACTTCCTGAAGGGAAGTCAGACAGTGAAGAATCGTCATCACTATGTTCTGATTGAACGTCTAAATCGGAATCCTCATCGTTGCTTATTTCGTGTTCAACTAGTCCTTGAATGTCACTTGAACGATCGCGGAACTTACGATCCATTATGTAAACACACACGAAAAACTTACTATTATTAAGTCATATACACAACCATCATTACAACGAACTGAAACAAACCATCAACTAGACAGAACACAATGTAGCTGACAAAATAACGATAGCCGAATTAACCAGTTGACTCAACGCTGCGCGCATAGCTGGCGCAGTACGTCGGAGAATGTAAACAAACAGTTCAGAGATTATAAAACGTATGGACGTGTAACGAAACGACAAAATTATTTATTACTGAATAATTTACATAAATTGAACTTTCCTCTTTCGATTGGTATCAATACCGATACTCTTTTATCCTGTTTTAAGTACGTAATATCGAGAAATAAAATACATGTTAAAACGCCCGATATCGGCCGCTGCTATCTAGGATGCGACTATATCGGGTGCTGCCCGATGCGACTAAAACGCCCGATATCGGTATGTCTTCTGCACTTTAATCTTGAACTCTTTTAGTACCAAGCATAATCTTTTACAGTTATACTGAAAGTACCAGACCTTCACACACGTGTCCTGTATCAAGTTTGGCATCCACTTTTGGCCGAAAATTACTCATTTTCTAATTTGTTTCATTCACTGTTCTACGTCATAAATCATCAGGTTAGGTAGTTTCCTCTTAGGCTCTTCTACCTTTAGTCCTTTGCTCTTTAGATCTTCATTTATCATCAACATCTCCTTATCCTTTTCACTTTCAACTTCCACCATGATTCCATTTCTCACCTTACCTACTCTCTTTACTCTTAGACCCAATTTTCTAGGGTCATATGCTTTCTTCACGTCCTCCTTGACAGCTTCACTTTCTGCTCCATCTTTTCTTATTAATACAATCCGTGCTTCATTAACTACTTTCTTTACACCACTCACTTTCGGTATCTTAAGTCCTTCTTTCAGCTTTCCAGCATAAGTCTTTCTTCTTCCTTCCATTTCAACATTAGTTTCTCCCACCATACTTCCTTCATCTATCTTTTCTATTCTCCTCTCCAAACTCACTTCTCTTATCATCTTCATCACTTCTTCTCTTCCTTCAATTCTTCCTTTAATTCTTTCTCTCTCCATTTTTTTCTTTTTCCACACTGTTCTTTATCACTCTTAGGTAGCCGAATAATTTAGTTTCTACGGCAATGCTTATTCCTTTTGTCTTAGTTCTGGTAGTTCTAAACCATCTCTCAATTGTCTCAATTTCCACCAGATTATCTTCACTTTCACCTCCTTCAATCGGGCTGTCCAAACCCACTCTTCTTTTCCTTTTCCTGCTGAATTCTTCATCCGATTCAGCCGTTTCCGACTCTGTCTGAGTCAATCCTTCCTCCACTTCCTTTAATCTTCTTCTCTCTCTAGCTCTTCTCTCAATTTCTCTTTTCTCTACATCACTTGGAGATCTTCTCACTTTCTCTATCTCCGACTCTCCTTCATCCTCTCCTTCATTTCCTTCTCCTTCTTCACTTGCTATGGTGCTCTGCTCAAAACCTTCCATTCTTTCATCCACTTGCGACCTTTCTATCTGTGCTGGTAGAATGGGTGATCTTGCCAGACCTTTCCTTCTTTTCTGTTGTTCCAACAGTTCTCTTTCGTATTTTTCTTTCTCCATTTCTTCTTTCCTCTTTCTTTCCATTTCCGCTTTTCTTTTCTCCTCCTCCTTCCTTCTCCTCTCTATCTCTTGTTTCCTCCTATCTCCTCCTTCCACGTCACTCCGCGCAGGTTTGCTCCCCCCAGAATCCATGAAGCGGCCTCCAGCCGTAGCTGAAGGGAGGGATTCAGTTCCGAGGGACCTACCCTCCTGGGGTAATTTTTTCCTTTCCGTTTGTACCTGTCATAGTGTTGTTTTATGGCGACAGAAGACAATTTGCCCGTACGAATGCATTCATGGAAGAGAAAACATTGCCAAAGCAGCCATTCCCCTTCACGAAGCCCTTCTGCCTCACAGATAGCCGTGCCAACCGCAGAACATCCTCGCAAGGGCCGAGCCAACAGTAATGGGCCGCCACCCAGAAGCCACTGACAGGTCCGTCCAAGATTTGGGGACCATGGTCGTAGAATTAACACACCAACCTGACGGATATTGGCCTGTACTTAGAAGATTAAAAAGACCTGCCAGCAGATACCTGGAACGCCAAAAAGATGCCTTCTACGTATGGAGTCTGGATCAGGAGCCGAACCGGGCCTTATGCCCCTAATGCTAGCCGGGATCACTTTCCTCGGGTAGCCTGGAGCTGTTGTTGGACAACTGGGAGGATGTCCGCATACTTCACCGAGTTCGCCATTGCGGCCTCACCAAAGAAGCAGCCGTTCTCAAAGGGGACAATGACGTCCACAAGCGCAACATCGCCGGTTTTGGTGACGATGTCGGGCTTGCGTAGATCACCAGTTGGTGTGTGGAACAACTGCTCCCGACCGACAAACGCTCCCCGCTCCCTAAGCCAGTTTTCAATGCGGGCAACCAGCCAGTTTTTGGCGCTCTATGCGGGCCCTCTTTCCGGCGATGCACTCCACAATGACGTGTCCAAACGTCTCGGATTTAGAGTGACACCGCCGGCAGTCAAATACGCCTGTTCGAGTCCTTCTGCGGATAGCCATCCTTATTCCGTAGGTGATTGTTCGGAACTTCAGGGCGTCGATGAACTAGCCAGGCTTAAGAGCAGCCTGTTTCAGTAGCCAGAAAATGGCTACAGGGTTGTCTTTAAAATCCAAGACACCGACGCCCTGTGAGACCTGGGCCTGCCACGCTAGCCTCCTTCAGCCGACGTTGTCGGCTGTCTATTTTCCTAGGTGTTGTAGGGAATTGTAGGCCTAGTTGCGTCGCCCATCCTGCCTCCCTGCTCAGTTCTCGTAGCAGGGAGTCCTCCGACTCCACCAGCTGAAGGCACAGATTGTTAACTGCTGCACGAGGTCAGGGACATCGAGACCCCCGTCCCTCTTTCCCGTATAAAGGACGCCATCAGTGGTGGTGGCGTGGATGTGCAGGATTTTCTTGACATCTGTGCGCAGACGAGTGTCCACGCGCAGAAGGTCATTTGTTGATGGCGGATCTATTGTGAGGCGATGTTAGAACGCCGGCACTACATACGATGGGGTTTCAGAGCAAGTCGTCGTACTCTGGCCGCCGACTCGACGAGGACATCTAGGTGCTGTCAGTTGGAAACCCCGTGCTTCAGCGAGAAGTCCAACCCGAGGTAAGTAATGTGGTCGGACTGCGTCACGTTGTTAATCGGCGCGCCCTGGACCGTTAAAATGGTATCCAGGGCCACCCAAGCCGATCTGCCCGACCGCCTCAGGTGGAACCCGCAGCACTTCCCTGCCGACAGCCCCATGCCTACCGAGCTGAGATACTCCGACGTCTCCGTCAGGAAGTCCCTTATCTCGGCCGTCGACCCGGAGAACTGGTTAAAATCGCGGCGAGCCGTTGGTCACCCAACGCGAAGCCTCGCCCGCCGTTCTGTAATCTGTGGTGGAGGGGGTCCAGCACCAGGTTGAAGAGCAGGGCAGACAGAGGGCCCCCCTGCTTAACGCCCCTTCTGATGTGGACAACCCCCTCCAGTTGACTAAATTCAGTGGAACAGCCGGAGTACATCCAGTGGATGGACTGCTGGATGCATGCAGGGACGCCCTGGGCCTCCAACACCGTGAAGATGGCCTGGTGCGACACGGTATTGAAGGCCTGCGACGCGACGTTGTAGACGTCGTTGTGGATGTTGTCTAGCTTGTGACTAGCCGCCTCAAAAAACTCACAAACACTGTATTGCATATAACGAACCGTGTGGTGAGAGTATTTATTGTCCTTTTAGACAACAAATATCAAGAACGAGGTGGTCTGACAGTTGAGACCCCTTTGTAACGAAACCAGCATTACTGAAGCCTCGTGTACCAGCGCTCTTAGACCATCTGCAAAATTCAATTATTACTGTTCAGTCAGTCACTTCATTGCAATCATCTATGTCTTTATTAACATAAATAAGTATATCAATATGACTGAGATATTTGAACTATAATTATTACCCTCATTGTTCTTAATACTTAATACTTTTACCCGTAAAAGCTACTTAAATGCAATCAATTCAATTTTTAGACCGTTACGTGTAAAACCCTACACGTTCGGATGAGCAGTGTTCATGGTGTCCTTCAGCTTCCTGTGGCAGGACTCCATTTGTTGTTGTTGGTCCGTTTCCTCCGTTTATAAACAGAGAATGACTCAACACCGAACCTAGAACATTATTTTCGTTGTGAAATAATGTTGTTTGTTTAAGAAACTCTCCTTTTAACTTAGAATAGTTCATTTATAACATAATTGTATTTAAATAGTTCAATTTTAACCTCTTAATGCCCACTACATGATGCAGTATATAAAAAAAATTATTTTATGCTAAAAGTTACTTTAAATGGTACTTAGATGACCTGTAATTTTTTTCAGATTTTTAAATTTACTATTTAACCAAATTTTGGGTAAGTGCCAAATCTGGCACATTGGGCAATAGAGAAAATAGTGCACTTTAGAGAAAGTAAACAGGACATAAGAAAAACTAATAGTATATTGCTTCATAATTACAGTATATTTAGAATTATAAGTAAAACACATTACTACACAGTTATAAGGAGCACCTTACAAGTGAAATCCACAAAACAGTTCTTTCCTTTGTTTAGGCAGAGGTGAACTTTACACTTTTCACACATAATGGATGATTTCTGCTTGCAGAAGGGATGCTTGCATCTCTGCCTATCTTCGACAACAGATGGCCAATGTCCAACTCCATCTTTTCTAACATCTGGTATAGGGATATTGAACACATGGACCTTTCTTCTTTTTCTTTTGAAAATTCGTTCTCTACCCTGTCTGTTGATGGCCTTCCTCTTTTTATTGGGTCAGCTCCTAAGTTACAAAGAGACTCGGCCACCTCACACCGGGAAAGCTAGCAAATCCATTACTCCCTGCTTAGCAATTCCATTATGTTGACAGTCTCGTCTGAAGAGAAGCCATCCATTGACAATACTTACGTCAACAAAGTGGAAGAAAAACCTCAAATAAAACTTCCGAGATCTTAGATTAATTCGGTAGTAGCTGATAAGTCCATCTAGAAGGTCCACTCCCCCCCATGAACTTATTGTATGTTGTAACGATTTTAGGGCAAGTGACATCAATCTGCTCACGACCTTTAGAGTCAAAGCGTTGCACAGTGTTGATAGGGCAAGCAGACTCAAAAGTTGACGCAAGAGACACCCCTCGATTGTCTAACCATTTTACAGCCCTAATTTTTACCCCATCAATTGTTGCCTCTTTTTCCTCATAAGACCCACGCCCTTTCTTTTTTCATTTCTTGGTCAGATGAAAACAACAAGCCTGGAAATCGTCCTAGTCGAATGGTCCCGAGGGATTGGAAACCAATATTTGCTAGAGTCACTAAGAGAGCTGGTGATGAGTACCAGTTTAATCAAAATAGATTAAGAATTTGTTTTCATTACGAGGCAAGTGTTCAACCAGTCGTAAAACAACATTTGAACTAGCTCCAATGTCAGGTAGGGAAGTAGCAGGTAGTATGCGACCAGTGTAGATCTCAAAAATTGTGAATCAGACCCTTGCTGTCACAAAGTACAAACACAGTTTGTATCCCCACTTGTGGGGTTCATCGGGTTGTACTGTTTTAGTAAAGATGTGCCTTTGAAGGGCACAATCTGTTCATCAACACAGAGCATTTGTTCCTCAATAGGAATGTTTTTGAATTTGTTTTGAAGAGCATCAACTAGTGGGCGGATTTTAAATAGCCTATCTTTGTTTGGATCATTCAGTAATGGCATGTGATCATTGTTATTGAAGTGCAAGTTGGCCTTCAGTTCCTCCCATCTGTTACGTGGACATAACATGTGCAACCCTTTCTACTCGTGTATTTCCATTCCAATACATCCTACTCCTAGGTAGACCATAAATGCTCATGTAGATGCAAATGCCTATAAACTGCTCTACTTCCTTCTCTGAGGTATTCAAGGGTTTATTCGGATTTTTTTGGACACTATACAAGTTTGACTGAGTAGCAATCAAAGTTAAAAGGTCATTGTCAAAAAAATCTTTGAAGTAGTCAACTGGAGACTGAAGTACATGTTCGTTACTTAATTCTATCATTGGCGGAGAAGGTTTCTCACTGTTATCTGGATTTCACTTCATTCCAAGCAGGTGCTGGTTTTTTTTGGAATCTTCTTTTTTGTGGCTGTAAGACGTGAAGGATGTTCTCTTCGTCTTCATCTGTGACATCACTGGAGCTCGCTGCATTGTTCACTGAAACAAAACAAACTCGCTGTTGCCTTGCTTTTTTTCAAACCACAAAAAAGTATGTATTTCACACTAAAATAAATAACATATTGAGGTCTTTACTAGTATATAACAGCACCGCTGAAACAATTTTCTATACAGCCTAGTGTAAACATAATCTGAATTATCCTAACCGTGTGCATTAAAAATGGTGCTGTCATAACAAGAAAAGACATATAATAAACAGAACATAGCCTATTAGTATTGAATATAAATTTAGATTAGTAAGTATGAGCCTTAACCTAAGTTAATTATGGAATTAATGGTAAAAATAAACTTACAAAATAAGGCTAACTTGTTCTTTTTGTCACGGCCAGGGGTGTAATCTGGATCCTCATCTGAGTCATCCACCAAACTGTCTTCACTGTCATCGGGGGGTAAAAGCGAAGTTGTGTTGTTATGTCTTCTTAGTCGACAAGGTGACATCTGACAAAAATAAACATTGTTGTACAAAAAGCTTGTAGGTTGACTTTAATGCCCAATGTGCCATTTTTGGGACGAACTGAAAAACTGCAGTTTTACAGTTGTGCCCAATGTGACAAATTTGGCACAAACCTAAAAAGCATCATAAAACATAAACTAGACATATTTTATGAACTAAAACTACTGTAACACACTTTCAGTTAACTATGTAAACTAGACCATATATTTTATAAAAAGGGTACTTTACTTTTTTTCTGCTAAATACAGGTATGAAGACTTAGAGGTTAATTAAGAATTGGTGTTTACTGTGTATGGTAGATCTGCTCACTGGCTGTAGTTCACATAACTGCCACCAGGCAACAGCACAGTACAGTAAATTATTGAAAATAGTTCCATATGTGTCACAATGGGCATTTTAAGGTTGTAATTTTCATTCTGACACTATACTACATGCATAAAATGGGTATGTGACAAATTTGGCACAGTGGGCGTTAAGAGGTTTAAAAAGGAAACCCAACATTTTATCAGATTAGTTTGTTAATAGATAACTTTTATTGTTTACTTAGCAGTAATCCACACACGGTGCACATAGTTAAGGAACACCGCAATATTTTGGAGGACACCCGCCTGCTGGGCGAAGATTACATAATGGTCATACCCAGCCTCAATCATGTGCGCTGGAAGTAGGGGCAAGGCCTGGCACATATTGTATACTCTTTTGGCAGAAGGGTTTTGGCGTAGCAACTGTACTGTACGAACGCAACGAACGAGCACAATACTGTATTAACTTTGTCTTCAGCATTGAATGTGAATAAGGTAAATTATCCGTATATTTGTCAAATATACTGCTTTTACCAATACAATTTTTCACGGCATTCCACACATTTGATGTGTAATGGAAAAATAAAACCAAACTTTATATGAACATTTTAACGAATTTCTTCAATTATTTTAATACCTCTAAGTTTTTATTAATTTATATTTAAATTGGTTTATTTTATTATAGTAATATACTAATAAAAAACACGTCCTTGTTTTAATTTTGTGTGTTCAATATTGATCTTGATCACACAACTGACTGTTGATATACATCAGTAAACAGTTTATTATCGTTATTGTTATATGTACAGTACATTTAATGTTACTGTGTTTACCAAAATAAAATATTACCATTTCAGTACTGTTTATTGTGGCAAAAACTGTAAAAAGTACAATTTTACGCAGGTCACTTTTTATTATTCAAGTATTAAAACTCACAATAAATAAAGACTGTTACAGTGAAAACAATGTGCTAATTTATACAATTGTTATTTGGAATTCTACACGTTAAATACACATTTTAGAGTATTGGATAGTAAATGTATTGTAAGTAACGAAACAATTCGAGGTTTTACTCGTTTTATACAATTAAATTCATCCCATAAGTATACAAATTCATGTTATAATATAGTAGTAACACGCAATTATTCCGTTATTTATCATCCGTTTACTACAAACAATAAATAGAAAATTGAACAAACGTTTCAAATGACATTTTATGTGTTTTGTTAATAGTTTTCTCTTATCGTCGGTTTTGGTGAAAATTTGCTTTAAAATTGCCGCTATTTCTAAACTCTTAAATATATCTTTTACGCCAGCAAAAAACATAAACAATAATAATACATAATATACAAAAAATGGAAACTTACAACACCTTAACTGTTCCAGTTTTCGAGTTATGATTTGTTTTAAATTAAAACAAACACATACGCGCAACTAACCGAAGTACATAATATTGCGAGAGGAAACGTTTTTATTTATTTTAACATACTGAACCATATACAAAAACATTTCTCTATGCTTTTGATCAGCCATGTATGGATTACGTATTTATTTATCAAACGTTTTGCTTATAAAAGTATAAACACGTGTCATTACAATGAACTATATCCAGTTAAATGTATGTTGTTATTGAAAATGTATAGTATTTGTGCTTCTAATTTACAATCCTTTTCTTAACTCGTGGAACTTATATCTGTAAATGAAGAAACTATTTAACTTATTCTGCATGAATTTTAATTGCACACATTCAGAACTAATCTACGAATACAAAGAATTAACGTTAGTTGTGTACATTTTCCCATTCTAAAGTATATAAACTGTTTATATCTGCCTGCAAGCATGAGTTCTGAACACATTTATTGTTCCAGTGATATATTCTGGCAGCCTCCCCCTACCAGAATACTTCATCTGGAGGCTTACAGTTACTATCGAATTACATCATCTACCAAATATGGTATAACGAAATTGCCTGATGCATGTGGTTGTTCTAGGGCTTGGTCAGTTTCACCGTTATTCAATAACATCTCAAAAGGATGCCTTCTAAGAACTTCATGATTTCAAACGTCAAGAAAAACTCATTCATATATTGCTTTTTGACATACATATTTTGTTACTGTCATTAACTAGTACTGTAGTATAGATATTATGAAAGAAACATTTTCTATCACAATCTTCAATTAATGTTTCTAGATGTTTAATTACTTATATTAAGTAAAGGTTTTTTACAAGTAATCTATAGAAATTATTAGCTTCAATTCATTAGTATTTTAATTTTAGTTCGTTCAATTCAGCAAAAAAGAAAATATGGTGTTAAGTCTTCTTTTCATAATAATAACTTTTTATTTCTATAAGTCTTTTAGTTTATCTTTCTGTATATTTCAAAAATGAGTAATGGCAATGATTTCGAAAGTTGTTGGCTATAACTTTAAGGCAACTATGTACAACACATAGGACGGTGTGCAGTTACGAAGTTGTGCCCAGCCAGAGAGAAAATGCCTCGCCAGACGAAAGCCAGACTTGTGTCCTCTCTGATCACAATTCGCCCAATCGATCACCCCCATCACCCTAATTGGCTTGATGTCAACATCCTGAGGACATTCATTCTAAGGCTATGCGAGACGTCGTTAACGCCGTTCTGGCAGATTCAAAGATAGGATAGTGAGAGTTAAGTATAAACATATTGGACAACTATCAAATATTTAATAATCGTACTTTATTTAATAATCGCACATTTAAGCTATTTGTACAGAATAACATGGAATTGTTTTAATAATCAGTCAGTTTCATTTGTTTATTTGAGGCACACATTATTGACATTGATAAATACAAAAGTATGTTAACCTTACATAACAACTGGTAAGAAAGTATGCGTTACTCTCTGTTAAATGAGCTATTCCGAGAAGATAATAACGAGAAGAAACCAAACACAAAATAAATCACAATCGTGTGAGTACCGCAATAATATACAGCCAAAAAGTACAATTTTACGCAGGCATTGTATGTCATTTTCATTATTCAAGTATTAACTCACAATAAGTAAAGATTGTTGTAGTGGAAAGAAATTAAAACAATGTTCTAATCTATACAATTGTTATTTGTAATTCTACACGGTAAATACACATTTTAGAGTATTGGATAGTAAATGTATTGTAAGTAACGAAACAATTCGGGGTTTAATCGTTTTATGCAACTCATTTCATCCCACAAGTATAGAAAATGTTTATATTTGCCTGCAAGCATGAGTTCGGAACACATTTATTGTTCCAGTGATATATTCTGGCAGCCTCCCCGTACCAGAATACTTCATATGGAGGCTCACAGTTACTATCAAATTACATTATCTACCAAACATGATATAACGCAAAAGCCTGATGCATGTGGTTGTTCTAGGGCTTGGTCAGTTTCACAGTTATTCAATAACATCTCAAAAGGACGCCTTCTTAAAACTTCCTGATTTCAAACGTCAAGAATAACTCATTCATATATTGCTTTATTAACATACGTATTTTTAAACTGTTATTAACTAGTACTGTAGTATAGATATTATGAAAGAAACATTTTCTATCACAGTTAATGTATGAGTAACCTCTTGGTCGTCATCGTGCAAAATCCAAACGCTCCCGGAAGAGATTTCGTACAGTTTCGGAGAATACCGCGGGAGCGTTTGGATTTTGCACGATGACGACCAAGAAGTTACTCATACATTTTCTATCACAGTTAATTTTTCTAGAAGTTTTATTACTTATATTAACTAAAGGTTTTTTACAAGTAATCTATAGAAATTATTAGCTTCAATTCACTAGTATTTTAGTTTTAGTTTCGTTCAATTCAGCAAAAAAGAAAATATGGTCTTAAGTCTTCTTTTCATAATAATAACTTTTTATTTCTATAAGTCTTTTTAGTTTATCTTTCTGTATATTTCAAAAATGAGTAATGGCAATTATTTCGAAAGTTGTTGGCTATAACTTTAAGGCAACTATGTACAACACAGAGGACGGTGTGCAGTTACGAAGTTGTGCCCAGCCAGAGAGAAAATGCCTCGCCAGACGAAAGCCCGACTTGTGTCCTCTCTGATCACAATTCGCCCAATCGATCACCCCCATCAGCCTAATTGTCTTGATGTCAACACTCTGAGGACATTCATTCTAAGGCTACGCGAGACGTCATCAACGCCGTTCAGGCAGATTCAAAGAGAGGAAAGTGAGAGGTAAGTATAACAATATAGTTAAAACAGGTATAAAATATAGATTATTTTTTACTTTACTGACCAATAGCGAGTGGACTGGAAACTTGTCATTTCTATAAGTCTCTTAGTTTATCTGTCTATATATTTCGAAAATGAGTAATGGTAATGATATCGGAAGTTGTTGGCCTTAAGTTTAAGGCAACTGTGTACCACACAGGGGACGGTCACTTTTATTATAAGAAGTCTACAGACCGAAACAAGTGCTACCTTCGGTGTGCAGTTACGAAGTTGTGCCCAGCAAGAAGGCATATGTCTCGCCAGACGGAAGATAGACATGTGTCCTCTCAAATGACAACTCGACGTTTATGCTAATTGGTGGGAACTTTATCATGAGGTTTTTTTAGTAAGTAATTTTTGTTGAATTTTATGATGTAAAAAAATACTATTACAAAAAATTATATTTTTCCAGAAGCTTTAATATAGTCTTATCATAGCAGGAATTTGATATATGTATGTGTGTGCATCTGTATGTATATAGCAAAAAGACCTTCCTTCGCTTTTGATGATATATGATTGTAAATAATTGTAGTAATCCAGAGAGACCTCACAGATCAAGAAGGGTAGTGACTCAACGCTCAGATTAGACTTGACTGATCATGGACTTGTAATACATAGACTACAAAATATTATTGAGAAATTTACTAATGAGATGGACCAGTTATTAAAACTGTACGTTGGTATTAAATCAACCAAAGAGATTCTCTCATCCCTAACTTACTGAGAGTAAGTTTTGTACCTCTTACTTTAATCTTGTGTTCAATAACAAACCATTTTGAATTTATAATGTACTTACATATGTAGTTGATTGCTCAGAAATATAATGCACTATGTTAAACCAAAAAAATTTGACTTCTACATCGGTTAATTTATCATTACGGTTCTGTTCATTTGTTTTAGATGTGGTTAAATTCTGGCAGAAAATGCGGCATATATTTTATCGGATATACAGACAAATTTTATGATAGGTAAACAATTATCTTTGTAGCTGAATATTGTATACAAGACTGTTCAATTACACAACGGCAGTCACGCATACAGATGGACAACAAGGAAAAGTCTACAATGACACTGGAACTATCTTAGACCGTTTATCGTAAATCGCTTGCTTCTTGCGATAAATAACTATCCATTCTTCTGTCAGTCGCTCTTTAGTTTTCGTGGAAGGTACTTTTTCCGCCAACAATGGCAATGATTTCGGAAGTAATTGGCTTTAAGTTTAAGGCATCTGTGTACCACACAGGAGACGGTCACTTTTATTATAAGAAGTCTACAGACGGAAACAAGTGCTACCTTCGGTGTGCAGTTACGAAGTTGTGACCAGCAAGAGGGAATATGCCTCGCCAGACGGAAGTCAGACTTGTGTCCTCTAATGACAACTCGACCTTTATGCTAATTGGTGGGAACTTTAACATGAGGTTTTTTAGTAAGTCTTTTTTTGGATTTTATGATGTAAACAAATACTATTACAAATAATTATATTTTTCCAGAAGCTTTAATATAGTCTTGTCATAGCAGGAATTTGATATATATGTATGTGTGTGTGTATCTGTAAATATTTTTGGTTTATATGTATATAGTAAAGAGACCTTCCTTCGCTTTTGATGATATATGATTGTAAATTGTAGTAATCCAGAGAGTTCTCACATATCAAGAAGGGTAGTGACTCAACGCTCAGATTAGACTTGACTGATCATGGAATTGTAATACATAGACTACAAAATGTTATTCAGAAAGTTACTAATGAGATGGACCTGGAATTAAAACTGTAGGTTGGTATTAAATCAACCAAAGAGATTCTCTCATCCCTAACTGAAAGTAAGTTTTGTACCTCTTCTTTTAATCTTGTGTTCAATAACAAAAAATTTTCAATTTATAATGTACTTACATAAATTATGTAGTTGATTGCTTAGAAACATAATACACTATGTTAAACCAAAAAATTTTGACTTTTACATCGGTTAATTTACCATTACTGTCCTGTTCATTTGTTTTAGATGTGGTTAAATTCTGGCAGAAAATGCGGCATATATTTTATCGGATATACAGACAAATTTTATGATAGGTAAACAATTATTTGTAGCTGAATATTGTATACAAGACTGTTCAATTACACAACGGCAGTCACGCATACAGATGGACAACAAGGAAAAGTCTACAATGATACTGGAACTATCTTAGACCGTTTATCGTAAATCGCTTGCTTCTTGCGATAAACAACCACCCTTTCTACTGTCAGTCGCTCTTTAATGTTCGTGGAAGGTACTTTTTCCGCCAACAATGGCAATGGTTTCGAAAGTAGTAGGCTTTAAGATTAAGGCATCTGTGTACCACACAGGGACGGTCACTTTTATTTATAAGAAGTCTACAGACCGAAACAAGTGCTACCTTCGGTGTGCAGTTACGAAGTTGTGACCAGCAAGAGGGAATATGCCTCGCCAGACGGAATTCAGACTTGTGTCCTCTCTGATGACAACTCGAACACACGGTCACCCCCCTCAGCCTAATTTGCTCGATGTCAACACCCTGAGGACATCCATTCTAAGAATACGCGAGACGTCGTCAACGCCGTTCAGGCAGATACAAATAAAGGAAAGTGAGAGGTAAGTATAACAATATAGTTAAAACAGGTATAAAATATAGATTATTTTTTACTTTACTGACCAATAGCGAGTGGACTGGAAACTTGTCATTTCTATAAGTCTCTTAGTTTATCTGTCTATATATTTCGAAAATGAGTAATGGCAATGATATCGGAAGTTGTTGGCCTTAAGTTTAAGGCAACTGTGTACCACACAGGGGACGGTCACTTTTATTATAAGAAGTCTACAGACCGAAACAAGTGCTACCTTCGGTGTGCAGTTACGAAGTTGTGCCCAGCAAGAAGGCATATGTCTCGCCAGACGGAAGATAGACATGTTGTGTCCTCTCAAATGACAACTCGACGTTTATGCTAATTGGTGGGAACTTTATCATGAGGTTTTTTTTAGTAAGTAATTTTTGTTGAATTTTATGATGTAAAAAAATACTATTACAAAAAATTATATTTTTCCAGAAGCTTTAATATAGTCTTATCATAGCAGGAATTTGATATATGTATGTGTGTGTATCTGTAAACATTTTTGGTTTATATGTATGTATATAGCAAAAAGACCTTCCTTCGCTTTTGATGATATATGATTGTAAATAATTGTAGTAATCCAGAGAGACCTCACAGATCAAGAAGGGTAGTGACTCAACGCTCAGATTAGACTTGACTGATCATGGACTTGTAATACATACATAGACTACAAAATGTTATTGAGAAAGTTACTAATGAGATGGACCAGTTATTAAAACTGTACGTTGGTATTAAATCAACCAAAGAGATTCTCTCATCCCTAACTTACTGAGAGTAAGTTTTGTACCTCTTATTTTAATCTTGTGTTCAATAACAAACCATTTTGAATTTATAATGTACTTACATATGTAGTTGATTGCTCAGAAATATAATGCACTATGTTAAACCAAAAAAATTTGACTTCTACATCGGTTAATTTATCATTACGGTTCTGTTCATTTTTTTAAATGTGGTTAAATTAAAATGTGGTTAAATATTACTTGTCATTTTTTACAAGTAATATATAGAAATTATTAGCTTCAATTCATTATTATTTTAGTTTTAGTTTCTATAATTCAGCAAAATGGAAAATATAGTCTTAAGTCTTGGTTTATTAACATACGTATTTTTACACTGTTATTAACTAGTACTGTAGTATAGATATTATGAAAGAAACATTTTCTATCACAATCTTCAGGTAATGTTTCTGGTAATACCTCTTCTTTAATCTTGTGTTCAATAACAAACCATTTTCAATTTATAATATACTTACATATGTAGTTGATTGCTCAGAAATATAATGCACTATGTTAAACCAAAAAGTGTTGACTACGTACATCAATTAATTTATCATTATTGTCCGGTTCTTTTTTTTAGATGTGGCAAAACTCTGGCAGAAAATGCGGCATATAGTTTATCGGATATACAGACAAATTTTATGATA
This sequence comes from Homalodisca vitripennis, assembly GCF_021130785.1. Taxonomy (NCBI): domain Eukaryota; kingdom Metazoa; phylum Arthropoda; class Insecta; order Hemiptera; family Cicadellidae; genus Homalodisca; species Homalodisca vitripennis. The sequence continues at coordinate 177,866,332 of NC_060209.1, forward strand.
GGTAAACAATTATCTTTGTAGCTGAATATTGTATACAAAACTGTTCAATTACACAACGGCAGTCACGCATACAGATGGACAACAAGGAAAAGTCTACAATGATACTGGAACTATCTTAGACCGTTTATCGTAAATCGCTTGCTTCTTGCGATAAACAACCATCCTTTCTACTGTCAGTCGCTCTTTAATGTTCGTGGAAGGTACTTTTTCCGCCAACAATGGCAATGGTTTCGAAAGTAGTGGCTTTAAGATTAAGGCATCTGTGGTACCACACAGGGACGGTCACTTTTATTATAAGAAGTACTACAGACCGAAACAAGTGCTACCTTCGGTGTGCAGTTACGAAGTTGTGACCAGCAAGAGGGAATATGCCTCGCCAGACGGAATTCAGACTGTGTCCTCTCTGATGACAACTCGAACACACGGTCACCCCCCTCAGCCTAATTGGCTCGATGTCAACACCCTGAGGACATCCATTCTAAGAATACGCGAGACGTCGTCAACGCCGTTCAGGCAGATACAAATAAAGGAAAGTGAGAAGTAAGTATAACAATATAGTTAAAACAGGTATAAAATATAGATTATTTTTTACTTTACTGACCAATAGCGAGTGGACTGGAAACTTGTCATTTCTATAAGTCTCTTAGTTTATCTGTCTATATATTTCGAAAATGAGTAATGGCAATGATATCGGAAGTTGTTGGCCTTAAGTTTAAGGCAACTGTGTACCACACAGGGGACGGTCACTTTTATTATAAGAAGTCTACAGACCGAAACAAGTGCTACCTTCGTGTCAGTTACGAAGTTGTGCCAGCAAGAAGGGCATATGTCTCGCCAGACGGAAGATAGACATGTGTCCCCTCTCAAATGACAACTCGACGTTTATGCTAATTGGTGGGAACTTAATCATGAGGTTTTTTTTTAGTAAGTAATTTTTGTTGAATTTTATGATGTAAAAAAATACTATTACAAAAAATTATATTTTTCCAGAAGCTTTAATATAGTCTTATCATAGCAGGAATTTGATATATGTATGTGTGTGTGCATCTGTATGTATATAGCAAAAAAGACCTTCCTTCGCTTTTGATGATATATGATTGTAAATAATTGTAGTAATCCAGAGAGACCTCACAGATCAAGAAGGGTAGTGACTCAACGCTCAGATTAGACTTGACTGATCATGGACTTGTAATACATAGACTACAAAATGTTATTGAGAAAGTTACTAATGAGATGGACCAGTTATTAAAACTGTACGTTGGTATTTAAATCAACCAAAGAGATTCTCTCATCCCTAACTTACTGAGAGTAAGTTTTGTACCTCTTATTTTAATCTTGTGTTCAATAACAAACCATTTTGAATTTATAATGTACTTACATATGTAGTTGATTGCTCAGAAATATAATGCACTATGTTAAACCAAAAAAATTTGACTTCTACATCGGTTAATTTATCATTACGGTTCTGTTCATTTTTTTTTAGATGTGGTTAAATTAAAATGTGGTTAAATATTACTTGTCATGTTTTACAAGTAATATATAGAAATTATTAGCTTCAATTCATTAGTATTTTAGTTTTAGTTCGTTCAATTCAGCAAAATGGAAAAATATGGTCTTAAGTCTTGGTTTATTTAACATACGTATTTTTACACTGTTATTAACTAGTACTGTAGTATAGATATTATGAAAGAAACATTTTCTATCACAATCTTCAGTTAATGTTTCTAGAAGTTTTATTACTTATATTAACTTAAGGTTTTTTTACAAGTAATCTATAGAAATTATTAGCTTTCAATTCATTAGTATTTTAGTTTTAGTTTCTATAATTCAGCAAAATGGAAAATATGGTCTTAAGTCTTGGTTTATTAACATACGTATTTTTTTACAATGTTATTAACTAGTACTGTAGTATAGATATTATGAAAGAAACATTTTCTATCACAATCTTCAGGTAATGTTTCTGGTAATACCTCTTCTTTAATCTTGTGTTCAATAACAAACCATTTTTCAATTATAATATACTTACATATGTAGTTGATTGCTCAGAAATATAATGCACTATGTTAAACCAAAAAGTGTAGACTACGTACATCAATTAATTTATCATTATTGTCCTGTTCATTTGTTTTAGATGTGGCTAAACTCTGGCAGAAAAATGCGGCATATAGTTTATCGGATATACAGACAAATTTTATGATAGGTAAACAATTATCTTTGTAGCTGAATATTGTATACAAGACTGTTCAATTACACAACGGCAGTCACGCATACAGAATGGACAACAAGGAAAAGTCTACAATGACACTGGAACTATCTTAGACTGTTTATTCGTAAAATCGCTTGCTTCTTGCGATAAATAACCATCCATTCTTCTGTCAGTCGCTCTTTAGTTTTCGTGGAAGGTACTTTTTCCGCCAACAATGGCAATGATTTCGGAAAGTAGTAGGCTTTAAGATTAAGGCATCTGTGTACCACACAGGGACGGTCACTTTTATTTTTAAGAAGTCTACAGATCGAAACAAGTGCTACCTTCGGTGTGCAGTTACGAAGTTGTGACCAGCAAGAGGGAATATGCCTCGCCAGACGGAATTCAGACTTGTGTCCTCTCTTTGCCGCACATTCATGACCTTCTATATGAGACAATTATGGGTGAACTGCTTTTGTATCCACAACCTAAAGACAAATAAGGCGAAAATTTATGTATACCATGAGGGTGTAGGAAATAAATTACCAAATGAGGTGTGCTCTTTACTTTTTGACTACATGAAGACTGAAGTCCGTGATACAATAAAGAAATTGGTACTGTTTACTGATGGTTCTTTCGGACAAAATAAGAATCACACCATGATAAGATTCTTAATGGCTCTGTGTGACAAGTCACATTTTAAGACTATTACATACTACTTCCCAGTGCGAGGGCATTCTTTTTGCCCCTGTGATAGGGACTTTGGCTGTATAAAGCGCCTAATATGGAAAACTGACCGGATTTATACACCATAGGAGTACATTGAACTGATACTGAGGGGTAGTAATTCTGGTCGGTTCACAATCTATAAAGTGAAAAGCCATGAAATACTAAACTTCAAGAGCTGGTTTCCTGCATACTACAAAAAGACAGTTTCAGCCTCCGATGAAACAGTAGGAAGAGCCATTCCGAAGAAGGACAAAGAACCATTTAAAATATTCACTTGCAGACGGTACCATTTCTCCTCACATTCGCAAGGGAAAGGGAATAATAATACTTACATGAGT